>NC_142651.1:23834166-24492777 GCF_055504915.1 Nelumbo nucifera | reverse complement strand
GGGAAATTGTCTAAAACCCATCATCGTATTGGATGGGAAATTGTCTAAAATTCAGGATGGGTTTTCAACATTTCTCTTAAATTTATCATAACTTTTCAAAATGTCTAAAACTCACTATCCCAGTAAGTTTTTATTTTTCAAAACTCACTTTGTGTTAGGGCACTGTTAATGCTTCTTAACAAATGTGTCATGTCAGCATAAATAATAATTTTCATGACCAAATTACCCTTGAATGGGAGTTAGAGGAAAAATGGTCTTTTTCAGTTTTCAATTTTCTTATTTTTTTTTTGCATTTCTAGTGTTTTGTTATAATTCCCAATGTTTTTTTTTTTACATTTTCCATTTTCTACAATCTATAAATTTTCCTGTATTTTTTGTTATTTATTTGTAATATTTGTGGTTTTCTATAATTTTTGGTGTTTTTTCTACAATTTTTATTTTCTGATTTTGTTTTTCAATTTCTATAGTTTCTATAATATAAAAATAATTTTTTATTTTTTTTGCAATTTCTATAATTTTTTTATATTTTTTGTAATTTTTATGTATTTTAAATTTAAAAATATTTTTTGAACTTTTTCCTTTTTTTCATGTCTAAATATTAAAGTGGTAATATATTAACACCTATTAATTTATTTTGTATATATTTTATATTTTTCTATGAAGGTTAAAATGATAATATATTAACACCTGGTAGTTTGTTTAACGTCAAGTTAGTGGCATGGTGAATTTTAAACATTTTGAAAAGTTATGGTGAATTTAAAAGAAATGCTGAAAATTCATAATGAATTTTAGACAATTTCCCATATTGTATTATTTTCTCTAATCTGAACCGTGAATTCTTTTTTTTTTTTGGTATTTTTGGTGATAGCCCGAAATCCCCCATAAGGGCCATTTGAATAGTGCATCACCACACCAATAACCTCTCCCCAAAATTAGTGGTTACAGCCTACAGGAATCAAATCCGCGTCTCTGATGGAATAAATCAGCTAATGTATTAGTTGAGCTATTCCCTCGGTTCACTTGTATACATGTTTAAACAATGAAAAAAAGTAGAATTATTGATTACTATATATTTCTATATAATAAACAAAAAGGTGAGCCAAGTAGCGTGGTGCTCCAAAATGTTTATTACATTGGAAACAGCTTCCCATGAATGAAAATGCACAAATATAGAGATGTTCCAATGTGTAGCTGCAAGTGCTGTCAAAACTCGCGGAGCCTTGACCCCTATTGAAAGTCTTGTATTTCATCTCTCTCTCTCTCTCTCTCTTATCCCATCAGTAAATTCCCTCTTTCACTACCTCTCCCTCTCTTCTATAAATTATTATTTTAACAAATGTAATGTATCATAAACTAATTGTTATATTAAGTAGACCCAATTTGCTAAGCATTATTCGATTAAGTAATTAGTAACTTATAAAAATTAAGTTAATTGACCTAACATGATAAATTAGTTATTCTAATTTAATCAATTTAAATTAACTAACAAAATCAAATTAAATAAATATAACACAAATTAATTTAGTTAACTAGGATATTCGTTGGGTATTTGGTATCTTCGACTCAATTGAGAATAGGGATGGGGATGACGAGTGAAGTCAACCCATCAAGACAAAATGAACAAATTTTGAAAATAGTTTTATATAATTAGCCGTTACTTATATTGGATAGATTTCAATTTCCATGTTGGTGATTAGCGATGATACTAATGCCGCTACCAACATCTTGGTGATTATTGAATTTTTCTTTCTTTGAAGTAAAATTTTTCCCCGAGGCTTAGTTTGGAAAGAGTACAAATAATACAAAATGCAAGGCTTTACACTTTGCATGTTTGTATTTGTACTCTTTCTAGATTAAGCGTAGAGTAAGCTTTTATTTAAAATAAAAAAGAATTCGGGGGTTTAGGTCCCTGATGGGAAACCTATGAAGCTGCTCAAAATAAAATGTTACTAAGATAAATTAAGAATATTAAAATAGTATTAAGACAAATTAACAAGTATTGTTAGTTGGTATGAGTAATAGTATTAAAACAAATAACAAGTATTAGTAGGTATGTGTAATATTTCTTACAGTCTGTCTTGGGCGATACCTCCCTCCCCTGTGATATTTTGGGAGATTGATTCGATGCAGTTCACGGTGCGAATTCGTACTATGCCATGCCGTGCCATGAGTTGGACTGGTCTGTGGATCAAGCCTTAAGCTATGATAGGTTATGGACCGAGTCAAAACTATTTATTTAAAAAAATCTTAAGATTTTTATTTTATATATATTTTAAGGTATACAATAATTAAATACAATTGTGAACTGTACTACACGAGCCATGGGCAACATAGCCCCGCAGAACTAAAACCCCAAATCCGACTTAGCCCGATTTATACCTCTACCCACAGCCCAGTGACTCCCCTGGTCCTCACCCCAACGAAAAGATTTTGTGGACCATACTCATTTTTTTTTTCACTTTTTTACAGCGATAGGTTTTTTATTGAATGATTGGCCTCAGATGGGAGCTATATGTTGGTATCTGAATTTCAATATGACCGACTGTGTTTAACTTCAAAAACTTCAAATTGATCTTTCATTTAAGAAAATTTTATTGGATCAAAATTCTTCAGGAAAATTACAAGTATAAACTTTGAACCGAATCCAACGATTAATCAGTCCAAAAAATAATAAGGTCAACAATATTAGCAGCTGAAATGGGTTGGACCACCAATTCTTCCTCTATTAAATATTCAATTACTCATAAACATTTTATCAAAAAAAAAAAAATTCAAAAACCGTTTGATCAGTCACCACTTATACGAATTAAAGTATTTTTGGACGGCGCGAGTTCACTGTCCATGTGGATGCACCTGGGTCCAAACCAGAGACGATTACATCCTAGTGGTCAGTCAAAAAAGCTAGCGGTAAACCCCCAAACTTTACAGAAAATATAGATTTGACCACGATAATTTAATAATAAGATAAGAAAAAAACAAAGAATGAACACCGCTGTGCCTCCATGTCCGAAAGCCGGTAAAGAATAAAAGAGTCCGGTTCCGTGGTCGTCCAACATTTCTGATTCTCCGTCCCCTCAGGCCTCGGCCAGAAATGTCTCGACAGAAACCTCTCCAACTCCAACTCCACCTCCTCCTCTTCCCATCCCTCATCCTCCTCTCCGTCGGAGCCAATGGCGTCACTCCTGTGAATTCGACCTCGTCGGACTTATGCCCTTCGTACGACTGTGGCGACGGCGTTGTTATCAGCTATCCTTTCTGGTACAACAACACAAGCACAAGTCCTTATTGTGGTTACCCGAGTTTCGGCCTCTCTTGCTCACCTGATAACGAAACAATCCTCCGTCTTTCTAGTGACACCTACTACGTCAAGCACATCAATTATAGCACAAAAACCGTCACCCTCGTTGATGCAGATGTAATGGGCAATTCATGCCCAAGGGTACGCCACAACATCTCCCTCACCAGCCTAGTGCCTCAATTGCGCTATCCTAACTACACCACTTCAAACCTCACATTCTTCTTTTGTTGTTCCCGATTCCCCCAAGCATATCTAAATAATTACGCTTCGCTATCCTGCCTTATATCCGGCCAGAATCAGTCCTATGTTTTCTCGTCGGATGCGATTCCAGAAACTATTGACTGGTATCGGTATTGCAAGGACAAAGTGGTGACGTCGGTTATGCGATCGGCGGTTCTGGATGCTTTACTTAGTAATACTAGCGGGTTTAGTAGGGCCCTGCAAGGCGGGTTTGAATTGGATTGGGGAAGCCTGGTCGATTGCCGTGCTTGCGAAAACTCCGGTGGTCGTTGTGCCTACAACACCAATTCAACAAAGCTACTCTGCATTTGCAAGGATAAAACGGGAATCTGGAAGCGTTGTTCCGGTAAGTTTTCTCTTAATCTTCTCCCCCCCCCCCCCCCCCCCCCCCCCCCCCCCCCCCCCATCTCGCTTTGTCTACGAAAAGTTATCTTAATCTCCAACCACAAAGATCAGGCCACCGAAGCCTTCATTCGAACTTAACATTGGGAATGAAATCAGGGATGGGATGGGATGGGAATCACGGGACGGAACCAACTCCCCAAAACATGTAGATTGACATGACTGGGTAACATGTAGCCATCCATTTTGCAGATTTCAACATTTTTCTTGAAAATTAAGGAACTAGTTTACCGGTAAAAGGACTGTGACATGACTGGGTAACATGTAGATTGACAAAACATTCATGAAGTCCCATTGTGGTTGGTTAAGCGGCTTGGCTGGAGTCTGGATTTGGGTAGCTTAACTGAGCAAATCGTCATTGCATTCATTCTTTTTTTACTGGATTATATGCCAACACTTGCCAGTGACTTTAGAGTTTAGAGTTACTATTGCCATATATATGTTAGTAGGAGTGGAAATGAATCGAACTTTTCATGAATTATTCGAATTCGGTTTGTCAAAAACTTAATTTGCCTTGCTTTAAATTTAGCTTTGAGTCAAGATTGAATCCAATATATTGACTTGTCTGCTAATTGAGCCAAATTCAAGCCCAATGAAACTCAGCTCATAAGGCTTGTAAGCCTAATCAAGTCTAACATATACATACATGCATATATATATGCCAACACTTGTTGGCAATTTTATAGTTTTGAGTTGCTATTGCCATATATATATATATATATTGAATCCGACTTTTTATGTATTATTCGAGTTTGGCTTGTAAATAGCTCAATTTTTCTTGGTTTAAATTGATCTTTGAGCCAAGCTTGAATCCAATGTATTAGCTCATAAGGCTCATAAGCTTAATAGAGTCTAATAATACATACATACACACCTATATATATTCATAAATATTTTTATTATGTATATGATTATATTCTTTATATACATTTTATTTTATATATATAATAATAAATATTCTATATAATATTTTTATTTTTTACATGTATAATTCTTATTTTTTATAGAAGCTTGGTTCACAGTTGAGCTCGAACATACGAGCTTTTAAGCCGAACCAAAATCGAGCTTAAGCTTAACAATTTTGTAGCAACCGAGCTCAAATAGCCATTTATTCGGCTCGATTCGGCTTGAATGCACTCCTACATGTCAGTCCCATTTCATTTTCACCAATTAAATTGAATGTGTTTTTTTTTTCATTATTGTTTTTCCTTTTATTTTTTCTCTTCCATTTACTTTTCTTAAGCTGTGTTTGGTTTGAAGAAAAAAAATAGGGAAAGGAAGGGAAACCTTTTCCTTCGAATCAAACATATAGTCTTAGGTTTCCTTCTCAACACGCCTTAGGTGTCCTATATTTTTGCCTTGTATAGGTTTTGGATTAAACTTTTAACAACCTTAGCTCTCTAGATGGAAGCTACCTATTTGGCCTAAAACGAAGTATGGTGCATAAATGGCATGCCATTGGGAGGAGTAATGGATTATCATCAACACCATAACTAACGTAGATATATTGTGGCCAAGATGAGTCATCAAAACCCTTTTTTCTAGAGTCACTTAGGGAGGAGATCAACTTATTTAACTAGTAGGACGAAAGGATAGTTTTTTTTTTTGTAAGCAAAGAGATCCATTGTAAAAACAACAAAAACTATGGATACAAAAGAAGACCCCTCATGTTGAGATATGAGCTATGTGGGAGGGGTCTAGGGGTTAGAATGTAAGTTCTATTTACATTGGCCCTTTTTGCTATGTCATGGGCTGGCCTAC
This sequence comes from Nelumbo nucifera, assembly GCF_055504915.1. NCBI lineage: Eukaryota > Viridiplantae > Streptophyta > Magnoliopsida > Proteales > Nelumbonaceae > Nelumbo > Nelumbo nucifera. The sequence goes on along the minus strand of NC_142651.1, from coordinate 24,487,076 downwards.
ATCATTCCTGTTTACATACATAATTTTAAGTTCTACAAAAAAAAGAGATAAAGAATTTGATATGCTCGATCAGCGCCTGTTCATTCCACCTTGTGTTTCCCCGGATTTCTCTGAGTTTTTGCAGGATCTCCTTTGCATTCGACAAAATGAAAGCATGGTTGATACCCAGCAAAATAAGTCTTCTCAAGCCTCTGATGATTGCTCAGAGCTTAGCTTCTGGGGAGTTAATGGCATTGCATTGTTGTCCTTCTACAAAGCAAACATTGTGTGTGTAAGAGATTATATATAAACCTGTGGAGGCTGAAGTCGTTGTTGGATTCCAGGATCCTTCAACTATCGCTATCGAGTGAGAAGCGAGGGGTAAATTGTGAGTACTTATGACATTTTGTTCAGGATGGAAGTGAGATCGAGACCAATTTTGATATTTTGTTTCTGGGAGATAAAAGTTGGCTTTCCTTATGATTTCAAGGGGGTCCGGGGACTTTCCTTTGAAGATCACTTCATTTCGATGATCCCATATAACCCTCAAGATGGCTAGCAGCCTAACCAAGAAGAAATCGGTGAGACTTTTCTTCTTAGGGTTCCTTTCAAGCCACCATGATAGGAAGTCTGGTGTTCCTGAGAGTGTGAAGGCTTCTGGGTTAAATCCAATTTGCGCTGACAACCAAACTACCCTTGCTAGAGAACATTCAAAGAAGAGAAGCGCCTATGTTTCTAGTGCATTACCACAGAGGACACAAAAAGAGTCCCCTGAGTGTCTTAGGAACCAAATGGATTGTTTCGTCTTAACTCCATTCATTAGGACTTTCCATCCAAAGAGTTAACATCAAAGGGATGCTTTTGTGGTCTACAACTTTGACCACTTAATTCGTTCTCAAGAGAGGCCCACGGTTTCAGTGCTTGAAAAGATTCTATAAGCCAATCGAATCGAGTACTCCCCATCCTTAGATATTTTCTAAAGAAACTTGTCCTCTTGACATTGGGGGGTTAGGGGTATGTTTAGAATAGCCTCAGCTGTTGGTACTGGGGGCCAGAGATGTTGGCAATAACATATCAGTGAAGCTGCAACTTAGCATCTCTTTCAGAATAAAGTTATTGCCACTTCTAAATAAGTAAAGATACCATAAAGTTGCAGCGATTATTTAATACTTGATCTGTTCACCAGTTCACCAACACTCGTATAAGCAAAGGCTTATTTGCGACCCAGGGTTATTGATTGGATGAGTTTCAGTTAAAGTGAGCTAACTGATTTAGGTAATTTGTCGTTTTATGCTAGTAAAATCTTCAAATCTTATTGGTCTATTTCTCCCGTAGGGTGATGGATATTTGCCACTTTTCCCCTGAAGTGTGTGGATCTAGGGCTAATGCATGAATGGGCTTAAGCCCATCCATGGTCAAACATATATGTAATGGGCCAATTTCTTTGTATTGGACATGTTTGCCTTGTCACAGGAGATGCCAAGATGGGCTTGACCAATATGGTGACCAATTTCTTAGTAGTTTGTTCGAGTGGGTCGGACTGGTAGGTATTTGGGTCCTTCCACTTAATTCCCTGGCACGATTGGATATAAAATCTCATGAGATGAAACGCCAACCCCCCTCCCCTCCAAACCAACAGCAATAAGGGTAGCCCATCCAATTGAGCCAGATGAGAGACCTTGTTCTTGAGTCTTGACTTTCTGCTGTCTGACGAGGATTGTAATTTCCAAGCTCTAGCCAAGCTTTTTATTTGTGTGGGCAGTGGGCTAACGACTTAACGCTATAGGATTTGGTTAGGCTCACATAACTACATTTCTTTAGCTCTAATAGTACACATAGCTCGTTTGGGCTACCTAGCGAGCCGGTTAAGAGTTCTTCCGTATGCATTTTAACTTGTGTTATAGCTACTATCCCTTTCTTCCTTACTTTTTTCCCTTTGTTAATGCAAAATTTGTATAAATTTTGTTTGTCAACCAAATAGTTTTTTTTTTTTTTTTCTTAGAAAAATAAAACAAATGGGTGTTATTATATTTGTAAGTAGGTAATGGTTAACCCAAACAATTAAATGATTGATAATTAATATAGGCTAAGCGACGACTTTGTGGCTTGGTGATGGAACATATAAATGTATTTGTTGTGAACCGCTTGCTAGCTATTGCAACCATACGATAAGGATATCAAATGAGCTGACAACTTTGTCATCTTATCCACACCTCTTCAAATACTCTACCATGGTTATCGGCCATGCGACTCATACTCTAGAATTATACTGTGGTTGTGGCCACATGGTCTGCAGTAAAAACTGTTCAACTTGTGGGTAGAAAGAATCTCTAAGTCAACTCTTGCATTGACGAGGACTCCACGCTTTTCTTTGTTGGGAAAAATCTTGGAAACTGCTTGCTTAATTGCGCCAGTGCTGGCTGGCTTACTTGGTCAAACGGTTTTGTTGATGATTTGGGTTACTTATCAGAGACTCACTCATTCCTAATCTGCAACTCCTCCAACCCTTTTTCCCTCTTTCTGATCAGTCGCAGATAGATTATTATCGAAATCGAATCTCCCTTCTCTCATTCATTTGTTACATTCTGGTGATCTCCACTCATTAATGAGTAATGACGCCTCACCTCTTCCTCTTCTTCTTCATCTTTGTCATCCTCCTCCTCTCGCTTGATCTGCCACTTTCTAGGTGCGAGTATGTTGTTGATTATTCGAGATACTTCGACGACTGCAGTCAATTGTCGTTTAACTGTGGAAACATCCAAAATATAAGATACCCCTTTTGGGGAGATGAGCGACCGGATTATTGTGGCCTTCCGGGATTCAAGCTCCACTGCGATGCGGATCATCACCTTACTACCACCATAGAGATAAACTCGGTAACATACAAGGTTTCGAGCATGGATTACAAGAATCAAAATCTCAAGGTCGCCCAAGCAGATTTGTTGGATAGTATTTGTCAGAAAAAACAAAAATCTATCAACACCACCAGCCTCATTTTACCCCCATCAAGTCCTAGTAGTGAGCGTTACATGGCTCTGTTCTACGGTTGTTCCCCAAGCCCAAGCTCAGGGGTTATGGATGGTGCAACCAAGGTCAGTGTTAGTTGCCCCAGCAATGGTGATCCTGCTGAGGTTTACTATGTCCTCGATGATTCATTTGCATACGAAAATCTAGCTAGTAAATGCCAAGAAGGTAATAGTGTTATAGTCCCAATTCCCTCAATAGCTAAGGCTGAGATAGAGAAGAACTCATCGAGATTCGGCGAAATTATCAGCCAAGATGTGGATTTGAGGTGGAGTAGTAGTATTGACGTGGGATGCAGCGGATGCTTATCATACAAAGGGCAGTGCGGTTGGAATTGGGAATTGAATACATCCACCTGCTTTTGCGAGTTTGAGACTTATGAAGGGCGATGTGCTCCCCCGCACGCTGCACCGGATTCCCATTTAGATCCATCTCCGAGTCCGAGTCCGGGTACGTACCAATTTTCTGGTGCCTCTCCTGATGAGTGATGATCTCCTCTGCTTCTCTTATGTCGTACTTGTTACTTTTTGGAGCTAGGAGGAAAACATATATAGATTGTCATTTCAAGCTTAAAACTGTTGAATTTAGAAGTTTAGAATTGATAGGAATAGAGTAGGCATCACCTCACCTGTAGTGTATTTATTTTGATAAGTTCATCTATAGGGCTTAGAATATGGTCTGCAGGGAGCTAAGTTCGTCTTCATTTAAATCATTTTTCTTTGAAATATACAGCTTGTCATTCTTATTATAACAATTAATGAAGATAAAATAGCAGCAGCACATGCAGTACCGTTGTCCTAAAGAGGACTCCTCTACGAACACGATTCATGATAGTGGGGTAGGCAGCTGGATGTATCGATGGTTGATTAATAGTTTTAGTCTTCTAGAGGCCATAGTTAGGTGCTGTACTTCCACCAAATGCTAGCTAACCCACCTTACCCCGTCATTTCTTATACTTTCATCAAAATTCACGGCGGGTTTTGATTAGTCAATCCTCTTCAGGTATCATACCTTGCCGGCATTCATAGATTATTTCACGGTGTCCACTCATCTGCTATGTAGGCAGCTTATAGCACGGGCCTATGCATTTATATTTGAAGCAGCCGCCTGATCTAAATCATGATGTTGATTTGCTACGTTGAATTTGTGCTTTCCTTATTGCATTTATGCTACTGTGTTAATGAACATATTTTCCATCCATGTCGGAGATAGAGCCCTTTGTTCACGCCCACATCGATGATCTTTTTTCTTTTTTTTTTTTTTGGGTAACTACTATTCTTGTGTTAGTACCATATAAATACAGTTCTCCCAGCATGTGAAAGGTAATTCTGGATTTCCACTCTTCAAGTTTGCGTTACATCGTCTCCTAGATAACATTACATTGGCTCATTTAGTTTCTTCATCTGCAGTTCTTCACCCCCAATAAGTTTGTTAACCGTCTCCTATTTCTTCTGCGAGTATTCTTACTCAGTAGCATAGAAGACTTGGCATAATTAAGTGGATGACCAGACCAGCCACAAAAGAGAGATAAACCATTTGAACAAATGGATTAGTGGTAAATACACATGGAACAATTGGGCTCGTGACCATCATCCCAATAGTCTGTACAGCAAATATTTCCAGCATCGGGAATTTGATTAAACATACCGAGGGTTGGGTTGGGATCCATTTAATTGGTTATTGGCTGGGTAACACTTGTATATATCCTAGCTAAATGGGTGTTCATCGGCGGGCTGGGTTGTTGGGTCCATTCCCTATTAAATGAGGTCCTCATCCTCTAGAGTCTAGTCTACACTCTTCATTCGTCATTTGGTGATGTAATCATCTCCTGACTTTTTGTTTGGTGACGACCATTTGAAATTTCCAAGTCCCAAGTGTTGTTTGCTTTTTAATTAATAACCATTTTAATTTATAAATGAAATTAACCTGTATTTGGTAATTAACACAGACAGAAGATTTTCAAAAAACTCATCAAAGAAAAACCGAAAGATTTTCAAAATGAACCTTTACTTTTACTTGGGTGCTGATCAGAAATCCACTCAAGTATTTTTCATGATTTACTTTGATAGGGATAAAGGGAAAATAGTAATACCTTCGCAAGGTTTGAATTCTCTGTTAATTCTATGTGAAAATTAACAAATTCTAATATATGTATCATATCGCCTGGTATGAGTCACACTTAAGACTTAACTCCCGTGAGTAAATGGAGTGCAAGGAAAACCACTCCAATTGTAGGAAGCATCTAGTTTTGGACTGACGGGGACCAAATGTTTCTTCTTTCTTTCCCTTTCATCACTTTCTTCTGGAAATAACATAGAATCCGCCAGCCAGACTTTGTCAAAGGTTTTGATGTACGTATTCCTGTTTACCGCGGTTATTAGGTGGTTACTACTTATTAGCGTACTCCAAACATCTACAATTTCCCCTATTTATCTTTCCACCTTAATTAACCTCCTCTTCTGCAATGGCTTAACTTCTCTGATCATCGCATGCATTAGGGGGAAAACAAAATGATTCCAACACACCACTTAACCTTCCTATTCACCCTCATCCTTGTCTTAGTCGTCGACGTTCTACGATGTCTGTCTAATGACGATCCACCATACTTAAGCTGCCGTCCCTTTAACTGTGGAGATATCACCGGAGTCCAATACCCTTTCCGGGAGAAGGGAAACCTGAACGACTGCGGGCATCCCGGGTACGATCTGGAATGTGGGGAAGATAACGCCACAATAGTGATCAACTCAGAAAGATATCGCGTTTTGAACATCGATCATGGGCACCGAGTTCTGAAGGTGGCCCGAGTGGATTTATGGGATATTAATATTTGTCCTCAGAAGTTGGTTAACACCACCCTGGATCTCAACTTCTTTGGTTATGCTCCTGGTACCATCAACCTTACCTTGTTCTATGGTTGCTCCCTACTCTCTTCATCGGCCTATATTAATACAATTATTTTCCTGTCCCAAGATAGTTGCCGGGCCAGCACTAATAATGGTCTCTCTGGTCCCATTTTCTATGGCCTTCTACCAAATCCTTTCACAACACCATGGATATGTGGAGCAAGCATGGTGGTTCCTGTAATTGGAAGTTCGGAGGTGAAGTACTACTATGATTTGGGAGGAGTTTTTAAGCAAGGTTTTGAGGTGCACTGGATTGTAAACGATTCATTCTGTGGGGAATGCTTGGACTCGGGTGGAGGATGCGGATATAACTCCACCTTGGAACAACCCACTTGCTTTTGCCCTGACGGGGCTTACCCAACTACGTGTCCGCCAGGACCCTCGGGTATGTAAACACCTTTTCTTGGATATTGCTTTTACTATTTTGATACACCCGCTGGCCGCTGCTTTGAGGGATGCAAATGGATTGGATTCAATCTGGCGAATCCGATTCGTTTAAGTTTGCAGTTGGATTGTTCATTCAATCATAATCGGATCAAATTCCAACACATACACAAAATACTAGTTTTTAGTATCAATCAAACCTTTTAGAATTAAGTAGGTTCATTCTTATATATGTATGCTGACTTTTATACAGATTCACTAACACTACAATTCAATTGGATTGGAGGAGTCAGATATCAAATCGAAATTGAATTTATATTTTGCATATCTATTAGCTATCGAATTTCTTGGATTCTAATCAGATCGAATTCAAATATATCCTTGGTGAATTTGATCTGATCATTTTGCAAAACCCTACTTGATCCGTCTGGTAGTGCTGGTGCACTCCAGCCAGCAAATGTAAAATTCTAGTTGTGTTAGGGTCCTCAATGCCCCGGACTGAGTGAGTGCAAACTATGCAATGTGTTACACGACGCAGCCCGGGGGAAAAGAGTTTTCAGTGTACACATATCATCCTATTAGTCAAAATTGAAACGTGGACCCGTTCATTTCAGAGTTGTTGAATGTTGGTTTCAAGCCCATCTTAATCATACTCGCGTCATCTGTAATTTGATTTTTTTTTTTTTGTTGTCATCTAGAAAAGAAAAGGAATTGAAATCAAAGAGAGGATTAAGGTGATATCCATTTTATTTTTCAATAAGAGAATTGATATTCCTTTTCAAGTGTGCCATGTGTACATACTTAAAGTCGATCGGCTTGAATATGCAGCAAGCTCCAAGGAGAGGATAGAATAACTTGTACGTGGAAGCGAACGTTTTGCTGGAGTTTTACTTAAGATAATATAGACATGGGTTAGGAGCACAATTCTTAGTGAAATTTGTATTCATCATCCAAAAACTTTGGCATAGAAACAACAATTAATGGTATCCAAACAACATTTGATCAATTTAGAATTTTATAAAAGCATTGGAATAGGAAAGGAGGAGCATTGTAGATTAGATACTGTTAACACTTGGATTTAGTTTTTGTTTTATAGAATGGGACTACACATACCTGTAACCTCCAACCAAATATTAATTGAGCCACCACCAGTTGGTATTATTGACCTCTGGGCAAGGCAACTCTGCCAACTGTGTTTCTTTTCTCTAAAATTCTGGGTTCTCCGTCTCCATTTGTATAAATAATGACGGAGTTTTGATTTATCTGCTGTTCTGTTGTTCCCAGATGGCGCCTAACCAAGTCCCATGACATGGTTTGGAGAAATCTAGTATTCCGGTAATCCGTATGACCTTTAAAATTTGGTGAGTGATCTCAGAGTATCACCATTGTTCATTGGGCCGGGTCATATTCAACGGCCAATAAGGATGCGTTTTTTAGTTGTCGTCACTCCTCAGGTTTGGAATCCCTCCACAATCCACATTAATATTATTCCGTGATCATGTTTTGTATGTACCGGTTTAATCAATCAATATGAAAAGTCAAGGTCTTTTTTTAAACTTTTGGTCATTCGCCGCCGCCTTGCCTTACTCGGTTCGGTCGAATGGAATTCCACCCCTTTCCCTCACATATTCTAAATTTCTAATCTTATTTGTATGTACCAGTTCAATATCCCTCACATATTCTAATCTTATTCTCTGAGATATCGTCGCAGATGCATCCCCACCTCTTTCCTTCTTCTTACCTCGTCTTCTTCCTCCTCTTCATCTGTATAATCCACCTTCCCCAATCTTTGTGTGACGATGATTGGAGGTACTCCAACTGTAGTCAGATGACATTTAAGTGTGGAAATTTCAAAGACATCGGCTATCCTTTCTGGGGAGGTGATCGACCCGACTATTGTAGTGGCCATCCCGACATTCGGCTCCACTGCCGAGATGGTTTCGCAGAGATGGATCTGCCGGTTGGTTCTGCAGGCGATTCACTGACATTCCGTGTTCTAGAGATCAATGAATTCTCCCCTGTTCTCACGATAGCAAGACTAGACTTCCTGGATAAAACCTGCCCGGACCAACTCTATAAAACCACCACTCTCCATTTCGGTGTCTTCTTCAACTATACCGACGCCGATGTGAACCTCACCTTGTACTATAATTGCTCCTCAGATTGGTTAAATTCAATTCCACCGGGCCCTACCTTCAAATATAGTTGTTCCACCAACGGTCTGAATAGCGAATTTTATAGGTTGGTAACACCCAATTCCATCCTGCCTGATGCGAGCCAAGCTGCTGAGGAATGCAATGCAAATGTCACGGTTCCGGTTCTTGAGAGCGAAGCTAAGGGAATCGTGGCCACTCTGTCGAATCTGCCGACGATTTTGGAAAAGGGTTTTGAGGTAAGCTACAGTGGGTACAATGATCTGTGTGGGAAATGTGAGGATTCCGGTGGGCAATGCGGGTACAACTCGACTTTGTCGATGCCCATGTGTTTTTGCCCTAACCAGCCTTATTCAAATATGAGGTGCGGAGGTACGTATGAGTATGACCTTCTTTGCCTTTGTTATTGTTGCTTGCTTCGATTATAGTTTATTCGTAGTTGATAACTTACAGTACAGATAATGGTTACTTATGGTCCAGTCTACATAAACATCAATACGGACTCAATGCAAAGAAGGGTAAAACTGAATGGAGAACCTACCGTTCTGTTTTGTGTGGCTTTGAGTTGCAGAGTCCAGTCAATCGTGGGTCGTGGCTCTGCATCATTCATGTATGTAAAAGCCTTTTGACTGGTTGCTGAACCGAACCGCGTGGATTACATATTGATACATTCTTGTCTTGCCCAATATCCCGCCTAATCCCCACCAAGACGCCGTTGTCTGACCGCTCCCTATATTCAATGCCAGCCTTGACGCAAGATGTTGCCCAAGACATCCAACATCCAGCTCAACACAACTTTCCTATAATATATAATCCCATTAATCTCATCATCATCATCCCATCCCACCATCATCTCAAGGCTCTTATTGAATCCTAGATTTCTGTTTCTGAATTCCGATAACGCCAACCTCTGCAACAAGAGCTGAGCGTGGGTCATGTCTTTTGCCCGGCTATTTTGTCTAGTTCTTGAGACAATCTCTACAGTCATGCATCACAACTGATTGCCATCTATCCATCCATTCAAACAAAGTGGCTTCCGTGGCTTAAACTTGTCTTGTTTGATTGATTTTCTTCTTAACCAGGAATTAGAAAAAACGGGTTACGTTCTTTCCGTTTTGGGTTGCTAAGCAATAGAAATCAAGTAGCGTTTGCTCCTATTCCGATCTACATCTCTCCCTCCCTCCCTTTCTCTCCCTCTGTGCTCTGGTCTCCAAGTGCTTTGTACGAACCATTGTTTGAATTAATAAAAGAAAACGATAACAAAACAAAAAAGCATTACTCATAAACATCTTCATTATCTTAGTGATAGCGTCATGCGTCCATGAAGCTAAGTGGAGACGGGGTTTCCCCTCTTCAAACTTTCGGTCTCACAAACCACCAAAATAATATCATGTTCCACATTTCTCTTCCAAATATGCCACAAATGCCCCCATAACGTACAAATGATGATGTCATTAGTACGTAATCCACACAAAAGTTGTATAGTCCCTTAAATCTGTTAAGTTGGACATAGAAAGAACAAAACTGAAGCTTAAGCTTCTTCAGTTCTCGCTTGCACAATCAATCTTGTGCTTTACTGTGCTCTATTTTTTAATGTTGCCCAACCTCAATTACCGCCAAGTGGAAATAAACCAATTCGCAAGCCCAAGTCAAACTCCAACCAACCACGAAAGAAAACCGCCCTGAATTCTCCCTCTCATTATCATCTTCTTTTTTTTTTTTTTTTATCTCCTCTGCTCTCCACTCTGTCCTGTTTTCTCCCATCTTTTCCTCCTAAATGGATCAAAACAACTCGTCCTCGGTCAAAACAGTTTTCTCTGTATTGATCAATATCATCTTTATGATGCTCAGCACCTTGGCACAAGGAACTCGATCAGCAGACCCACAGTTCGAAGCTTGTGCGCCTAGAAATTGTGGCAAGGGCCCATATATAAGCTACCCGTTTTGGATTCCTTCTCTCCAGCAATCCTACTGCGGCCTTCCAAGATCTGAGGTCACCTGCCAGAACAGTGAGCCCGTCCTTAAGATGCCAGATGGCGATTACCTCATCCAAGACATCTTCTACTCAAACAATTCATTCTGGGTGGTGGACATCAGGGCATTGAACAACGAATCCTGCCTGGCCCCCCTCCACAATTTTACCCTCCACGGCACTCCCTTTGAATTTGGCGATAATCACTTCAATCTCTTCTTCTACTACAACTGCTCCAATTCCCCTCCTGCAAATCACTTGGTATACCCAGTGACTTGTGCTAGCAATAACACCAGCCATCTCTCCTTCGCAATGTTTGTGTATGATGGGCAGTTTGGCTTGAATCTTTCTTTAGCGACATGCCAGTCAGTTGTTAGAGCACCCATAGACACAACACGTATTCAATTTAAAGAGCAAAATAACTATAGGGAGATTTTGAAGGAAAGATTTCTTTTGCAATGGAAGCCGAGTAATTGCATCAAATGTGAGGGCAGTGGCGGCCGTTGTGGACTCTATAATAAAAAATTCGTATGCTTTTGCCATGATGGACGGCATCGCTTAAGCTGCGGTGATGGTAAGCCAAATGGACATCCATGTGCTCTTCAGATTTCTTCCCTCATTCTTTTCAATAATTATTTACCAATTTAGGCTCGGAGGAAGAACATAGAACAGCATGGTCTCTGTGTTCTCTCTGTCTCTTCTTTACTTTTTCAATTTACTTTCTTTCTATCTTGTAGCTAGGAAAATTGATTGTATTGTGTTGTGACTTGTGGGAATCATCAATTTAGAGTGGTTAGAACTTAGAACTGATCGCGCTACAGGGCCCTCTTTTATGTAGTTCGCACTTGTCACTGATATTGAAGCTTTCTCATAGTTTGGTTAACGAGTCCCCCTAGCGTATACCTCCTTCTTTTGTCCCCAGATATCTGTTCCATCGGATGAAACTGATGTCTTCCTTATGGAATCATTATGACTTCTTGCTCTTGTGTCATCTGAGAAGCCAGGAATGAAATTGACCCAAATCCAACTGTTTGATATACAGATATTTTTCTCGTAGGATCATATCCCACAAAACATTCTTAGATGTGATTCCTTTTCTTTCCCTTCCTTTCCTTTTCAGCATGTAATTTGAGTAACAGTTGCCCGAACACGATTTAACTGGTTTGAGGCTTGCATTGAACTTTTGGAACTAGAGGTAGGCTACAAAAGAAGACACAAGAAAATTGCAAGCCTAACAATAACAGACAATTTCAAGAGTTGAGAAAAGAACTGAAGGGAGATAGAGATACATTATCCATCTGAACCCCAAAACCTGATTGTGCTTCTAGAGTACTTGGTGATGGGTTATACTGTTGGCACCCAGGATCTGCATTTGCTTCAAACGTGTTCGAGTCCTTCCCTATTCTTTCCTTGATCGCTTATTGTGGAAACAACATCTTTGGCTTTTAGGTACGAGTACCTTTGTTTCATTATGAAAAATTACGTAGGAACTCCATGAATTAGTGATGTCTGATTAAGAATGGCAAGAGTGCGGGTTCAGGGAAGGCTTTGTAAATTCCAAACTCTACCCGTTTAACTAAACCTCCTAATTCATACCCTCCCTAAAACCCCTAGATTGGATTCTGATAATAAATTCAAACTCTCCCCCACACTTGAAAATGCAAAACCCTCTCCAACCGTACCCTCCCCTCCCACATTCAAGGGTAGGACAGGTTGGGTTTAGAACTCACATCTAATTTTTTATTACATATTTCTTGTTATATATAAGTAATAAATAAGTAAAATAACATGAACAAAAAGCAAAATTTCTAATTCTTTGATTAAGACATAAATTTCAAATATCCTTCACATAAAATTCAAAATATTATTAAATTCAACACATAAAGTCAGGAAAGGTCAGGTTTAGCCTAATACTATACCCTATTTGTACAAGAATTGTAAAATCTCAAAACCTATCCCTGCCCCAAAACCCGTCATTCAAGCAAAAAAAATCCAGCACGGTTGAGGCCTGTATCCACTCGGTAGGATAGAAATTGTCATCCCTATGTCTGAAAATCAACAAGAGACTTCTCATCTTTGCTTTCATGTATCCGTATTTTGATATGCTCCTTCTTCTACTCCATCTAAGAACACGCTCCAATTATCTCACACTTTTATAATTTTTGATGTTATTTTGTTTGTAGTGCCCATTGTTTTTTTTGGGTAAATTACTGTACCCTTCCTCGCTTCTTGTATTTCTTTTCCTTGGCTTCATCACTTCTGCAGAGGACTATGACCGAAAGTCTGGTCTCTGCCAATCCATATCCTCGCGATTTTCCTATATACTTTCTTCTACGCTACCTTGTCTTTTTCTTCGTGTTAATTAGAGGATGCTACTGTTTCTGGTCATTGTGTTCATACATACCACTCTAGTTTTCGTTTTCTGGGATCAATGTAGAAACAGGAGGGGTTGCTTCCATGATAAACGAGTGCTGCGTATTTTTCATCGTTTGGTCATCATATTGACGTGCATTTCAAATAAGCGGAAAGTCAAGACTTGGCTTCTCAACTTTATTTGATTTGGGATGATTATGGAAGGTCAGTCTTTGCTAGTCATACAAGTGGGAACAGATATATAATATTCTTGTCGAAGTCAACTGACGTGTCAACGGGGCCCGTATTAACTCATCTTTCTTGTTTTCTCTTTTATCTGTCTGCTTTCAGAGTAGAAATATAAAAGAGAGAAGATTCCGGTTGGAGTTAGGGTGAGTGTTGATTAGTTAATTATAAGGTCAGATCGATCAGATGGGTTCCCATGGCTCTGTTGTTATTGTTGTTGCAGTCATCTTCCTTCTTCTGTTGCACCACCTTGCTTTGCAGTTGGAGTCAGCCGAAGATGACTTGTTCTTCGCAGCACGATGCCATCCGTTTGAGTGTGGGAATCTCAACAACATCAGCTACCCATTTTCCAATTCACAACATCCCGAATGCGGGTTAAGCGTTATCCATTGCGATGAATATAACAGACCTATTATTTATTTTGATTTTGGTGGTGAAAGCAAACGCTACGAAGTTGAAGCAATCCATGACAATAATAACACTATTGTGATCCGTCACTTCCCAGATGGTGATCAAGACGGAGGAGTGGAGGAGGCAGCCTGTCACTTACACAGTTTCACGACACCCACTTTCTCCAATTTGGTCACTACTCTCTTGTTTCAAGTAATTAGCCCTAACCTTACCTTGGTCGCGTGTTCTTACAACACCGAGTATTCCCCACCAAAAGAAATCGTGAATCAATTTTTCGAGTACACCTATTATTGTCCGGGGCGGGGGGGCCTTGCATGCCTTCTACCAGAACGGCGATCCAAAGCAGGGTCGATCACTCTCCTATGTTTCAAAGGATTTTTGTTCAGTCTTCCAAATTCCCGTGCACAATCTGTTGCCGCCTCTATCTGATTCTGTCAACAAAACGGATGATCACCTCTCGCCTCTGTTGCACGCCGGCTTCTCTCTTAAATGGAGCTTTCCCCCGGAATGCCACGAGTGCGATGTCAAAGGAGTCCCTTGTCGACGGGATCCACTGACTTCAACTGTCGAGTGTGCAAATATAAACAACGGTATGAAAATACAGGCCCCAAGCCCAAAGAGACGGTATACAATTGAATACAACTTAATTTATCCTTTAATTTTTTTTTTTATTGTTAAATAAATGCGTTCATCATTGTTTCGGTCCTTGTTTATGTCTGTGGCAATTGCAAATTTGTTACTTCCAATTCACAATCCAGGTTCTTCCTTTCCGGGTGGCTTCTGTCTCCAGTCTGCCCCAGTTTGCTTATTTGTAGAATTGATCTAACTGGCAGGAATTTTCTTTTTTTTTTCCCTTCTTTTTTCTTTTATTGGGTCTTGGCATACTTACATCCTTGCTTAAAATGTGGATTCCCAGTTTGAAGCAAATTTACCTTTACATTTTTTCAATTAAACCTGTTGTATGTATGATTATTTTGCAGGCGGAAACAATTGGAAGGTACCGGTAATAGCAACTAGCGCAGCACTTGCTTTCCTTGGAGCAGGCTTATTAATTCTCTTCCTCATCTACCGTGGGCACAAAAAACGCAAATTTGCTGCAATCAGAAGCAAAGACATCTCCGTTTCTTCAACCCCCTTCTCCAGGAACTTCTCTTCTGATCCTTCCTCGACGACGACGGACCTCGAGAAAGCTAGCACTTACTTTGGAGTCCCCATTTTCAGTTATGATGAACTTGAAGAAGCCACTAACAATTTTGATTCCACCAAAGAACTCGGCGACGGTGGATTTGGCACTGTATATCATGGTAACCAACTATTCTTTGATTCTTCAACATCTCTGCTCCTGTGCCATTCTTTCATCCCCAAGTAGAAAATAACTGAAATTAATGGATCCTGTTGTTCCCATTTTCTCAACCAGGAAAACTCCGTGATGGGCGTGTTGTTGCAGTCAAGCGCCTATACGAGAACAATTACAAACGTGTTGAGCAATTCATGAATGAAGTGGAGATCCTCACCCGCTTACGCCACCAGAACCTTGTGACCCTTTACGGCTGTACCTCACGTCGCAGCCGCGAACTCATCCTTGTTTACGAATACATCCCGAATGGCACCGTTGCCGATCACCTTCACGGCGATAGAGCGAAGGCCGGTGGTCTCCCATGGTCTATTCGGATGAGCATTTCCATAGAGACCGCCAGTGCTCTTTCGTACCTCCACGCTTCCGACATCATACACCGTGACGTGAAAACAAACAATATTCTCCTCGACAACAATTTTGGAGTTAAAGTTGCAGATTTTGGACTGTCTCGCCTCTTCCCAACAGATGTAACCCACGTCTCCACTGCACCACAAGGGACTCCCGGTTATGTTGACCCTGAATATCACCAATGTTACCAGCTCACAGATAAGAGCGATGTCTATAGCTTCGGTGTAGTCTTGATCGAGCTTATATCATCGAAGCCAGCGGTAGATATCACAAGGCATCGACACGAGATTAATTTGGCGAACATGGCAATCAACAGGATCCAGAACAGGACATTGCATGAGCTGATTGACCCCTGTCTGAATTTCGAATCAGATCACAGAGTAAGAAGAATGGCAACGGCAGTGGCAGAGTTGGCATTCCGTTGCCTGCAATTTGAAAGAGAAATGAGGCCTACAATGGATGAAGTATTGGAGGTTTTGAATGGAATTCAGAGCGAGGAGGATGGCATGGTGGCGAAGACAGAGGAGGCGGACATTCCCTCAGATGATGTGGGTCTGTTGAAAAAGGGACTCTCCCCGCCATCACCAGATAGTGTTGTGAACTATGTTTGGGAGAGCCAGAAGACTACACCTAATACCAGTAGTTAAACTTTTCTCTTGTCAATTCTATTCCTTTTTCCAAGTAGATGGTATTAGATTTTGTTCAGCGTTACCTGGTAGTCTGATGGCTATTAGTGATGTTACAACTTCATTTATTTTCTGTTGTGTTTATTTCATAAAAAGAAATTGGGATTATATGAAAGGAAGGGAGAGATTATTAACTATTAGATATTAACTTACATGGTTGGAGGAGGGAGATGTACATAGTGATATGAAAAGGAGTATTTATTATATTTTGTTCCCTTTGGGTTTATCACTGCTCCAATGCTTTTTGCCCTCATCTTTAAGCTTCTGCTTGATTATATTTTTTCTTCCTTTTGAATAATCAATTATCATTGTTTCAATTTGAAAGGGTGAATGCCCAGATGAAGATTACTTTTGGTGCTAAGACAATTGTCCGAGAGATCACATTATCCTAAACAAATTGTGTTGTTCTAACCAAATAAAGGGATGGTTTGGGTTGGGCAATCCAGCAGGTTGCCCATCAACGTGTTACACTTTGGAATAGTCTCAAGTCCAATTGTTTCATGTTAGCCATGTTGGGTAGCTAATAATTAAAATTTTTCCACTTAATATATATATATATATATAATACCGTTATAACAAGGTTAATATCCAAACTTCAATCAACATAGGGAGCTAGTTTTGCCACGTAGTGTCATATGTGGCAAAGCACTGAACTCGTTTGATCGGTTTGAGCCAGTAAGAGCATTGAAGATGAAAAAAGCTTTGGGTGTGATGTCGGCATCATTACCTACCTTACCTACAAGTAAACCACGGAAATTGCAGGAGGCCAATGAACCATCCAGATTTTAGGGGTTGTTCGCCAAATATGTCATCGTTGTTGACAACCGAAATCATTTAAAACACGCAAAAGACATATTAATTCTTCTCCCATTTTAGACCATTAGAATAGAAGAATGTTAGAATGGAATATTTCTTACTTTGAAAAGTCACAATATTAGGTAGGCTTTCCGAAAGAATAAACGCGTTTTCCCGTCCCATTTTAGACGGCATTTGGAAATCTGCAGCATTTTTATTTTTAAGTCACAAAGGGACAAAAAAACAGAAAATCTGCAACTTTTCCACTTTTTTTATTTTTATTTTAAAATGCAACTTCTCCACTTATATGTATTTCAGAAACTATTTTAACTTGTTAAAATGTTATCCCTTATTACCCCCGTTGCGTTGCACTTGCACCACCTCCGAAACACTTCCTTATGAAACTTTTCCATTTATGCATGTCCCAAGACTTGGTTTATTTTCCATGCAAATTTTATTTGCACTGGTTTAAACGCATGCGAATTCTGGTTTACTATTGCTTTAAATTTGGCTTTCTCTTATTTGTTTGTGAGCAGGGCTGGAATATTTTTCCAGTCGGTCATTCAATAACTAATATAAAATATATTTTCATATATTAATTATTTGACTAAAAAAGTAATAAAAATAATTTAAAATCTTTAAAATACAAATATAAGAAAAACGAAGTTGATACATTTAATCACACTACTTCAAAAAATAATAAATGTCACTTTACAATTCTCTTGAACGACTGTATTTCTTAAATCAAAAAGTCTAGATATAAGTACAAAATAAACCTGTAAAACTATAATTCTATTAGGGAAAAATTGAAAGCATATAAAATTATGAAGTGAGCACAAAATTATAAGTAAGAAAATTAGAGAATTATACTTTATCTTTTTCAATTTTCCACTTGTAATACTTGTAATTAAATTACTGCGGTAACCAAGTTATTGATTTTAACTTCATAAGAAGATTTTAATAAAAATAAGAAAATTTTATTAGAAATTCATATGCATAATATATGAGAGGGCTATTCAATTGGAATGGTAGCCTTCTTTTGAAGCTTTGTCTTTTATTTTGTTTTTATTTTTTTTTTACATAAGGTTAAAACTCGAATAATTTTTGTCTTTTGTGTTTTTTATACAACAGTAATAGCCCATGTTTCTTCTCTATTAATAGGCTAACCCACTGTTAATAAACCAACTCAAAAAAGTAGGATTGGGTTGAAATTTGAGCTAGGCTCAATGTTGAAAAGTATGAATCTAATTTAAATTCATATTTTCATACTAGTAAGTATGCACGTGGTTTGCATGTAACAATTCTAGATGATGATAATTATAATAATAATAATATATCCAAAATTTTTATAAACTTTATGTATTTTTTTTATTTTTTGTTTTTTATTATTAATCATATACAAATTGCAAAATCCAAATCTGATTGTATACACACCTCATCCAAATATGTGATAAACAAATCAAATTGTGAAATTTCAAGTATCTTTGATAGGTTTACCTGCTTGGCTAGACTCCTCTTTTTGTAGTGCTTTTTCTTTTTGGTGTATCTTTTTCTTTTATTCATTTATAAAAAATAATTAAGATTTAAATAGATGGAATTGAATGAGGTGAAAAGTAGTAGTTTAATTTACAATTTAAACCTCACAATTAAATAGGGACTAAATTTAAAAATGAGTATTTTAATCATTGTATTAAAAACCATACTAGAATGAACGATCGAACCGTTTGGCCCGAGAACCGGTTAGGTCACTAGTTCCATTTTGGCCATAGACCGCTATTTTACAAAAAAAAAATGTTGAAATGGTTAGAGAATCGTTGACTCGATCGATTTAACCATTAAAATGTTTTACCCGATTAATGGTTCTCAGGTTGCTTCCAAACTAATTCCAAATTTGTAATTTATTTTAAAATAGAAATTAAAAAAATTGAAAAAAGAAACTTTCATATCCATAATCTTGTTCGATTATTCCCAATGGTCAAAATTAGTTAGGGTTTTTAGTTTTTTGATTTTGATTTAAATTTTTCATTTCTTTAATTCTTTGTAAGTTATAACAATAAAAAAGTTGCAACTCCAATGAAGAAATTAAAAAAATGATGCAAAAGATGAGAGATTAAACACCAATCTTATATTAAAATCAGAGATACGCCAATGAAGTAAATGATTTGGGATTTGAGAGAGATTTAGAGAGATGAGAGAGATGTAAGAAGAGGGCAAACGGTGTTGTAGCAGTGGTGGTGATGAACATAGAGATAGTCGTTGGTTACGGTTCTTTCTTTTTCTTCTTCTTCTTCTCAGGGCAAATGGTTTTGCAACAACAATCGGTGAACATGGTGACAACCACCTCTAACGGTGTTTCCTTCTCTTCTCTTCTCTTCTTCTTCTTCTTCTTCTTCTTCTTCTTCTTCTTTTCTTTCTTTTTTCTCAATTTTCAGCTTTAATTATCCGCCTCTTTCTCAAAGTCTCACACTCCCCTTTCATAATAATGTATATATATGGTGGACTTTGACCTGTTCAAACTGAAAGGTTGAACTGTTGGTCTAGAAACCGAAAGCCAAAGTGGTTCCATTTTTTGGTCAGTTTTTAAAACCTTAATTTTTGTCAAAAGAAAGTTCAACAATCTTATTCAAATTTAATAGAAGTGTAAATATAGAATTATAGATGTGTTCAATTTTTTTCTATAATTTTTTTTTGTATTTTTGTGTAAAAATAATTCTGATATGTCACACTTACTTTTTGTTTAATATGATAAATGCATGATATTATACATGTGCTTGAATGCTTTTTTTTTGCAAAATTTATGTATTATTTATTTATGACATTAAAGGTTAACACATTTAACCCAAAAGTTGAACTATTTACTATTAGTTTTTATATTTCATTTTTGGTCAATTTTAAATTATGTATTTAATTTTCATTTTCAGTAAAAATAATTCTTGTTTATTACATTTATTTTTTAATTTGATTAATAAAAATATCATAACTATGTTTATTATTTTTGTAATTTTCTATATTTATTTCTATTTTAAAATTTTTAATATCTAACTATGACTTCATAGCTTGATCAATTTGACTCAGATTGTTGAATTGCTTAGCCATCATTTGGATAAAGAATGATTTTGTTTTTGAGTTAGTTTTAAAATTATGGGTTTATATTGTTAAAATATTGGCACAGATCTAATTATATAGTAGCATTTATTAGTGAAAAATAATTTAAAAATATAGGATTTAATAAGAGAAAGTGAGATTTAATATATTAAGTATAAAACTTAATGAGAGGGGATTAAATGAGTTGGAAAGTAATAGTTGAAGTTGTATTTTTAAACCTTACAATTAGAGATGGATTAAATATACAAATATGGCCATTATAATAGCCATTAAAGCTATAATAAAATAACTTTTATATCCTTTCTCAAACAAGTAATAAAGGCTAATTTTAGTCCAAAAAAAAGTTTCACACCGCATTCGATGGCTTATTCGTGTTATGGGGCCATATTGTAAGGTATATATAAGTGGTTTTGAAAGTTTAGGGTACATTTAAGTAATTTCCTAAATATACGAGGTACATGTAAGTAATTAACTCTAATAATTGTTGTGTATGAATTTATTAGTGATATTTAATGATGAAAAATAAAAGTATAAATATTGGATTCAATGAGAGAATGTGATTTATCTAATGACTTAAATGTAAAACTTAATGAGAAGTACTTAAATGTATTTAATAGTATTATTTTAATTACAATTTTTGCCCTTTCAATGAAGATGAACCAAATTTAATAGGAGGATTAATTCAGTAAAAAGAATTCCAGAAGCCCACTACCTCATTTGCACTTTTATAAGTAGTATAGATATGGATGTATGTATATGTATTATATATTTATCTATGTATTTATGTGGATATAAGGATGCATATGTATATAGAGGCTTTTCTTATTCTTTTTATGTTTTAAAACTTTTTAATGATATATATTAGTATCCCTCCCATACATCTTTAAATAGAATAAATTTCAATACCAACTCCCATCAATAATTCAAATGTGATAATTTAATCAGACCTAAGGCATCGAGTATTTCGATATAAATGGCACCTCAGCCTTACACATGGTTTTCAAAATTGGATCGAAAAAACAGGGAATTGGTTAGGTAACTGATTTTGTTACCCCATAATCATTGTTTTGCCAAAAACCATTGATTTGGTCAGCAAATCATTGACCTGGGCGATCAAATCGTTCAAACCGTTTGAACTGTCCAATGATTTTAGCCATTTTTTATTTTTTTAATTTTTTGTCAAAATGGACCATCCATTCAATTCGGAAAGGTCAGACAGTTCAACCTGGGAACCGGATCCTTGACCAGTTCGTTGTCCAATTTAGTTTTAAAAACCTTGATCTTACATGCTCATATAAGACTGATGTGACCTGTGGCATTCAATTGAAAAAAAAATAAAAATAAAAAATCAGCACTAGACTAGATAAGAACACTAGACAAAAATTTTGATTATGATAGAAAAACAAATATTTTCAATCTACAAGGCCCAAATTCTTGAAAACCACCCCATGAAAAACTGCCGTATTTGCAGACACCATATTTCTTAAAACTTCGTTACCCAAATATTGGTCTCACCTATCGGGGTATCTTCATGGACTTGGTAGGAATGGACTGTGTTTTTCCAAATTTATTGCAAAATGATTGTTTTTCAAAATTAAAAGAAAAACAGAATGCTTTGTCCTTTACCTAATATATATGGATTTTTGCCATGATAATCCTTGAACTCCGCAAAATGCCAATAGTCTAATTTCGATCTGAAAAGATGAGGCTATTTTCGATCCTAGACTTTATAAGAAAAAACAGACAGCGTTTGAAATGGCGTTGATATATGCGTTAGACAACATTATGTGGTTTATTTCAAGGTCTAATTATAATTAAGTTAATTTGGTGCTCGTTCTACATATTTCTTAATCAGTTTGGAAATGAGAAAAACAGGTGACGTATTTGTAGGCGATTTTCATTTTCCATCGACTTGTGAAAGCAATAAATCTTTAATTAACATGAATTTGGTGAAAAACAATGGGCTTATTGGTCCATTTCATTGAAGGTTAAGTTGAAACATATGTGTATTTCAACAAAACTTATATTATTATATATATATACCAACAGAAACTGACTGGAGAATAAATGAGTGAAGGATTTTGTCTTGCCGCATCAGTCAGGGAAGGTTAGAGAGAGAGAGATCACTATTTCTAAATTTGTTCTTTATTTCGATATTTTAATCTCAAAAAATGATATAATTTGGAAAGTTGTGTATTTTCTTTTTTTTTATTTAATTTATTCCACTGCTAAGTGCTAACTATCAAAGTATAGCAGTTTTCAACAAAAAAAAAAAAAAAAAAAAGCACAGCAGTGAAAGTAACTTGAGAGAGAATTCAGCCTAAATGTCTAAATGTCTGAATTGTGTCCTGATTGTACCCAACTACCCGTCAAATTATATATAATTAACTATGCAACATTTGCCCAATTTGGAAAGAATGGAAGTACAAGGTTTAGAACGTACAAATATGGGGTTTTGCACTGAACATATTTTTATTTTCACTCTTCACTGAGCCATAAATACATACTTATATATGCCTTAATTATTTTATGTATTCTATCACTTTTTTTTTTTTCTTTTGGCTTGGGTACTATGTATTTATGTCAATAATGGTTAATAAATAATCTAAAAATTACTTCTAGAAGGGTTTCATTATAGTCGATGATGTCTTTTCTCACAACATTGTTTTTTAAAGTTCAAGTTATTTAAATAATTTCTTTGAGAAGCATAACATAGTTAAACACTAGCGGGGACCTGTGTGATGCATGGGATTTATTAATTAAAAGTTAAATAATAGAAATGGCCATTTACTAAAATACCTCTTATAGCTTCATGGATTTACTAAAATCTATCTTATAGTTAGCATTTTACTAAAACACCATTTATAATTTGTAATGGATTTAATCAATCTTCCATTAGATGTCAGTGTTGACCCTAATGTTCATTTAAATAAATTTAATTAAAAGAAAATAAAAATAAAAATACCATTTTTGCCCTTAATAAGACACAGGCAACCACTCAATTGGCTATATTTGGTTAATTTTGTTTTCTATACAAAAAAGTGTTAAGGGTATTTTTAGAATAAAAAACCATGGGTCTATTGGCAAAACAAACACTCCTTAATGAAATGTTGATTAAGTAAATAAGTTGTAAAATATATGGGATGTTTTAGTAAAACGAAAACTATAAGGTAGGTTTAAGTAAATATGTAAAATTATAAGGTGTGTAGGAATGGCAACAAGGCGGGTTCGGGGCGGGGATCATATTCCCCGTCTCCGACCCCGATTCTGAAATTAACCCCATCCCTAATCCCCAACAGGGATGGGTTCCCCGTGGGGACCCGAATCCCTAAAATATTTTCAGATAATAGTATTTTTTAAAATAAATAAAAAAATTAAATTATAAATAATGTTTTAAATATGTTTTGATATATATAATATAATAGTATATTTAACATAAATAACATTTAATATATATAATTGGGGTCGGGGCGGGGCGGAGACCTAAATCCCCATCCCTGACCCCGACTAGGTATTCTTATTATTCCCCGTCTCCACCCCTGCCCCACCGAAGCAATTCCCATCCCTAGGCCCATCGAGTCGGGGAAGTCGGGTCCTCGTCGAGGATGGGGAAAGTTGTCATGCCTAAAGGTGTCTTCTAGTAAATGACCCTAATAGAAACACATAAGAGTATACAATTGTTTTATATTTTTAACTTTTTAAATAATTAATAATTATTCATATTTTATATACTATTTTAATAAATTTTTTGTAATACAAAAATAACAATAATTAATTTCAGTTAGGTTTATTCATCGAACTGATGAGACCAACCAACCCAATCAACTTGACTTGAGTTGCTTAGTTTTCTAGTATTTTAGGTCGTATTTGTTTCAAAAATTTCCCAATTCGATCAACTTGGATTAGTTTCACTTTGGCCATTTATAAACCGACCAAAATCGAACGACCTAACCATGGATATATATTAATATTTTATATTTCAAATATAATTTTTAATATGGAAAAGTGGGAAATTTTCCATATTTCTAAGTCTAAAATGTTTCATATCACAAATCTAATTTTTAAATTTATTTTTTAGTAATTGCATTGTAATTTTTAAAATGAAATTTAATTTCTAAGTTTAAATCTTTTGAACCGACTAACTAAACCAAAAAATCGACCCAAACTGATACAACTTGAGTGGGTTGGATTTCACAAAAGGCCAATCAATTTCAATTGACCAACTCCCCAACTTGACCAAGTCAATTTGGTTGGCCAAATAGCCTACGACTGAACTGAACCAACTCATGAACACTCATAATTTCAGCTAAATTAATAGTCTCATCTCTGATAAATAAGAATAGTTTAATCTCCAATAATTCTTAAAAATTTATAGCAGAAATACACAAGTATTGAAAATAAAATAATAAAATAATAACAAAAATACAATAAGTTATAAAGATATATTAACTTAGTCAATAAATAGTACAATCTCAAATAATAGTTTAATCACTAATAAAAATTAATCAATAAGTTATAACAAGAATATAATAAATAAAATAAGTATAATAAATTAAATTTAAAATTTCAATAATAGTAGTTTAATCTCCAATAATTATCAAAAGTTTTCTGTTAAGTAGCAAAAAGAAAATTTGATACATAATCATTGAAAGTACATTTATCACAAAAAAACAATAAATATTTACTTTTAGTATATATAATTATATAACATATATAAATTAAGAGTTCAAAATTATTATAAATAAATATTATTTTCTAAAAGTTATTTTCTCTAATTATTAATTGATATAATTGAAATTATTTATTTACAATATTATTTAAAAATATTAAATTATTATTAATTTCAATATTATGTTATAATTAATTTTCTAATTTTCAGGATTTTTTAAATTTATTACATAATGTTTTTATTTTGACTATTTAAAATCTAGTTACGTTAAATATTTTGTTATTTAAAATATTTGTTTATTGACTTATATACTTAAATAATATGTAAAATATTTAAATTTTAAAATATTGGCTATATTTGGCGAATTTTGTGTTCTGTATAAAAAAGTGATAAGGGTATTTTTGGAATAAAAAGTCATGGGCCTAATGGCAAACCAAACAATCCTTAATGAAAGGTTGACTAAGTAAATAAGTTGTAAATATATGAGATGTTTTAGTAGAATGAAAACTATTAGGTTGGTTTAAATAAATATATAAAACTATAAGGTGTTTTCTAATAAATGACCCAAATAGAAACACATAAGACTATACAATTTTTTTATATTTTCAACTTTTTAAAAAATTAATAATTTTTCATATTTTATATACAACTTTTAATAAATTTTTTTATAATACAAAAATGACAATAATTAATTTCAGTTAGGTTTATTCATCAAACTTATGAAACCAACCAAGCCGATCAACTCGGTTAAAAAATTTTCCAATTCAACCAAGTTGGATCAGTTTCACTTTGGCCATTTGTAAACCAACCAAAATTGAACAACCTAACCATGGATATATATATTAATATTTTATATTTTAAATATAATTTTTAAAATGAAAAAGTGAGAAATTTCCCATATTTCTTAGTCTAAAATGTTTTATTTCATAAATCTAATTTTTAAATTTATTTTCTACTAATTGCATTGTAATTTTTAAAATAAAATTTTATTTTTCGGGTTAAATCTTCTGAACCAACTAACCTTTTGTGAAAACCGAACCAAACTGATACAACTTGAGTGGATTAGTTTTCACAAAAGGTCAGTCGGTTTCAGTTGACCAACTCCCCAACCTGACCACGTCAATTTGGTTGGCCAAATAGCCTACGACAAGACAAAACCTACTCATGAAGACTCATAATTTTAGCTAAGTTAATAGTCTTATCTCTAATAAATAACAATAGTTTAATCTCCAATAATTATTGAAAATTTATAGCGAAAATACACAATTATTGAAAATATATTGGTAACAAAAAAATACAATAATTACAAAAATTACAAAAACACAATAAGTACTAAAAAATATTAATCTCAAATAATTGTTTAATCGCTAATAAATATTAATTAATCAATAAGTTATAAGAAAAATACAACAAATTAAATTTAAAAAATTCAATAATAGTAGTTTCATCTCCAATAATTATTGAAATTTTCTGTTAAATAAAAAACAAAATAAATTTATACATAACCATTGAAAATACATCTATCACGAAAACAATAAATAATTACTTAAATACAAAAAATATTAATTTTAATATAAACAATTATATAATAAATACAGATTAAAAAATTATTATTAATAAATATTAATTTTTTGAAAGTTATTTTCTTGAATTATTACTTTATATAAGTGAAATTAGCTATTTACAATATTATGTTATTATTATTTTCTACTTTTTAGATTTTTTAATTTATTACATAATTTATTTAGTTTAACTATTTAAAATCTAGTTATGTTAAATATTTTGTTATTTAAATACTTAAATAATATGTAAAATATTTAAGTTTTAAAATATTAATTTTTATTGAATTTAATTATCCATAAAATCATAATTTATACTATTATTACATAATTTCATTATTAACTTTGTAATATATTAAATTATTATTAATTTGAATATTATGTTATAACTATTTTTCTACTTTGAAGATTTTTTTTTAATTTATTACATAATTCCATTATTTTGACTATTTGAAATCTAGTTATGATAACTATTTAAATAATCGATAAATTATTTAAAATTTTTTGTTATTTGAATTTTATTTATTTAAATATATTACATATTATTAAATATTTTAAAAACATTTAAATTGATAATACGGAAAAATATAATTTAAATTGGTAGTACATAATTTCGTGATATATTTTATAATAATATAAAATTATTTTTTGTGTTTTTAATAAATATTTTAATGTTATTATATAATTTTGTTAGGGGAGAGGATAAATGGAATTAGAGATAATTTAGGAGAGAACCTTTCTACTAAATTAGAGATCATTTTGGAGATAAATAAGAATAGGAGATAATTTAGAAGATAAATAGGAATTAGAGATAATTTTGGAGAAAGTGGGGGAGGTAATTTAGGAGAAATTTTAGGAGAAGAGATTATTTAGGTTCTTGGAAAGTGCATCTCATTGGTTGTTTAAAAAATGACATGGAATAAAAAAAATAAAAAAATCAAAAAAAATGGAGAAAATTTCTTAACTGCTTTTTTTAATATATATATATATATATATATATATATAGATAGATAGATAGATTATTATGTCATGCCTTTTGGATAGGGATGCAAAGGATCGGATCATGATCCCATCCAATATCCGATTCTATTTGGTCGAATTCATATCACCCTGTATCACCCTGTTCGAATCTTTGGATCGGATAATAGGATCCAATAAATAATTGAATCAGATTCAGATCACCCCTATCCGATCCGAGAAGATTTGATCCGATATATTATATATTTATGAATATAAATATATATAATACATATATATATTATTTATTTATTTATAAATATATTTTTTATATTATATTTATATAAATTTTTTATATTATTTATTTTTTATAAAAACATGTATATATATGGTAAAAATAATTAAAAAATACTTATATTTTTATTGTTACTTTATTTAAATTAGTATATTTTATTTTTCTTTAAATAATTTATTAGTTTTTAAAGAAAACAAATCGGATCAGATTAGATCTGAAAATCCAACTTACCGATAGGATTATAATTCAAATTGAGTCCTATCAGATCTGATCGAATCTGACATGAGCAATGGCAGATCAGATTCGAATATACCTTGATTCGAATCTGATCCAATTTGTTTGCATCCATACTTTTGGAAATAAATAGCTTTATCCTTTACTAAATTTGGTAAATTAATATTTCAAACAATATATGTATATATATACACAAAAAAGCTTGTGTAAAAAGTGATTTAATTTGAAAAGTGAAGAGTATTCCAACCAAATCAGAAAGGTGGCTTAATTTGAACATGTGACATGGGGTTTTGAACTAAAGCATGTGGGAGTATGGGGCCCCCACAATGATGCCACGTAGTACCCACTGCATGCATTTCAAGGGTAAAGTTATCCGTTTACAAAAGTAATTAGGTTGTTATTTGTAACCCATAATGTTTTACTTACCCCTTAAAAGCAACAACTTAAAAATTTAAAGAAAAGAAAAAAACCGTCAAGGCTTCAAACTTCAAAGCAATAATTCTATACAGGGTTGAAGGTTGTTCCCAGTTGGAATATTATTTGATGGAATTTTTGTATTTTCTGATTTTTTTGTTTGCAAGTCAGTCTTGGCCTCTTAGAGGAGAGTGGGTGTCGAGCTTTCTAAACATCAAGTCCAATACAATCCAATAAACACTTTAGACTATTAATTAAGTTCGAATTGATCCGATTCAATATGTCATATTGGTCTGTACAATCCTTTCAAATTGATTTTGATTTAGATGTGCCGATATGGATCCAGCCCAAAACCGGTCATTAACACCTATATATATATAAAATGCATCTTAGACTCACTCAAAAAACTTAAGCAGATTTAGGCAGACATTGGCCCATATCCACAATTGCCCAAGCTTTGGGACTGATCGTCTTGCCATCTTCTTTGTTCCTCTTGTCGTTGTTCTAATTGTAGTGGTCGTTTCAAAAAATTAAACAAAATATCTCTGAAGGTTGTCAGTGAACGTTTACTCATCTCAGCTTAACTGATGGTGCATGATCAATGTCAAATTTATAGAATTTCTACCCACCGTTTGGTTATCTCATCCCATTGAAAATTCATCATGAGAATAATTGTAATTACTACACAGCACCTTGAATTTGTATTTCCAAGTTGTTATATCTTGTAAATAATAATAATTAATTACTTCATTATTAATTAGTGTGGGATTCTTTCATAAAACCACCTTGAATTTGTTTGCAGTTGCAGCTAGATCAAATCAGCCCCCTACAATGTCCTACAGTACATCTCTGCTGTGTCGTGTATTGAGAATATCTTTCGATAATAATATAATATAATCATTCTAATAGTATTATCATCGAAAGATGTTCCCAATACACAATAGAAATATACTGTGGGACGTAATGGGGGCAGCCTTATGGGAGAGTTGATTTGAAGTCAGTTGCAGCAGATTTTTGCCAAATTAAAGTTGTAACTTTGTAAGCACATGAGATGCGTCTGCACTCTGCAGCGAAGGAAACAAAGTATCATTACCTGGTCTCCGGCAGTTTTCAAAGTTGAATATATTCAGAGTTGTGAAGCCCTAAGATTTAAAAATGATTAATTACTACGACCGATTAATCTCTTGTTGTATATATAGCTAGTAATAGCGAAGGACAAAAGCAACCTTATTACGTACAATGTCGCGATTGACTGAGTCGTGGACTCGTGGCCCCATTCAATGCTATTTCCTAGGAAACGATTATATGTATAACATTTACTACTACTACGTCGTCCTTAACTCTTCTTTTTATCTCTTTTGTATGCATGCGTGCGAGCCTCTGGCTCTGAGGGGAAAGGGCTGAGCTAGCTAAGCTACGAGAAGACTGAGGAGGAGGAGGAGAATGTTACCACATTGCATACACGGCCCCCAATGTCCTTTTATTTTATTTAATAGAAACGGCAAACGGGAGAAGCTGCTGCTTAATTAGACAGTCATCGGGGCTTACATATTAATCGCATTTCTTCCAACTTGGACCTAAAACGAAGCAACCCTAAAACTAGTATTAGCTCCTTAATTGTAAACAGCTAAACCCCAAGAGACTCAAATAATTAAAGCTTCTTCAGACCTATCTAAATAATATGATTTTAGTTAAGCTTACTGCAACCAACAAATATTGCAGACAACTCGATGAGAATGCCTGTTAGAAGAAGAAGAAGAAGAAGAAAGACAGGTTAAGTTGCAATGCCCAAGATGGGTTAATTGTCCCATTA
The DNA here is from genome assembly GCF_055504915.1 of Nelumbo nucifera. Taxonomy (NCBI): domain Eukaryota; kingdom Viridiplantae; phylum Streptophyta; class Magnoliopsida; order Proteales; family Nelumbonaceae; genus Nelumbo; species Nelumbo nucifera. Next base: position 24,457,420 of record NC_142651.1, on the reverse strand, counting down.
ATTCATCTCAATATATAATCAATGTGGTAAGAGATGGAAATATGCATGTTCCCATGCTTATCGTGGAATCAAAAGCTCCTATTAATTATATATGGGGGTGACTGGTGAGAAGAGCACTTTGTTCAAAGTAAATGAAGTAGAGATCAGTACGTATTTAATATTTTGAATTTGATATTGATGATATAGCACTCCATCGCTTATAAGGAGGAAGGGGTGAAGGTCTTTTTATCATTCAAATTAATAAGAGCACCCTTGGGTTTAAAACTACTTTAGATAGGACTGAAATTCAAGTTGGATATGGATATCTAATCAATCTAATACTGATTAACTATAACTATAATTAGATCTATTCAATTGTTATTGGAAATGACATCTGTTTATTAATTGAATCAAAATGAGATATCGTTTAATTGATACTTAGAATATGAAATGATCATATGCGTGTCTTGATTACTAGAATTTTAATTGAAAGATCTTCAGGGATTTATATAGACCTATTTCTTGTCTGTTTGCAATATATTTATATATAGTTTCTTGTTTCATATTTATTTTTGTAGATTTATGCTAGTTTTGCACATTTAATTTGACAGATCCTCCAACATCCAAGTGAATTCAATCCAATCCATTTGCAACTCGAGGTATAAAAGTTTTCAAAAGGTGGCATGCACTCAGAAGAGAATGATAACTAAAAATGGATTGCCGGATGGAGTACTGGTATATATTATTGTCCTTCTATGTGTTAAGAGTCATTTAAAGAAAAAAAAAATAAAGAATTCAGGGTAAATCTCTAAAAAGAAGTGAAAAGTGGTTTAAGTATGTATCCCTTGGAGCATCTCTAGTCATGCCAGATCCCTAGATCAACAATTGATGATGTGTCAAGTTGAATGGTCTCCATTTGAGAGAGTTGGTGATTTCAAATTCCATATTGGTTAATTTGGGGAGAGGGCTGTTTACCAAACTATGTGCCCTCTCATATACAACCTACATTCCGCAAATGATGAGCCCAATGCTTGCTTTGAGCATCAAGTGTCAAGAGGTCTTTAGCCCCCAGCTGGGGTACTGCAGTGCAGAGCTCAGTCTGAAACAAAACTGAAATTTAATTTTACATTGTTGATATAGGTATAATTATGTATTTACCACACAACATCAATTGGGCTCAATTGGTAGATTACAGAAAACCCAATTCATTGATAATTTAGAGCTTATGCACTAGAACTGTAATTATGGAGTTGACAGCAATGAAATGTTACAGGAATTCATCAGTGGATGCATGTGGGCTCCAATTACCAAACCACATTGAATATTGTGTATTTTCTTTATGTTTGCATTTTTTTTTTGTATATTATTATAGTTATGATTTCTTTGTTTGTGACAACAAGATGAACTCATTTCTTTCTTTGCTACAGTCATTTGGAAACTAATTTAGGGATTTGAACGAGATTGGAAAGCCAATCAACCTTAAAGGTTTTGTTTCTAACTTTGCCCATTTCAATCATATTTTACAAGTTTTCATGTTTGTGGCATTTGTATCTTATTTTTGTTCGTATATGAAATGAGATTTTCAAAGGTTGAAGCAGTTTTATGATCAGGGCGTATCAGAATGGGTGTATTCAAAATTTGAGGGGTTGGCCTCCTCCCTCCATCCCTGTCTATAACTAGGTTTTGTTGTATATTTGTGTTAAATGAATTGATTGATCATAATTAATGCTCATCGGTTTTGTTGACACTTCACATACATTTTATACATGGAACCAAGCTTTAATAAATGAACCCTCCTGTAAAGGTTAAGGGTAAAGCTCAACCCAAGCATAGACAGAAAAAAGAAAAAAAAAAAAATCAAAGAAAGCCCGGATTTTGTTGGCCACTTAACTTTAACCCTGAGAGTCAGGTCAATTCCTACCCTTTGTTAAAAGTTAGATCTCATCTCATCTCATCTCATTTAAGTAACCGTTTGGTTTACAGTTCGAATTAGAATTGGATTACTCTATTCCCTTGCCTTTTTCGTCTAGATGAAAATCATTATTGGAATTGAAATTAATCGGAATAAGATTCTTATCAGGGGGAGAAACATCCCACCAAAAAATGGGAATCAGATTTTGATTCCACCCAATAAAACAATCGGAATTAAAATAAGTCATACCAATTCTGATTCCAGACCCCTAACCCCAGCAACCAAATAGACCCTGAGGCCCCGTTTGATTCACAGGAATAGAGGTCTGGAATCGAAATCAGAATGGGCTATTCTGATTCTAACTACTGGAATGGCATTCCCCGATTTGTGAGAATGGTCATTCTCTGTCCCTTCATTGGGATGAAATCCCATTCCTGGTGATTCCAATTCTCATTCTCACTCTTGTCTGAACCAAACAGACTATGAGAATAAGCCATTTCGATTCTGATTCCGATTCCAATTGCAACTGCAAACCAAATGGACCCTGAGTTCTGAAGCTACTGTCATTTGTAATTTGTAGACTGTAGACTAAAAAAGTTCCCCATTTCATGTTTTGCTAGGTTTCCCCATAGGTAGGGGTGGCAACGAGCTGAGCTTTTCACGAGTTGCTCGAGCCTGGCTTGTGAAAAGCTGGACTCGGTTCGGTTTCAATCGAGCTCGAGCTCGAGCCCAATTCAATGGCTCGATTATTAAACGAGTCGAGCTCTTATATATATATATATAATAAAAATATTATAATTCTTAATTTTTTTATATATAATTTTTATTTTTATAAAATATTTTTCTCAAAATCAAACTCAAGCCGAGCCAAGCTCAAGCTTATGCATTTTTTACTCGAGCTCAAGGTTCTGGCACAAACCGAGCTCGAGCTCAAGCTCGAGCCTGGTACAATTCGGCTCGACTCGGCTCAAATCCACCCCTACCCATGGGTAAAACACTAAGGCTCAGTTTGAAAAGAGTACAAATGCAAATATGTATAGTATAAATACATACAAAATAATACAAAATATAAGGTTTTGCACTCTACATATTTGCATTTGTAGTCCTTCCAAATTGAGCCTAAACTGAAAATGCCCTTAAATTGAGGGGGGTCCAAGTAATAGGATCTATCAAGCTGTGGCACCATAAAATCGAAAAAGAAACCTTGTAGTTTAATCATTGATTTATTGAAATGGAGAAATAAAAAGGCATAATCATATTTATTTTGTCCCTTGTGTCTTTTGAACTTGCAATTAGTTTTATTGTTTTCCATCCTTCCATAGAGGGCATCCTAAATCTTAATTTGCCATTTGTCCAGGTCAACCCGGTTTTGTTCTTAACTTTCTTGTTTTTGTTTGGATAAATTGCTGAAACCTATTCTAAAGTTTCTGAACTTTGGTAATTGCATTCACCTCTTCCATCAATTTTCTGACATAATTGCAATTATGCCCCTTTGTTAGAATCTTGGTATGTAGTTGCTTTTTGATCAAAATGTTTATTTTCCAAATTCTATCGTTGATCCAAACCTTTTCAATCTTTTTTCTGATTTTGATTTATCTTTTAAATTTGCCCTTGATATCAATGGCTTAAAGGTAAATGTTTATAAAGTTTACTAAAACCAACGTCAATCATAATTATATGGGCATTTTGGACATTTTTGTGTCCCCTCATCCACTTGCAATTGTATCAAAAAGTTCAGGGAAGATTTCAACAATTTACCCTTATCTTTTAATGGATGGAGTATTTTATCACATAACACTTGTATACACCAATGTTGTTTCTAAGGGTGTAAGTGGTATCCAAAAGTTCAATTTCATATTCAAGATTCAACATTATCGGATTGAATTCGGATATTCTGAATATGCTTAGCAGTCTCATCTGAGTTACGAGCAAATTCAGATATGGCTTGATTCAATCTGCCAAATTGGTTACAACATTGATATACATATATGAGATTATTTCAAAAATATTTTATTTCTCTCTAACACAATTATATAACAGTTTTTTTATTTGATAAAGAATAGGAAATCTATAATACCACCCCCACCATGAATTTTGATGAATACGATTGGTTACCGTTTTTATAATTAAGTTTATGGTAAAATAATTCAATTAAATCCAATTTTAATTCATAGATTTGAATTAATTGGTTGAATTCAATTTGAGTATTTGATTAATTGATTGAGTTCAAATTTTGATGATCTTTAGAATCAAATCAAATTTACTAATAACTCGGTAGTTAGTTAAATGGATCAGTTGCATCCCTCCGATTGTAGAGGTGTAGATCAAACCCACAGATTCTCTATGGTAAGATCAGTGAACCTCCGATTGTAGAGGTGTAGATCAATCCGATTCGGAGGCAAGATTTAAAGTCCAAAATTTTCAACCATTTTCAGGTGCTTGAACCTCTTGTTAAAGCTTAATTATTTCATTGTTAGGCCATGTTTGAGAGTGCTTATCTTAAAAATAAGTGTTTATTGAATAAATTCTCATTCATATAAGCATTTATTTGCATTTGGCACCCAACATTTTTAAGTTGGGCATTTGGTAGTCTTTTTTTTTCCAATAATCATTTAAATAAGCATTTGTAACTATTTTGACCTTCATTTTCTTTCAAATTTTACAAAAACACTTTTATAAAAGTACTTTTCCAAAAACACTTTTATAGAAATACTTTTTACGAAAGCACTTAAAATCCAATCATTAAGTAACTGAGACCCAAAAAACTTGCCAGGACACTAGGTCATTGGTTCAACTTAGGGGTGAGCATGGATCAGTTCGGCTCGGTTCCACAACAAAACCTGGAACCTACCCTATGGAGGTCAGTTATGGGTTTTTGGAACCAGAACCTACCCTGTGAAAGCCAGTTCTAGCCTTGATGGTTCCGGGCTTGGTTCTAGGGTCTATTATGGAATTTGTTCTTTCTTTACTCCCCCCTTAAATAAAGAAAAAAAAAGAAGCATGTTCTTCAAAAACTTAATGAGTAACTTAATATGTAGATTATCATTATATGGTTCAAAACTTGTAATTTAAATTTAATTTTTGTAAATATTACCTTTTACATTACTTATTATACACATTCAAATATTAAAATGAAAATAAATAATCAAACAACTTAAGTAACTCATTGGTTAAGTGAGACCATGGCCTTTGTAACAATGAGTTTTTGGGTTCAAATCTTTGCATCCCCAAAAAGTATTTTAGAATTTATTTCAAGGTAAGTTCGGTTCCGAGGCAAGTTCTACCAAGGCTATTCAAGATCGATTCATTGTGTCGGTTCGGATAGGATAAACCCCTAGGCCCTAGAGCCAACCTGAATGGGAGTCAATTCCAAAAAATTAGAACCAGACCCTACCCTGTAATAGATTGGATAAGATCAATTTAAAACAAGGTCAGTTCCATTCAATTCCGGGTAGAACCTACCCATTTGCTAACCCCTACATTAGTCCTACCCAAGTTTGATGAGTTGGTATCACCTACCAGTACCTGTGTTCCAATACCCTACCAACGTGATACAACACCACGTATCTTATTATAAAACTGGGACCCACCATAAAATTGCGATCGGTTATGTATTAGATGTGTGGTGTCGGAAGACGTTGGCAAGGTGTTTGAACATATTGTTGGTAGGTGATCCGCACTCAAGTAGTCAAGTTTGAAAACACTAAATTTTTAATTGTATAATATTTTAATAAAATTATCAAATTCTAAACGAAAGAAATATTGATGTAAAATAGATTTGTCCGTGGCTCTGTCTCGAGCCAAAATTGAATGAAATTTCATCAAATATTTACTATGATCTGGACTGCAGAGTGCAGAGTGCAGAGTTGCAGACAGAGAAAGAGAAAGAGAAAGATCCATTGTGTTCATGCAGGAAGAAGAAGACAGGAGATGCGCTAAAAAGTAAAAAGTAAAAACCTAGCTTTTTATTCTTTATTTTAATCATCCAACAAATTTAGACGTGTACTGACTGCAGTGCCCCTGTTGTTTCGTTAGTTTCCCATAAAGGTCACGGTCATTATTCGGTAATTCCCCATTAAAGGGAATACGCAGTTACGCACTCACGTATGTGTGGCCCACTCAGCACATGCTCTTCCAAGTCTTCAGTTATGTATGATTTACCCAAAATTAAATTAAAAAAATGTCTTCAGCTGTGTACCAAGAATTTTCTTCATTCTTTTTCCTTTTCTTTTCTTTTCAACTTTATAGCCTTCCGAAGAATACGGCAGATCGAAAGTTTGGAACAAGGACCGTCTTGGGTCTCCCGATGAGTGCGGATCTCCTGCACTCGGAAGTCGGAAGTCGGAACGGTGTGTGCTAGGGTGTATATATGATGCAATTTTTGAAAGTAGAAAAACAAGAAAAAGTGAAAAAAAAAAAAGCCCATATCGACTCTTCAAGAGTTTGGACTCAAACGGAAGAAACTCAACCAAACCCTAGACTTCTCTTTCTTCTTCCAGCTTCATCTAGAGGCAGAAGCCATTACCGGTTGCAAATTCAGAGCATAAGTTTTACAAAGAAAGATCTGTTTTTTTCTTCTCAAATCTTCAATCAATGATTACTCGTGTTTTCCTTTTCAACCTTTACCTAAGGCTACAAGTCTCGTATTGTTTGAAGCTAAAAAGTCAGCTTCAGTCAAGGACGAATTACAGGTATTTGATCTTCAGTTTTGGGGTTCAACCAAAGCAATTTAACTCATGCTATTGAAAACCACTTCCATTAACGAATGATTATGAGCTCATTCTTAGGGCTAGAGGAGCCAACTATCCAGCGCAACGACCGAGTTAGAGAGCCTCTGCTATTTCTTTGGTTTTGTTTGTCAAAAGCTATGGTGTTTAATAAGAGTTTGAGATCTCGCTTGAGTTAATGTTGTTGAATAGTGGTTTCAGATTTGACATTCAGTACCATGTAGCAGTTTCATTTTAGGTGTGATCTTTTTCCAGGAAAAGAAGAAGGTCTCTGCTTGATTTGTTATTTTTCTTTTCTTGGGATTCGATTTGTTATATTTATTGGTAGTAAAATAAGTGAAAAGTTCCAGATTAGCTGGCATCAATTTCTCTGTTTTAAGATTAACAAACAATTCATTGACAAACAATTTGTCTGCTCCAACTGAGAGTGGATGTTATATCAATTTCTCTGTTTTACTTATTTGTTCATTCCCAAACTATGACTTACCAGTCTTTCTTCTTCAAAATTGAAAACAAACCAATCCTTCTCAATCTCACTCACTCCATTTTGTCTATAGCCTAACTCACTTCCACGAGTTTCTGTGGCAAAATCAAAACCCAACCATGTTCGAGACTGAGGGGAATAATGGGTAACACGCATCACAAACATCACCCGGTGCAACTTCACCTTTCTGAAATATTTTTCACAAAGATGATTGTTTTTTCTATCGACCTGATAGTTCAAACTTCATTTATTTGTTTTGGTTTTTATTTTAAAATATAAAAAATAAGACATTAACGTGTTATCAAATGAATGGAAGTGCACTTCGGCATACACCATTCCGAGTGCACGAGATCCAGACTCTCTCTCTCCCAATACAAGAATTTTATACATATACTAGCGGCCCCGTGCGATTAGGAACTCCTTCCTATCCCTTGCCCTTGTACTAAATTTTTCCCAGTCTTTCCCAGTCATGAGACAACCACTTAAAAATAATTTAATTTGTGAATATTTCATAAATTAGATTATAGGAATCTAGGGGTATTTTATAAATGGAATTGTGAAATCTTAAGATTATAGGAATATGAGGAAAACTTGGAGGTATTTTAAAAATCAATATTAAATTTACTGATACTTTACTAATTTACCATCAGGCTTGGAGAATTATATGCAAATCCTGTCCCTTTCTTGTCCCTAATTTTGAGCAAAAATATTTTCCCCATCCCCACCCTCTCTTCCTCATCCCTATTTACAATATTTTATGATAATTTTCAATAATTATTGAAATTGTTGTTGATTAGCAAAAATGTATAGTAAATTAGTTATTTATTATAACAATAAATTAATGTGAACTAATGTAAATTATTTATTTTTAAGACTAAATTATTTACTACTAATCATGTGATGTAATTATAATAAAATAATGTAATTATGGTAAATTACATTAATTTTAATTAAAAGTAAATCATTTGTTGTTAATTAATGTAAAACTATGGTTAAAGTCAACCAAGTGGCCTAAAGTGGTGTGGATAGATTTAATAATTTTCCTAAATTATTTCATAATTATTTATTAAAATAATAATAATGGATTGTTATTTAAATAAATATGAAACAATTTTTGATAGATTAATTTTCTAATTTAATTTTCCTAAAATCTTTAATAATTATTTAGTTGAATAATAATAATAATAATAATAATAATAATAATAATAATGAACTATTATTTAAATAATCTTAAAGAATTTTTTCATAGATTCATTTTCTAATTTTTTAATTATTATTTATTTAAAAATTATAGATAATTAGTTAAATATTTTCCCTAATTTATTTAACAATTGTTAACTATAATTATTGATTTTAGAAATTAGTAAATTATACCAATTAGTAATATTTTTATGAATAAATATTATTATAAAAATTTAATGAAATTTTATTAAATTACAATGGTTAATGTAAGTTACGCTAAACATTAAAAATTTGAACATTTATTAATTAACAAAATTTTAGTTTTCACTAATAGTTAATCAATTTCAAGTGACCAACTCCTTAACCCAACTAGATCAGTTTGGCTAGCCAAACAATCAATCTCCAACCGAATTGAATTGCCTAGTGAACAATACTAATTTCAGCTAAATTAATAGTCTAATTTCTAACAAATAACAATAGTTTAATTTCTAATAATTATTAAAAAATTATAGAAAAATACAAAATTGCTAAAAAATATATTTATAACGAAAATACAATAAATAATTAATAACAAGATTTAATTAATATACTTCCATTATTTCAATAATATTTATTTTTTTTCATTTTTTACATTTTATATTCTTAATATAGATTTAGTCATGTTAAATATTTTGTTATTTAAATATTTAAATAATATGTTAATATTTTATATAATTTTTAATATGGAAAAGTGGAAATTTTCCAATATTTCTTAATCTACAATATTTTATATCATAAATTTAATTTTTAATTTATTTTTAATAATACCACTATAATTTATTAAATTTAAATTTAATTTTTAAGTTTAAATATTTTTGACAAACAAACCAAACCGAAAATAGACCCAAACTGATACAACCAAAGTTCGCGGGTTTTCACTAATGGTCAATTGATTTCGGGTGACAAACTCCCAACCTAACTAATGGTCAATTGGTTTGGTTGGAGTGAAACAGCCTGCAACCAAACTGAACCAATCCTTGAACACTCCTAATTTCAGCTAAATTAATAGTCTAATCTTTAATAAACCAAGGTTTTAAAAATCAACCTGGAATCCGAACTGCTTTGGCCACCAGTTTCTGGGTCAACGGTTCAACCATCTAGGTTAAGCGGGTCAAAAGGTCAAGGTATATCTTGACCATTAAATTAGCATTTAGGTCATAGGTTGGGAAGAAATACAAATAGAGAGAAGAGATAGTTGTAAGCTATCAACTGGGAAAGGAAAGAAAAGAGAAAAAGGAAAGTGAAGAAAGAAAAAAAGAAAGAAAGAAAGAAGAAGGAGGAGGACGTGGTGGTTCACCTGCAATGGTAGCAGCAGCTACAATGGCGACAATAGTAACAGGTAGCAGTAGTGAGCTAGCGACAACAAATTCGACCTTAGATTTCATCTCAATTCTCTCACATCTCAGATCTCTCTCTCTCTCTCTCTCTCTCTCTCTCTCTCTCTCTTGTCTTACTAGTCTCAGATCTAAGATCTGAAAACTGATCTCATTTCAATCCCACCCCATCTCTTTATCTACTCTTGTTAAGTGTGAACAATTCAGTAAACCATTAACCGTTGCCTTGGTTGAAGGGTTTAGCGGTTCAACCGCTTGAGTCAAAGGTTTTCCGACTTTTTCAACATTTTTTTTGAAAAAAAAACGGTTCATAGTATAATCGGAACCGGAGTCTTGACCGGTTCCCAGTTTTTCTGGTCTAACCGTCTAGTCCGGTCCGATTTTGAAAACATTGTAATAAATAACAATAGTTTAATCTCCAATAATTATTGAAAATTTATAGCAAAAAATACACAATTATTGAAAACAAATTTATAATGAAAATACAATATATATCTAATAAAAATACAATAATTACAAAATTACAATAAACACTAAAAATATATTAAATTAGTCAATAAATAGTGTAATTTCAAATAATAGTTTACTCTCTAATAAATATTAATCAATAAATTATAAAAAATACATAATTACAAAAAATAAATCTATAAAAATACAATAAATATGATAAATTAAATTTCAAAAGTTAAATAATAGTTGTTTAATCTCCAATAATTATTGACAATTTACTGTTAAATAAAAAAACATATTTATCAAAAAAATACAATATATAATTACTGAAAATAAAATAAATATTAATTTTAGTATACATATAAATATATAATGAATATACACTATTATTGTAAAATTATTTAGTAAATATTATTTTTTTAAAGTTATATTCTATAATTATTAATTAATATAAGTGAAATTAGCTATTTACAATATTATTTAGTTATTTAAATTATTAAAATATTAATTATTTATTTAATTTAATAATCCATAAAATTTTAATTAGTACTATTATTGCATAGTTTGTCATTAATTTTGTAAAATATTAAATTATTATTAATATGAATATTATAAAATCTATTATAGTTATATTTCTACTTTTAATATTTTTTTTTTAAATTTATTACATAATTTTGTTATTTTAGCTATTTAAAATTTAGTCATGTTAAATATTTAAATAATATGTAAAATATTTAAAAAATTTCATTATTTGAATTTTATTTATTTTAATGTTATTATGTAATATTGAATATTTTGTTATATAATTATTTAGCTATTCTTAATGGTTTGTTATTTAAGATATTTATTTATTGAAATATTTAAATAATGTTTCATATTTTAATGTTAAATTTTTATCATTTGAATAACATTTAAATTGAATAGTTTGTGAAATTATAATTTTTATTGTTACTACATAATTTCATGATGAATTTTGTAAAAATATAGAATTATTAATAATATGAATATTATTAAATCTATTATAATTAATTTTTGTGTTTTGAATAAATGTTTTAAAGTTAGTATATAATTTTATTATAATATTTAAATAATTCTAAAAGTTTTTAATTGACACTTTCTTTATATAGATGCAGATAAAAAATGGGGAGAGGATAAATAGGAATTAGAGATATTTTAGGAGGGAATCTCTCTATTAAATTAGAGATAATTTAAAAGATAAATAAGAGTTAGAGATAATTTGTGAGATAAATAGGAATTAGAGACAATTTATGAGAAAATAGGGGGAAGTGGTGCCACTTGGCTAAACATTAGAAAAACAAATTCATCTTTCTTTATGGTTGTTAGAAATAGTGAAGCTTATGATGTTTCCTTATTGGTTTAATGGGTAATTATGTAGAATAAAAAAAATAAAAAATTCAAGAAAACAGGAAATTAGGAAGGGGGTTTGGAGCAATGAGAGGCATGGTGACATGGACTAATTACTATATATATACACTAGCGGGACCCGTGCAGTGCACAGGAACACTTGAAAACTCAATATGATGATAGAAAGGATTAATTGAAATGAAAATATATCATTTAGAAATGACAATTTGACCTGCATCGGCCATCCCAGTGAAGAGATAAGGAAGACAACAAAAAGAACTTACCACTACTAAGAAATACAACAAAACCACAAACACCAAAGAAAATATAATTATAAAATTGGTAAAACTTCACTGATGAAATTCCCTTGCAGCCCCAATACATTCTTTCCCTTGAATAATTTCACTGATGAAATCAACCTTCAAAACATCAATACATTCTTTCCCTTACTTGAATAACTTCACTGATGAAATCAACCTTCAAAACATCACGAGTAGACTCAGCACCAATTCCTTGTACAAGGATATATACAAGTGTTCATAATACAAATTGTTAACATTTTAAAAAATCCCTTAAGGTTATGTTTGGTTTAAAGGAAAATGTAGGGAAAGGAAGGAAAAGATAGAGAAACCTGTACAAATTTTGTATTTGTTTCCCTACCTTTTCCTTCCTTTCCCTACCTTTTCCTTCAAATCAAATATAGACTAAAAGAAAACTTAAAAGAGAGAAAAATAAAACATATTCATGGCTTGTAACCACTATGCAAAGGCAAACAGATACAACACAATTATCCTATCAAACAATTACACAATAAGCTATGATTGATATTAACTGATTATTAATCTATATTAATTACTAATTATTAATCTATACTAACCTACTTTTTAAACCAACCCAATAAGCTATTTTACCGAATTGTTAACCCAAATTCGGTCACCACGTTGACCCGAATCTTTACTACAGTCATCAGTTGACAGAACGATGCCTGTAGCACATGGGGGCAATGAAAACAGGTTTCGTTTGTTCCATTTAAATACTGTAAGTGACAAAAACGTTTTAAAATGAGATTTAACACAAAACAGAAATAAAGAAAAGGGAAAACATACCTTGAGCGAGCATATATGGTTATAATCTAATTGATATCTCATTCGCCAAACTGATAAAAAGAGAAGAGCAAAACCATACGAACTAAAATCTCACCACCTGAAAAGTACAATGATTTTTTTTGGAGCATACAACTGAGAATGAACTAAACCCATTCCAATTAGTTTACAGTTGTGTAGTTACACTGTTGCAGTCCTTGATGGAACTATGTCAAAAACCAGAGCAAGGAACATAACAAGCTGGATGGAGCAAGAGACCCACCGGTACGTGTGCGCAAGAAATTAATCATCCACCTTATATTCTGTCAAAAACAGAGGAAAATAATGCCTGTTTGTCGATCAGCTGGAACAGGGGGTATCGATTACAACGAAGAATGGTGTTTTGGGAGGAAGATTGTGAGAAGAGATGAATATGGTGAATCCTAGAGACTTACGTTTTTATCAAAATTCATCTTTCCATCTGTAATAGATACTTCCTTCCATCAGTCCATGTATATCTAAATTAGTTTTCCATTACGCTGATTTCTCGCTTTCCATATTTAGCACGATACCTGCCTTTATTGTGAGTAGACAAGTCAATAAACGGGCCTCTACATCGAATGCAAAGAGACTGATGAATTGGAAAAAAAAAATAGTAATAGAAAAGGGGAGGGAGAGAAAACCAAAGAGAATACAGAGTTGAAATAATGGAGCAAGGAAAAATAAATTAACATATACCGTTTTAATATATATATATATAATGGTATCTAAAAATCCCAATTCAAACCTGAGATTTACATAATCCTATTACATCCACACCGTTTAATTTATTGAATCGATTTTGTGTTTAACCTGATTCAATTTGTTCCATGTATAATCTTAATGTGTAGTATAGTTTATCTACTTATATATTTTAATTATTAATTATCTAAAATAATTAATCCACCGAACTCGAATCTAAATATTACTTGATTTGTGCTCTGAGTTAATCAAATTTGCAACGTGTATCAGCACATATAGATTCTAGACACCCCATTCCTCGTTGGTTGATGATCGTACATGATGATGATGATGAAAGGTGATTTGGCCCGACCTCATAACAGGGGATACGTGGACACGACCTAACTAACAGATGACAGCTCAGCATGACCAATCCGTAACAGAACGATCTTGGGTACCCAACTACCCCAAGCTAAAGTTACCTCGAGACAAGGTCACATCGAAATGAGATCGCCTCGACATTAGATCGCAACAAGCACACCTCGATGCCAAGTCACCTTGGTACTCAATCCAATTCGAGACTTAAAGACATCAGTTCGGGGATACCGATTTGCCACTACGTGATGATACCGAAAATCCCTTCGATGGTTCCCGAACTCCACGGGGTCATACCGCATAACAGCTAGCATTATCTCCCCGTTCGGTTCGGGCAGAAGTGATGAACCTTATCAGTTGGCAGTGTTATCCCCCAATTAACACGGAAACAGATCTCATCGTGATGAGGATCCTAGAACCACTCTGCAAAACCCGCGAGGACTCCATTATATAAAGGCTTTACCCCCCGGGAGTGCAAGGTACGCGTAATTTCCCTGCTCTCTAGCTCTCTAACTCTCTACATTCAAAATCTTTTAACTCGCAACCAAGTACTAATTTAAGCATCGGAACGACCTCACCAGATAAACAATTTCGGATTCTCTAATTCACTTTCTACGAATCGACCTAATTCACCGTCTATTGGAAAGCCAGATCACATCCAACAGCTAACAGTCGGATTGCGCAACATCAGTACACGATAACACAACAGACATGAGCATGGTCAAATATAACAACTATTCTCTATCATCGGATCTACCCCAGAGCTTGGATTTGATCACGTTTCAGCCACTATTTTTTTTTTTTATCCAGTTAGGAGGAGTTGGGAGTAGTTAGGATTCCATGCCAATACTAAGCATGGTCCCGAATGCCTGAAAATGAATACGGAACCGGAACACACGACAATCAATGGGAGGGCCCAGGGCCGCAGGCCCATTAATGGGTCCTGTGGTCCTGATCCCCAAGCTTAGGCATTAAGATGACTTTGGTGATATTACTACTGAAATAGCCACGTGTACAATAAAAAACATTGATAGACGATGAGTCCACATTCCACAATGACACGAGAGACGTTCAGATATCTCACAAGAAAAAAGAAAAAAAAATACTACTCATAAATAAAAAAACAAAACAAAACAAAAGGCGTCCGTATTAAATTCACAGCTCAAAACTAAACAATATATAAAAAGAAAAACCGTTTCTTTCAGTGAGTCCAGTCCAGCCACCACATTCGGACTTTCGGAGGAGTTCTCTTTCACTTGGAAGAAGAGTAAAGAAGAAAACAAAGAATCCCATCCTCCATGGGGTACGAGAAAACAACAGATCTCCTCCTCCTCCTCCTTCTCCTCCTACTTGTTTCCTCTCTCTCAAGCAATCTCCCTCATCACCACCACCACCGATCTCTCATCGCAAAACCAGCGATTCTTCGAAGCTCTTAAACCCACCTCCAACCCACAGAAAGCATTCACTGAAACGAGAGTGATTTATTTTTACACCCCAAAACGTAGATCCAAGTAGGAGAAATAAAATAATGGCCACATTGCAGAAATTCAAACTCCTCGCCACTCAGTGTGCCGTGGCCGGCAGCCCAACCCGGAGTCCCACCACAAGTCCCGTCGTCCACCTCCGTCGCCGCAAAACCTTACGGATGCTGCTTGGACGTTCTGGCAGCGGGCGCAGATTGCCTCGCAGGGAGGAGTCCCCGGATCGGGAGCAAGCAATCTCTCCCGATCCGCCCGAGAATGAGAAGAAGGCTTTGCTCAGCCACACTCTCAAGGATTTGTTCGTCTCCTCGCCGCCTTTCGAAGACATAAATGCCAAGCCACCACCCAAGGAGAAGAGTATTAGAGACATCGGCGACGCTTTCCCTTCGGCGATTAACCGAGTTCCCGTCTCTTCGTCAGCTCGGCGCGGTGGAATCGGCTCGCCTAGGCCGTTGTCAGCGGCGTTTCGGTATCGGCTACTGAGGAGACCCTGGCGACCTGTACTCGTCGCCATTCCCGAGTAGACTGAGCCAGAAAAAAGTACGGATTTAACGTGATCTCAGTTTCCTTTTTCTCTCTGTAATTTCTTCATCTCTTTCTCTTTTAATTTTGAAAAAGAAAAAAAAAAAAAAAGAATTCTCTCCTGAAGAGTAGTAGGTCTCAGTCTTCTCTCTTCTTTGGCCTCTGGGTGTTATTTTCCTGAGCTTTTGAGAAATACATGTACAAGTTATGAATGAGAAAATAATTCAATTAGCGAATTTTGTTAACATGAACCGGGTGTGAGATTGATTCATAGTTATGGTGCAGGAAAGTTAAAGCTGAAAGCTCAAGAAAGAACCAAAGTCTGAGCATCTGACATCAATTTTGGTTTTGAGTATGTGAGAAGCGAAATTGTCCCAGATAATAGAATGCTGCTTTTCAATCTGAATTGCTACTTTATCTTGGTGGGGTGATTGCAACCGTCGGATTAGATTACCTTTTGTTCTTGAATCTTTTGACCACCCTTTGTGTTGTTGACCTAATTCGTAAACCAGACTTAATCGAGTAGGTCGTTAAGACATATCTAATTAGTCTGATACAACTTCTAATTGGGGAGGTGGGTTATTTTTTAACTGGATGATTTTGATTGAAAACAATATCTGTGCTACCTTGTGGTTGAGGATGATAAAATAATTGGATTTATTTTATTTAATGAATTGAATGGAAGAGAGATGCCATGGCTGATCAATTTGCTTGTGGGCATGGATAAAAGGGTGCATGTTAGCATGGGAACTGTTGAGGGGTGTGACTGGATGGGCTGAGAATAGCAGGAATATGATGTGTACAATGATTTGATGTGTAGTTGGAATTTGGAATTTTTCACTTTGCAATGTGCGTTGGTGAAGGGGATGTTTGAAAGCGAAAGAGGAAGGTGAAACTTAAAAGAGGGGAGGAAACTGAAAGCCTCGGCCTGAAACTGAAAGAGCGACATGGACATGGAGGCTGGAGCTAATAAGTCTCTCTTTAATTAATTGGTCTCTACTCTAGGACTAGTGTAGGCTTTGGCTAGGCAGGCAATAAGGAAAGAGGGGAGAGACCTCAGACCAGGGTCTCAGTAGACTAGTCTCAGACTCTCAGGCTCCCCCAAAGACCCAGAAGGAAACTGGAAAAGGAGATGTTTGTTAGTGTTATTTTTTTAATGCAAAGAAGACTGGGTCTTAACTTAAAACAGTGGCTTTCTGTATCACTGTTTCGACTCAAGGTCAAAGGGGCTCTGGGTCTGGGTATGAAGAATACAAAAGTTCAGGAATAAGAAGCTACCATAATTACTGCTTGTGGGTGGTTCATGTTTCGCAGCAGAGTGATGGTTCTCTTCCACTTTCACTGTTTCTTTTTGTCCAAGCTCTCAAATCCATGGGACCTTTGGAGGAGCACAAACAAGGGTTTCTTTCATCACTTCAAATGGGGATGGTCCGGATGGATGACATGATTCTCGCTAATGCTAACCCAAGTTTCCTGGGCCCCACACGGGATAACTGTCTGTTTTGGTCCCTAGGGGTGGGGGGGAATGGTACTGAATACTGATTGGACTGCTCCTGAATCCCCCGATTCATGACTAGTTGGCGTGAAATGAGATCTGTAACTCGTGGATGGGTCAATGGGTCAATTACTCAATTACGAATCACCCAATTGGTGTGATGTGGCCAAAGGAATATACCCACGTGGCACATCACTACCGTTGGCCTGAAACACGGAGCTCCAATTTCTACGAGAATTCATCTCTCTCCGATTGGACCAAAACTTTTTTACAAATGGCTTGTTCAAGTAACAAAATTAATTTAATACGAGCAGTTTTGTTTTTGGTCGCATCAGATGATAGGTGATTCACCCGTGGGTAACCCAAAAGTAAGCACTGGCTCACTGCTGTGTGTAGGGTACTTTGGCAGGGTTGTTGTCTTGTTGGTTGGAAGTTGCAAGGAAGCAATTTTGATTTTTGAGTTCGGGCCTCAAAAATGAAGAAAGAAGCTAGCTACTGTTTGGGTACAGGATATTATATGGCTTAGCCCCAGTTTGCGCAGGCCAAATTATACGTAGCTGGGGTCAGAGAAAATGACAAATCATGTGCAGAAAACTTATCAAAGGGGGGAAAAACAGTGTCTTTTTTGAGAGCTAGCAACTCCCAACCCTTACCCTGCCTGCATAGATGGTGTGCAGACATGCGATTTCATTCACCTAAAAAAGTAGTGTATTGGTGTGGTGTGGTGGTACATCCAAATTTCATTCGGTTGCTTTCAAATTTGAACCAGATTTAACCGAATTAGGAGGTTGCAAAGTATAAATAGATTAAATTAAAATATTATATATTAATTTAATAAAATGAACTAAAAATGGATTTTGCATTGTGTTTCAATAAACGAAATGAATTGATTTTCTTTCTTTTTGATAAAGAGGAAAGATACAAGAAGAAAGAAAAATGAATTAAAATTGTATTAATTTGTATGAAAGTTGAACCTATGACAATTTAAGCTGTGATTGGTAGCAGTGTTGTTTTTAAATAAATTGCTTTGGGTTATTAAATAAATATGAATTGGTTAGTGATTTAGAATTAATGGCAAAGTGCAACCTAACAACATAATCTGTCACCGCACAACTCATACATGGTGGGTTCCACTTTTATGATTCATGGTAAACTAGTGATTGGCGAGAGGGATATATATTGTAGTCAGGTAGAATAATTAGACTTTCACCCCTGGAGCAAAAAACATCAATTTGACGTTTCAACTATAAATGCAATGATCAGTCGCACTCCCATACGTGAATTTTTAAGACATGTCCGTTTCAATTATAAACAGCCTCCAATACGGATGCACGCTAATTTTTATTGATCGACCTAAAACATTTCAAATTAAATACAAACATTAATGGCATCAAAACACAATCTTAATGCCCGTTTGGAAGGGCTGAATGCAGTGGCGTCCGGCCTTCTGAGCTGGTCCCTACACGAACAGCCTTTAATTCAACCCTTGTTCAGATTGAATTTGAATTCAAATTCGAACAATTCTATTCTATTTTGCAGCTCTACCCCAGTATTACCTGTTTCTGCATTTTCTTTTTATCTCATTTTTCGTGTTAAATGACATCTTATTCCCAAGTAGGGGGATATACCACACCATGAACACAGCCTAACCTGGAATCACAAATCTGTATATGGACATGTTTAGATCACTTTCATACAAATTTCAATTCAAAGGGAGATTAATTAACACTGGACCCATGTTCGTGCTGGCTCTGCCCACAGAAACGCTAGCCAAGTTCTATAGCATGAATGTATGAGTAAATTCAGTAATCAGAAAGCCACAAGACTCTAGACCCACTTAACTAACCACTACTACCGACGTCGCGACCAACAACAGAACCAAAACAAAAACCTCCCACCCAAAGTCCCCACAAGTATTCCACAACTTGGAGCTTGCAATAGGAGATAGCTAGCACCACCCATGCAAGAGAAGAATATGCACTGCTTTCACCCTTAAAATGTAAAATCAAAATGCACTGAATCAGACCCTAATGAGGTGGTTCATGGTTGCTTATTACACGCTACCATAAAACACCATTGATATGTGGAGGTCTGGTTTACGACAAAATCGACAAAGGTTGTTTCCTTAGACCTTCGTTACGTTGGCAGCCATATTATAATTTGATATTAGGTCGATCGGACACTCACGTATCTGTCTATCTATCTCTCTCCCTCTCTCTGAACACCAAGTTCAGTTCTTGGAAAGCTTGATCGACATCCATAATTGGTGAGACAAGTACCCTCCTCCTCTTGTACTTGTCCAACATGCCCAATACTTGTACAAGTAATAAATTACAATGTCGTCATGTCAACTGATCAATGTTCAAAACGATGTGGGGCTGGTGCCAAGGTGGCATTCACATAGACAAAATCCTGAAAAGGGTGATCTATCGTTGAATTCGGAACAAATTGAAAGCATGCATGTGTTTGATGACGATGATACACGTACGTCCATCGGTCCATGTCCATGTCCATGTGGCGAGATGCATAAACAGGAGCGACAAACAGAAATACAATTATACAAATTAGTTTGTCTGCTTGGGCCCTCCGTGGAAAACTAAGAGCAAGGATCTCCCGATCGTGAAGCAAACAAATCCCTTTTCTTTTCCAATGTTGGACTAGGCAAAACAATGATGGAAAATACATGGATAAGGAAAATTAGCCAGGTTTTCCGGAACATAATGCGAGAACCGAGAAGAAAGATAATTAAACACAATAAACATGACCGGTTGACCGATTACGAACAGACCAGACCCACACACACACACAAAAAAAAAAAAAAAAGGTGACCCCATATATAATTGGTTAACATTGCTTAAAAGCTCGTAATTTTTAACATTGGCCAGTAGCTGGATCCGTTCATGTAAGATATATTAATGTTGGTTATGGTGAGGCCGCTGGCCATCTCTTTATCAATCACAAATGCTCTCCTGGATGGTAAATACTATATTAATGTTTGTTTTATAACTGTTACACTAGTTACCACGTCCACGATCACCTTTTCTTCCTAATATAAAGATATAAACAATAGAAAAAAAAAGAGTAAATCAGATCCGGATCGTTATAGCCTCCTGACTGGTGTTCCCCGTGATTCTGGGTTTGTGTTCTGACTTCTAAATCAGCATGTGTGAGCAATTCAGACAAAACAGAATTCAGAAAAACCCCACCCATTTAACTGTGTTCGGATCTCCTGCCCACACAAACTCTGTTCATGTTTATCGCAGCCACACATAGAGAACATTTCATCCTCTGCATAGCATTATGTAGGGGTAAATGTTCTCAATTCACGGGAGATGATATATTGTACGTAAATGTGAGCAGAATTCTCGTGAACAGAAGATCCAGAGTCCATTTAACTATGTCTATATTGAACACTTGGAACGTTGTGTGGGATGGTCCAACCGTCCCAAGTCCAACCATTTAGATCAACTTAGAACCCAGACCTAGCATAGCAAAATCCATGCGTCTGACACCTTAACTCCAATCTGGAATATTTTATCTTAGAGATTGTTATAATATAATCAATATATTAACAATTTAACAGCCCAAATCAATGCTAAGGATCCCTAAAAATAAATGAAACAAGAATGCGGGGCCCCTTAACAAACTCAAAAGTTGCTGAATTGAATCTCGGTTTCACCCTCACCACCCATCCTCAAGTTTGCCTAGTCCAGGGAGAAAGAAAATATAAAACTCTTTCTCGAATTCGATGCCTCTACTATTAATTTTTATTACCAATTCCAAGAACAAAACAATTCGACTCCAGCAACTTGAGCATATTTCATCTATCCCTGAAGGCAAGCAACATTTGTGTCGGTGCCACGACCACTAATGCCTCATGGCACTCGCATGTATGTTCTGGGATCACAAAAGTTACAGAAAATATGTCATTGCCCTCAACTAGCAACAGAAACTAAAAAATCGATATATTATTAAAAAAAATAGAACACGTATCATTTTTATTCACCTCCTTAACATGTAAAGGTTCATCCCTCGAACATGGTGAAAAAAAGAAAAAGTTTAATAAGTGTGTAGGTGTTAGCTATTCATTGCCTCTAGAGGAATTGAAGAGCTCCTCTTATTCAATTGAGTATGCGAGGACTGGAAATGTTCATTGTCTTCCTCTTCTCGGGCCCCTCCACTTTCTTTCTGGGGCTTCACACGACTATCCGACTTTGGATGGGCTTGTGAGTGTTGGTCATGAGATAAAATACCGTGCAAAAACCGTTGAATCATTTCAAAACTAGTAAAGGTAATAATGGCTGCTGGAGTCGTTCTAAACAGGTTAGTGGCACAGCCACGGTAAAAGCCAGGCAAACCCTCCTTGTGGAACACCTTTTTAATGCAGTCAATTACACCTGCATAGTGGACCTCAGGATTGCGAGCTTGTCCCTGCTCTTGCAGTCTTGAACGCACAACCTAATGATAATAAAAACCAATTAAATAAAAACGAATGCACAAAGAATTATAGGTATTTATGTTATTGATCACAAATCTCTTAGTAAAAGAATTATGGAAGCAACTTCAAGATTGTACCTCGTGGGGGTAAGTCATTGTGGAAGCAAGTATTTTAGATACTGAGGAGGCTATGGCGAAATGTCCTGGAGTCAGCTTATCAACTGTTGTATTTTCTGAAACATTTTTTAAATTACTATTAGTATTAAAAACAACACCAAATAGTTGAAGATTCAGTATAAACTAAATATCATAATTACCTCTTCTTGCCAAGTAAGCCTTCATATTCTCATATGCTGGAAACTGGATAGCAACATGGCTTACCCCAACCAGTGCAGGCAAAAGGCCACTGTTTTCATCATATGAAGACAATGTTATCATACCAAACTAATGAGTGACTTGGCTAATGAAGAAAACTAACTTGGATTTCAACTAGTTCCCACTTATGAACCAGGCAAATTAGAAGGTTATCAGAAAGTTGAATCCTAACATCCGATTCTATGTTAACCTATATTCAGTAAGAAATAGGTGACCTGTATAATCCTCGAATCCCCTCTTCATGTGAGATCCTTCTCAAAGCAGAAAGTATACTTTTATAAGGAACCACACCTGACCTCATTCCCTGCGTCTGAAAGAAAAAATATAAAAATAAATGAACATAGAAATCAGATTAACATCATTAGAATCCTACATGCCTTGAGGTACCATATTATCAGCTATAAGCCTATAATGCAGATGGCAGGTTAGAAAGGACTTATGTAAGTAAGAAAGCATCATTAATACCATGCAAGTAAAACATGTAAAGCATGTGGTCATGATCAAAAAATAGATTTCTGCTGCCAGCCTCTCATCCCTTCGAGGTGATGGTTTTTGTCTTTTTTTGGGTAATAAAATAACAACTTTTATTAAAAGATAAAAGAAAAAAGAGAAATTACAAGGAGAGTGACCAGAAATCACCCGAGAGAGAGAAGAACAAATAAACTTCAGCTTCCACCCACACCTCCAGCTCAAAGACAAAAACAAGACCAAATCAACAAAAAAAAAAAAAAAAAAGAATTCCAGGAACCTAGCTCTCCAAACAGGACCAACCAATAACGACCTTAACCCAATAACCTGACCCAAGTCAAGAAACCTCAATGACAGCCTCAAGCAATCACATATCAAAACGAAACAAACTCAGAATTAAAACCAGGCCCAACAAGAAAAGACAACAGAGACAAATACACCCTCAAAAGGACAGAACTGAACACCAAAGAAATTACTTCTTTGAAGTTTTCCTGAGATTTATCGCCTTGTTTGGTCCAATTCCAAACAGACCCCCTCTAATCTAGCAATGACACTTGACACCAAGACGTCTTGATGCTTTTTCTGTTTTCTGAATCTTCTAACTACTAAAATATCCTTCCTGAACTTCATCCAAGTCTTAGACTCCTCAATAATCCTTTCCAACTCCAAGATTCTGTTTTTCTCAAAAATTTGATCTTCACCCAGTCTACATCTTTTTCATTAGTAGCTCCTGTGAATCTGTCTGAAATCTGCTTGTTGTGCCTATCTTCAAACAATGAAGAATTTTCTTTCATACTCCATCATTCTCCCTCAAAGGCATTGGAAATTTCTCTTCTAATTCTTTGAATTTTTCTAGCAAATTCCTCTCCCCCCAAGAAATAAATACCCGAGTATTTACTCACTTCTACTTCGATGTTCACAACCTTCTCCAAATCAATTGTTTTCTCTTTTACATGGGTTTCATCCATTGTAATCTCTTATTCTTCTGAACTTCCGTCCTCTTCTTCCTCCCCTCTACTTCCTCCTCCGTTCTCTTTCTTTAAAAAAATTCTCATTTTTCTCCTGTAGAGGTCTCGTTCTATACTTTCTCTTTCCTTTAAACACCTTTGGAGAAGGACCTGTTAATTCTTTTTCTTCTTCCCCACCCCCACTACTTTCAACCCTTTCAACCTCAAGCATTCACTTATGGAAATTGCCAACATCACCCACTCCCACTCCCCCAAGCTCAAAGCTCTGTTTCCTTGGCATATTCAATCTTCTCCTAACCTTCTCCAAATCAATTGTTTTCTCTTTTACATGGGTTTGATCCATTGTAATCTCTTATTCTTCTAAACTTCCGTCCTCTTCTTCCTGCACTCTACTTCCTCCTCCCTTCTCTTTCTTTAAAAAAATTTTCTCATTTTTCTCCTGTAGAGGCCTCATTCTATACTTTCTCTTTCCTTTAAGCACCTTTGGGGAAGGACCTGTTAATTCTTTCTTCTTCCCCACCCCCACTACTTTCAACCCTTTCAACCTCAAGCATTCACTTACGGAAATTGCCAACATCACCCACTCCCACTTCCCCAAGCTCAAATTGCTCTGTTTCCTTGGCATACTCAATCTTCTCCTCTCCAATCTGGATTCCCCCATTTCATTTTCTCCTTCATGGACCACCTCCTCTTTTTCCCTTTTCCCGCCTCTATTCTCCTCCAGTCCTAAACTTTCTTTCTCAAAGCTTTCCTTCTCTTCTCTATTAACTTGCCTCTCTTCTGTCCCACCCCGCATGTCTTTCTGCTCTTCTCCTTCTACCCTCTTTCTTTTCACTTCTGACAGCCCCGATTTCTCCTTTTTGAGTTTCACCTTCCGGCTCATGATTCTTTCTGCCTTCCAAGCTCAAAGTGGACCCAATATAGCTCAACTCAACTGCTATTTGATCTCTTGTATTCCCCTCAAACCCCTCTCTTTTCCTGAGAAACACACCTCTGCTCTTGGACAATCTGTCAAATTCTTTTTGTTCAGACAGACTTCTCCTGCATAAATTTTATCTAAAAATGTTTCTTTGTCTTAGTAAATGTATCTTGTTTGGTACCAAACAAAGGTGTCCTTGTGCTTTAGTGAAATTTCCTGCATTTTCCTCAAGCCTCTTCGATAAAGATGATGGTAAACCCAAGTTTGGTTGCACCAACCTCCAGCTTCATTTGACCTCACTTGCTATTAGAGTCTTTAGCTAGTAGACCATTTCATTGTTCCCATTTTCTAATTCGTAAAATGGTTTTATTACCGCTGAAAATATGAGCAAAGCAGATAGGTGTCAAGCACCCTTTATGAGTTGTTAGCCTCAGCTAAGCCCCCTTACATAGATTCCCCATCAAATAAAGTGCCCCAGTAAATGTAATTTCTATTAACCCATGTTTTTTGCAAATCCATCTGCTACAGAGTTAGCCAAACTTGGAGCCCACTGCCATTATCTTCCAATTTCAAGTGATAGCAGCTTTTTCCCCCTCATCAAGTGTCTTTATCTCCATGATCCCACTTTTGTCATTGCTGTTCTAAGACAATATTACCTTGGAATAACCTCCTACCTGTATGTAAGGGTGTAAATGAACCAGATTCTAATCCAATTTGAATCCAATCCAATTATGCCAGATTCGATATCCCTTGGCAGATTATCAAATTGACACAGATCAGGAAATATGATCCATTTGCTTATTGGATTGAATTGCTTACTGATTTGATCTGAAAAAAAAATCTGATTTGATCTGAAAAAAAATCTGATTTGATCTGCTAATTATATAATGTGTATTATTTATTACCATTTCAAGTTTCAAAAATACAAAAATTTGAACCTTCGAAAAAAAGAGTCACAAGACTCTCGAGACTTGTCAATTACCGAAAATAAGTCAGACTTCTCTACCTCTTGATTCAATCCAAAAAAATCCGATTTGATCTGCTAATTATATAATGTGTATTATTTATTGCCTTTTCAAGTTTCAAAAATACAAAAATTTTAACCTTTGGAAAAAAAGAGTCAAGATTCTCAAGACTCATCAATTACCAAAAATAAGAGTCAGACTCTCTTTTGGCTCTTCACCTTTTTTCCAAATGACCCTAATCCACAACTTTCCCCATTTTCATTTCCCTCTTGTTTTCACTAATTGAATTGAATCGAATATTCAATTCTTTTTTGAATTGAATAGCGCCTTAGCCATCCTCAATCCATGCAACATTGCCAAAATATTCGTTTTCCCAATTCTGAACACACCTCCAACTCCATGGCTTTAAATTACCAATGCTGCACCAATGACCAATCAAAGTTCTATTTCCATTTAGTGGCTGGCACCATGAAGAAGATTTGACATTGGAAGAAGAAGCTACCATTGCCCAATTCCTAAGCATGTCATCCATAGTAAATTGGTTGAAAACCACCAATGTTCTTATCCAATGGAAAACATTACTCTTTTTTTTTTTTTGATTCATGAGGCTACACAACAAAGGGTAACCATCCTCTTCCCCTTAAACACCCTCCAAACCCTAGTGGCAGTGGGAAATCCTTAATCATTGTGTTTTCCAGTCTTGTTTCTAGGCTTTTGCCCTTGTCTTTGAAGAGTCTTGAGTTCATCTCTTCCCAAATGCACATACAACTACTCTTGTACATGTCCACATAATTTTTTTTTTATAAAGGATAACTGATCGTATTAATGAAGAAAAACAGGAAGTAATGAGAGGATGTACAGATTACAGGGACAAAGGCAGAAATCTTTCACAATACAAATGGCTTGAAGAATTCCAAATGAAGGCAGCATAGTTGCAGGAGATTAGTAAATGGAATGTAGTAGGGGTGAAGTTGTGTACCCAACTTGAAGAGTTCACAGAGCATCGGGCTCAAGCCCTCAGGACGAGCCTATTCAAAATTTGGCAAATTGCTCAACCCAAGCCCGCCTAAGTTACCGCCCCAGAATGTACTCTCACCACTTGTGAGACACAAAGAACAAACATAGGGAGAGAAGCTCCAATAGAGCTTTCTCTTTTGAAGATTTTCAAAAGTAATTGATTTCATCATGGTAGACCTCCCAACAGAAAATTCTTATCTTCGATGAAGATGGTCCTTTCCAAATGAATTGGGGAAGAGAGGAGGGACTTCTAGTGAGTGCTTTAAATAAAGAAGCACAGGAAAATCTGCATTAGCATTCATGGTCCAAACCCTACCATCACTATATTGAAGGTCAAGAAAAACTCCCTCCAAAAGATCCAACAAGGCAGAAATTGAAGAGATTTTTAGGTCTATAAGCCCTTCCTCCAAACTGAGATTCCAAGTTAAGCCATTGGAGGAAGGGAAGGCACAATGGGAGATAGAGGAATGTATGTCAAGTGAGATGGAATATGAGGCTTCGAATTTCTCCTTTAATGCTGTCCAAACCCTACCATCACTACCTTGGGGGTCAAGGCAGAAATTAAGGGGGTTTTTAGGTCCACAAGCCCTCCCTTCAAACCAAGATTCCAAGTAAATCCATTAGAAGAGGGGAAGGCACAATGGGAGATAGAGGAATGTACGTTAAGTGAGATGGAATATGAGGCTTGGAATTTCTCCTTTAGGGGCTGGTCTCCCCACTTAAGGTCTTCCCAAAATTGATTCTGTTAACTGATATGGCATCATAATGGATAGTGTAGGAATTTTTGCAGCACAAAAGAGATGGGTTTCCAAGGTGATCTTGAAACCAGGGTTGCTTTAGCATCAACTCCTGCATCCCACCCATTATTTCCATCATTTCACCTTCTAGCTCAATAGCCAAGTTTACCCTAGAATGATGTGAGGGTAAAATATCATATTGCACAGAACTTGCATGAAGTGCAATATTTTAAACACAAGAAGCACAATTTAAGTGCAAGAGGTTCCTAGACCCTGAGGAACAAGGCACATGGCTGAACAAAATGGGGTGCCACTTTAAAAATAATAATAAAAATACAAGAAATACTTGATATACAAATATAGGTAAAATATACGGTGCACCAACTGCACTATGCAGCAAAAGGCATGAACTAGTAATACAAGATATAACAACATATCACACCTCACATTGTTAAAGTGATAAAATCTTGTACACTTTGTGAAACGTGAAACCATGAAATCTTGATTTAACGTGCAGTAAATATTAGTAAATGCACCATACTTGGACTCACAATATATGAAAATTAGAAATAAAATATTTCACAATACTATAGCTTAGTCTAACAGTAAGGGTATTTGCCAACCCTAGCCTGGCCTGGGCCTAGGCCCAACCCGAGTATGTCAATTTTCAGTTCAGGCTGGGCCTGGGTTGTAAGGGTTGGGCTTGACCTCAGGCCCAGTCTGGTCTCAGGCTTTTGGTCCAATATTTAGGGTTGGGCCTTGGTTGACCTTAAAACCGGCCCAGCCCTTGCAACTTGCACCCCTACCCTATTCTTATTCAGCAGAAAACATTTTTTTATCTCTCCATGGATTCTTGAACAAAGGTAACAAAAATGGGTCCTCTGAAGTATCTCTTCACCACCAAAATTAGTTGTACATTAATTCCTATTCCTTCTATTGCCAATTTATGCTGCATATATTCCAGGTTTAACCTACTTGAAGGTTTTTTATTCTAAAGCATCATTGAATAATTTTAGTTTTGTATTTAACCACTCTAACATCGTAAATCAATACAAGGTCATAATGCATCAAAAGACCACCCCCAGTTAGTGGATTCCTATTTAGCTCACCCATGACTACTGCAGATAAATATGGTCTGAACACTAACCCCTAATGTAGAACTACTGTAAATGGAATTCTCCTATCTATCCTTGATGTTTCCGGTATCAAAATGTGGCTCACAAGCTTAACCCCATAAAAAGTGGTTCAATTCCTTGCTTAAAAAGAAAAAAAAAATTCTCACATATATAGATACAAATTTTTATCTGAATTATCATGGTGCTACAGATAAAAACACAATAAAAGAAGGGCCATTACCCAATGTTGGTCCCAACTATAGGGGCAGACTGGATAAGGACCTAACCTTTGGCATTTTACAGAAAAGAAAAAATAAACCAAAAGTAAGCATGAAGAGAAAGAAAGGTATCTTCAAAAGAAAATGCAACTATCATGAAACCAAAAAGAAGATAAAATTCAGGATTGCTAAGAGAATCAATGATTTGCACCATACAATATGCATATAATGTTTATCCTGCTTAAGAAAATTCCACATACAAGTATATAACTACAGTCAGGCATATTACAAGATACCATTACAGCTTATCCCAGTAAAAAATCAAAGCATACTTGGAGTCGGGTCTTAACAACCCATAATGGATTAGTTGAAATAGCTGTGGCTGTGCCAGCACCTGAGGCAGCTATCATATTTGCACCAATTGTGAGTTGGTTATCCTCATCCACTACAATTGTTACAGAATGAAAAGAAAATCAGGACAGGTTTCAATTACCTGAAAATTATCAAAACTACTGAATAGGATTAATCCACCTCCGTAAATTGAAGATAAAAAATGGAAATTTTCTAAGGAGTACTCAGAAAACCAACCATAGGAATGAAGCAGGGCTTTGAGCTTCCCATAAACTGTGAAGTACACCTACATAATGAAATAAGTACTATCATCACTTGGATAAATAAAGGACTTATTTTAAGTATCTTATCAAATAATTCAAGAAATAATTTTGTGAATATTTGTTAGAAGTGGAAAGACAGTGTATAATAAGGCAGATATTAGTTTAATACATGTGTTATAGTGGATTATAATCTGCTTAGAAAGATGTATTACAAACAAAATTGCTTTCTATCAATCACCTAGGTATAAATGCCTTTAACATGCCCATTTCCTTTTCTTTAGTTCCTTTATTTTTTTATAATAAAAAAAATATTTCATTATGAAAAAAAAAAGAAGAGAATACAAGAGGAAGGAGATAATACATCACCTGATAGAAGAAAAAAAACCCTCAAACAACTACCAACTAAAACACAACCAAACAACAAGACCCAGAAATTAATATTTTATTGTTGTGAAATTTCTTTTGATGGATAACTTTAATATTTTATTAACAATGAAAAAAAAAAATTAGTATGTAAAATATGGCTGACCCCAGCCCCAAACCACGAATCTTGGTAAGTACTTTCATTCTAAATTTAGTACACCCAGAATAATTGTTGGCTATGTACACCTTATTTTGTTAAGGTGTCAGCCAACCTATTGGCTGAATTTGCACCTATTATATGTGATATTTCTCTCCCTTGTTTAACACTTGATTTCCCTTAAAACCCACATGTATTACCAACATTCTTGTCTTTGTCCTGTTAGCCAGCACACCACCACCACTCCAGAGTCTCCTTCCACTTGCAGATTGCTGTAATTTAAAGATTTTGCCAATCTAACACCTTGCAAAGCTTCAGTAGTGCATACTAAATGGAAGTTTCCATGCCTATAGTGCCAGAATACATTGCTAGAATTATACCATATTCATCCCTAAAACTCCTCCGAAGCCTGAGGGCCTGGATTGCCAAACCTGCCACCATCAAAATTTAATTTGATTTTATTTGTTGTAACATGCATTGGTTTTTTGGCTCTCCATACAATTAGTAAACCAGTGTAGTTAAAGCATCAACTAGGTTACTACCTAGGTATTTTGGAGACCTATCATCTTGTCAACAAATGAGGCAGATAAAACATGAGCATCTTAGTGGGGGATAACAAGTAACTAAGCTCCCTTTTATATATTAACATGGTTGTGTAAAACCCATTATGGGTCAATAAGAATGCATATAAATCTAAAAATTGGGTTCTTAATCCTTGTACACGTGCCTCTGTTACTTTGAAATTTGAACAAGAAAGATTATTCAAAATCTTGTAAGATTTTTGACTGAAAATCAGATTTAACTTGTCATTTGGTCTTTTATTGCTTCAGTTTGTAGTTTAATAGTTCATAATTGACAATGTGACATGTAAATACATAAAGCCTATTTATGTATCTAGGCGATGCTTAGTTGTTATCTAGGCATTGACTTGCTTTGCCAAGCCAAAGTGCATAGACATTACCTGGCCTCCTTAACTAGATCCGTAGATGAAATAATGAAAACATTTACATACAAAAGGTTCAATTGGAAATAAAGAATAGAAGAATAGAAAAGAATGAAATGCTTGGATTATGTTATCTATGCTATCGATTTTTTGCTCAGGTAAAAAGAAGAAACAGAGAACAAACAAGAGAATAGAGAAAATGAGAGAATCCATGGATAGAGGTGTTTACATAAAAGAAATACATAGGTAGGTGTGCAGCCTCCTTTCTCTTATATATAATTCTTAAAGTTACATGAAAAGACAATTATACCTCTGACCAGCCATAACTAGTAAATAATAAATAAATAAACAGAAATAAAAGAACATAAATATCTCAACTCTAACTCTACTTACAATATCCACTTTTCATCATCTAATGTATCTTTTTTATTTTCTGAAAAAAATAAGCTCCTTCCAAAAACACAGAAGGATGTTACTAATAATTTTAATGCTAAATTATATAATCAATTTTATCCCAATGTGGAGATCTCTAATCCCCAGATATGGATCTGACATAGACATAGATACAGGAAATAGGCATGTAACTCTATTTCCTAAGAGCCCTAACATGGATATAGCTATGGATATCCCATTTAATATGCTGATACGATGCCTTTGTATTTAGTTTTTTGATTTTTCGTTACTTATATCTTGCCAGATTTAATTAAACTAGTAATAGATACAGATTATTTATACTATTATTTGTTAAAATTTTAAAATATACCATTTTAAATATTTAAAAGTGTGAATGCTACAAAGTGTACACTAAAGTGTCTATACAGTATCCAGTGGTAATATCATGTGTCATGTCTGACACCGCTACACTAAGTATGTACAAGTAGCCAGGTATCATAGCTGATCAATAAACATAAACAAAAATTTATGTGGATGACCAATAAAATGTACTGATTCAAATCTACAACCATGAAGAGTTGGGATAAGAACTACCATCATTTTCTAGGCAGTTACTCAAAAGTTGTGATTGCATTAGTGTATAAACAAACTTAATTTTATGAGTTTAGGTTTAGTGAATAACTAAGAAGAAATAGAAATACTAACTGAAAAATGAAAACTAATACTAGGAAAAAATATCTTTATAGGAAATAAGAGAAAATAAAGATACAAAATACATCATCCAAGAAAGAAGAATTCAAGACAAGTTTTATATAAACAACTTCAGAAACATGGTACTCACTGCTATGAAATAAATACAATAGTTACTCTACCAAAAAAAAAACGAAAAGAAATACAAGAGTTCAGGGAATAGAAGAAGCATTCAATGCAATAGAGTCCATAAATCAGCTAACTGTACGGATGATACATTATTAAGAAAAGGTATCAACATATCTCAACTATCTTAGGGGGAGCTGAGGGATAATCAGATGTAATGTAATAGTAAAGTGATGAGGGAATGGATTGAGGCGGCAGGGGCTGGCCTATGTTCTTGGTCTAAGGCATTGAATATACCATATTCTTTTCCAAATGTAATAAAATGTTTAGATACTCATAAAAAAATATGGTACTCACTGCCCAATTTGGAAGTAGTGCCAATATTGTTGGAGAAAGACCACGATACATTCCCCTCACGCCCTCATTCTTTATTATGTTTTGCAGGCTAGAGACAATGAGGCTACCTGATTTTAGCCATAGAGTGCAGAGCATCAGATATTTCAAATATTATGGAGGGAAAAGATGATCATAGACAAAGAAAACAGGGAGTGAATGCAAAACAAGAATTAAGAATTCTAATGGTACTTATTTCAAAATTGAAATATACATACATATATACATACATTGGTTTTTTCTATGTTATTTGTTATAAGCTGTCGCCCTAAGTATAAATATTAACTTAGGCGCCGCCAGCCTAACACTGAATAGAACTTTTCTTTCTTCTCCCTTTCTTCTCTCTTTCTTCTCTCTTCCTTCTCCTTTTCTCTCTTTTATTACTGTTGAACTACATGGTATCAGAGCTCTGATCTGGGTGCAACCTTCTCAGATCGTGTTCTTCATCTGAATTTTTTTTTTTTTTTTTTCGATTGGAAGAGGAGATGAAGACTCCATTGGACTGATCTAGCCCTTCAGTCTTCGTTTTTTCTCTCTTCTCTCTTGGTCGCTGTACCAAAAAGAAGTTTGTGGTGGCAGCATAATGCAGTAAGGGTTTTTTCCAGGTTTGTGGTGGCAGCCGAATGTAGTAAGGAGTTTTCCTAGGGTTGTGGTGGCAGCTGAATGCAGTAAGGAGTTCTTCCTAAGGTTTTTTCTATGGAATGTAGGTCGTGGAAGCCAGGTACATACTGTTACATTCATATCTAAGTGTATGACCACTGTGAATGTCACAGTTTCGAGGTTGTAGGGGCTGGTTGTCTCCTCTTATAAGCTGAAGTGTTTCGGCTACCTACAGTCCGGCTGAACCTATATTTGGAGTCTTCTTAAACTACAGAAGTACAAACTTTCTATCTCAATTTGTTTTTTTTTTTGAAAAATCAGCAGTAAAGTTTTTTGAGAAAAATGGCTACTGAGGATTCAGCAACCTCTGGTATTACTTCCCATCAAGGAAACCTAAATGGGGGAATGGACAGCATGAATTTCTCTATGTCTATTACCCCCTTTGATGGCCTAAATTATCTGGAATGGTCCAAAGGCATCAAACTGTATATCACAGCTAGGGGGAAGGCTGGTTACATAAGTGGAAAAATAAAAGAACCAAAGTCCGGTACTGCTGAATATGATCGATGGGATCAAGAAAACAGCACGGTTATGTCATGGCTGTTAGGTTCCATGCTGCCTCATGTAAAGAAAAATTTCATATGGGCTGACACAGCTTGTGAAATTTGGGAACAAGCCAAGGCAACCTATTCTGAACAGAAGCACTTTGCCAAGATTTATCAGCTTCAAGCAGAAACATCTACTTGTAAGCAAGGAGACCGTAGCCTATCTACATATTATTCAGCCCTTACATCTGTTGGAAGAAGTTGGACTATTGTCAGACTATTGAGTGGAAGAATGACGACGATGCACAAGCATAAAAAAAACTTGACTCCCAATAGCGAGTATTTGCTTTCTTGCATGGGCTGAATCCTGCTTATGAGCCTCTTCGGGTGAAGATTTTAGGAAGCAGGGAACTTCCTTCAGCTCAAGAAATATATGCCCTAGTTCAATCTGAAGAGAGCAGAAAATATCTAATGAATGTTTCTGAGGGGGAGCAACCTGTTGCCTTGGCTGCAAGAGGGGGTAACATTGGAATGAAGAAGGGAGAATCAAGGAAAAATGAAGACAAGGACAAACTATGGTGCACTCACTGCCAAAAGCCTAGACACACTCGAAAAACCTGTTGGGAGTTAGTGGGGAAGCCCAAGTGGGCAACCAAGAATCAAGACACTTCAAAGAAGCCTCCTCAGAAGAAATTTACTTCTGCAAATTTGGTTGCACAAGATTACCAACCAAATAATCTGACTACTGGATTTTCCTAAGAGCATCCTAGTGGTCCTGATCCCAAGGAAGACATCATCAACTCCTTCAGAGATCATTTGGAATTGTATGGTAGGACTCTTGGGAAGATGGATAGGTCGGTTCCTACCCCTTCTACTTCATTTGCTTCTACATCAGGTAAAGGTGCTTCTACATTTCATGTGTGTACCTCTACTCCCGAGTCACCTTTGACCATTGACTCAGGAGCATCAAACCATATGACTGGTAAGTCAATTTTATTTCACTATTGCTGGTCAAGGATCTGTATCCCTTCCTGATGGCCTTGTTTTACCCCATGCCTTTCATGTTCCCAAACTTCCTATTAATTTGTTATCCATAAGCAGTATTACTCAATCCTTAAACTATTGTGTAATCTTTTTTCCTCATTCTTGTGCTTTCTAGGACTTAGCCTCGGGGAGGACAATTGGTAAAGGAGATATGGTTGATGGCCCCTACATCTTGGAGAATAAAGTTGGTCTTGTGGCATCAACTTCTGTGAGTCTTATGAGTCAGTCTACAAAAAGTCAACTGTGGTTGTGGCATGTTAGAATGCTCGAGTCAGGGGTTTATTGTCAAACATGTCAATTGAGTAAGTTATGTTCCCTGAGTTGTTCAAGTTTATGTCTATCACTAGTTTACATTGTCAAACATGTCAATTGAGTAAGCATTGTAGAACAACTTTTCCATCAAATAATAAAAGATCTACTTTGCTTTTCATGTTGTCTTTTCTGATGTTTGGGGCCTTGTAAGCATACCTACTGAGGGTGGGTACAAGTATTTTATCAGCTTTATTGATGATAATTAGAGATACACTTGGATATATCCTATGCATTCCAGAGAAGAAGTACCCAAGATTGTGCAAGATTTCCACCTCATGGTTTTAATTCAATTTCAGATTGAAGTCCAAATTTTCCAATCGGATAATGTGAAGGAATATTTCCATCATGACTTAACTGAGTTTTTCTGCTCTCATGGATCTCTTCATAGAAGCTCGTGTGCCAGAACACCACAACAGAATGGTGTTGCCGAAAGGAAGAACCGACATCTTCTTTAAGTTGCCCACAGTATGATGCTTCACATGAATGTTCCAAAATGTTTTTGGGTTGAAGCTGTGATGGCCACAACTTATGTTATCAATCATATGCAATCACGCCTCTTGCAATATAAGGCCCCACATCACTTCTTTTCCCTCAATCCCCTTTATTTTCTATTCCCTTATGTGTGTTTGGTTGTAAGTGTTTTCTTCATGATCTATCTCCAAACCGGGGTAAATTGGATCCCAAATCTGTTCCATGTGTTTTCTTGGGTTATCCATCTTCCCAGAAGGGATACAAATGCTTCAATCCTGTCACACATAAGAACTTTGTATCAATGGATGTGTCCTTTTTTGAATCTGAACCTTCTTCCAAGTCTCTCCTCAAGGGGAGAACAATGTGAAGGAGGAGAGGCAAGCCCCTCAAGTTCCTCTTCCCTTTATTCCTAACTCCTCTCCATTCGTGTCTTCTTGAGGCACCGTAAGGGACAGCTGAATTCAAAGGCTGTGGAGCAACTTAGGACTATACATCCAACACCATCTGACTCCTTGAAGGAAAATCCAGGTACCCTTGTTCCCATTGACATTACTGAACCTATTGCTATTGATGATTCTACTAATGATCTTGATGTTCCAATTGCTCATAGGAAAGGAGTTAGATCATGTACTACTAAGCATCCTATTGCTTAGTTCTTGTCCTATGAAAACATTGCACCCTCATTTTGTGCCTTTTTGATTGTCATTGATTGTGTCTCCATTCCCATAAGTGTTGCAGAAGCCTTATCTATACCTGAATGGACAGATGCAATGAAAGAAGAAATTGGTTCTCTACACAAAAACAACACCTAAGAGTTGGTGAATCTTCCTGAAGGCAATGAGCCAATGGGGTGCAAGTGGGTATTCACAGTAAAGCACAGAGCAGATGGGTCGGTTGAGAGGTATAAGGACAGGTTAGTTGCAAAAGGGTATACACAGGTGTGGGGTCGATTATGCAGAAACATTTGCCCCAGTTGCTAAAATGAGCACTATTCAGATTATACTATCCTTGGCTACTAACTTTGATTGGGAACTCCACCAATTGGACATCAAAAATGCGTTCTTCAATGGGGATCTGGAAGAAGTTTACATGATCCAACCTCCTAGGTTTGTAGCATAAGGGTGTGAAGGGAAAGTTTGCAACTTGATGATGGGACTGTTGATCCCCAAGGGCCTGGTTCAGCAGATTTCACTTGCCTTTTTTTTTATCAGTAAATATGTCTTTTATTAAAATTTAGATTGTAATTAGTTTATACAACTTGATGATGGGACTGTTGATCCCCTTTAATCACTCTATTCACCCCTCATTACAGTGTAGCCCAAAATAATTGTTGTCTCAATGCCCCTTATTTTGCTAATCCATCAGCTAGCCCATTTGCACTTCTTCGGACCTATTTAAACTCCGCCTCAACCTCCTTTGCAATCTTCTCCACTTCCTTAATCACATGTTTAAACGTCCATGGGGTGTGGCTTCTATTTGTTGCCCATGAAATTACTACTTTTGAGTCCCCTTTCACTTCAACATGTCTGCATCCTAGTTGTTTGGCTAGCTTTAACCCTTGTAGTAATGCCAATAATTCAGCCTTCAGTGAGTTTTCGTTGCCAATCGGTCCTAAGAACATACCCAATATCCTCCTGTCAAAGTTTCTTAATACTCCTATTCCTGAGATGCATGGATTTCCATATGAGCACCCATCAAAATTCAGCTCTACTTTATTGCCTTCAAGTGGTTTCCACTCTAGCCTTACTTTATCTCTTACTCTCGAAGATTGTGCTACTTCAGACCATGTTCTTAGAATATCTGCAACTGAAAAGACTTAAAAGCAGTCCAAGGGTTTTACTCAATGGGCTACTTTCACCTTGATACTATCAATCACTTCCTCTATTGTTCTACTTCAACAAATTGGGTTCAAGCAGTGCCAATCTGACCATGCCTTGTTTGTCAAAAGAAACCAGAAGAATGTTGTGGTATTGATTGTCTACGTTGATGACATTGTGATTACTAGGAATTGGGACTCTGAGATTCAAAAAGTTAAAGAATCCCTTACTATGAATTTTGAGGTGAAAGATCTGGGGCAGCTACGTTATTTCCTTGGTATTGAGGTTACTTGCTCAAAAAGAGGCATCTTCATTTCCCAAAGGAAGTATGTCCTAGATCTCTTGTAGGACACAAGAAAGTTAGGAGCAAAGCCTGTAGATTCCCCTATTGAGGAAAACCATCGGCTTGGTGATTGTACTGGAGAACCAGTGGCGGATGTCAAGAAGTTTCAAAGGTTGGTAGGAAGACTTCTCTACCTATCAATGACTTGGCCAAATATAGCTTATGTTGTTGGTGTCCTTAGTCAGTTTATGCATGCACCAACATCCTCCCATTTAGAGGCAGCTGAGAAAGTACTCAGATATCTAAAGAAATATCCAGGAACTGGGTTACTTTTCAATAAACATGGTCATATGAAAGTGGAAGTCTACACAAATGTAGATTGGGTTGGAGCAGTTGATGATAGGAAATCAACTAGTAGATATTGTACCTTTATTGGTGGAAACTTGGTCACTTAGAGAAGCAAAAGACAAAGTGTAGTGGCCAGATCTAGTGCTTAGGCCAAGTATAGGGCCATAGCGCATGGAGTTGCTGAAGTGCTATGAGTAAAAAATTTGATTGAAGAGTTGGGATTCTCCATTGATGGTCCAATGTCTCTCTATTGTGACAACAAGGCAGCCAATCCAATTCTTGATGACAGGACCAAGCATATTGAAGTTGGCAAGCATTTCATAAGGGAAAAACTTGAAAAGGGGGAAGTTTGTACTCCTTACATCAGTTCCAAGGAACAATTAGCTGATGTCTTACAAAGGGTCTTCACTATTTGTGACATAATGAATTGTGTGACAAGTTGGGCACAATTGACATATATGCTCCAACTTGAGGGGGAGTGTTGTAACATGTGGCGGCCTAGTAGGGGCATTTTTGGTTTTTCCTATGTTATTTGTTATAAGTTGTCGCCCCAAGTATAAATATTAACTTAGGCACCACCAACCTAACACTGAATAGAACTTTTCTTTCTTCTCTCTTCCTTCTCCTTTTCTCTCTTTTATTACTGCCAAACTACAGAATTGAAATATGTATAAATGCATTACAGGTTAATTACATTTAGTTAAGTATAAACTTCATTACCAGAATTGTTATCATAATGATAAAGTAATTTAATTTAACAAGGAAGTTCTTTTTAATCATTTTTGTTTGTTGAAATACTTTTAAGGTAGTATACTACCTTATAAGGTAGTTAAGTATATACTTTTAGCTTTGTTTGTTATTTTATCCCTTCTTTATAAGGTAGTTTTGGGCATATTTTATTTTCTGTTTTTCACCTTTTTGTGGGAGATTATATAAATCATTTTCTTTGCTTTACAAGACCAGGGATTACTGGCCTTTTATTTATGCTATGAGGTGATATAAATAATAGAAAGAGACTACATGCCTCATACTCTTTCCTCTCCAAAACCTGTTTTCTCTTTCTTCCTTCATCCTTCTAATTCTTTCTTCTATTTTTTCCTTCTCTTTTTCTTCTAAAATAATACATCTACACTCTGAATGTACAAGATGATTTTTGCCTGGTTTGAATGAGCTGATCGATCTGCATTAGTTGCCTGGTTTAAGATGATTTTTGGAGACTTTGGTTGAAGGTTAATTGTTACCCAAGAAGGGATCTTGGAGATTTTCCTAAAAATCAAGACAAGCCAGACAATGCTAAAAGAAAATTTTGAGAGCCTTATTGAGAAGTTTTTGGAGTGGCTTGGAATGATTACATCGTAATATAGTAGGCAATTTTTGTTTTGTTGAAACCTGGTGCCTTTCAAGTGAAAGCCCTCTATTTCTCCCTTTATCCCCTGGTTCACAGTTTGGGGTCAACCTTTGTTCCTGATTTTCACCTTGGGATTGATTTAAACTTTTTGCTTTCCAAAAATCTGAGAAAATAGCTTTACAATGGAAGAGAACGGGAATTGTAATTTTGGAGCTTAGGAGTGCAACTTGGGTGAACTTGGTTGAACATTTGTTAAATTTTGGCAGGGTACATGCTTGGAAAATATTTGAATTGGGTGTCTTAGTTGCACTGCTACTGGGGCCTTAAACCAGAACTGTGGAATCCAGAATTTGGATCCTTTTATCTTTTTCATATAGATGATTTTGGCATTTTTCATTATTAATCTTCTCATCTGGGCATATGATAACTTCAATTATTTTCTTGTTTGATCAGCATCTTTGATTTCATTCTTCTTTTCTGTGAAATTCTTGAACCTCTAACTGTATATTTCTGTCGTTGTTGCAACCATATAACTAGGGGGACATTTCCATTACAAATCTGACAAGCTAGAAAGGCGGATATAACATCTCCGGATGTACCCAAGATTCACTAAAGGAGCCAAGTCATATCGGATGTATTGGATGTAGAATCTTCCACATGCAATGTGTGTTCTCTAATAGTAATAGAGAAAAAACTACGACCAGTTATTCTTTTAAGAATAGTTGCAAGAATATTTTAATAACGACAACTGCCTTATGGATTTTGTAATTCCAGGTGCTTCTCATCTTAAATAGTTCATACACTATTTTAGATTTTTAGTTACTGCCCGAACCATGCCTTCTTAAAATTGGTGTTATGTAAGGGTACAGATCAAACCTCAAAAACCTCCTATATCAGAAGTAACCAGGAAGAATAACTCCCTCTATCTTCCAAGCAATTGGGAATTTACATTCTTCAGTCAAAAATTCCCATATCTGTGAAGCAACGTAAAACTCATATGACCTATTATGCTGCAAATTATTCCATTTGGGGCCTAGGATTTATTTCCAGTGGTGATAGCTAACCATAAAGTCATTAATCAAGATAAACGTACTGTCACCACATACAAAGATGTTTGCTATCTCAACAAGGGTTTGAATCTAGTAATATATGTAGCTGTAAAGCTGTTTTTTACTTCTATTTTGTTGTATTTGCATTAACTTGAGGAATACAGTCTCAGATATATGCACATTATGAAGCTGTGATGTGTGAAACTGTAATGATTTGTCCCTTTGTTTATTTGAAAATTGCAAATTGGACAAATAAACACATTTTAAGCCCTAAATAGTTCTTCTTGAGTTCAGTTTTAGTGGACTAAAAGGTGTGTCAATTCCTTGGCAGACTCTTTGGCCAAGCAAGGGGTGGGAAGAGCTATTCTTTTCTGGGCAACTTTGTAATATGAAGTAAACTTTCAGGGAGGGTTAAGAGATCTTACCCCTCCCTCCTGTTGTATCATCCTTTTTAATCTCTTTATTAATAAAAGTTTCTGTTATTTATCCAAAAAAAAAAGTTCTTCTTGAGTTCAAGAAGATTCACCATTCACCTTTGATAAGTTCACAACAACCAATGAAAATAAGTTCCTAATTGCAGAGTAAGTTATGGCAAGATACTATGAAACCAATAAGCCAAGGCTATCTCATTGTTTAGAGCTTCAGTAGCGTTTCTTCCTTTCTGTAAGATTGTAATATTTCTCTCTCACTCTCTCTCTTTTCTTTCAAATCTATTTCTGGGAAAAGAAATACCAACAAAAAGTAGCCAAGGTAGCAGAAATCATTCCATGGACTCAATTAGGATAGAACCCGAACAAGGTTCGCTCTACTTCTTTCTACAAGACAAAAAAAGAAAAAAAAAAAAAAAAAAACTCACAGTTCTGCTCACAAAATTCTTACTTTACCCTTTTTATTTTACATGTAACCATCACAAAAGAAATGCATATTTAGTTCAAAATTATACCACGAAGTTCACCATTTTGTTTATGTAGGCATTTCAGATTTTATCCATTCCACAATGTATAATGAGAACATCTGTATGAAATGAAAGAAGCATACTCTTCAAATAACCACTAAATTATGTAATTATAAAAGTGAACTTGCTTTACCTCTGTTACCAGAATGAGGCACATTGGGCAGCCCATGTACCTGAAGCCTTGTCTTGATCACGTCCAAAGGGCATACAAATGTGGCAGCAATAGCTCCTATAATGTAGAACTGTTAGACAAATTACGCAAATTCCAATACGAAACCCAGCATGAAGTAAAGCACAACTACGTATCAGAAAAGATAAAAGCACAAGTTTTGAACAAATTATGCAAATTCCAATATGAAACCAGTATGAACTAAAGCTTCAATTTTCTTTTATAGCACAGAATTCCATAATTCAAAATCATTACCCTTTAGTGGTTAGGATCACAATATGCTAGAAGAACGGAGGAAAACCCAAAAGAGAAAAACTTAAACCCTAACTCGGATCGAACAGACTTCTAAAAATTCAGAACTTTTAACAGAAACCAAGGATGACGATGAGAAACAAACCTGCGGCTGCACCTGCACAGGCGTTGCAAAGAAGATCTGTGGTGGTTGGACCTTCCAACGACTCTCGGGTCATCGTGGAAGTAAACAAAGCGGAGAATTCGAAACTTCAGTAAGGTTAAGAACTCGCGAGTTGTGATCCGGAGATTCGATGGCGAAAACAAGACGGTTTCGCATGGACATGGTCAGAACATATATCCTTCGTCGAGTGGTCACATCAACTTGCACGCAGCGGCAA
Organism: Nelumbo nucifera; assembly: GCF_055504915.1. NCBI lineage: Eukaryota > Viridiplantae > Streptophyta > Magnoliopsida > Proteales > Nelumbonaceae > Nelumbo > Nelumbo nucifera. Next base: position 24,415,802 of record NC_142651.1, on the reverse strand, counting down.
TGAACGTGTTGGTTCGTTCTTTGAATCAAAGATGGTAAATGATAAGAAGAGAATGCTTTCTCATATTCCTTTCCATGCTTTTTTTTCTCTTCAGAAAACGTAGTTTCGCTGGTACATTCCTTTGTTTTCGGTTTTAGAATCTTGCCGGGTTATAGACGGCGAGCTGACCATCTGACTGATTCGTGCTTAGAATCTTTGTAGTGGAGAGAGAGAAAGCTTTGAACGGCGAATTCCCCCGATGATGATTGCTGAATTGCTGATCTGATGATCTATTATTCTATCATTCTATATTCTAATTCTAATGGTAGTAACTAAAAGCTTTACCGAAAAAAAAATACAAAAATTAAAGAGTGAAACTGGTCCCCTCGATGAACGGCCCTCTCGATTTCTTTCAGTCACCTGACTGGCATAAAAGCGATGGCAATGATTTGCCATGTCACCGTTTCCTCAAAGCGGGCCACACTGCAAGTTCCAATCCAGTGAAAGACTAAAGAGAGAGGGAACCAATAGTTTTCTTCCAGTTTAAAATGGCTTGAGACCATTTTTCCGAAATAGATAATTCTGAGTTCCTGACGTTCGATGCATTTCTCTATTGGAATCTGAATGACTTCCTATGAATGGAAACGATGATTTTTATAAGCATGATTGGTTTGGCAATATAAAGTAATAGAACGCAGTGTACCTACCATTAGGTGTAGGTTAAGTTCATGTGGGTTGAAGGCTGTCCCTCTCACTTACCTTCCATACCTATTTTTTTTTTTTTTTGTAGAAATATTAATAATACCTATTTGTGAGGCATATATATTTGGTTTGCAAGTTGCAACCGAACCAAGATTGGAAAGTGCATGTGGATGTCAAGAGAGATAGATCCAATGGGTACCTATTATGTTTATGCACCCAATCGGCCCATAGGAGTGCAATTTGGGCCAAAGTTCGGGTTGGTATTTTGTTAAATTTTGAATAAGCCCGGCCATAATCTCCTGCCCCGTTCCCACACTTCCAACATCCCTATGGATAAGTAGTAACTGCAAGTGGTGAACGTGAAAGTTTACAGATTGAGTAGGAGTGTCAATGGACCGGTTTGTTTAAAATCAATTTGGACAGATTGGATGGATTAATAAAATATATTGAATTAATTAATTCAAACTTAATGATCCAAAATATTTATTGCACTGGCTTAGATTGGACTTGATCCATTCATGTAATGGATTTATATTGGATTAAATTAGATTGAACCAATATCCAGTCTGTTAATAGAAGAGAAGATAAGAATATAGGTGTCAATGGACTAGGTTTGGATTGGAGCAAATCTAAATTAAAACCAATTTGGAACACATTTGACAGTCCAGACATTGAATTTTGGGACTGATCCAAAATGATCTAAAATATTCATCAAATTGGACTGAACTAGTCCATTTGTGATGGACTCATATTGGACTGGATCAGATTGGACCAAATCCCATCCATTTAACACCCTTAGGATTGAGTAGAATTCTAATGTGAAATAACTTTGGTTTGTTTCAACATAAAGATGCTGCGCATTTTCTTTTCTACAATATTTCAGCTATACTTTTGCCCCTTTAATAGCTAAAGTTTTGTTTTCACCCTCGCAACTGCCCTACAAACAAAATCAATATATTTTTCCTAATACGGCAGTTGTTTTTGTTACAACGTCAGACATGTTGACAAACACCCCCTTATATGGAGTCTATATTCACAAATCTCAACTACAGCCCCATCATGACAACATACAGGTTCGAAACATGATTGATGCGTGGCTATAGATCGTGTTAGAAGATATGTTGGTAGTATCTTATGGTGGCAGTCTAGCAGATCTGGTCTCCTCAAATGTCCAAACAAATACAACTTAGATGAAATTGTTATATAAGTTTAGATTTCAACAAAACTGTGTTGCTTATAATCCAACCCACCCCTGTTAAAGACCCTAAATAATTAAGATCTACATTGGGTAATGGCCTTTTTTTTATTTCATTAAGGCTCAGTCTGGAAGGAGTATAGATGCAAATATGTAGAGTACAAAACCTTATATTTTGTATTATTTTGTATGCATTTGCATTGTACATATTTGTATTTGTACTCTTTTCAAACTGAGCCTAATTGTTCCTTTGGCTCAATTTGGAAAGAGTACAAATACAAATATGTACAGTGCAAATATATACAAAATAATACAAAATACAATATTTTGCACTCTATATATTTGCATTTGGCTCAATTTGGAAAGAGTACAAATACAAATATGTACAATGCAAATATATACAAAATAATACAAAATACAATATTTTGCCCTCTACATATTTGCATTTGTACTCCTTCCAAACTGAGCCTAAATAAAAATTGTGGGCAAAAAGTGCAACTCCAACCAGTATCCTTTTTTAACAAACCAGTGGAAGAATTGGTAAGTTTTCTTGTTCGTTGTTAGTTAGGCTTGGTTTGGAAGGTGTACAAATACAAATATGTAGTGCAAAATTTTGTATTTTATATTATTTTGTATGCATTTGTACTGTATATAGTTGTATTAGCACTCCTTCCAAACTCAACCTTAAGTTGTATTTGATTGCGGTACAAATGTAGAACCAAGGTATTGATGCACCCCGGTTCAGATTTGTGAATGTTAGAAATACAAAATGCAATGATTCAGCAATGAAAAATGTCTTTTCTGACATTTTCATAGCATGAGGAGAATGTATTACTACAAGATTAGTTACAGGAGGAGAGTGTAGATATTACATGATTGGTGGAAAGCCACTTGGCAACTTGCCTTCCACGTGGACAAGATTAGTTACATCCTAAGGCCTTTTGTTAACATGTCACAGCAGGTTGTGACATGTCACAGTGGTGGTAATGTGGTTGAGATGAATTGTCTTATGTTGGACATGTTCACAAACAAAGTGACGGTCAATGTCAATGTGCTTAGTTCATTCCTGAAATACTGGATTGTTGGCGATATGTATTGCTGTCTGACTGCACAAGGAGTTGGACTGGTTGTGTACAAGTAAGTCCAAAATCACGAAGTAGACTAAGTAACCATAGAACTTCACTGGTAGCAAGAGCCATAGCACGATATTCAACCTCTGCAGAAGACCTTGCAACTGCTACTTGCTTCTTTGTCTCCTAAGAGATGAGTTCTTTGTCTAACATGGTGACATAACCGGTTGTGGGCCATTTGGTAACTGGACAGGAGGCCCAATTAGAGTCACAGTATGCCTGGACAAACAAATCATTGGAGACAAAGAAGAAGATTCCTTGACAAGGTGCTCCCTTGATGTATCGAATAACACGCTTGGCAGCCTACATGTGTTCCTCTTTGGGAGCACTAAGATGCTTAGTAAGAACGTGAACTGGATAGCTCAATTCAGGCTGAGTGATAATGAGATAAACAAGTTGGCCTACCAACCTTCTATATGGCATGGGGTCTTCAAGTGGAGGACTAGAATTGAACCATCATTGTTGTTCCACGGGGCGAGAAATAGATACGCATTCAAGCATGCCCATGTCAGATATGATGTCCATAGCATACTTGTGTTGAGACACAAAAGTGCCTGTGGAGAACCTAGTGATTTCCAATCCCAAAAAAATAGTGTATAGAGCCAAGGTCCTTGATTCGAAAACATTCATCCGGATAGGATTTCAAGGCTTGGATGTGAAAGGGATCATTAGCAGTAATGACTAAATCATCAACATAAACAAGGATAGCCACGAATGAGTCCCCTTGAGTAGATGTAAACAAAGAGTAGTCAGTAATGGATTGAGTGAAACCAATGCCTTTGAAAGCAAAAGCGAACTTTTCAAACCAACAACAGGAAGCTTGTTTTAAACCATATAAAGACTTTTGAAATTTGCAAACTTTATTTTTGTCATACTTCAGAAATCCTGGGGGAATTCTCATGTAAACCTCTTCTGATAAATCACCATGCAAGAAAAGCATTGTTGACGTTGAGTTGGTGTAATTCCCAACCTTTGACAGCTGCCACAGATAATATGCATCGAAGTGTTACCAATTTTGCCATAGGTGCATAGGTGTCGTGGTAATCATACCCTTCAACTTGGGTATATCCCTTTGCAACGAGGTGTGCCTTGTAGCCATCAATGGTACCATCTGTAGGTAAGGTGGTGACTAGGCTAGAGAGGTGATCTCTTTGAAGGACAGAGGAAGACCGAGAACTGGGAATTAACCGGAAGGCTAGGGCAAAGGGGAGTGATGAGACAGTTTAGCCAAGAGATCGGTGACAAGGGTAATCAGTGATTGAATGAATGACCTTTGTTATGAGAATGATCTTTATTTATGGGGAAGATCCTGAGATCCTGAAAGGAATGAGCTAAAGGTGTTTGTTTTCTACTAGGAAAATGAATATTAGATTCGCTATTAATCATTAAGGAGCATTGTTGGGGTTTTGCCACGTATCCCTATGGGAATCTTTCCGATGATTGACTTTCCTTTTACTCGAAAATCCTCATAACCCATGTGTGCTACTACCCTTTTGCACCTTACTTAACTAACATGGCACTAGTGACATCACTCTTTGGCGTACAATGTCTTGTTAGACCTATGTGGCGCCTTGTCACGTTCGTCACTTCGAAGTTACACGTGTAGGTAATATCTGGGCCCGATTCTTAACGAATCGGGATCCCGTAGCAATTGAGGATTTACCGCGGGATCGGGTGCATACGAACTTCATCGCAGGTTCAGGCTGAGTTTGCTTTGGGCTTGTGCTAAAAATAGGTTCGTCGCAAGTGTGTGTGTGATGAACCATGGGTTCATCACAAACCTACGATGCACTATAGGTTCATTACAGAGGAAAGATGGGTTACAGGCTGATCACAAGCATCCATGTGGTATCAATTTAGTGTTTACTGTGCTTTAAGGGACTGAGCGAACATTATGCACCTACACCATCAGCCTTATACTTGAGCTTATAGACCCATTTGGAACCAATGGGATGCTTTCCATAAGGAAGGTCAACAATGGACCAAGTCTTGTTTTGCTCTAGTGCTTTAATTTCTTCTTGCATGGCCTGATGCCAATTGGAATCTCGAGAAGCTTGAGTATATGATGTAGACTCTATGATGGCAAAAATTTGTGAGCCATCAATGTGGGGCTGATGTGTAGGACCATAGCAAACATAATCACGAAGGTAGTTTGGTGGCCTTCGATTTCAAGTGTGCTTGGTTGATGGGGCTAGTAAGTTGCCGGTGTTTGGCCCATTAGAAGACTCACTAGGAATGAGTTCGGTTTCATATGATGTTGGCTCAAGGATAGAGTGAAAATTGGAATCAAGCCTATTATGGTGTTCAATGGGTGCAATGATGTCATCTTCAAGTTGTGGAAGAGGTATTACAACATTCGGAAGACCATGACTTTGAGATGTTTTGGTAATATCAGCATAAGGAAAAGTGGTCTCGTACAAATTACATCTCAGGAGGTGAAGATATGTCGTGTGGCTAAGTTATAAACTCGATATCCTTTTTGACCACATAGGTAGCCAACGAACAAGAATTGGACAGCTCTAGGGGCAAACTTGCCACCAGAAAGGGGTCGTTCTTGTGCATAGCATAAGCAACCAAATGTTCAAAAATGATCATAGGTTGGTGGCTTACTAAAAATTATTCAAATGGGTTTTTGCCATGTAGGGGTGTAGATGGTAGATGATTGATGATGTAGGCAATTGTTATCACGCATTCACCCCAAAATGAGTTGGGTAAAGAAGCGTGGAATTGAAGGGCTTGTGCTACCTCCAAAAGGTGGTGGTGCTTTCTTTCAACAATACCATTTTGTTGAGGGGAATCAATACAAGAGTGGTGATTGATTACCCATGTGTAGAAAAAAAATTTAGAATAGGTCCAAAGAAAATTTCTTTCCCATTATCAAATCTAACCATCTTGATTTTTCAATCAAATTGTGTAAAAACCATGTTGTAAAATGATACAAGTAGTTGATAGGTTTCAGACTTTTATTTCATAAGAAATAACCAAGTACAACAGTTATAGTCATCAACAAATGTGAGAAAAAACTTGGACTAGATAAGGAAGGTGTGCAATATGCTCTCCATATGTCGTAGTGTATGAGATCAAATGGTGTTGATGCTTGTGTGGAGCTTATTGGAAATGGGATACGTGCATGTTTAGCTCGTTCACAAGCATCACAAGCACCCTCTACTTGTGAAAGAAGGCACCCATCAAAACAGAGAGAAAGTTGTTGAACAAAGGGATGTCCAAGGCGGTTGTGCCATGTCTGGTACTCTTTATTAATATAGGTAGATGTCATTCCACAATTCTCCTTGGCTAATCAAACTGTGAGAGACTGGGCCCTATATTGTTCAAGGTTTGGAGAAAAACAATATGGTACAATGCAATTGAGATATTAATTTGCTAATTAACAGTAAATTATGTTTAAATTGGGGAACATAAAGGACATCTATGATGGTTAGGTTGGGCCGCAAGAGAACTGTCCCTTTGTAAGTGGCTTTCAAGGTGGAACCATCAGGTAAGCAAATTAAAGGTTGCATAGTTAAAGTTTCAGGATGCAGCAGTAGATCCTTATTGGAGGTCATATGATGGGATGCTCCACTATCTAAGACCCAAGTACTTGAGTGATCAGTGGAACAAGGAGTCTTACCAACCATATTTGCAACAACAGATGTATTAGTAGAATTGTTGGTAAGAATCTGCAATAGTTGAGTGTATTGCTCATGCAGGAGATCTGCGATTGATGAGTCTGTGAGAGGATCAAACTGTACACAATTTGTTATGGTCTGGAAATGACTATTCTTGGATTTGTTAGATGTTTTGCCTTTTTCCCATCCCTTAAGATAGCCATTCAATTCATAGCAACATTCCTTTGTGTGATCTTGCTTTTGCAATGATTACATTACTTGGTCGTTGTGCAGAAGTTTAAAGGGCAGCAACATCAAGGGTCATGTTTCCTTTTTGAGAAAGCACGGCTTGGTGTTTCTCTTCTTGTACCAACAAGGCATAGGAATGATTAACACTAGGCAAAGGATCAGAAGCAAGAATACCCGATCGGACGCTGTTGAAGGTGTCATTGAGGCCCATTAAGAACCGGTTGAGCCTCTCTTTCACGATCTACAATCATCTCCTTAGAGGTGCCGTAGGTGCAAGCAGGTATTGGTGTGAGAGTTGCAAGTTCATTCCAGATTCCTTTCAGCTTTGTAAATATGTAGCTACAATATCTTCTCCTTGGTGCAAGAATGAGAGATTTCTTTTGAGTTCGTAGATTCGCAAAGCATTGCTCTGTTTGAATTGTTCTTGAAGATCGGACCAAATTTCCCTTGTGAACTCAATGTATGCAACACTCTGATGCAACTTTCAGGAAAGAGAATTAAAGATTCAAGAAATGACCATGGAGTTGCACTTGGACCATGATCTTTCCTCTGTCGAACTAGATTTAGGTCTTTGAAGACGGCCGTTGATGAAACCATACTTATTTTTTGCCTTCAAAGAGTTCCTTATGGCTTGCTGCCATGTTGCATAGTTATCTCCTGTTAGAGGACAAGAGACTAGAATCGGCCCTAGGTTGTTTGAGGGGTGTAAGTAGTACGATGAGTTTGGATTCAGATGATCATTCATATTTTCAACAAGATTGACTGAAGCTATAGAATTCGTCAGAATGTAAAGCTAGAAACAATGGTGGGAGCTAGAACACAAATAGGGGTACGCTAGGAACAATGGTGGAAGCTGGAATACAGACAGATAGGGGCAGCTGAGGTAGAGTCGATTGTTATCACTCTGATACCATGACAAAGACAAATTCAGTGGAAGCCACTTGGCAACTTGCCTTCCACATGGACAAGATTAGTTACAACAGATTCTTTCTTGTTAACAGCTACGGAAAGTTGAAAGTATACAATCTACGGAACGTTCATTTTCTACAAAATCAGTGTCACTAATCTGGTGTTGTGTCATTGTCGTCCATGATAAATATGCCAAGAAACGAAAATACCGCTTCCAAAAAACTTTAACTTTGCCAGCAACGATGCTGTACAGATTGGCACCCCCTCTATCGTCATCGACAACGTCACATCTTCCTCCAGCACGGTTCTTTGTGACCTCTACACCATCAAAGAATGGCGCAAGTCCGTTGATGAACATAGGCCTTACAACGGAAAGGAAGATGGAACAAAAGAGGGGATAGTAAATTTTTCTTGGGTAAATTTCTTAAAGGTTTAGTTAATTGACCAAGTATGTCTTTTATTGTTTGAAAATTAACCAACACTACCCCTATTTGATTAACTCTACTTTATCATTAAGATCTTTAATATTCCATCAAAATTCATTCATATGTAATATATATTTTTTAAAACCCAATTTTACCCTCCACCTCCTTCCCCCTCTTTCTCTCTCAAGCTCATGCTGAAAGGATGAGGGGTTTCACCGTGCTCTTCGTAAGTTATCTGAAGTTCCTCTCAAACCTCAAAATAAACTAAGTCGTCAAGGCAGGCCGAACGACCACTTAAAGCTCAACCCCCTGTAATCACTACCATTGGATGTTGTAAGGAAACATCTTACACTACAAAAATTTGTACAGTTTACAGTTTGATCATCAGCTCTGATTGCAGAGTGCCCATGTGGACGGCATTGGATTTGAAATTAGAAATAATAGGAGAGAACAAATTGGGCAAAAATTGTGGAATTGATATCAGACCAATCGCTTAATCAAACAAGAAAAGACGTAGAAACTCCGTCGAGATTGATCACTGCACTGAGAACAAGACACGTTAATGCCACTGCAACGAAGAGAATCATACCCGTTAGTATCCGGCGACTGAGAGAGTCGGAATCCGGTAACATTTTGGATGGGTTTCCAACGATAGAGCGGTTTTCTACAGTGAGATGTCTTCTGTAATCAGGAAAAAATGGAAGAAATCACGAGACAAACATTTATTATAAGGGCTTTAGATGAAAAAACTAGAAAAAAGCAGAGATGACAAAAGAGATGAGAGCGAATAAGGCCTAGAGCTGACAGTCTGGCACTGGTTTTTATGGAGGAGGTTTCTTTTCCGAGCGTAGGGTGTCCACAGTTTTCAGTTCATTTCATTTTTAAGAGATGCAAGAAAAGGAGCAATTTATGGAAGAGATTTGTTGCCGAGCGTTATATGAAGAGTGTTGCCACAGTTCTGATTAATTCTGCCATAGTCGCTAATAAGAGAAGCTGATTTGGAAGTCCGGCACAGTTTCCGTCGCTGACATCTTCGTCTTTGATGCTGGGGCTGGGTTTGGATGGAGCCCAAACCCAAGATGCAGCAACTTTAAATCGAGCCTGGCATGTTATGATTTTGCTCTCATTGTTTCAGCCACTCTGTCGCTCTTTAAACGGTCTTGGGCTTTCCTTTTTATATGGAGATTTCATCGGGAAACCCAAGAGATGCAGTGAGGGGAGAGGATGAGGACGGAAATGGAGGGGAAGTGACACCAAGGGTTCAATCTCTGTCGGTTTTGTCTGGGTCTACCGCTGCAAAGTTGCAGCGGCAGAAATGGTGTCTGGATGGGGATAACATGGAAAGAGATATAGAGGGAGAAGAGAAATGGAAGAGCAACAACAGTGGTCTTTCTTTCCTTTGGATTTGTCTGCAGAGCCGTTTCTGAAGGATGTTGTTTATGAAGAATGGTAGGAACGAGAGGGGAAGAGCAGCAATGGTGGCATCTTGCGTGCAGGGGAGAACGTCAGTCTCTCTGTGAGAGGTTTTTGCAACAACGAAACCCATGAGGTCTCTCTATCTCCTTCACCTTCGTTCTCTCTCGTTCCCTTTTTCTATTTCAATCACCATATAGTCATATACTTTTGATGTATGTTTATTTTGAGGTTTCGTTGGGTTTAAAAAGGTTAGGGTTTTGATGAACTAACGTTTCTTTTCCTTTTTTCTGTAACAGTACATTTAATTAATTAGCTAAACGATAAGTATAGTTTAAAAAATTTATCCATTTTTTTCGTTGGATTTTATTTTGAAAATTTAAGAAATAGTAGAGTAAATTTGATATTTTGTTTTTTCTGTTAATATTTACTGACAATGTGAGTTGTTAAAAACAGTAGGAATGATTTAAGACAACATGTAAATTTGCCATAAATTTTTTTCCTTGGTGAAATCGTGAAATGAATTTGAATTAAATAAAATATTAAAGATCCAAACAGATCGGAAATCAGTCTGACATCTCCTGAAAATTTTAGATTGAAGTCAGATTTAATCAAATCGTACTTAAATGTGGTTGGGCCAATTCCAAATCCAAATATAACCCGATTACAAGTTTACAACCCATGAAAGGACATTCCCAACTTTTTTCTAGCCGTATCTTTCCATGAATCCGCCATGTCTCTAGACTTTGACGATTTTTTTTTTTTTTTTAGTTCAGTATATATAACAAAAATTCTCTTAACAGGTACAAACTGCTGTTCCTTAAGCAGTTAAATATATTAATTACTGTCTCAGGTCTTGAAAATCGGCCACTTCGATTGATGACTTTGAACCACACCACTATAATCTGGAATAAGAAAATTATCATAAGACATGAAGCATCTTTCCAGAAGAAATGAGTTGAGGTTAATAGAGAGCTGCGACATCTCGTTTTTGCATACCTGATTTGCTTTTCATTGCCCCACTTTGTACGCATTCAAATGGATTTTGGCCTGCATAGAAGATACTATTAGACTGATCATGATGCATTTACAGTCTCTTCTCCCTCGTTTCTGCTGAATTCTTGAATAATTCCTTCACAGATTGACTTGGTTTGCTTCGGTATCTCCTCATTACTCCTCAGGAATCTCTTCATGTTTTCAACAGCTGTTTTCCCATCCATCGCTAATATCCTACAATAGAAAATACAAACAGGATTACTAACTGAGATCCAATTGGTCTAATAATAATAAGAACTCTGTCTGAGATAGAGAGAACAATCAATTATGGATCCTGCTTTCTGTTAGACCCAGTTCAGATTTGGATTTTGGACCCGGCCAAACTTGACCCAGTCACTGAACTATTGACTACCATGGAGTAACTCCTCGTGTCGTGTGTTATGTACTTAAGTCATATGTGTAAATGACTTGGCTAGTTAATTCGACCGAACGTCGGAACGTTGGCCGGCGAGTGGCGACCGTATCTCAAAACAGAAAATTGAAATCTACAATCCAAATGGCTTTGGCATAAAATATCACCCATATGGCGTCGCCCGGACTCGACCCGGAGACCTTCAGTGTGTTAGACTGACGTGATAACCAACTACACCACGACACCATCATTTGAAAGAACTGACTCTAAAATATACCCGTTAAGTTTGCAAGCGACATCTGAATCCACAAACTGCTCCGTGCTTCGCAAAGTCAAGCTCTCGCAAAGCCTATAATTCTTCTGCAAATAATACTTCTGATGTTGGTTTTCTGCGATAAAGAAATCAGAGCCACAGGGAATGATCTTTGTGACAATTCTTTTGTTCAGCTTCATCTGTCTTCTGATCTTCGACTCCTGCGCTTGCTTCCTCTGTTCCTCGTTCGCGTAAAATATCGCTGATCGAAAATGTGCAATAATCCCAAAATTCTGCAACAACCTTTGGTCAGGCAAAAGCGATAGAAAAGGGGATTATGAAAGTAAAATATCAAATAAATAACATTAGAAGAAAGGTGAAATTACTAGATATTCTTTGTTGGTGGGGTCGTGGAATTCCCAGAAGAAATCACAGAGGCTTCTGTATGACATCCTTCGCTTATCATATATGACTTTTACAGCTTCAGTATGGCCTGTGCGCCCCTCACAGACCTGAAAATCAAGAACAAAAAACTTATTTCTGTCAAAATTTAGAAATAAAACAAAAATGGGACTAAAAAGTATTTAAAATGGGTCTTCAAGATTTTTAGTTTTTCCTTTACCCTGATAATCACCTCTCTATATGTAGGCTTCGTAAGGGTTCCTCCACAATAGCCTGTAGCCGTTTTCACGACTCCATCTAAACGCCCAAATGCAGCTTCCAGTCCCCAAAAGCTACCTGCAGTGACCACAAATTTAATTAGTTCCAAGAGAAGAGCCGATAAACTGCTATCTGAATACTGAGAGAGAGGGTTGCACCTCCGGCGAAAACTGCTTCCTGGAGAAATTCTGTCGGGATACTAGGTGCCGTTGTGGCATGTGACAGGGGAAAATCATGAATTTTGGGTTGGGGAAGTAAATGGTACATGATAAATAAGAAAAAAAAAAATGCAACTTAAAAGCAAAGTTTAGCTTGCTGGGCTGCGTTCATGTCTCTCACTCTGTGCGATGCAGATGCATATATATGGTTAAGAGTCAGAGATGCGTGGTTTTGTGAAGACAGAAAGCTCAAGTCAATTAAGCAGCTTTGTGGTGTAAGTCTGAACGCCTGAGTTTCCGTCATAAGCCGTGTTGAAAGCACCAAACAAACACGTGGAAAGGGGTGCGGATAAGTTGATAACAATTGTGATATTTTTCCCTTGCTTTCTTCCTGGCTTCTTAAGTTCGGGGCCCATATGGCCTTAATTATCATGTGAGCTTTCTAATTAAATTATTTACGATATATGGCTATCTCGACATCTAACCATTCATTTTCCCATTTACGGGTCCGGCTGAACTAATATCCATTGGCTCTGTCTGTTTGTGGTGTAAATCTCAATCTCAGTTCGAATCTATTCCTTACAGAGTGCGTCTCACACCGACTTTATAAATATTGTTGTCATACATCGAGAACATTATTTAGGGAGGAGATGCTTCCAATATAAGGTAGGTTGTGACCGTGAGGTCGATCGGTGTGAGGCACAGTACGTGAGGAGAATCCAGATCCCAATTCCACTCTGGTTCAGTTTTATATTTATTTATTTGTGATTATGGTTTGCACTTCAATTTGATTAAAACTAAACATTTTTAACACTTGTATGGTTTTGATGCTCCAAATAAGATTGTAGTTTTCTATTGCATTTGTGACGGCCTACTTCATCTCCAATTATCACGAAGAGGGTATTTCATGAATCATGATTTAACATGTGATTTGTAAGAGGGATGAAAAGTATTTCTGTTGTAAATTACTTTTTTGCACCGTCTAAATTGCATCCATGAAGCCCTTGTCCCATGAGATATGGATCCAATGGTTGAAACTTGAAAACACCATAACAACGTTGCAGCACTTCTTCTCAAATCACTGACTTTTTTCCTTTATCTTTAATTTGGGTTAGGCTATGATATAAGAAAAATTCTGGATTCCACTATGATACCAGAAAAATTTTGACCAATCAATCACTATTTATCGAAATTCACTTGGGGGATTTGATTGATCAAAATCCTATTCTATTGGAGTTTTGGTATCATGTCTTTTCAATAATATAGACTTTTTTCTTCTTTTTTTCTTTCTTTTACATTCTTTGTGATAAACGTTACACAACCCATTTCAACTGAATTGGTCGTTCAGCCCTAACCCTTTGGACACTGATGTCAAGCTAATATGCCGGTTTAGGGCGTATTGGTTTATACTATATTGTGTCTTTATTTTTGTTTTTTTAGGGTCCATTTGCTTTGTAGTCGGAATCTAAATTGAAATCTGATGATGCGTAATCTGGCCGGTCCTACCTGTCAACGACCTTGCCTCTGAACTGAGTAACGGGGAACCTGAAACGGAGAAGATGAGGAAGCTCTGAGGAGAACCCGGTGTAAAGGCTCCGAAGCTTAAGTTAGAATCCTTCAAAGGCAAGATAAACCAGATAGCGCAAAATTTGCATACCTCCTCTTTAGGGGTGGAGAGCCTTTTATAACCACCTCGCGCACTCACTCCTAGACTCCTATTAGGTCGGGAATGAGTATTGCCGTGCTTCTGCCAGTTCGGGCGTCATCGCCTCTACTGGGGCAGAACCGTCACTGTTCCTTTTGTCGGAGCCGTCTCTGTAACTGGAGGTAGCGGTGACAGGTGACGATGGCAGGTGGCCATTTGAAATGCGGCCGTCAAGCGTCAGATCCCAAGTCAGTCGGGTGTGTCGCCCCTAGATACGGACTCCTTCGGTGTCAGGTACGGCACGGTTCGTCTAGTTCAATGCTCCGGAAGCGAAGTACCTGGAGCGGCACGTGAGGCGAAGTTTTGAGTTCGGATAAGGGGGGCCCCGAACTGTCATAAGACGGGCCAGTTCGGGTCTCTACTTTGTGTGACTCGGGGCCAAAGGGAGAGTTCGGGCTCCTCGTAGGGAGTTCGAGCAATAAGTGGGGAGTTCGGGCACCTTGCAGGGAGTTCGGGCTCCTTGCAGGGAGTTCGGGCTCTAAGTAGGGAGTTCGGGCACCTTGCTAGGGAGTTCGGACTGCTGGTCTCTTCCCCTTGGCGTTTGTACCCTCGGTACGCTGTTTTAAGTGCCGAGCTACTTGCTTTTTTGCCACGTGCCGTGATTTGCGAGGTCGGGCCAAATCTTCCTTCATCAATTGCCCCCCACTCCTCGTGCTAAGGGTCTTGCCCTGGCGCGGGGAGTTCGCAAGGTGTCAGGTAGATTTGTCCTGCACTTTGAATCTTGGTTCCGCTAGCGCGAGGTGTGTTGTCAAGGTTTCTTGGGCTTCTTCGAGCATCCATTTATGCGGGAAGCAAGTCGGTCTGTCTAAATGCTGATAGATGTGGCGGCGCGCACGTTGTTTCGAAATTTCAAAAAAAGCGCGCCACTTGGGGGCGCGATAGCGGGTGTTTTTTCAAATTTGAAAAAGACGTGCCGCTGCCGTTTTTTCTGAGGAGACGTGCGCTGACGTTCCGTCAGTTTCGAAAAGATGTGCGCCGACGCTATCAGTTTCAGAAAGACGTGCGCCAATCACATCTCGGTCTCGGGGGACGTGCGGTCAGTGCGGACGTAGGCCGTCGGATTGGCTTTGATCTAAGCCGTTGCCTTTCGGTCATTGTGAGTATAAATAGCGGGGGGGGGGACCCCAGTTGTTGTCACTTTTGTATTTCTCTCGAGCTCGCGTCTGAGTTTCAGCTCGCATCCAGTTCACGTCCAGGTTTTTTCAGTTCGCGCTCAAGGTCTTTCGTTCGTCCGAGCTCCTGTGGTCTACAGCTTTTGTCCGGGTGAGTACTTTCCTGGATCTCATCACTCCCAATGTCTAGCTCGGATGGCTCAGATAGTCCTTTCAGCGGGTCTGATGCAGGTTCTACGAACCAAGTTGCATCCCCGATAGCCCTAGCGAGCCGGAGGTAGAGCTCGAGGAAGAGTTTGAGCCCGTAGGCCGTGGTGCTTCGGGTAGTTTGGTGTTCACCTCTCGCCGGGGTCGGATGTTAGACAAGTTCGGCCCTTCGACCATGACGCCCGAAGGGCTCCAATCCCTTATTACTTACTATAACTTGCCCGGGGAGTATGCTTATTTCATACCTTCGGGTGACTTTCCTTGGGAACACAGTCCTGATGAGATCGTGATATTCCGGGAGCAGCTCGCCGCGGGCTGCGATTGCCTTTTCACCCCCTCTTTGTCGAAGTCTTGAACCACTTCGGTGTGACAGTCGGCCAGCTTCACCCGAATTCCATTCGAAACTTGGTGGGGACGATCTCCTTTTTCTGCGATGAGAGCTTTCCGTTGGACTTGGAGATTTTTTCTTCAATCTTGATGCTTAAGAAGCAAGCGGGTCCTCTCCCCGGGTGCAGGCAGACTTACTACCTGTCTCCTCGCCCGGGCTTTAAGCTTTTACACGAGCTCCCCAACAAGGTCCCAGCATGGAAGCGGGACTATTTCGGGGTGCGAAGTGTGCTGGGGTGGCCTTTCAGACCGAGTGGGGGATGGCCGCTCCTGACTCCGGGGTTACGCTTGACAAGGAGACGGCGAAGAGCCTCCGGCAATGGGCGCGGCTTGGGCTGAAGTATCAACAGTATCTGACGGAGGCCAAGCTCATTGCGGCCGGCCTGAGCTCGGGTAGGTTCTTCACTTAGAGACTCTTATCTTGCTGTCTTTCTTGCTTTTTATTGATGGCGAACTTCTTTTCGCAGGTGTGATGGATTCGCGAGGGACCCGGGGTGGGCACTTGTTTCAAGGTATGAAGAGGAGAAAGCGGGTTGCCAAGCGAACTCGCGCCGAGATGCCTCAGGATGCGGAGCCCGAGGTGCCGGGCTACCAGCCAGAAGATCCGCCCAGGGAGCCCGAGATGGTCCCTCCGATGCAGGAGCCGGCAGGGGGCCCTTATGTTGAGACTACATACACAGGGGCTCCTACATACTCTGGTGCTCCTGCTTAATCCGGGTCTGCTCATACGCGAGTTGGGCCCCCGGGCTCGGGGGCCCCGAGGGATTTCAGGAGTGTGTTGACGCCGACCCATGCTCTTCAAAAGAGTAAGGAGGCTATTTTCCCCGAGGAGGTTGCGGCGTGGACTGATCTTCCTCTGCATCAAGTGGCATGTCGTGCCGTTACCCATGCCATGGTGGTAAGTGTTCTCCTTTTTTAGAGCTCTTTGGCTTTTGTTTCGTTGGTTCTTTTGATCATTCGGTCTCTTTTGGTAGGTGAATTATTCTATTCACGCCTTGGTGGCTCAGGTGGAGAGGAGCTCGAGGCAGGCGCGAGCTGCCGAAGAGGCTCGTCGTGCTGCCGAGGAGGCTGCTCGTGCTGCTGAAGAGACTGCTCGTTTTTCCCAGATCAGTTAGGCGAGGTCTCAGAGAGATGCCGAGGCCATGGGAGTGGTGGTGAAGCACATGGCGGACTTGAGGCTAGATCTGCAGCATCAGGTCGAGTATCTTCAGGAGGACATCAGGGAGAGGACGCAGATCTTTTCTCAAGGTATCGAAGATGCCAAGAAAAAGGCCGTCGATGAGTACATTGCTTCGCCAGTTTTTGATGATCTAATGGTGGATTCATATAGGAGGGGTTTTAAACTAAGCCGGTGGATGATCCAGAATACGTACCCCGAGCTCGATGTTAGCGCCATATCCACTTCGCGCATAACTCAGGAGATGGCTAATGCTGCTGACGCCGAGGGCGAGGCGAGGCCTTCAGGTTTTGTCGAAGTGCCTTCTGATGATGAGGAAATAGCTCATGGCTTGTAAATTTTTTTTTTTTGTACTACCCTACTTTTGGAATGGAATCACTTGTTTAAGTGCTAGTTATTCTTTCTCCCGAACTGAGCATATTTGCCGAACTAAACGTATTTTCCGAACTGACTGTACGTCCGGTCTGTTTTCTGCCCGGGTTACCGCACTCGCGCGGCCTGTTTTCTTGGCTTGCTTGTGCCGAGATTCCTTCGTTAGCTCGTCATCCTAGCCCGTAGGCTTTGGTGGTGATTTTATACACTTTTCTTGGCGGTCTATAGGTAGTATTGCCTTAGGTTGACAATGTTCCATGCTCGGGGTACTTGTTTTCCCTCTAGGGTTTCGAGCTCGTATGCCCCCCTGAGTGCTTTCTTTACTCGGTAGGGTCCTTCCCAATTTGGTCCGAGTTTTCCTACGCCGGGTTCGGGTACCATGACCTTACGGAGAGCCAAGTCGCCGACGCGGAAGTTCCTCTTCTTTACTCGCGCGTTATAGTACCGAGCTACCTTTTGCTGGTAGGCCGTAGTTTGGATGTGCGCGAGGTCTCTCACCTCGTCCAGTAGGTCGACGTTGGTGCGTAACTCGTCTTCGTTTGTCTGCTCGTCGTATGCTTCTAGTCGTAGCGTAGGTACTTCGATTTCCGTTGGGATTACCGCCTCGGTGCCGTAGGTGAGGTTAAAGGGGGTCTCTCCTGTGGCGGTTTTTTCCGTGGTTCGGTGAGCCCATAGAACACTTGGTAGCTCGTCCGCCCACAACCCTTTAGCTCGGTCTAGTCGTGCTTTCAGTCCGCGGAGGATGGCTCTGTTCATTACTTCTGTTTGGCCATTTGCCTGTGGGTGTGCGACCGACGTGAAGTTCTGACTAATTCCCATACTTTGGCACCATTCTTGGAACTTGATATCCTTGAACTGTTTGCCGTTGTCGGAGATCAGTACTCGAGGTAGCCCGAAGCGACATACTATGTTCTTCCAAAAGAAGTTCTGTATGTTTCGGGCTGCAACTATTGCCAGAGGTTCAGCTTCTATCCACTTTGTGAAGTAATCTACTACCACCACTAGGAATTTTCTCCCGCCTATCGCTGTTGGGAATGGCCCCAGAAGGTCGATGCCCCATTGGGCAAAGGGCCATGGACTGGTGAGGTACTTGAGGTTGGCAGCAGGCTGATGGTGGATATTGGCATGCTTCTGACACTTGTCGCATTTTCTGACGAGCTCGACGGCCTCTGTCTTCATCATTGGCCAGTAGTATCCTTGTCGAAGTGCTTTTTGAGCGAGTGCTCTGCCCCCCAGGTGTCCGCCGCACAAGCCTTCATGAGTGTCGCGGAGTACGAGCTCGGCTTCAGCCGGTTGCAAGCATCGCAGGTAGGGGAGCGTGTAGGATCGTCGGTACAACCGTTCGACTATTATGACGTATTTGGCTGCTTGGCGCTGCACCCTCTTGGCTGCATTGCGGTCCGCAGGGGGGGTTCCGTCTAGCAGGAAGCTCGCGAGTGGGTCGATCCAGCTCGGCTCTGCTTCAGAGACGGGAGCGACCTCTTCTGCCCCACCGAGAATACTGGGCCGAGGTAAGTCCTCTATGTAGACGGTTCTCATGGCGTTGTGACTCGTGCTGGCTAGTCAGGACAGGGCGTCGGCCTCAGTGTTCTCTGACCTCGGGATTTGCTTGATGAAGTGTGACTAGAAGTTGAGCAGAGCCTGCTTTACTTTTGCCAAGTATGCAATCATAGTGAGCTCGCGTGCTTCGTATTCGCCTGTAACTTGGTTGACCCCGAGCTGGGAATCACTGCAGATAACTACGTGCTTTGCTCCGACCTTGTGCGCTAGGTTCAGCCCGGCTATCAATGTCTCGTACTCCGCCTCGTTGTTGGATGCCGCAAACTCAAAGCGTAGTGCGTATTCCAACTTTGTTTCGCTCGGGCCGCGTAGCACTATTCCAGCCCCGCTGCCCTGCTGGTTCGAGGAGCCATCTACGTGAAGGATCCAGGGCTCCTCATCCCAGTTCACGCTTGGCCTAACCAGGAGAGATGCTATACTGGCTGCTACTTCACGGGGTTCAGACTCGATTGGCTTGGGAGCTCCGAGCTCGCCCAAACTGGGGATCTCGGGCTCGACCGACTTAGGGGCTTCGAGGCTAAACGTGCATTCGGCGATAAAATCTGCCAAGGCTTGGGCCTTAATAGCAGTTCTTGGCTTGTACTAGAGGTCGTACTCGCTGAGTTCGATGGCCCATTTCGTCAATCGACCGGAAACCTCGAGTTTGAGTAAAACTTGTCTCAAAGGTTTGTCGGTCAGAACGATGACGGTGTGAGCCTGGAAGTACGGGTGGAGTTTCCGAGCTGCTATCACCAGTGCATATGCTAGCTTTTCTATCTGCAGGTACCTTGTCTCTGCTCCCTGCAAAATTTTACTAACATAATATATGGGTCGCTGGACCCGGTCTGTTTCTTTTATTAGTACCGAACTGACCACCTCGTCGCTTGCCGAGAGGTACAGTTCTAAGACCTCGCCCTCCTCAGGCCGGGCTAAGGTTGGCACACTGGCGAGGTAACCTTTTAGCTCGTCAAACGCGAGCTGGCAGTCTTGGGTCCACTCGAACCCTTTGCCTTTGATTGCTTTGAAGAAAGGTAGGCAGCGGTCTGCTGATTTGGACATGAAGCGGCTCAGAGCGGCTATGCGGCCGTTTAGCCTCTGAACTTCTTTTACTTTCCGAGGTGGTCTCATATCTAGGATGGCTTTTATCTTGTCCGGGTTGGCCTCAATACCGCGCCGATTGACAATGTAGCCTAGGAATTTGCCCGAGGTGACGCCAAAGACACATTTGTTGGGGTTCAATTTCATGCTAAACTGACGTAGGATTTGGAAGACCGAATCTAATTCTTGTATTAATTCTTGTGAAAACTATGTCTTGACGACCATGTCGTCTACATAACACTCTATCTTCGTGCCAATCAGGGGCCGAAACAGCCTATTTACAAGTCTTTGGAAGGTCGCCTCGGCATTTTTTAATCCGAAGGGCATCACCTTGTAACAGTACAGGCCGAACACGGTTATGAAGCTGATTTTTTCCTCATCGGACTGGTCCATCCGGATTTGGTTGTAGCCTGAGTAGGCGTCTAGGAAGCTTAGCAACTCATGTCCCGAGGTCGCGTCCACTAGGCAGTCAATTCTGGGGAGGGGGAAGCAATCTTTTGGGCAAGCTCGGTTCAGGTCGGTGTAGTCGACGCACATGCGCCACTTGCCGTTCGCCTTTTTTACCCGCACAGGGTTGGCCACCCAGCTCGGGTAATGGACTTCCCTTATGAAGTCTGCTGCGAGGAGCTTCTCGACCTCCTCGTCGACCGCCCTCCAGCGTTCTGGGGCTAAGTTGCGTTTCTTCTGTCTAACGGGTCTGACTACAGGGTTAGTGCTAAGTTTGTGAGTTATAAGGCCAGGGTTAATACTGGGCATATCGGCCGCGGACCATGCAAAAATATCTAAATTTTGAAGTAAAAAACTCACCAGTTCGGTTCGTAGGGGCTCCCCGACGGAAGCACCGATCTGGAGTGTGCGAGCTGGGTCCGTAGCCGAAGTCGGGATTGCGACTGTTTCCTCTGTGGGCAAAGCTCATTCCTCGCCTTGCTCCGTAGGCCGCTCTAGTTCGAGGTCGTCGGCTGCCTTGGTTTTTCCCTTCAGGGCGACAACATAACACTTGCGAGACTCGAGCTGGTCGCCCCGCACTACCCCCACACCGAAGTCCGTAGGGAACTTCATGGCCGAATAGTAGGTGGAGACCACCGCCCATAGGATATGCGTGATCGGCCGCCCTATTATGGCATTGTATGGGGAGGGGGTCGCGACCACCAGGAAATCATGGTTGAGTCTGACCGCACAAGGCCATGTGCCGACTTCCACAGGTACTGTTATTTTTCCGAGGGGCCTGACTTCCTCTCCGCTAAAACCCACCAGGGGAGTGTTTGCAGGCTTCAGTTCGCTCCTCTGTAATTGTAGCTGGTCAAATGCTAATTTGAAGAGGATGTCCACCGAGCTGCCCGAATCTACGAGTACGCATCTGACCTCGAAGTCGCTGATCCTTAGTTTAATGACAAGCGCGTCATCGTGGGGGTAGTGGACCCCTCGCGCGTCGTCCTCCGTGAAGAAGATTGGTTCTTTGGTCTTTGATCTCTTTGGGGGGTTCCGTTCCTCGAGGGCCGCTTCGCGAACTGAAGTCCGGGCTGCTAGCGAGGTACATCCTACTACCACCGAACCTTCCACGATTACATGGATGGTTCCCCGAACTGGCCTCTCTTCCGGAGGCTGTCGCTGCAACGGTTCGGCAGGTCTACTGCTAGATTCGAGGGCATCCTTTTCGTGTTCCCCTGGCCGACCTGCCTTATTGTTATTATTGTTGTGCTGTACAAAGTTTCTCAAGTATCCGCGACGAATGAGCCCCTCTATCTCGTCCCGAAGATTATTACATTGCTCGGTGTTATGACAATGGTCTCTATGGAAACTACAATACAAATTCTTATTTCTTTCGTTCGGATTTCCCTTTAGGCGAGGTGGCCACTTCACGTATGGGGCGTCCTTGATCGTCATTAAGATCTCGGTCCGCCTTGTGTTCAGTGGCGTGTAATCCGTCCGAACTGCTAGGGGAGCTCAGAACGACTGGTTCGGCTTCGGCTCTCGGGCCGTGTTTTTCCGGTCGACTGGGTTAGAGGGCTCGCCTTCCCTCTTTCTTTTCTCGTTCCCGCCCTCAGTTCGTTGGTTGATTTCTTCCTCTGTTCTCATGAACTTGTCCGCGAGCTTGAGGAATTCGGCCACGGTTGCGGGCTGGTTAGCTACCATGTGCCATTTGAATTCTTTGAGCGTTACCCCTCTTTTTGCCGTCGCGAGCTGCACCGCGGGGTCCAACCGCGGTATCTACAAGCATGCTTCATTGAATCGCTTGATGTAGCCCCGTATGGATTCTCCTTCCCTTTGGACTACTCCGAAGATGCTTTCCTCTGTTCTGGGGCACCGTTTGCTGGTGACAAAGTGTGCGGTGAAGACCTGCACGAACTGAGCCCAACACTTTATCGACCCGGGGGCCAGGTTCCTGTACCAAGTGCGGGCTACCCCCCTGAGGGTGGTGGTGAAGGCCACGCACATGCACGATCCGCTGGCCCTGGCGAGGTGCATTTGGGACTGGAAAGCGTCCACGTGGTCGTTGGGGTCGAAGGACCCGTCATACTTGTCCAGAGGTGGGAGCTTGAAATCTCTGGGAAAGAGGACCGCTAGGAGTTCTGATGCGAGGGGGGAAGGAACTGAGAGAATCGAGGCAACTCCTACCTCGTCTGAGCTCGTCTCTTCTTTGCCTCTGAGCTTTGACAGGACACGGGTGGCGGTTTGGCGACTTCGCCGACGCCTTCGCTGTTGAGTGGGCCTTGTACTGGCGCTGCTGGCCTCCATGTTGCCGAGCTCGATGGGCCCGGAATGCTGGTCTACTGCTGCCAGTGCACCGAATCGGTTTTCCGTGAGTGGGAACTCGGGCTTGGAGCGCCGAGGTGCCGATCTGCGGGCGAGGTTCCCGACCCGCCTGCGAGCTGCGAGGCGGGGATGATTTTTTTCTCTCTTCGGCCTGGGGACGAGGCCTGGCTATTAGGGGGGTTCTGGGGCCTGGAAGCCTTTCCTTGGTGGGGGCGCCCATCCTACGGGGAGGCATTGGCCGGCCTCGGAGCAGGGTGGCGAGGTGGAAGTAGTGGTTGGTTCAGTGGCAGTTGGGGGAACTGTTGTTGATAGTGATACTGGGAGATGTTGTGCAGCACTTGGTGCTGGTGAAGCTGGTGTTGCTGGAACTGTTGCATTTGGGCTTGCATTGCCCGCATGCACTGCATCAGGTCGTCCAATCGGTTTTGGCTGGCTGCCAGGGGGACGACAGTCGGTTCAGTAAAGGTTGTCTCAATAGGGGGAGGAAAGGGGATGCTTGTGGCAGGAAGGTTTATGGGCACCACTGCTTGTGGCACATTCAAACTGGGGATTCCATCCATCGAAAGGGGGATGGTGAACTGTCCAACGCACACCACGGGAACTTGAAGTTGTTCCCCGGTGGTGTTTGTCTCCATGCCACGCCCGGCGTTGCTGGAAGAGGCCATGAGTGTTGGGTTTTTTGAAGAAGAAAAAGGGGGTATGAGAGTTTGGAGGGAGGCTTTTTTGAAGTGTTTCCCACAGACGGCGCCAATTGATGATGCTTAATCCGGCCGGTCCTAGTTGTCAACGACCTTGCCTCTGAACTGAGTAGCAGGGAACCTGAAATGGAGAAGATGAGGAAGCTCCGGGGAGAACCCGGTGTAAAGGCTCCGAAGCTTAAGTTAGAATCCTTCAAAGGCAAGATAAGATAAACCAGATAGCGCAAAATTTGCATACCTCCTCTTTGGGGGTGGAGAGCCTTTTATAACCACCTCGCGCACTCATTCCTAGACTCCTGTCAGGTCGGGAATGAGTATTTCCGTGCTTTTTCCAGTTCGGGCGTCATCGCCTCTACTGGGGCAGAACCGTCACTGCTCCTTTTGTCGGAGCCGTCTCTGTAACTGGAGGTAGCGGTGATAGGTGACGGTGGCAGGTGGCCGTTTGAAATGCGGTCGTCAAGCGTCAAATCCCAAGTCAGTCGGGTGTGTCGCCCCTGGATACGGACTCCTTCGGTGTTAGGTATGGCGCGGTTCGTCTAGTTCAATGCTCCAGAAGCGAAGTACCTGGAGCGGCGCGTGAGGCGAAGTTTTGAGTTCGGATAAGGGGGGCCCCGAACTGTCATAAGACGGGCCAGTTCGGGTCTCTACTTTGTGTGACTCGGGGCCAAAGGAAGAGTTCAGGCTCCTCGTAGGGAGTTCGAGCACTAAGTGGGGAGTTCGGGCTCCTTGCAGGGAGTTCGACCACGAAGTAGGGAGTTCGAGCACCTTGCAGGGAGTTCGGGCTCTAAGTAGGGAGTTCGGGCACCTTGCTAGGGAGTTCGGACCGCTGGTCTCTTCCCCTTGGCGTTTGTACCCTCGGTACGCTGTTTTAAGTGCCGAGCTACTTGCTTTTTTGCCACGTGCCGTGATTTGCGAGGTCGGGCCAAATCTTCCTTCATCAAAATCCTTCGAAATTGAAGTTGGATTGGCCTATTCCTATAATCTGTTTAGTTCAGACAGTAATGGAAATGAGAATTAAAATCAGCAGGAATGGGATTTCATTCTCAAGGAAGGGGTAGGGGAAGCTATTCCCTCAAATGGGGGAATGTCATTCCAGCAAGAATAGGAATGGGATTTTGATCCTGCCCAACCAAACAGTTGGAATCGGAATAGCCCATTCCGATTCCGATTCCAAACCCTTATTCCCGTGAATCAAACGGGGCCTTATTTTTTTTTCCTTCAAATTGGCTCAAGGGGTCAGTTTAAAGCCCATCTATCCCCTAAACCAGGTCAGATCCTTAAATATTCATTATAGGCTGAGTTTGGAAGGAGTATAAATGCAAATATGTGGAGTGCAAAACATTATATTTTGTATTATTTTGTATGTATTTATGCTGTACATATTTGTATTTGTACTGCTTCCAAACTGACCCATAAGGGTGCATCAAGAGATCACCGATACGATATGTATCGATCAATATGCCCTAGCATGGTTTTCAAAACCGGAATGGACCGGAAAAACCGGGAACCGGTTCTGTTTTCCCCAAAAATCAGATTTCCCTCCAAAACCATTGATTTTGGTCAATGAACCACTGAATCGGGTGATTAGCCGTTTAAACGATTTTGGCCTTTTTTTTATTTTTTTGTCAGAATGAGTTGAGCGTTCGGTTTGAATGATCAGACCGTTTGACCCAATAACCGAACCCCTAACCGGTTCGGTCACCGGATCGGTTTTAAAAACCATGTGCCCCAATATAGGTTTTGATACTTTAAACTTTGCTCCCAATTGTTGCAGAAAATTCGAGCTCTAAATGAGGGTCCTCGGGATGACATAGCATTTTAGATTAAATTATTCCCTAAAAATTAAGTATTTAATGTATGATCTGAAATACAGATTAAAAATTAACTGTATTTTCTCACTGATTTTTTTCGCATTTTGGAGTTTGACCAATCAAAACAACGCCATTAA
Organism: Nelumbo nucifera; assembly: GCF_055504915.1. Taxonomy (NCBI): domain Eukaryota; kingdom Viridiplantae; phylum Streptophyta; class Magnoliopsida; order Proteales; family Nelumbonaceae; genus Nelumbo; species Nelumbo nucifera. The sequence goes on along the minus strand of NC_142651.1, from coordinate 24,390,719 downwards.
TTTTGATGAATTCTAATTGATTAATGACTTCTGTGCAGGAGATCTGGACTGCTTGTCCCTAGGGTTGTGTAGCCGTGTCTCACTTCTAGAATAAAGGTTGTTCTCCAAAATGTAAATGGTTTTCAAATTGAAACTTTGGATGACAATTCCCGCATGTAAAAGTCAATAGGGAGGTTTGGATGAAGAAAATTATTCAAAGTACAGATTGATCAAGATTCCAGTCCAACGTTCAATTGGTTCTTCATGTTAGACCAAAAACTGAATTGACTTATTATTATTATTATTATTATTATTATTATTATTATTATTATTATTATTATTATTATTATTATTATTATATTTGGTTTAAAGGAAAGGTAGGGAAAATAAAAGAAAATAAAAAATAATAATAAACACAGCCTAACGGTAATCCCCCTCCCAAAAAGTAAATAATTAAAAATAAAAATAAAGCCATAACCACCCCAAAGCGAAACATCATTGTGATGGGTGCTTATGAATTAAATTATTGTGGCATTCTTTGGCCGGGTTTGCTTCCAAAATTGTAGTTTTTGAAGGATAAAGGGCTGTTACCCAATGTTTTTCCTGGTTATCAGGGTCAAGGCTAAAAAAAGTCGGCTTAAAGGTAGCTAGATCACAGTCTTTTATATTTGATGTTAATTTTTATCTCGTTGACATACATTGATTTTTTTGCTTTGTTTTCTATTTTTAATTTTGCATGGGAATTCTTACATTCTTATTAAATCCTCCATAGTTTGATTTATTGTCATACACAACTGACAACCGGGCATCTGTTTGGCATTGTTGTCGTTGCTTCAGAAAATGGTGATACATCAGCACCATGTTTGAGAAAGCGGTATTCTAGGAAACATCAATATGTTTGAAAACGTTTTTCTATAAAAAGTGGTGCTCCAAGCCATGATTTGGAAATTGAAAAGGCATGGTTTGGAGCAATGCCGAATTTGACGTTTTCTCAGATTGCAGCTCATTATTGCCAACGAGGACATGATGTGTTAGTGATGTGGATTTCCTATAATGGGTATCAATGCTGAAAACAGATATGAAGCACTGGTATCATACAAAAAGTGTTGTTGTTGCACCAGGAAACGTCCTATCTGACAGCAAAGTTTCCAAACAGAAAAAAAAAGATATATCTGCAGCACAGAAAACGATGTTGTATCTGCAGCATCGATGCCAAACATATATTAGATGAACCTTTCCCCACGTCTCTTATAATTTTTAGTATTGCACTCAACAATGGTTGCCACAGGTTACCATTTCCCTCTTCTTTCTCTTCTTATTCTTTGCTTCAAAACTATTTCCCCTTCTTTTGCTTTTCTACTCTTGCTTTCTTTCTTTTTTTTTTTTTGTGAGATAACAATATAACATATAATAATAATGTAGGTGAAAAATTTAGAGACGGGATCTCCTCCTCGAAAAGCATTCCTCACACTAACCTCACAGCACATTGCAGCCATGAGGTTGGTAAAACATGAGAGTCCGATCACCTGCCAACACCAAAAGAATACATTCCAACAACTTACATGACCTGACACCACACCTCATATATGATGAGTCTCACTTCTATAGTGGGTCTCAGTCTCATGGTGAAGAAATACAGTGTTAGATCAAGTTGGCAGGAGGTTGGAATGTGTTTTGTTGGCATGAGATCTCAATTTGAAACTTGGATGCATGGTTTCTGGGGAAAATTGCAAGATTAAGATGATATATGTGTGGAAAAAATTTGACTGTAGTCATAGGCTGTAAATCGTGGACACCAAATGTCAAAATAACAAGATAGAAAATGTTGGCTAGGCTGACCCCAAGAACCATCAACTGAGTTTACATTTGCACCTCATAGAGTGCACTCCACATGCATATCTAAGCATGCACCGGGTTTCCTATACACGACTGGGATATACTGTGAGGCCACTAATGTAATCTCCCATCAAACCAGGGATACACGATTGGGATATGCTGTGAGGCCACTAATGTAATCTCCCATCAAACCAGGGCCAAGAATGGTCCGTTTGGTAGAACATTAGGGTATATGCTTCGTTAAGGGGCCAGGATACATAACTGTCAAATGTGAAGAACTTTTATCAGATTTTTCCGTAGATGGAATCATGGACAGCCTGAGCCACATGTTTTGGAAATCTCAGGTTGTTGTAATCCACAAATTCCAGACATCCTTAAACCAGGAGCCAATTCGAGCCAAAACCTTTATATATAGGATTTGACAAATTTGTGTAGTTCTATTAAGTAAGTCAGGTTGGATATCTTTGCCTAATTTAGTTATGATTCATTACTTATTTTTAATTAGACTAATAAGTGTGCATGTGCTTTTCACGTGGCAATTCTATATGATGATAATGGTAGAATTAATGCATCCAAAATTTTCTAAAAAATCATGTATTTTTATTTTTATTATTTTTTGTTTTTCACTATTAATTGGATATAAATTGTAAAATTTGAATCTAATTACATAAGCACATCAAATTGGGCTGCAAAGTTTCGGGTATCATTGACAAACCTATCCATTTGGCTGGACTCTTCTTTTTGTAACGTTTCATCTTCTTAGTGTATTTTTTTTTTGTTCTTTTATCAAAATAAATGTAAGATTTAAAGAGAGGGAATTGAATGGGGTGAAATTTGTAATTCAAACTACATTTTAAACCTCACAATTAAATAGTGATTAAATTAAAAAATTTGATATTTTAGTCAAAAAAAAGTTCCACAATCTTATTCATATTTTTTAGTAGTGTAAATATGGAGTTATATATGTACTTAAATTTTCTTATATTTTTTTATTTCTATGTGTGTAAAAATAATATTGTTATGTACACTTATTTTTATTTAACATGATAAATATACAATATAATACAAAATGTTTTTTTTGTCAAATTTATGTATTTTTTATTTTTGTGTTTTTTATATTTTATTAATTTTTATTATTTAATTATGACATAAAAGGTTAACAGATTTGACCCAACAAATAAACTATTGATCTCTACTAAACAGGAAAATAATTTCATTTTTGGTTAGATTTAGATTATGCATTTCATTTTCATCATCAATAAAAATCATTATTTTTTATTAAACTTGTTTTTTTAAATTGTATTAATAAAAATATCACAGATATGTATTTTTTCTATATTTATTTCTATTTAAAAATTTTATTATATAAAAATGATTTCATGGGTTGGACAATTTGGTTTGGATGATTGAATTGTTTCGTCATCACTTGGATAAAGAATGATTTTGTTATTGAGTAAGTTTTAAAATATAAGGGTTTATATTGTTAAAAGTATTGGATATAAATCTAATTAATAACATTTATTAGTAAAAAAAATAACTTAAATATGTGATTTAATTAGAAAGACCGAGAGTTAATACCTTAAATACAAGAGCTAATGAGAGACTATTAAATAATGTAAAAAGTGTTAATTAAAATTACATTTCTAATCTTTATAATTAGAGATGATGAACTAAATAACAAATATGGGCATTATAATAGTATAGATATGTCTTATTTATATTCGATTTATATTTAAAATTTGACATAAACGATTATTGGTAGGAGGGATCATGGCAACTTGGACAGTAATTTGGCATATGGTTCATTAATTATTTGGTAGGTATGTGTGATACATACAAATAACATAAATGAATGACGTGAGAGAAAGTAGGGATGCAATAAGTATGAACAAAGAAAATTAAAATTGTAAGCTGAAGGTGGCTTTGAGTTGATCATGTCCAAAATTGTAATTTTGGCATGTGAGATGGCTGGGTGCTGGGGACACGGCACACAGAGAAGGAGCACCGTGGACTCGAAGAAACAAGGCACTAAATGATAATAAATAAGGACCAGTTAAGGTAGTTATTGGTTTGATAAATGTAATTGATAGCCATCTTTGTTTGGTTTGACGAGTAGCATCAAATTATTATCGCGTTTGTAAAGTTTTTAGCCTAGGAAATGGGAATGGACATCTGATCAGGGTAAGAATTAGAATCGAAATTGAAATCCTTTAGAATTGGAATCGAAATGATTCAAATTCATAGTTTGTTTGATTCAGACAGGAATGAAAACAAGAATTAAAATCAATAGGAATGAGATTTTATTTTTAAGGGAGGGGTAAGGAATGGCTATTCCCTCAAATGGAGAAATGCTATTCTAGTATGAATGAGAATAGGATTCCAATTCCAACCAACCAAACTGTTAGAATCAGAATAACCCATTTGAATTCCCATTCCAGACCCCTATTCCTGCAAACCAAAGAGGGCCTCAATTCAGTCACCAAAGGTAGCCTAAAACCATCACACTTGCTAGAACTTAGACGTAAAGAAAGTGTTGTTTTGGCCGTGTAAGAAAGCCAAAATCAAGGTCAACAAAGCAGGTTTAGGTCCTGCCTATCTTGGACCCTAGTTTGATTAATGGAAGAGATCGACTGGTTGGCATTTTCTGCAATGTGAACCAAGACAATTGATGAACTGGCTAATAATTAATGCCTAGTTGTGGGGAACGAGACATGTGAAATCTTGACAAATATAAGGTTAGGTGATTGATTCCATTTTTTCTGAAAACCGGATTTTCCCACAAAATCATTTATTTTAATCAATAAACCATAAACTGGATGGTTAACAGTTCAAACCGTTCGATCCAATAACTGGACCCCAAACTGATTCGATCTCTGAATCTATTTTAAAAACCATGATTATTTGGTGTCCCTCTCTCTCTTGTATTGGTCGTAAGACACCCCTCCTATTGTAGTAATAAGGCGCGGTCACCTTTGCGCCAATGGATCGATCCAAAAGTCATGCCAAAACCTCAACAAAATACCAAAAAGAGCAAGGTTATATGAAGTGCATTTTTTCATCTCGTCATCATGATACACGGTTACGGAGGTTCTGTTAAATCTGTCAGCTGTTTTCTTTTAGGGGCTTTTTCGTCATTCTAGCAAGCATTATATGATTATGATTATGATTATGTGTGAACGTATTATTTTGTAAGAAGATAAAATAACAACATAAATTGTCGGTGTAGACCCTGTAGTATTTATATTGTATAGGTTAGCAAGCGTGTGAAGCAAGCTTTGCACCGTTTGAAAAGGGTTAGGAACTTGTGAAGGCAAGGCTGCTTAAGTCAAGCAAGAGAAAGAAAACAAGTGGAAATCAATTTCACGGGCCTTGGCATTATCCTAGCCCGAATAAGTCATTCACAAGATTTGACATATCTTGACCAACCACTTTATTGGTCGAGTGATATGATTATGATGAATACAGAATATTCAGATGTGTGCCTTTTCTACTCAATATTTCATATAATATATGATACTCCATTTTGCTAACTTTTGACTCCCTTGTAATTGTGGACAATTTTAGTGTTATTTGGTCATGCCCCACCTCTACCCCTTTTTGTTGTGCAGCGCTTTTTAGTATTTTTCTTTTTTATGGGAGAATTGGAATTGCCTAGATATTCCCTCCTAATACACTTTATAAGCTAAACTATTGAGCCAGATCATTTGCCTTCCCATTTACATAATATATATTGCATTGATCAAAACATTTCAATAAGCTGAAGATCTGGTAAAGATACAACTTCTCACTCTAAGTATATTTAGTTATCTTTCTACTTACAAGACGCGCACCGCACCTTCTATTATTGAGCATCTCACAAAACTGTCAAAGAAGGTATCTTTCTCGTCCTTGCTTTCTCCAGCCCATCTAGGAGAGTGCCAGGTGACCTGCCGCTATTAGCACCTTGTAATCATTTGTTAAGTGCAGCATTTCCAGTATTTGGCATATAGGATCCATCAATATATAAACATATATCATTAGGAACTTGTACATCCTTTAATACTTGTTGTGAAGAGTTAGTGTGTAGCTTTGTAGAGCCTCAATTATGTCATTGGGATAGATGACTTTATTTTCACGTAAGAGCTTATTCCTTGCATCCCATATTAGCCTAATTATTATTAACGCTTTTGATAGCAATTCTTGTTTTTGGATGTTTGACTCACTTCTCAGCGCTTGTTGCATCCAATATTGCAATATTTCATGTACCTCTTCTCATCCACCTCTAAACTGAGATACATCTGTAACCCAAACCAAACTGCTCTTGCAAAAGAACAAGAGAACAAGACATAAGTTGGGGTTTCTCGTTTGCTTCTTCTACACAGAAGGCTTTCCATGCAAAAACTTGAAATCGAAAGGGAATCTTTGTCTTCCAAATACAACTCCACTTGACTTGCTGCTCAGAAGATGATGGTTGATCTCTGATGAAAGAAATATATGCTGATTTTATTGAGTAGTGATAGGACTGTGATCTTTTCCATAGTAACAAATCCGTTGTTGTTTCCTCAGCCCCGCCTCCATCTTCACCTTGAATGTATATGCGTCGGATGCACTCTGCATCTTGCTCATGAAAGTATAATTTTAATTTCTGTATATCTCGTTGACATGCTTGTTTTCTTAATTCACTGACCCTCGTATTCTTCACACTCCCACATCTCCTTTTTTATCTTTGGTATACCTCTGGTATTTCTGGTACCCATGGCTCCCCCATTACCCAAACTCTATTCTCATTCTTAACTTACCAAAAGAAATCCTGTTTAAGTTCTTCTGCAATTTTTGTGACATTTTTCCACCATAAGGAGTGAGAATGATTCCTCTTTTGATTAAACAGAGAATGTTGGGTTAGATATTTGGCATGGATTACTTTTGAGCACAAGTTCTCTGTCTAGCTCATCATTCTCCAAATTTGTTTGCCAAATAAAGCCTTGTTCATTTCGTGAACCTTCCAAAAACCCAAACCTCCTTCATGCTTTTGTTTACACAATTTGTTCCATTCAATCGTAGCATGCTTTGGCCCTCTGCTGCTCCTATCCACCAGAAATGATTTTGTAGCCTCTCTATTTGTTTAGCAACTTGCTTTGGGAGAATTCTCACCTCCATAGTATATGTGGGCATGGCTTGAACAATGGCTTTAATCATTGTAGTCCTGCCAGCCTGTGAGAGTAACTTGGCTCTCCATGAAGCCAATTTTCCTTTAATTCTATTTATCAAATCTTGATATGTTCCTTTGTTATTTTCCTGTGCCTACAATTTTGCTCCCAGATATTTTTCATTCACTCCCATCTGTTTCATACCCATTATTCTTTGCATAAATTGTCTCTTTCTACGATGAACATTGGTATTAAAGAACATGCCGCATTTGTCCTTGTTTATTTTCTCTCTTGACATTTGTTCAAATTTCTCTAGGATGCCTTTTAGTTGGGTTAGCATCCTTGGTTTTGCTTTGCAAAATAGTATACAATCATCAGCAAACAACAAGTGATTTCTTGATGGGCAGTTTCTTCCCAATTTGATACCCTTTATATTTCCTTTCATTTCTACTCGTTGAAGCAAATTAGACAATACCTGCATGACTATTATGAATAGATAGGGAGATAATGGATCCCCCTGCCTTACTCCCCTGTCCAGTTCAAACAATTTTGATGAGACACCATTAACTTTGATGGAAAATTTTAGTGTTTGTAGTACATTCATTTATCCACTTGCGCCAAACTTCCAGAAACCCCATTTTTTCCGTCACTTGAATTATGAAAGATCTCTTCACTCTGTTATAAGAATTTGACATGTCCAATTTGATAGCCACCCAACCAATGCCTTTTTTGTGCCTTTTCATCTTCCTAACAACCTCCTTACTGGTCAGTATAATGTTATCTGTACCTTGTCTACTTTTGACAAAAGTTGCTTGGTTTTCAGCTATCATCCCCGGCAGTTTGTCTTGAAGCCTCTTAACCAAACATTTTGCAATTATCTTGTATAAGAAGACATTGCAACAACTGATGGGTCGTCCAAACTATGTTACATTTTCCACATTTCTCTTTTTGGGTATATAAACTAAGTTTGTACAATTTAGTTCTTTTGAAAATCTGCCATTTGCAAAAAAACTCTTGCATTGCCCCTACAACTTCATCTGCAATAGTACCCCAGAATCTTTGAAAAAAGAATGGTGTAAGACCACCCATCTAGGCCAGGTGCTGAATGGGACTTCATCCCCTTCACAATTTCCTCTATCTCCTCCCTAGTCGAAGGCACTAACAGTTCCATCCTTTCTTCTTCCTGAAGTTGTGGTAAATTAACTTGATCTGATCCATACTCTTGATGAATGTCCTCGTCCCCTCCTATTTCTTAAGCATGGGCTCTAAAAGCCTCCGCCACATCTTCCAAGTGTAACTCCTCACTTTGTGCATTTCTGATTCCCTCATAGTAGTTTTGTCTCCTATTCTGGTTTGACACATGGTGAAAATACCGTGTGTTTTTGTCCCCTTCTATTAACCAAACTTCTCTGGATTTTTGTTTCCATAATTATTCTTCTTGTCCCATCCATTTATTATATTCCCTTTCTACTCTTTTTAACTCGTGGTGTGCTGAAGTTCATACTATTTTCATGCAACTCCCTCTGAAGCTCCTCTTCTAATTCTTTTAGTCTCTCCCCAATGATGCCAAAAGATTCTTTATTCCATATCTTTAATCTATTTTTGCAAATTTTCAAGTTTTTGATTAAAGTAAATAATTTTGTTCCCTTTTACTCCTCCTCCCGGGTTTTTCTGATAAGCAAACCACATCCCTCTTCCTCAGCCCACATAGGCATGAAGTGGAATTGTTTAGGGACCACCAATTTTGGTTGATAGGTGTTCAGGATAAGAACTGTATGGTCAGAATGGACTGTAAATCTGTTTTGAATATTAGCTTCCAGAAATCTGTATGGGTCCCTCAACTTTCTTGTTCACGTCTATGTTTTCTCACAGGGTCTCCATAAATCAAGCACAATCTCCACCTTCGTCCATTCTATTACTCTAGCTCCAATAGAATATATCAATGAGATTTTTCCAGAACTTGTACTGGTATATCTTGCTTCCAGCAGCACAATAAACCCCCTGATAGTCCTTGAGCCTCTTGGAAAATATGATTCTTATACTTAAATTTTTTTTTGCTATCATTTTCATTCAATTTAGTTTCTGACAGGAATATAACATCCGAATTGTGCATATTGCACAATCATTTTAGGAACCGCATTGTTTCTGGGTTATTCCATCTTGCATTCCAATATATGATTTTCATTTTTGCCAAAAAACACAAAACACTGGGTTCTAAAAATAAGTCTAAAGAGAAAATACATGTTGCTTCAGTTTTATCCTTTTGACGATTCGAAGCTGCATCATATACCAAGGTAGAAAACCTCTCTGCACTCAGATTCGTTCAGCTTCCTTGGACCCCGATCTGAAGGTTTTTGCAACACCCTGTGGAAATTAGGGTTTCCGACTCCGAACTTGGGATAGATTCTCTAATTTTGATTACAGATTTAAGAGGAATCTTCTAGATCTTGATGCTGATTTAGGTGAATAGAACAAGATAGGCTTGTCACACATTCAAATTTTAACACAAGTCAAATCTGAGCCCAGCCCATAAACAGATCTAATCACATTTCAAAGCAAAGTAATTAAAAACATTTTTGGGTTGATTTTGAAAAATAACTTTATTTTTGAAAAAAAAACATGTTTTCTCTTATATAGGCCATTATTTTATTTGGTTTCTAGCATCAAATATCCTATAAACCCTCTTACACCTTACAACCGCTGGTTTAAAGCTTTCAAAATAATATGAACCCACATTTAAGGGGGCGTTCAACAAAGATATGACATATATTTAATAAATCTTGTAACCAATCATAAAAGTGGTAATCAATCAAATCGTTATTTATCAAATCCACAAGGAGAGGAGGGTTTGATTGGTCAAAGCCCTTCCGGGTATAATGTATTTCCAGCAGCATAGTTTTTTTCCTTCTTGTACGTACTCTTCTATTTCTATGGTTCCATTTGGATTCCAGTGTTTTGATAACAGAAAGAGACGAATAGGATGTTTATCTTTGTATACTTGTTTAAGTTGAATTCACATCTTTAATTCACATTAAATTTGTATACTGTATGACCTTAGAAGTGGAAAATATGGGCACAAACATGATTTTCTGCAAAGCCAATGAAGAGAAGATTTGTGCTTTTCCATCTCTGGGTTTTTTCTAATTAGGGATGGTAATTTTTTAATTAGTCTGTCCTGATTGACCACTAAAATATTGACGTTCTTATCTAAGAGTAGGGATGCAAATGGATTGGATCATTGATCCGATTCGATCTGAAATCACCCTCTATCCGATTCGAGAAGATTTGATATGATATATGTTATATATTTATACATATATATGTTATTTATTTATTTATATTGTATTTTTATAAATTTGTTATATTATTTTTTAATAAAAATATGTATATATGATGAAAATAATTAAAAAATACTTGTATTTTTTGTTTTTTCTTTATTTATACTGGCATATTTTATTTTTCTTTTAATAATTTAGTAATTTTAAAAAGAAAACAAGTTGGATTGGATCAGATCCGAAGATCCAACTTACCGATAAGATTCGAATTCAAATCGAGAACTATCAGATCCGACATGAATAATGTTAGATCGAATTCAGATATATGCTGATTAGAATCCCATCCAATCTGTTTGCATCCCTATCTAAGAGAGAGGTCTTGGTTCAAGTGCATGAATTGATCTATGACATTAAATTTGTTTTCTACCACATTTATCCATCAATCCTTCAAATTTATTACCAAAAAAAAAACATAAAATCTATCCTTTAAATTAGCTTTAGATAAAGGGGGTTTGATTGGTAATGCTAGGGGTGGATTCGAGCCAAGCCAAGCCTAATAGTACGAGACTCGAGCTCGACCTCAAGCTCGGTTCGAGCCAGAACCTTGAGCTCAAGCTCGGTTCGAGTGAAAAATTCATAAGCTCGAGCTCGATTTTGAGAAAAAAATATTTTATAAAAATAAAAAATTATATATAAAAATATTTTTTATTTGATATTTAAAAAATTAAGAATTATAATATTTTTATTATATATATTATTTTCTATAATTTTAATATATATATATATATACATTCGAGTCGGCTCGTGAGCCTCATGAGCTGAGCTCTGGTAGACTTGAGCTCGGCTTGTTTCATAATCGAGCTAGTGAATTGGGCTCAAGCTCGAACTCGATTGAAACTGAACCAAATTAAGCTTTTCACGAGCCGAGCTTGAACAGTTCATAAAAAACTCGACTCGTTGCCACCCCTACCGCATTCAGTCTAAGGGGTTTACATGGGCCAACCATTCTAAGTCTGAGCCTATGCAGCTCTAGCTTGGCCCTTGTATCAATTCTGGAGAATGTTATGCTTATGTGCAAGCATTAATTGACTGTAGGTGGTAACACATATTTGTTTAAAAAGCTATGTTTCATGTATAATATATACAAGGATATAACAAGTACTTAAATTTTTAAAAGAAAATAAATTACAAAATAATTAAACTATAACTAATTTAGGCATTTCATTAATAGCTTAACATAACATGGCTCAACGTGGAGTCCCGAGTCCCAACTAATAGATGGGTCTAATTATTAGGTCCCAGGCCAGCCCAAACCAAAATGGGCTTCAGAATAGCCCATGTGCATTTCTATTCAACGGTTCAACCCCTATTCTACATCACTAATGTATTCTATTTATGTTGTTTCTTTTATACTCTCCGTCGTAATATTTTGAAAACCGAACTAGACGTTGAACAGGAAAATGCCTTTTCATAATTCAACTGGTTCAACCAGTCTGACTACTGACATCATAAGCATTAGCATATAGAAATTAAATAGCAAAATTTCTGGTTCAACCATGTTGCAATCATAACTTAATTGGTTTTTGGTTTTTACCAAAAGTCACCAGCTTTTAACCATATTCCGGTAGTTCAGTTTTGGGGGACCAGAAACTGATCTGGTTCTTGTTGAACCGGATGGACAATGGCAAAAATAAAACCTCCCCACCATCCAATTCACATTAGATGTCAAGCCCTTCGGATCAATGAGATCAAAATAAATTTTGACGCTTCTATGAGGGAAGATGCATGGATCTTTGTGCTTATGGATGCATAGCTAGCAACAACAAAGGTGAGATCTTAAATCCTTATTCAGCTTCATTGTTATTACTTATCACAACAAAATATATATAACTGAAATGTGGGCTGTGCTCAAAGCCCATGAGCTCTCTCCTTGCTGAAAGCTTTGGCTCTAAGAGCATATGCATGAAAGGAGATTCAAAAATCACAAAAGATTGTCTTCTCAACAAGACTCAGCTAGCCAGGTTGTAGACTCCCAAGTCTTCTATCCTGGTGCAGAAGATAGATTGTGCAGAAGAACATGTTGGACATCACATGTGGGCACATGTGGATGTTAGACAGTTTTGTATGTCCTTAGCTTCAATCCGATTTGATGTACTTTTGTTATTTAGTGGAAATAAATAAAAGTGCATGTTTGATTCATGTTGTTTGGTTTAATTCTGTGTAAGACCCTAAAACTGGACACTTATAGAGACTCGTGTTAGTTTTAAATGTTCACAGCCATTGAATAAGTCTGAGGAGATTTATCCTGCCAAGGCTGATACTGGTGTGCCACCAAGTGTTGGGATGGCCTGTCTCGGCCACCAGGGTAAGACCCAAGGCACATGCAGTATGGGATTACTCGAATCCTTGAACTGGATCAGATTTCCAGTATTGCCCTGAACCTTGGAGATAGATGGGCAAAACTGGAAAGTTACACCTGACCCTAGACTCGATTATGACACTTCACTAGATGTCGGATCGGGTTGTCTTTGATATGCCAATCAGTGAGATCCTTAGATGGGGGTCAAAACCTGGGTATGTTGGGGCAGTTTGAGAATTCATCTGAGTGGGTGATCATAGTGACAGGATCAGCCACTTTGTCGGACAAAGGGTAATGATCGGGAATGCACTCTCTCTGATGGAAACCAAACTGCCGGCAATTAATTTCAATCGTTGGAATTTTGTTTTGCAAAATTTATATATATATTTATATATGTATGGTTTCAAAATGTTTGCAAATGGTTTTAATTCCCGGGATCCATGTGAGTGGAGAGTGCAGCACTGTTCCTTGCAGCCGAGGGAGAGGTCCTCTCTTGTCGGGTAGTGCTTGGTCATTAAGGGCTGAGAGGTTAAGTGTAAGACCATTTAGGATAGTATCTGATGGGCTAATCTTGCACCTATCCACAGTTCCTGGGTTTTTATAGGATGGCTTGGCCCAGGGGCCACTTAATGTAAGTGTTGGGCCCATAGGGTCCATATGATGGGCTCAGGGGTTTACTGAGTTTTTCAGTGAATTCGGCTGGGCCTTGTATTAAAGGCTGGGCCGAACCCATGTGGCTGGTGTGTAGATCAATGCTTGGGTCCCACGCCATACAAAGAAGTCCAACTGGGCAGCAGATTGGAAAGTAATTAAACACTAAACACTTAATGGGCCAAAAGCCCATTTCGAGGTGGGCTGATATGATCACCCTTATGGGGCGAATTTGAGATTAATGTTAGCAAAAAGGATAGGGCCTTTAACCTTATCCACTCTAGGAGACCAAATTCAAATTAGATTTGAATCTGGTAACCTCCTGATAAAATCAGGAGTAAGCTAACTTAATCTGCAGATATGATTAAGATTACCCTCTATCCAAATACTGATTTGGATTGGGATAACTCCTAATTAGGAGTTTTCTTAATCAAGAAGAAAGGAGGAGAAACACAAGAGAAATATATCAGATTTCGAACTTAGGGTGAGCAGGCAAGAAAACTCCCTGCGAATAGAGATTAGATCTCATACAGACTCTAGAGAGAAGAGAAGTAGTTCAGCCATCTTCGTCCCAGGAATTCTCCTCCAGCCGCCCCCATTCCCTCTTGCAAGATTCGATCTTTGCAGCAAAAGGAAGTCAAGAAATCAGTTCTTGACATTAGTCTTACAAGAAAGACTGAAAAGACTCAGTGTTTAGTGTTTTCAGAGGGTTCTTGCGAAGGATCCAGTGTGTATGACACACCCTGCTGGTTCTATTCCATCCACAACTGTGTCATCTTTACCAGGAACGGATCTTGGTGTATTCTTTGGGCGTGAACACCAACTTTGGGAGATACTGCTTCTTCGGATCAGGTATATTCCTCCATTTTACTTTTTGGTTCAGATCTGATTCGATTATGGTTCAAGTAATATCCTTGAATATGGTATTCTAAATTTAGGGAATACGATTCCCAGTTGGAAGAAGGTAGGAAAATTTTTGAAATTCGCCCATCCATTTCGCAACCTTTTTGGTGTCCATTAGATGGATCCTACCATTCTTTCAGTGGAAGGAAGGAATTCAAGCTATGGATTGATTTGTCCACGTAAGACATTTACGCAGTGTTTGGTTTGAAGGAAAAAATAGGGAAAGGAAGCAAAACCTTTACAAACCCTATATAGGTTTCCCTACCTTTTCTTTCAAACCAAACATAGCATTAGGGTATAGATTGATAAATAGCAATTATCCTAGCAAGGGGATCTATTGTCTAATTTTTATATGGATGCTCGGGGTCGTTCTAACCCCCCAGCTCGTGTAATCTATTTTTTCTTACTATCAAATAAATACATAAAATTTTTCAAAAGCATGAGTCTAGGAAATAGAAATGCTAAACTGAATTTAGGAAATAATTATGCCTTTTTAAAACTGATGAATTTACCTCATCCCTTGAGCGTAGGAAAATAAGAATATTTTAGCTAAAACAAACATATTAGAGAAGGTGAGCCACCCTGAACCCAACCGAAGGCCTCAGATTGGGTTAGGGTTAGGAGTTCCACAGCTCAGGTTGGATTAGAGTTGACTCAACCCGACCTAACCCAACTCGACAGGGCCATGACCCATAGCCCCCAAGTCTCAACCCTGCTAAAGGCCGGATTTGAATCATTTGATCCCATTACCCCAAGTCTCCCCTACATCCAGCCTGAACCACTTGGCACCTTTCTCTAGGAAAATGTTTTCGACTCCAACTAGTTTAGACACCTGGAATATTCCCTATTTTCTTATTTTGGTTAGCAGGAATATTCCCTATAATTAAGCTACTTTATAATGTCTCTAGCCACCTAAGAAAAGTTGCCACTCTCTTTACTCGTTGTTTCACTCTAATTTGCAAATCACATGTGTGAGAAATGGTTGAGTAAATAAGAGAATAAAGCCACAACGAAGAACGAGAATAAAGCTCTTACAACTGTTGGGAAATCGACCTTTCTTGTCTATTAATAAAAACCAAGTGAGAAATCAAATTTGCAAACAATTGTTGGGTATTTTCTTTTTACATGAAAAATCCTCCAAGGTGGAATGAAGAAAAATCAGGAGTTCTGGTTCAGTCAAATTTAATTTCCACTAAATTCATGTAAATAATGAAGAATAATTTTTATACATACAATCATATTAGATGATCATACAAAATCAAGAGAACTAACACTCTCTTGATTAAACAGAAAGCGTATTTATAACAAAGGAGAAACCACACTGATCATAGACTACAGAAAACTCCTTCAAACCAACTGATGAAGAGTCAAGAACTCCACCAAAAGTTTAAAGGAGAATACCTTAAATTGCAGCTAAAATTTAGTGAATATCTTAATTGCATATGCTCCACGAGTGAGCTGATTTCCGCCCTTGTTTTTTAGTCACTGGTGAAGAATAATTTTTCTCGTTAAGACGAAAAAAAGATATTAAGAATGAGCACTAACATCCACTAACTTGAAACAAGACAAAACAAGTTGATTTGTTGGGCTGTCCATTTCTCTATATTACTCAAACACACACAGACAATAAAAAAGAGATTCTACATGAGTGGCACTCACAACAACAACAAGACACCTGCAAATTAAAGAAAGGGCATGCATGAAGTTCTTTACTTTTGGTTTTGGAGATGACAGGTGTCATATTTAGGAGGTTTTGTAAAGACTAAAAGCTCAACAAGCATGTGAGATTAGCATTTCTCTTTTTTGATGTGATCATGGTAAAAATGCAATTTGTGGGGCTCAGTTTCTTTTTCCAGGGAAAACGACGGCCCCATTGGAGAACCACCCAATTGAGGAACTCTCTACCATTTTCATTATTGACCCAATTCGATCTTGGCCAGACCCACACTTGATCTTATGAAGTTTTCCCTACCCACGCTTATATCCTGTTACTTTTTTCAATATTATTAGGGTTAGGGGGCTTTAATTTTCTGGTTTACTCAATTCTGAAGAATTACAATCAACTAATCTTTTACTCTATGTTTAAATTCAGAAGGAAGAATAATATCTGAGTTATCACCGACCACATGATAAGTCTATCCGTTAGAATGAATACAGTAAAATACGTGGGTGTATTCATCTGTTCAAGGCTCTAAGCTGAATTGAGACAGAAATATCCTTGGGCTCGTGGCCTAGTCAAATAGTAGGTAGAAGTCCAAGTCCTTGATTACGCAAAAACCATAAAGCATACCACAAGTCCAGTACTCCCCGAAAGCTTGACCTTTTTCTTTTGACAAATCACAGTGGGCAGTTGCCAGTAGTCCAGTACCACTACGAAAGCTTAAACTTTTGAGTTTTGACATTTCAGAAACTCTAAAAGGGATCTTCGTATCCTCGGAATAACGTCTGGGCATCAAGAAGTAAGTTTCTTGGGAAAAGTGCGGATAAGCACATTTCAGAATTCTGCCAGCTCATACAGAATCCAAAAATGGCTTTAAATTTAACTTTTTCAATCTTTAGACACATTCCCACGCCAATTCAGATTTCCCTTATTTTTTTAATTTCAAAATTAATAATTAACCTGCGAAGATTAAAATGACCCAGATGGGGCCCATTGTTTAGATCTCTCCCGCTCTCCCTCCTCTTTCGTTCTCTCTCCCACTCTCAACTCTCCTCTTCTTGCAACTTTCTTCCTCCTAAACCCATAATTTCTCTTTCGCTTTCGCTCTCCCGCTCTCACTTTGCTGTAACCACTTCTGTTTCTACCGTTTCTCTCACTCTCTTCGACGATACAGGAGGAGGCAGAGATGCTTGTCTCATTACCCTTTTAGGTGAACGTCCAACACTTCTCTTCGTCGGATTCCTCTGTTTTGTAGCATATTTTCTGCCAAACCCTGTTGGGTAGCTTGATCTTTCCATCTATCACTCTTTCCACTGTTTTTCTTTTGTTCAACTCCTTTATTATTGTTTGAACCATTTGCACTGAACTCTTCAACTCCTTTGGTTCATCAGCTGATCTATTTGGTTTTCTAGTATTTCTGCTCACCAGCTCTTTAGTGGCAAGCTCTCTTAATGCAATGGCAGCAACAGATTTTGGGGAGTTATTGGCGAAGAAATCGTTGGCCTTATTGAACAGAAGTAGCAGATCACGGAAGAACTTGCTGCTGCAACTATTGTACCGCCCTTCTTCCAGCTAAGTCTGTACCAGTTCGAGGTCTATGTGTTGCCACACTAAGCACGTAGCCCTTTTTGGCAGTCGATTACAAACTGGTTTAAGCGGCATTCTAGGTTTTTGAGTTGGCGTGGGAATTTGTCATAAGATTGAAAAAGTTAAATTTAAATTCCATTTTAGGTTCTGCATGGATTGACCTTGATTCCAGAATTCTAAAATGGGCTTATCCGTACTTTTCCCAAGTTTCTTCTCATCTCGCAATTAGGTTATTTGGATTTCCGTGCGACTCACAGCCCATCCATTCAAATGTGCATACGCCATCGAGAATTTTGAGATACCCTAGCTGACGAATGAATATTGATTATAAAGATAGAATACTGTTGCCATGGAGTAGAAATTCAGCCCCTTGGGTTTTTATTAATTGAAAAACAGGATATTTATTTTTCTTATTTCAGATTAATTGCCTACCATGTTATTTGGGTCCGACAATGATATGGAAAACCATACCATATCTAAAATTCTGCTACTGCCATGTAGTTACCGGAATTATTTAAGTAACCGGTAATTATTTTTTTATATGTTAATTAAAACTTAAAAGACTCTTTAACCTATTTGTTAACGGAATCCTCCGTTACCCATTCTTATCTCCTTCCAGTTCCCTCTTCTAGTCGAATTTCTCCCTCTTGAAATCGTAAATTCACAATGCCTTCAATCAGCATTCAAGAGGTTATTCACCTCCCTCACTCTCTATTTTCTTTCTTCTTCTTCTATAAAATTCAAAAAAAGAACCAATACCTACATATGAACAAAAGCAAGTGAAAGATATCCTAAGAAAAATAAAAATGGAGAACCAAACAGAGAGAAAGGCTTACGAATCACATATGTATATAGGATCAAGTACTAAAACACCTACAAAACTACTAGTCCTGATCATATTGTCTGAGCCAATATGACCCAATCCAATATAAAATCCTGATCAAACCTTGCCTAAGAAGATGGTCTACAAACCTTGTTTATACGAGTGGGTCCACAAACCTTGCCTAAGAAGCTGGTCAGATTGGGTCATAATGGTCTACAAACTCGCATAAAACTGAACGAATATTCCTGGTCTACAAACCTTGCCAAAACTTAAATGGGATCCAGATTAATGGGGATCTCCCTAAGAAGCTGCTATCGTCTGAGCCTTGTTGAGGATCACTCCATCATATTTCACTTGGAACCACTTCATAGAATCCTCCTTTGTGACCTTGTGATGGATCCCGACATGAGATTTGCACCTACGACAGCGAGCACGCGATATCCCGGTCGTTCGAGAAGGACATAAAAGTCCATACCATAAATACCGGTTGAAGGATCATACTTGATACCCAAATCGATATGCTCCTAAATACCGAAACTGAAGCATCCAGTATCACTGAAGTTCCTCCTCAACAGCTCGTATTTCTTGACCTTCAACCCACTCTCCAGAAGTTGCGTCGCCTTCTCACCCCTGAGTGTGACGTAGCATGCAATACTCTCATTACGTCTTATACCAAAAGACCGAACGGTGTACCTAATCTTTGAGAAAATGGGGTCTGCCCACTCAGCTGTTCCAACACCTTTGCGGCTCTAGTGAGACAATATCCACTTTCACTAATGGAGATGTTGAGGACTAATTTTTGAACTTTGATCTCTCGCATTGGGTTTGAGAACTTCTTTTCTGAAACCATTGCTCTCCGCAGCCGAGGTTAGAGAGGCAACCGAGTAGGTTGATTATTTACAGAGGAATGCAGTGGGATAGAAGAAACCCTCGCCACAATCACCTTCACCTGATTAGCTCTCAGGTGAGTAGGGGGAGGGTGATGTTTAACGGCGAATACGTTAACGTCTTTCTTATCTTTAATGATTTTTTATTTAAATGTGATTTTAATTGTTGTTTTTGAAACCGGTAACCTGCGATAACTGTATTCACCGAAAAGGAAAGTCCAATGTTAATTGGTCCATCTAATCCGATGCGGAAAAGATTCTTTTTCCGTATCATAGATTTTCCCCATGTTATTATTCTAATTAACTTTGCCACGTGGCTATTTTTAAAAAAAATTCGTTGATAACTTGGCATTGACAGTTATGTTTCACCCACCGAGAAGAAGGATAAAAATTCCATCCCGCCAAGAATAACTGAGAGCCTGAAACCCAAAACTTTTGATGAAAGCGAGGTTCAGATGGATTTCAGAGAATGGATCCGATCCGCCCCAGATGCCGAGGGATCGGGTTTGCACTTTGCAGATCCTAGAGATGATCAGCTGAATCACTAGAGGAGACTGGAGAGTAACTTCTTTAACTTCTTGGCGGCATCAACAAACTATGCAGTCCACGAAATGGATTTTCCTTCACTGTTTCAGTTAATAGTGTGTGAACAACGGCACTAACCGTCACGAGCCGTTGTCCTCCTTGCAACGGCCGTTATTGGTTATCGATGTAATTACCGGTCAGCAGCTTTCGAACGTTAGTCCATTTTCGTCAATAAGATATCCAACGGTGCATGGTTGACCGCTTCTGAATAGTGAGTAGTGATAATCCTACCTTCACATTTCCCACGATTTGGACGGTTCTGATCTTCTTATCCAATCAATAATCCTTTTCAATTTTAAGGTCTTGTGGTCCCCATTCCTTCCCGAAATCGGTAGAACGCACTACGAGCCGCTATCACGCTGCGTGTGACACTGTGAATGTGAATGGGGATTTCCTAAGCTTTCTTTTTTGCATTTTCATTGATTTTT
Organism: Nelumbo nucifera; assembly: GCF_055504915.1. NCBI lineage: Eukaryota > Viridiplantae > Streptophyta > Magnoliopsida > Proteales > Nelumbonaceae > Nelumbo > Nelumbo nucifera. The sequence goes on along the minus strand of NC_142651.1, from coordinate 24,370,620 downwards.
GTGACAAGTGTTCTTTTATACGCGCGTAAATGAGAATAATAGACATGTGATGGAACACCTGTCAGGCTGTCACTGTGAAGGAAAGTGTAGGACAAAAGTGCAGGAGATCCGGGCCCGCCTAGTTAATGGTTGACGTCAAAACGACAAAAACAGGAAACAGTAGCCGGTAGCGTTCGCTGATCATTGCTCCTGGTCCTGGAGGCAGGAGGCTGGAGCGAAAGCTGAGTGAAAGCTAAAGCAAATGATAGCCTCGGCTCCTCCTCCGTCCTTCCCTCTCTTCTCACACAGTCACACACACTCGCGCAAAAAGCCAAAATGAAAAGAGGAAAGAGGAAAGCTGCGACTTTTTAACGTTCAAAGGCGGAGATTCCCTCCTGTAGAGAGCCTCGACACGAAGCTTCCCCTGCAACACGAGCCACCGAGTTTCGATACCTCTCACCGATCCAAAACAGAGATCTAAAGATCAACGCACTGTGGCTTTATGAATCCGACGTTTCTGATGCGAAGAAGATGGGCGGAGTCACTTCGTCGATTGCCGCGAAATTCGCCTTCTTCCCTCCTAACCCGCCGTCGTACCATGTGATCAGTGACGAATCCTGCGGCGGTCGGTTGATTATTCCGGAGGTGCCCAGGCGCGACGACGTCGATGTCTTGAAGCTCCGGACCAGACGGGGCCATGAAATCGTGGCCGCCTATGTGAAGCATCCCAAGGCTACTATGACTCTCCTGTATTCTCATGGTAACGCAGCTGATTTAGGTCAGATGTTTGAGCTCTTTGTAGAACTCAGCCTTCGTCTCCGCATCAATCTCATGGGGTATTTTTCTTCTTTTTCCATCATCTTGAGTTTTTATTGACTTTACTAGTCCATTTATCAAGAAAGAGTTATGCTTAAAAAGACTTTAAATGTAGCATTTTTTTTCTTAAGTATTTCTAAAACTGTGGTGCTTAAATGCTCTGATATTGTTGGGTTTCTACTTAAAGTTTTAATCTCTGTACCTGTGCTGTCTTAAAGCTTTAGTTTAACAACGGGCAACTGCTTATGGAAGGAAAATGGATTTTTGTGCTCTTTTGTGTTTGGAAATTACATTAATTATGACATCATATCATTATTGGAATTTCATATTGAGTTTCTGTCGATAGAAACCAGCCCCAAATGAACAGTTGAACACATTAAGATGAGAGTGAAGGGACTTCTTCATTGTTGACATATTAGCAAGCACCATTTAACAAGACTAGTACATTGGAATATTCAATTGGTTTTGATGTCCTTGGAGGCAAGAGTTCGATCATCAGTTTGTTTGATGCTATACTGACCTCATATTGGTGACAAAATATGCCAAAAAAAAAGCTTAGAAATGCTTGGATTCATTGGGGTAAATAGAAACTGATTATTCATGGATGAATTACAGATTAGTTAAACTGTTATGAAAGAAAATTGTTTTCTGAATTCATCCCATGAGGTGTATAATTATACTTCCAACATGGTAGACCTTGATGGTCTATTTCTGTCACAGAGGAGAAATCTTTGAAGTTCATTTTTTACTGTATTTTTCCTTTACTACTGTTGAAGAAGAGGAGTCCAATTTGGTAAGCATGTTTTACATTGAAACAGCAGTATAATGTTCTTTTGATGCTTGAGGTGGAAACTTATTTCTTGTTGTTTGTAACACAAACAAACACAGCCTAATCTGCTGTAGTGAAAGTCTAAACATTTTATTAGGTTGTTCAGATTTTCATATGTTGTTGAACATATAATGGGTTATCCTTGCATGGGATTTGTATATACATTTTTTATGTGGCATTGCTCATTGATGTCATTATCTTAAAGAATAAAGGACCCTATTGAACAGAGAGGCTGACAGATGGGACATACTGCATACATTTCAAAGTTACAACTTTTGTCATTTTTGAAAGAAGAAACCGCAGGAAGTATTGAATTCTTTTCCAAAATTTGGAATAATATAAAATACGTTAATCCTACATTTGAGAACTTTGACTCAATGCGTGGCCCCTTCACATGGGATATACTTAACACTATGATCAACCTTGTATTGTTATTGAGTCTCATCTGTCACCAATTTTCCCCCAAAGGGCTAGTAGCCTAGTACCTTTTATCCTTTGGGGAGAGGCTTTTGGCATTTGGGCACTTTTCATTGGTCCAGGGTCTTATATACCCACAAGAACCCAACCCACACCTACCCACGCCTCACTACAGCTGTACATTGAGAACATCTCCTGTATTTGCATGTTACCATTCATGGGGATTGTAGGTTTTCAAGACTGCTATTCAGTCTTGACCACTAAGAGATTTCAGATTCGATGAGAAGAGAAAATGAAGAAGAAGTAGAAGAAAGAGTGGTGAAAGAGCAGTAGAACACAGATTTTGAGGAGAAGAACAGAATGTCAATATTCTGCCGCCGCCACTTTAAGTTAATATATAGAGGTTATGCTAGTTACATGAAAGGACATATCTGCCCTTGGTGTTTACATCATAACTGCTAACAAATAACAACCAATATAAAACTGAAACTAGAAATAACAGAATAGCAAAATAACCACAGCTGTGACTAGATACATTCTACCCTATGGACAGAGTGGGACCACAGCTGTGGGGCCCACATCAATGTTCTCTACACTCCCCCTCAAGTTAGGAGTATATGTTCATCATTCCCAACTTGGATAGATTCGCCTCTAGCTTCTTTCTTGATACGGCTTTAATGAGGATGTCTGCTAGTTGCATACTGGATGTGATGTAAGGGAGGCATACTTCTTGAGATGAGACCCTCTCTCGCACAAAATGGCGGTCAACTTCAATGTGTTTGGTTGTGTCATGCTGTACTGGATTATGTGCTATATTAATGGCGGCTTGATTATCACAGTACAACATCAGGGGCTTCTCATACTCAATACCCAACTCCTTAAGTAGAGATCTTAGCCATAGGATTTCAGCCACTCCATTGGCCATGGACCTGTATTCTGCTTCAGCACTTGACCGGGAGACAACACTTTGTTTCTTACTTCTCCAGGAGACAAGGTTTCCTCCCACAAGGGCACAATATCCTGAGGTAGTCCTTCTGTCATCAACACTCCTAGCCCAATCTGCATCAGTATAGACCTCCACCTTCATGTGATTGTTGTTCTTGAAAAGTATACCCCTACCTGGGCATCTCTTCAAGTAGGCTAAGATTCTTTCTGCCGCAAGAAGATGTGTGGTTCTAGGAGAATGCATGTATTGGCTGATAACACTAACAACATAAGTAATATCTGGCCGAGTGAGGTAGAGATATAGGAGCTTTCCTACCGGTTGCTGGAACATAACTTTGTCTTCAAGAAGCTCCCCACTCTCGGCACTAATCCTGTAATTCTGTTCAATTGGTGTATCTGCAGGCTTGACACCTAACTTTCCAGTTTCTGCCAACAGGTCTAGGACATATTTCCTCTGAGATATAAAGATCCCCTGTTTGGATCTAGCAACCTCAATACCCAAAAAATACCGGAGTACACCAAGGTCCTTCACTTCAAATTCTTGGTGAAGAAGCTGTTTAAGAGACTCAATCTCATGGCTATCATTCCCTGTGACCACAATATCATCAACATATACGGCCAATAGTGTCAAAGATGACTCCACCCTCTTGATGAATAGGGTATGATCTGACTGGGCCTATACATATCCAAACTTCACAAGTGCTAGTCTGAATCTATCGAACCAAGCCCTAGGTGATTGTTTCAAACCATACAAAGCCTTGTTGAGCCGGCAGACCTTCTTACCTATTTCTGCATCATAGAATCCAGGAGGCAATCGCATGTAAACTTCTTCATGCAGATCTCCATTTAGAAAGGCATTTTTCACGTCCATTTGGTATAAAGGCCAAGTGTGACTTGCTACAAGGGACAATAGAACTCGAATAGTAGTCATCTTGGCTACTGGTGCAAATGTCTCCAAGTAACCTATGCCATAAGTCTGTGTAAACCCTCTTGCAACTAACCGAGCTTTATACCTCTCAATAGATCCATCTGCATTATGCTTCACCGTAAATACCCATCTGCATCCAACTGGTTTCTTTCCTTTTGGCAAATCAACTACCTCCCAGGTGTTGTTTTTCAACAGGCATCCATCTCAATTTGCATTGCATCTTTCCATTTAGGGACGGATAGGGCTTCTTGCACTGTTCTTGGAATAGGGACATTGGAAATGGAGCTAAGGTAGGACCTGTAGGTAGGAGATAGGCGATCATAGGATAAAAAATGGGAAATACAGTGGGCTGTGGATGTGGTACAATGTCGTTTCCCTTTACGGACTGCAATTGGAAGGTCAAGATCATTTGTAGGGGAAGTCTCTGTGGGCTCTGGGACCGAAGTATCTGGACCTGGAGCTGCAGATGAGATTGGAGCTAGTCTGGACTGCTGATGATCAGGATCAACCTGCCTGCACTGCTTGTGATAAACCCTCAACTCCTGATCCCTCTGACCACCCTCACCATTGCAGCTTTCCCTCAACTCCTGATCCCTTTGACCACCCTCACCATTGCAGCTCTCATCACCTAATGGAATAGGTAAAGGAACTGCCCCACTCTCACTACTCTCCCCCTGAAGACAAGAACTCAAACCCCCACTCTCACTACTCTCCCCCTGAGGGGCAACCCGAGGATAATAGGGTGTCCCCTCAAAGAAAGTGACATCCATGGAGACAAACTTTCTCCCGGAGACAGGATCATAACAGCAATAACCCTTTTGAGTTTGTGCATAACCAAGGAAGATGCATTTGGAGGCTTTGGGTTCGAACTTGGAGGGATGAGGTCCGAGAAGCTGAACAAAGCAAGTGCAACCGAATGTCTTAAGGGGAATAGAAAACAAGTCCTCACGTGGGTGTAGAAGCGAAAAAGGAGATCGCATATCAAGGACCCTGGAAGGGACCCGATTAATAAGGTATATTGTCGTGCGGATAGCATCCCCCCAGAAGCGAATAGGGACATTGGAAGTAAACATGAGGCTTCTAGCCACTTCCAAAATGTGCCTATTCTTCCTCTCGGCAACTCCATTCTACTGAGGTGTATGAGGGAAAGAGCTCTGGTGGATAACCCCATGATGAAGAAGATAAGATGCCAATGATTTAGCAAAGTATTCCTTTGCGTTATCAGTTCTGAGAACTTTGATCTTGGCATCAAACTGGGTTAGGATCATTTGGTGAAAATTTTGGGTCAGGGAAGGTTCCTCATCTCGTGAACGCATGAGATAAACCCAAGAAAAATGGGTATGGTCATCAACAAATAACAAAAAGTATCTGTACCCACCCATGGAAGGGATATGATAAGGTCCCCAAACGTCAGTATGCACAATATCAAAAGAATTGTCACTCCTTTTATTACTCAATAAATAAGGCTTTCTACAATGCTTAGCAAACTCACAACTTTCACATTGTAGCTGAGACAACTCAATGATTCAAATAAAGTAGGAAACAAACTCTGTAAAGATCGAAAAGACAAATGACCTAATCGGTTATGCCAAAGCATAACCGGACTCACACTCTGCGAAACAAAAGACAACTTCTCTACTGACTCTCCCTGACGGAACCGCTCCCCGAGCAGATAGATCCCATTCGTCTCACGGCCAGTCCCAATCACCTTCTGCGTCTCCAAGTCCTGAAAAACACATCGGTCAGGGAAGAAGGTTACTGAGCAGTTCATATGCTTGGTAATACTACTGATTGAAAGAAGGTTAGTATCAAGCTTAGGAACATGCAAAACAGATGATAGGGAGATAGTATTTGAAAGCTTGATGTCATACCTTCCCAGAAATAGGAACCAGGGAGCCATCAGCAATAGATACCTTATCCCTACCAGAAGACAAATGGTAAATAGTAAACAGTGAAGGCAAGCTAGTCATGTGATCAGATGCACCTGAGTCTATTACCCAACAAGGTTCAGTAGTACCTGGAGCTGAGGCATGATAGGCTGAAGCTCGAGTACCTGAATGGGCAAAGGCAGATGTGACAGGGGCTGATGGAGGTTGCGGTGGCTGAGCTGAATTTCCAACCTCCTTTTCTAGCTGTATTAGGGCAGCCCGAACTGCAGCTAAGGTCTCCAAAGATGTTCCTTTTGTGCCAGCTGAGGATGCTGAATCAGTGTTCATGGCTACATGAGCAGTGCCCTTCTTGTTTCTTAACTTCGCAGGAACCAAGTGGGGATGCAGTTTCCAACATGTCTCTTTTGTATGTTTGGGTTTCTTACAATGTTCACATACTACATCCTTCTTGTCTTCCTTTCTCCTGTCCTTCTCTGAATCACCCCCTGATTTTGGTGTAGCCGCTACAAAGGCTGATGTGGGTTGCATCATAACCTTCCTTCTGGTCTCTTCACTCTGTACAAATGAGTAAGCCTGAGAGAGAGTCACACTGTCTCTAGTCAAAATCTGCTGCCTCACAATATCATATTCTGAGTTCAGTCCCGCCAGGAACTCAAACACTCTGTTTGTCTCAATGTGCTTTCTATGGGTCTGAGCATCTTTGGTAATCTCCCACTCAAGAGTCTCTAAGTGATTAATCTCGTGCCACAGGGACTTCAAGGTAGAGAAGTAGACCGACACCGGTTTCTCTCCTTGTTTAAGGGTGTTCACTTCACATTTCAATTCATATGCTCTGGCAACATTAAGGGGTTGGGAGTAAGTTTCTTTCATAACATCCCATATCTCCTTAGCTGTCTTTGCCCACAAATAATTCCGGCTAATATGAGGCTGCATAGAATTACACAGCCATGTCATAACCAAGTAGTTTTCTTGCATCCACTTGGTATATGTCGGGTCTCCCTTGGAAGGTTCTTTCATATCTCCCAGGAGGTACCCTAATTTACCTCTTCCACCAATAGCCATCATGGCGGATTGGGCCCATTCCAAATAGTTTGATCCATCAAACTTTACGGTCATAATTTGACCATCTATCTCAGAAATACCACTATAACTGATGTTCCCAAGACTGCCTTCTGCCTGAATTTTAGACTCCATTTCTGTCAAGTCTCAAAACAGCACTTGAATCACCAATCACAATCAAAACAGTATAGGCCTGATCTGTATTCTCAGTGTATGTGCACAAAACCGAAATAATTCTGATCTGAAGCCAACTAGCCAACACAACAGTAGCTGTCCGTAGATCTCTAACTCCCTTAGAACTCTGAGAACAGCTTAAAAAAAACTGATATGCTAGGGAAAGTTAGGGTTTTAATCAGTCCTGAAAGGAAGCAATTCAGTCGCACAGTCCAAACTATATAGATGAGCTTGCAGTAGGGTTTTAATCAGTCCTGAAAGGAAGCAATTCAGTCGCACAGTCCAAACTGTATAGATGAGCTTGCAGTAGGGTTAATAAGAAACCCTAGAATCTGATCGAACCTACCAATAAACTTAAGAGTAGCTCTAGGTAGATCACAGGGTTCAGTCAAACACTAGGGCTTGCCGCAGATCACTTTCAAACCCTAGAGTAGAGAGAAACACAGTTTGGCCAGGGTTTGCTATAAAACCCTAGTGAATCAAAGAGAGAAAGAACTAGAATGATTCGGCCTTCTCCTTCAGATAGGTCCAACCTATCTTCTCTGATAGAACTTCTCTTAAAAGTAAACAACTTACAAGGAAAAAATAGTTCGCTGCCTTCTAGGGTTACCTGAACCCTAGTCTTCTCTGATCCTTCCTGACCACCAACACTCTGCAACCCTAGCAAGTTTCCAACAGCTGCTAGCACCTCTGGCGATCTCCAAGAATCAGTCTGCGGACTCCTCCTTTTCAGCTTTCAGTCCTAGGGAATTCTCATGTGGTCGGCTGGTATTAGACTCACATGAAAAACCCTAACTTGGCTCTGATACCATGTAGGTTTTCAAGACTGCTATTCAGTCTTGACCACTAAGAGATTTCAGGTTCGATGAGAAGAGAAAGTGAAGAAAGAGTGGTGAAAGAGCAGTAGAACACAGATTTTGAGGAGAAGAACAGAATGTCAATATTCTGCCGCCGCCACTTTAAGTTAATATTATTCAGTCTTGACCACTAAGAGATTTCAGGTTCGATGAGAAGAGAAAGTGAAGAAAGAGTGGTGAAAGAGCAGTAGAACACAGATTTTGAGGAGAAGAACAGAATGTCAATATTCTGCCGCCGCCACTTTAAGTTAATATATATAGGTTATGCTAGTTACATGAAAGGACATATCTGCCCTTGGTGTTTACATCATAACTGCTAACAAATAACAACCAATATAAAACTGAAACTAGAAATAACAGAATAGTAAAATAACCACAGCTGTGACTAGATACATTCTACCCTTCGGACAGAGTGGGACCACAGCTGTGGGGCCCACATCAATGTTCTCTACAGGGATTATTAGAAAAAAATACCATTCATGGGGAGATGTTCCCAATGTACAGCTGTAGTGTTGTGTGGGTAGGATTCTTGTGGGTGGGAGATCTGAATTGCTTATATACACATACATTCTTGATGTACCTGTCTTGACATGACATTATGTAGAAAGTGAGACCTGGTACTGCCTGGAAACTTCTACAGCACATACGGCATGGCCACATGGGCACTTCTATATATAGAATTGGTGTGTTTTAACAAATCCTACCATGTAGAAAATTAAATTGTTTTTTTTTGATGGATAACTTTAAATTTTCGTTAATATAAAATTCGTATAAGTAGAGAGAATACAAACAGCCTTTGATAGGGTAGTGATTACTACCCTAACTCAGATATATTAAACAAGTTACAAATAATCCCAAAACATAAGATTTCTAATAAACCCTTGCTCAGCTAAGATGCCAGCCAAGCCATTTGCTGATATTGGCACCCATTGAGTCTTCAAGTTGATGCTCCTTGTTAGCCAATTTATTTGTTTCATTTCATTTCTATATTTCTTAGAAAATTAAATGTTAGAAATTACATTATATTTGGTAAGGTATAGCCATTGCATTTAGTGTTCCTAAAACTGAGTGGGAAATGTTCAAGGGCATGGGCCCCTGGCTATTTATTCCAAAAGTACCCCTAACACCTTTTCATATAGAAAACAAAATTGACCAGATAAAGCAAAATAGAGTAGTTGTTCGTGTCTTACTGGGGGCAAAAATGGCATTTTTCATTTTCATTTTCTTTTGATTACATTTATTTGAATGGATGTTAAGGTCAAAACTCAAAACTATCATTTTCCACTTTCATCTAATAGAAGGTCGATTACGTAAATTGATTGCAAACTATAGGGGATGTTTTAGTAAAACTCAAACTATAGGGGATGTTTTAGTAAAACTCAAACTATAGGGGATGTTTTAGTAAAACACAAACTATAGGGTAGGTTTTAGTAAATCCATGAAACCATAGGGGGTGTTTTAGTAAATGACCCAAAAAAACCACAAAAGCACTCTTTCGGCATATCAGCTGGGCTATTTAAATTTACTTTTATTTCCTGGATTTGAAGAATTTCAGAGTCGTATCCCTGTTTCCTTTATGCTTGTCCGTGTCCATATCTAGGCATCTTCTGTGTGCACCTATACCTGTGAGAAATGGGATAAGTTTTGTGAAAGTGCACTTTGTATCAATGTGGGGGAAATGGGATTACGAGACTCCATTTCATAAAATCTTGGAAATGGATACAGGTACGGATTTCCAATATACTATACTCATATCATGCTTTTGTATATGTTTTTTGAAGCTAAATGTCATTTGGTGATACTTCTGTCATGCCAAATTTAATTAAATTTCTAGCATGTGAAGATTTTTTATAGTATAACTTGTTAAAATATACCATTTTACATATTCTGAAAGTATTAATTCTATAAAGTGCATCTAGAAGTGTCCATGCAGTATCAGGTATTTTATCCAGTAAGGCCCCATTTGGTTCACAGGAATAGGGGTCTGGAATCGAAATCGGAATGGGCTATTCTGATTCCAACTGTTTGGTTGGGTGGAATTGGAATCCCATTCCCATTCCTGCTGGAATGGCATTCCCCCATTTGAGGGAATGACCATTCCCTGCCCCTCCCTTGGGAATGAAATCTCATTCCTGCTGATTCCAATTCCCATTCCCTTTCCCGTCTGAACAAAACAAACTATGGGAATAGACCACTCCGATTCTGACTGCAAACCAAACGGACCCTAAGTAACATGTGAGACCACCAGTACACTAAGGCATGTGCTCCAGGTATAATTCCTGTACAACACGCAGATGCACATAGGGCTCCAAAGCACCCAAAGTGTGAGTTCACTAGTTCAGCTGTATGTGTTGCATATACAAAGATTCATATTCAGAAAATTGAGAGCAGGGAAATCCTGAACTCTTTACAAACCGAAAGTCATGAACATGTTGTTTCAATAACCTTGCACACTACCAGCTCCAGAAATGATTTGATTGTCAAAGATGCGTGTTTCCCTTTCCTTCCAAACTATCCTGAAAATCACAAAATAGCCTGCAAGGCCTTATTTCTTTTTCTTTAACTCTTTATATGCCAGCTAATGTAGGATTCCTTAATGGACTGGAGGAAACCTAATTACTCCCAAAAGTGCTGAAAATGTGAGCTGAAAGAGCTTGACGAAAATTGTATGAAAATATTAGTGGTTGGCCAACTCCTCCACCCTGGCACATAGGCTTCCCAATTGTATCATTAATGGCATCCCTCTTCCCACCACTGGTCTTTTAACTTTTTTTTTTTTGAGTGTAAGGTAACCAGTACATAATATGATGGTTACTTGGAAGGTACTTGTAGTTTCAGAATCTGTTTTGTTGGTAAGTCCCTTCTTGTGGATGCTTGTAATTTTCTAAAGAAAGATCAGACAGAATATACCACTTGTAGTTGGTTGGTTTTCTAAAGAATAATAAAAGAAAGAAGTAAAGAAGAATGGAGAGAGAATAGAGTGAGAAGAGAGAACCAGTGGAGAGAAAGAGAGATGTGTATAGGGAGAAGAATAACATAGGCAGGTCTGCAGCCCACTCAGCCACTTTCTCTTATATACAAGTATAAAAAACACATGGAAAGACAAGTCTTACCCTTGACTGACTATAACTAATCAAAAACTAATGAGAAGTAAATAGAATAAGAACAAAAGAATACAAACGTCTCCACATAATTTAGTCTCTACTTATAATTACAGATTGCTACTGGTACCAGCTAGATAAGTAGCCCTTTGTTAACATTGTTTGGTTCCTGTTTTAGTATGGGAATTAAGTATTCCCTTTGATTCTTTATTTTTTTCAGTTATTCTTTTTTGTCCTGTGACTTCTGTCTAATAGCATTCCACATTCTATCGATTATATGACTTTCACCTTCTGTTCAATATTTTTCTACTAGGCTTTTTTCCCTCTTGTGCCATTTGGTACAAGTTATTTATTCACTCAAATTCTATGTATGGAATATCTATATTTTTGTTTGTCTAAAGCTTCAAGCAGTACATAAACTTAATAAGGTCTCCTGAATTTAATTGTTACTGAATGTGCGGATCCTGAATTTATTTTGCGTTATATTTTTCTTTTGGAAAAATTGTAATGTTCTTTGCAATGTCCTTGAAACATGTGCAATCTCTCACAACCTTCTTGTTTGCTTATCACTCCAGTTTCTTATTTCCTAGAAAGTTTTATTTAAATCAATATTATTACGTCAGATATGTTTCATTTGTGTTTGATTCTCTGGTAGCTTGTCTGTTCAGGTATGACTACTCTGGCTATGGACAATCAACTGGCAAGGTTAGAAGCTTAAAATTACTATTCCTAATTCATCTATAACTTGGTTTTACCTTATCATAATAACTTCAGTGATTCCTCCTGTCAATAGGTATATATTGTCCACAAAATTTGCAAAATGTACAAAATCTCAATTGAATTTCAAAGCTAGAATAATAAAATTCTCTGCTTCCATTGATTGCTGAAATTCACATACTTGAAGCCTCTCTGAAGTCCTTTGGAACACTTTGCCCATCTGGTTAGGTGATTTTCAGCTTTTCCTATAACTTTCATCCTGGCGTTGACTTTATTTTCAATTACTCTGCCTTTTCTTTCATTACATATGGACCAACAAATGGCGAATGGAACTAGATTCCATTGTATTTTGCCTATCCACTAAATCCTGAAGTCAGCCATGAGAGCTGATGTCGGACGGGGTAGGGATCCCACTAATTTAGGATTTGGTGGTGGGTTTTATAGGGGTGAAAGAAAGGATTTAGGTGATTAGGAATGGAGAATATGGGTAGAAAGAAAGTGGATAGCTTGCTGTCCACCAAAGAATGATTAAGAGGCTAGAGAGAGAATAACTCTTCCTGTTATGGTAAATAACAAAGAGATAGGTCACTTATAAGAAGAAATACATGAGAGGGTGAAAAAAAGGTAAAAGTTCCTGGCAACAACCAGAATTTACTAAACCAAACTTTATTTCATTAAATCAACTTTTCTTAAACTCTAGTTACAATAACTATTTATAAAGTCAACTTATGAACTTGGATGCACCTTTATAGACTCCAATTTAGACTAGTAAACTGACCCAAAACAACTTATAATTGCTTTAAAACTAAGACAAATCCATAAGTAACTCATGTGGACACTTAAATAAGGACTTAACTCCTAACATAACTCTAATATTTTCAGATCTGCTACCAACAATACGCTCCCAACATGTCCCAACTGTCCACTGTAGCCGCACATTGGGAACATTTCCCTATGAATGACAAGGGTGATGTTTCCAATGTACAGATTTAGTGGCCTCTTGGGAGCATTTTGTTGGTAGCGGATCCATGCCCAACTCTAATAACACTTTCCTAATCCCACTAAAACCAACTTAATTTAAAGACACCAGAAATGACTAAAAATAGTAAATCATGAGTTTACTAAAAAAGTAGTAGTTAGGAGAATTGCAATAAATAGTAAGTCCAAAAGTTACCATAAGTAGTAATTTTGAAATTGCAATTAAATTCTAAATAACAGAACTGTATTCTTAAGACACCTGCAACTAGAAAATAAATCTATACTACTTATAAAAGTGTGAATAAGGAGGTATTGGCTTCTGGAATTTTTCTTTACTGAAATACTCCTCTTGAATTTAGTTCATCTCCATTGAAAGGGCAGAAAATGTAATTAAAAGAATACAATTAAGTACATTCAATTACCTCTCATTAAGTCTCACATTTAAGTCATTAAATAAATCACATTCTCTCTCATTGAATCCAACATTTATACTTTTGTTTATCATCATTAAATTCCAATAATAAATCCATACACAATAATTATTAATGGAATGAAATTTTATATTTTTAAAATAAACATAGAAATGAAATCATATTTTTCATCTAGGTGGTGGGTAAGTAGTTCAACCATTTGGGTCAAATGAATAATTTCATGATGTCATAAATAAATAATACAAATTTAGAAATATAAAAAGTACTTTTGTTTATCATCATTAAATTCCACTAATCCATACACAATAATTATTAATAGAATGAAATTTTATATTTTTAAAATAAACCTAGAAATGAAATCATATTTTCCATATAGGTCATGGGTAAGTACTTCAACCATTTGGGTGAAATGGATAATTTCATGATGTCATAAATAAATAATACAAATTTAAAAATATAAGAAATACAAAAAAATATAGAAAAAAGAAGAAATTTTGAAAAAAAATTGGACACATTTCTATTATTATATATTTGTCAAATAAACCTAGAAATGAAATCATATTTTCCATCTAGGTCGTGGGTAAGTACTTCAACCATTTGGGTCAAATGGATAATCATGATGTCATAAATAAATAATGCAAATTTAAAAATATAAGAAATACAAAAAAATATAGAAAAAAAAGAAATTTTGGAAAAAAATTGGACACATTTCTATTATTATATGTTTGTCATATTAAAAAATAACTATGACAAAATAGACATAATTTTATTAATGATGGACATCAAATATGCAACTTAAAACCAATGGGAAATTAAACCATCTTCCTATCTAGGGGTGGGTTAGTGGTTCAACCTTTCAGGTCAAATAGGTTAACCCATGATGTATAATTAAAAATAAAATTTTAAAATAGAATAGTACAAAAAATATGAAACAAATTTGGGCACATTTATAATATTATATACTAATAATATAAACAAAAATAAGTATGATAAATAATAATTATTTTATCAATGATATAAATGAATGCAAAATTTAAAACCAGTTTGAAAATGAAACCATTTCCATTTCTAGATGGTAGGTAGGTCAATGATCGAACATTCTGGGTCAAATGGGTCAATCTATGACCATTTCCATTTCCATTTCCATTTCCATCCATCCATCCATACATACATACACACATACACACACACACACACTCAAAGAAAACTATAAAGCATTTCGATACAATTCTATTGTTATATACTCACCATATTAAACAAAAATAAGTGTGAAAATAAAAATTACTTTTATCGATGATGAAAATGGAATACATGATTTAAAATCAATCAAAAAAGCAAAATGGTTTTTCCATCAAAGTTATGGGTTAGTGGTTAAACTATCCATGTCATATGGATGTTATTATTAAATAATATACATAAAATTCTAGAAAATGTAGAAATTTGTCGATAATTTTGGGTACATTCTATAATATTATATATTCATCATAGAAAAAAGTGTGATTAATGAGAATTATTTTCATTAATGATAGAAATAGGATAGAAAATAAAGAGCATTAATGTCTAACACATGACCCGACTAACCATGCCAAATGGTTCAATAATTTAATTAGCTAGGTCATCGTAGGCAAGTGGTTTGCTAGGGATGCAAATAGATCAGATCAGATCAAATTTGAATTAGGGTATATTCAAATCTGATCTGATCCAAAGATTCGACCGAATCTCATAAATATTGATTCGAGTAAAAAAATGAGAATTATTTTTAGTAAAGATAGAAATGACTAAAATATAAAGAAAAAAATGAATTAATGTCTTAATCATAGTCCATTTTCCTGGTTAAATAGGTTAATGGTTCAACCAGTAAGGCCCTTTGGTTACTGATTATTATCATCATCATCATTGGGTACTTCCACGTGCGAAAATAAATGTGGAAATAAGAATTACTTTTATTTTTTTTTTGGAAAAGGTAAAGTAATATTTATTAAGAAAAAGATACACATAGGAGGCTGAGATCAGTTCCAGAAATGGCTGACTGATCTAAAACAGCAATTACATGTGCCATCAAGAAACAGAAAATAACACATCTGATACATTACAATTTCTAAATTCAGCAGACACAGACAGCCATGAAACCAACTTGCCCACCAACTTTTGAGATAGATCCTCCGGACCAAGAGACTTGTCATTAAATACCCTTCTATTCCTCTCAGTCCAGATGCACCAGATAACCACAAATGGAATCAGCTTCCAGAGAACCTTCCTTTTCTTGCTCAAACCCTTAATCTGCCAACAGTTTAACAACTCTTCAACCGACCTCGACATCATCCATCTAATCTTCACTATGTTGAAGAGATGATTCCATAAGTGAGCAGAAAATGGACAGTGGATACACAAATGATCAGTGGATTCAATACTGCAACCACATAAACTACAAGACAAGTCTGGGATCTGAATGCCTCTTCTCACCAGGTTTTCCTTGGAAGGAAACTTATTTAGAGCCATGGTCCAAACAAGGAAGCATGCTTTTGTCGGACTGTTTGGATTCCATATTTTCCGAGCTGGGAAATCAGACCCACCCCTCCTTCCAATCAAAGCAGCCAGGGATTTAACAGAAAACAGACCATCTGAATTCCACCTCCAAAACCACTTGTCCTCCAAATTATAATCCAGAGTTTGATTTTGGAGTTATGACAGGAGATTTACTGCCTCTTCCACCTCCCTATCAAAAAGATTTTTGCGGAAAGAGGGAATCCAAAGAACTGAACCACTCGAAATGCTATAACACTGAGCAACTGAGGCCTCTTGATTTGATGCACACTGAAATAAGAGCGGGAAGGACTCAGCAAGAGGAACATCTGATCATCAAGGGTCCTTCCAGAATTTGGTCCTATTACCATTTCCCACCCTTATTGAGACTTCCCTTACCAAATCTGAATAGGTCTTCATAATCCCTTTCCAAAGGGAACTACCCCAGTTATGAGGAGGATCCCTAGTTCTCCAGTTTCCCCAACTCACACCATACTTACTAGCAATGAGAGATCTCCACCAAGCATCAGGCTCTACAGCAAATCTCCATATCCATTTACCGAGCAGAGCAGAGTTAAAATTTTTCAGCTTCCTTATACCTAACCCCCCTCAGATTTGGGGAGGCAAACTTGCTCCCAACTCACCAAATGCACTTTCTTTTCCTCCTCCCAGCCTCTCCAAAGGAAGTCCCTTTGAAGTTTTTCAATCTGATTTGCAACCTTCTTAGGAATATGGAATAGAGACAAGAAATAGGCAGGCAAATTGGAGAGTGCTCTTAATCAGAGTCAACCTCCCCCCAGAAGAAAGATATTTTGCCTTCCAAGAAGCCAACTTCCTTTCCAATCTCTTAATAACTGGGTCCCAAATTGCAGAGGAACCACCTGATGGAGGACGATTTGGCCCGACCCCGTGGCCCAAGGACACGTGCGCATAACCTGGCTTGGTGAACAGCTCAGCCTGACAGCATGATCTCGACTTGGTGGGAAGGACACGCCAAGTCGAGGACTGACAACTCGCCGAGGACTAACACCTTGGTAACTCAGCCTCCTGCCTAGCTCGGAGAGCCCGGGCTCCCCCCAAGGAACCCCAAGCTCCCCCCCTGGGAGGGAGCACCTCGGTGCTTCGAGGCAAGGACAGATCTGCCCCAGGCAGCCCGGTATGTGGCAACTCGGCAAGCTGCAGAAGGAGGGCAGGAAGATCTGCCCGACCACCATACCCGACAAATCTGGGGACAACAGCCATGTCCCTCGTCAGGCAGCGTCGTGCCTGCCACCTTTAGAAGGTGCCTTACACCTGACAGGCACGTACCCTGCGGGGACGGCCCCGCGCGTGCCACCTCAGCCCTACCAATAACGGCTGCGGCAGGTTGATAGTGGCGGTTATACCCGCCCTGTCAGAAGCCAAGAAGCCAGAGGCAACGGATTTCGGCTATAAGGGACTTAATATCAAGGAGGACAGGTATCATCTTCCACACTCGCGCTATTTGCACTCTTAGCCTTCGTCTTCTCCTTGCTTCTCCTACAAAGTACTAACTTAAGCATCGGAGTGTTCCCGCCGGGTAAGCCCCCGGGGATTCTTCTTTTTCTCTCTCTCAGGTATCTTCCAGGAGCCACGTGAGTGCCAGCTAGGAGTGACCGGATTGCGCTACATCATTTGGCGCCGTCTGTGGGAAATGCTTCGAAAAGCCTTTCTCTAAACCTTCACAGCTCTTTCTTCCTTGAAAACTCAACACTCATGGCTTCCTCAAGCAACATCGGACAAAGCATGGGGATGGATAACTCCAGGGAACAGCCCCAGCTTCCTATTGTCTGCATCGGACAGTTCACTGTCCTCCTCTCAGTGAACGGGATCCCTAGTTTGAACGTGCCTCTTACAGGGGCACCCGTCGTTGCTCCACTCCCTACCACAGTCGAAGCAACCTTTACCGAACCCTCGGTTGTGCCCCCAGCGGCCAACCCGAACCAACTGGAGGACTTGGTGCAGTGCATGCGGGCCATGCAGGCTCAAATGCAACAGTTTCAATAGTTCCAACTCTATCAGCAACAGGTGCTACACCAGGTCTCCCAGTACTAGTATCAGCAGCAATTCCCTCAGCTGCCTCAACCTCAGCTTCAGCAGTCGTAGCTCCCCCCTCGGCACCCAACCTCGTAGCAAGCTGGGTCTCGCCTTCAGGAGGAGCACCTTTCTCGCCAAGGAGAGGCCCCCCAGAACCCTCCTAGGAGCCAGGCCTCCTCCCACGGCAGACAAGAAAGACCGGCCACTCCGGTCTCATCGCGGGCAGTCAGGTCGGGAGGACCTCAGCTCGCCAGGTCCACGTCGCCTCAGCCCTCAAAGCCCAATACCCCGTTCCTAGAGAACCGGTTCGAGATCCTGGCCGCAGGCTCCAAGCAGGATCCCTCTGTTCGTAGCCATCACCAGCGACCTGAGCTACTTTTTGCACACACCATTCCTGACAGCACAGAGGTGAGCAGCACGAATGCTGAGCCCGCCAAGAAGCAGAGACGCTGCCGCCGAGCTCGCCGATCTGCCACCCACAACCTGCCTGAGCTCGGAGGCAAAGAAGAGGTAAGCTCGGGCGAAGTCAAGGCTCCCATCCTTTCAGTTCAATCCCCCCTATCTCCCGAGCTCCTGGCAGTCCGAATGCCTAAAGATTTCAAACTCCCCCCTCTTGACAAGTACGACGGGTCGTTCGACCCAAATGATCACGTAGATGCCTTCCAGTCGTAGATGCACCTGGCGAGAGCCAGTGAGTCGTGCATGTGTGTGGCCTTCTCCACCACTTTCAGAGGAGTAGCCTGCACATGGTACCGGAACCTGGCGCCCGGATAAATAAGAAGTTGGGCGCAGTTCGCGCAAGCCTTCACGTCCCACTTTGTTACCAGCAAGCGGTGCCCGCGGACTGAAGAAAGCCTCCTCAACATAGTGCAGAGAGAGGGAGAGTCCATCCGAAGCTATGTCAAGCGGTTCAATGATGCTTGCATGCAGATACCGTGCCTGGACCCCGCCGTGCGCCTCGCAATAGCCAAGAAAGGCATGACGCACAAAGAGTTCAAATGGCACATGGTCGTTAACCAACCGGCGACCATAACCAAATTTCTTAAGCTCGCTGACAGGTTTATAGCCACCGAAGAAGAGATCAGCTAGAAGGGTGAGGGCACGCCCGAAAAGAGGAAAAGGGAAGGAGAGCCTTCCAGTCAAGGGGACAGCCAAAAGAAAAAGGATGCAGCTTGGGGGGCAAAGCTGGGTCAGTCGTTCCGAGCTCCTGTAGCGGACCGAACTAATTACACCCCATTGAACGCGAAGCGGGCCGAAATCCTGATGGCGATCAAAGATGCCCCGTATGTGAAGTGGCCACCCCGTTTGAGGGGAAATCCCAATGAAAGAAATAAGAATTTGTACTGCAGTTTTCACAGAGATCACGGTCATAGTACCGAAAATTGTAAAAATCTCCGCAACGAGATTGAGGAGCTCATCCGTTGCGGATATTTAAGGAACTTTGTACAAAATAATAATAATAATAATAAAACAGGTTGGCAAGGGGAGCACGGTAAGGATGCTCCCGAGTCCAGTAGTAGGCCGGCCGAACAGTCACTGAGGTAGCCTCCGGAAGAGAGGCCGGTTCGGGGCACCATCGTCGTGATAGTGGGAGGTTCGATCGTCGCGGGTTGTACTTCAAAGTGGCCAATGACGGAAGAGCCAATTTTCTTCATGGAAGATGATGCGCGAGGGGTCCACTACCCCCACGATGACGCACTCGTGATAAAGCTGAGAATCAACGACTTCGAGGTCAGGCGCGTACTTGTTGACTCGGGTAGCTCGGCCGATATCCTCTGCAAAGCTGCGTTCGACCAGCTTCAATTGCAGAAAAGTGACTTGAAGCCCGCGGACACTCCTTTGGTGGGCTTCAGCGGAGAAGAAGTCCGGCCCCTTGGGAAAATAACAGTACCTGTGGAAGTCGGCACATGGCCCTGTGTAGTCAGACTCAACCACGACTTCCTGGTGGTCGCGACCCCCTCATACAATACCATAATAGGTCGGCCGATCACCCATATCCACCTATCATTTGGCTATGAAGTTCCCTACAGACTTCGATGTGGGGGTAGCGCGGCGTGACCAGCTCGAGTCCCGCAAATGCTATGTCGCCGCCCTGAAGGGAAAGACCAAGGTGGCCGACGACCTCGAACTGGAGCGGCCCAAGGAGCAAGGCGAAGAACAAGCCGCGCTCACAGAAGAAACAATCGCAGTCCCGACCTCAGCACCAAACCCAGCTCGGACGCTTCAGATCGGTGCTTCCGTCCAAGAACCTCTACGATCCGAACTGGTAAGTTTCTTACTTCAAAATTTAGATGTTTTTGCATGGTCCGTGGTAGAGATGCCCGGTATAGACCCCGACCTTATAACTCACAAGCTGAATACTGATCCTGTAGTTAGGCCCGTTAAACAGAAGAAACGCAACCTAGCCTCGGAGCGGTGGAAAGCGGTCGACGAGGAGGTCGAGAAGCTCCTCGCAACTGACTTCATAAGAGAAGTCCATTACCAGAGCTGGGTAGCCAACCCCGTCTTGGTAAAGAAGGCCAACGGCAAGTGGCGCATGTGCGTCGACTACACCGACCTAAACCGTGCTTGCCCAAAAGACTGGTTCCCGCTCCCCAGAATTGACTGCTTGGTAGACGCGACCTCAGGGCACGAGTTGCTAAGTTTCTTGGACGCCTATTCGGGCTATAACCAAATCAAGATGGACCCGGCGGATGAAGAAAAGACTGCCTTCATCACGGAGTTCGGTCTATACTGTTACAAGGTTATGTCCTTCGGGTTGAAAAACGCAGGGGCAACCTTTCAAAGGCTTGTAAATAAGTTGTTTGCGCCATTAATTGGCAGAAAAGTAGAATGCTGTGTAGACGACATGGTCGTCAAAACTCAATTTTCGCATGAATTAATACAAGACTTGCATTCTGTTTTTGAAATTTTGCGTAAGTTTAATATGAGATTGAACCCAAACAAGTGTGTATTCGGTGTGACCTCGGGCAAGTTCCTAGGATACATCGTTAACCGGCGCGGCATTGAGGCCAACCCGGATAAGATTAAGGCCATCTTAGATATGAGACCACCCCGGAAGTTGAAGGAGGTTCAGAGGTTGAATGGCCGCATAGCCGCCCTGAGCCGCTTCATGTTCAAATCGGCGGACCGCTGTTTGCCATTCTTTAAGGCAATAAAAAGCAAAGGGTTTGAATGGACCTAAGACTGCCAGCTCGCGTTTGACGAGCTCAAGAAATACCTCGCTAGTATGCCAATCTTAACCCGGCCTGAGGAGGGCGATGTTTTAGAACTGTACCTCTCGGCAAGCGACGAAGTGGTCAGTTCGGTACTAATAAAGGAAGTAGATCGGGTCCAACGACCCATCTATTTTGTTAGCAAAATATTGCAGGGAGCAGAGACGAGATATCCGGAGATAGAGAAGCTAGCGTACGCACTGGTAATTGTAGCTCAGAAGCTTCGCCCGTACTTTCAGGTTCACACTGTTATCGTCCTCACCGACAAACCTCTGAGGCAAGTCTTACTCAAGCCCGAGGTCTCTGGTTAGTTGACGAAGTGGGCCGTTGAGCTCAGTGAGTACAACCTCCAGTACAAGCCGCGAGCTGCCATTAAGGCTCAAGCCTTAGCAGATTTCATCGCCGAATGCACATTCAGTTCCGAAATTCCCAAGCCGGTTGAGCACGAGGTCCCCAGTTCGGGTGAGCCCGAAGCTCCCAGGCCGGTTGAGTCCGAGCCCCGTGAGGTAGCAGCCAGTGTGTCATCTCTCCTAGTTCGGCCAAGCGCGAGCTGGGATGAGGAGCCCTGGATCCTTCGTGTAGATGGCTCCTCGAACCAATAGGGTAGCGGAGTTGGAATAGTCCTGCACGACCCAAGTGGCACGAAACTGGAGTACGCGCTATGCTTCGAGTTCGCGGCATCTAACAATGAAGCAGAGTACGAGGCGTTGATAGCTGGACTAGCCTTAGCCAGAGAAGTAAAAGCCAAGCACATCGTTATCTGCAGCGACTCTCAGCTCGTGGTCAACCAGGTCACTGGCGAGTACGAAGCTCACGAGCCAACCATGGTCGCCTACTTAGCCAAAGTCAAAGAGGCCCTGCTCAACTTCCGATCACACTTCATCAGACAAATCCCTAGGTCGGAGAACGCTGAGGCCGACGCCTTGTCCAGGTTAGCCAGCACCAGCGATTGACCCGTGCGCATAACCTGGCTTGGTGAACAGCTCAGCTTGACAGCATAATCTCGACTCGGCGGGAAGGACACGCCAAGTCGAGGACTGACAACTCGCCGAGGACTAACACCTCGATAACTCAGCCTCCCGCCTAGCTCGGAGAGCCCGGGCTCCCCCCAAGGAACCCCAAGCTCCCCCCCCCCCCGGGAGGGAGCACCTCGGTGCTTTGAGGCAGGGACGGATCTGCCCCAGGCAGCCCGGTATGTGGCAGCTTGGCAAGCTGCAGAAGGAGGGCAGGAAGATCTCCTGCCTGACCACCGTACCCGACAAATCTGGGGACAACAGCCATGTCCCTCGTCAGGCAGCGTCGTGCCTGCCATCTTTAGAAGGTGCCTTACACCTGACAGGCACGTACCCTGCGGGGACGGCCCCGCGCGTGCCACCTCAGCCCTGCCAATAACGGCTGTGGCAGGTTGACAGTGGCGGTTATACCCGCCCTGTCAGAAGCCAAGGAGCCAGAGGCATGAAGGGATGAGAGATCCATCGTATGGACGCCCAAAGATTGCGGAATAAGGGGGCGAATTTCAAAAAAAATTTCTCTCCCTTCAACTGGGAATCGCATTCCCTATTTAGAAAATCATATTTTCAAGGATCATTCTTGAACCATAAATTGAACCAGATCTGAACCAAAAGGAGTAGTAGAGGATTATACCTGATACGGAGAAACAATATCCCCCAACGAAGGTGTTCACGCCCAAGGAAGGATCCAAAGACTGCTCCCACTGAAGATGGCGCAGTGCAGGATGGAGCAGAATCAGCAGTGTTCTTCTCCAAGAACTCTGTCCTTCGCAAGAAACAGCAGGATGGCACGTGAGCATAGCTTCCTATCAATTCTTCCTCCAAGAACTGATGTCAAGATCGAATCTTGACTTCTCTCACAACTGGAGATCGAACTGGCAAACAGGGCGGCAAGAACAGGGAGGCGGCAAGAAGGAATTCAGCAGGGTTGCTTAATTCTTTTTCTGTGATTTCAGATTTCAAGAAGATGATTATGTGGCTGCCGCCCCCTCCTTCTTTTGTTAACCTAAAAGGATCAGCTCCTAATCCAATTAGGAGCTGCTTATCCAAATCATATTTGGATCAGCCCTCTCTTTAGGTGATAAGGATAAATCCTTATCTTATCTGCAGATTAGATTAGCTTTCTCCTAATCTCATTAGGAGGTTTCTAGATCTGAATCACATTCAGATCTGGACTCTCTGAGTGGATAGGGTCAAGACCCTATCCTATCTGCTAATCCATCTCAGAATTCGCCCCATAATTGACTAATTAAATAGTCCAGTTCGAAATGGACTTTAGGCCCATTAAGCTTATGTGCTCACTTAACCTTCCTAACTGCTGCCCAGTTGGGCTTCCTTGTATGGCGTGGGACCCAAGCATTGATCTACACATCAGCTACATGGGTTCGGCCCAGCCTTTGTGGATAGTGCACCCCCTGAAACCCATCAAATGGGCTCTATGGGCCCAACACTTACCCTAAGTGATCCCTGGGCCAAGCCACCTTGTAACACCCAGGGACTGTGGGCAGATGCAAGATTAGCCCATCAGGTATTATCCTCAATGGTCTTACACCTCAGCCCATAATGATCATACACTGTCGGACAAGAGAGGACCTCTCCCTCGGCTGCAAGGAACAGTGTTGCACTCTCTACTTATATGGATCCTGGGAATTGAAACCTTCTTGCAGACATTTTGGAAACCATAATATATATACTTTTATATCTCATATAAAACATACTTTGCAAAACAAATCTCAACGGTTGAAATCGGCTGCTGGCAGTCTTGGTTTCCATCAGTGAGAGTGCATCCCCGATCATTACCTTTGTCCGACAAAGGGGCTGATCCTGTCACTATGATCACCCACTCAGATGAATTCTCAGACTGTCCCAACATACCCAGGTTTTGACCCCCGCTAAGGATCTCACTGATTGGTACATCAAAGACGGCCCAATCCGACACCTAGTGCAGTATCATAATCGAGTCTAGGGGTCGGGTGTAACTTTCCAGTTTTGCCCACCAATCTCCAAGGTCCAGGGCAATACTGGAAATCTGGTCCAATTCATAGATTCAATTAATCCTACATTGTATGTGCCTAGGGTCTCACCCTGGCAGCTGAGACAGGCCACCCCAACCGACTTGGTGGCACCACAGTGTCAACCTTATCAGGATAGGTCTCCCTAGACCGACCCACTGGCTGTGAACATTCTAAACTAACACGAGTCTCATTAAGTGTCCAGTTTAAGGGTATTACACAGAAACATACCAAGGGAACATGAATCAAATATGCACTTTTATTCATTTACAATAAACTCATAAAGTACATCATTCTGATTGAAGCTAAGGGCATACAAAACTGTCTAACAAGGCAACGGATTTCAGCTATAAGGGACTTAATATCAAGGAGGACAGGTATCATCTTCCACACTCGCGCTATCTGCACTCTTAGCCTTCGTCTTCTCCTTGCTTCTCCTACAGAGTACTAACTTAAGCATCGGAGTGTTCCCGCCGGGTAAGCCCCCGGGGATTCTTCTTCTTCTCCATCTCAGGTATCTCCAGGAGCCACGTGAGTGCCAGCCTGGAGTGACCGGATTGCGCTACATCACCACCACTAACCCCTAACGGGAGGCCCAAATATTTAACTGGGAGGGAACCAATCTGACAAGCCAAACTATCTAAACATTCAGCTAAGTTAGAGACTTGGCCAACTAGGATGATTTGGCTCTTATTCCAGTTAACTTTTAGCCTTGTAATCACTTCAAACCAAGATAGGGTTCTAAGGACAAGCTCCATCTGAAAGGGAGAGGCATCCACAAACCATAGAGTATCATTTGCAAATTGAAGAATGTTCACCTTCTCTCCCCCCGGCACCATAGCAAAACCAGCCCACTCTCCCGAGATTGCAACCTTCTTGCAGAATAAAGTCAGGATCTCCATTAGACAAATAAAAAGAAGAGGAGACAAGGGGTCTCCCTGCCTGAGGCCCCTGGAACTATCAAAGAAACCTGCAGTTTGCCCATTTACCAGGACTGAGAACTTTGGAGAAGTGATACAAACTTTAATCCAATTTCTCCATTTTTACCCAAAATTCATCTGATGCAGCATAAGGTCCACACATCTACAGTTAACATGATCATAGGCCTTCTCAATGTCAAGTTTACAAATCAAATCTGGGGAACCTTCTTTTTTCCTTGAGTGAATGAGCTCATTGGCAATAAGCACCGAATCCAACATCTGCCTACCCGGAATGAAAGCACTTTGGTTGTTTGAGATGACACTACCGAGTACTCCTTTTAATCTTTTAGCAAGCACTTTTGCTAGGATTTTATAAAAACTATGCAGAAGGCTAATCGGCCTGAAATCCCTTATGTTGACTGCACCTTCAATCTTTGGAATAAGGGTGATGAAAGTAGAGTTCAGACTTCTCTGCAAGGAACTCCTCTCAAAAAAATCCTGGAAAACATTCATAATGTCCTGTCTCACAACATCCCAGCATTTAATGTAAAAGAGATTAGTAAGACCATCCGGGCTAGGGGACTTCTCATCTACCAACAATTTGATTGCCCCTTTGATTTCCTCAGAGAAAGGACCCTCAATTGCTCCTCACTCAACTAATTAAAAGGAAGGGACCTAGGAAAAGGTCTGAAGGGCCAAGGCTCCTTATACAGCTTCTTATAAAAATCTGATGCCACAACCTTCAAATCAGACTCAAAGGTACCTACCGTGCCCTCCCCCTCCAACCTGGTAATTATAGAAGCTCTAGCTCTAACATTTGCCATTTTGTGAAAAAATGGGCATTCCTATCCCCCTCTTTCAGCCACACAACTTTTGCTCTTTGTCTCCATTTAATTTCTTCCACCACCGCCAATTTATCAAACTTCAGTTTAGCCTCCTGTCTTTTTAATCTGAACTCCTCAGCAATAGGACCAAGCTCTTCAGCTGTATCTATCTCCTTTATGAGACTCAGAAGAGCTTTCTTCTCTGTATCTGAATTAAAGTTCTTTTCCAACTTCCAAATCTTTAATCTTGCCTTGATGGCCCCCAGTTTCTTTGCCAATATGAAAGAACTAGTACCCTCCACCTGCTGCTCCTCCCAGACTGACTTCAACAGAGGAACAAGATTTGCATCCTCAAACCAGGCATTCTCTAGTTTAAAAGGAACTTTGGCTCTCGTCCTAGCACCACAAACCAGCTGAATTGGACTGTGATCCGACACCGGCCTAGGGAGAGCAATCTGCTTAATCTCCGGAAAGGCCTCTTTCCAATTAGATGTAACTAGAAATCTGTCCAGCCTCACCAGAGTAGGAAGATCTTGATTGTTGGTCCACGTAAACCTATTGCCATGAAGAGGAAGGTCTTGGAGTTCAAATCTGTTGATAAATTCAGCAAACTGCACCATATCCCTCGATCTTCTCCCACCCGAACTTCTCTCCTCCACCGACAATGTGACATTAAAATCCCCGCCAATAATCCACGGGCAAGAAAGATTCCCCCTGGTCACAGCCAGTTCTTCCCAAAACTCCTCCCTCTGACTTCTATTATTAGGGCCATACACATTTGTTATTTGACAAACATTATCATCAGCCAACTTCAAAACAAGAGAAATTGAGAAATTCCCGATCTGAGATGAAATCAGATTACACACTGTTGGGTCCCACATGCTCAGTAACCCCCCTGCACTTCCAACAGCAGACTTTGACCTCCACCTAACCTCGCCCTCCCCCCAGACACTCCTAATCACTGCTGCCTCCACACTTTCCAATTTAGTTTCTTGAATCAGAATCACCTTTGAGCCTGAAGTTTTCAGAGAATCACAGACCACCAACTTTCTTCTCCCCAACCCCAAACCCCTAACATTCCAAGAAAGAATCTTGAACTCCATATCAAAACCACCAAGAATGATAATAGGCACTTAAGCCTTTCTCCCCCCCCCCCCCTTCAATCTCCCCTCACTCCTCCCCCCTCTATCATTAAGGTTCCAAGTCAAACGTAACAGTTCTCTACTTCGTTTGGATTTAATACCCCCTTTCTTTACTGTGGATTTACCCCTTGCCACACGCATTCTTCTCTCAACCCCTTCCAGATACTTGATTGTCTACTCTTCCATTCCTTCTAGTGAGATCCCTAGGAATTTTCCCATCCCCAATAGCTTTTAGAAGAAACCCAAGAAGATTTAGAACCACTTACCGATTGCTCCCCAACCAGCTTCGGCTGAGCCAACAATTCATTATTGTCATCCTGCAGCTGCCCAACCGAAGAGACTCCCCTAGCTGAACTCCAGAGCTTACTCCCTTCCCCTTGTAGCCCCAAAACCTCTTGTCCACCTCCATCAGCCATAGTTTGAGATTCTGCAGCTACCATCACAATCGGGTCCACCTCCAACAGATCCACTTCGTCGCTCTGTTCCTCTAACAGGTTTGGCTTTTGCTGAACCTCACCTTCCAACACAACCACTTGGGAGGGTGAAGGCTTCACGATCCCCGAGCCCAGGTCCCCGGCTCCCCCCGCCCCACCCATCTTCTCTCTACCAGAAACTAGTGCCCAACACTCCTGCGACTTCTGATCGGCCCCTGCCTTGACACTCTGAAGACAATCCCCAGCTGAATCAATAAAAGTCGGATTCAGATGGACCCGCTCTCCAAAGGGGGATTCAGGTCTTTTGGGCCCTTAGGCCCAAGCCCAACTTCTGTATTAGAGCTAAAAAACCTCGACTGGACTAGGTGCTGATTTCCTGGCCCAATAATATCATTCTGACTACCATGGGCCAACTGAGGCCCAAAAGGGGGGGGGGCTGGGTCACCTTGATTTGGTTCGCTGACGCGTGGCCCACCTTTGTTTCCATCTGGAGCTTAGCGAGACACTCCTTAATGAAGCATTTAATGGATTCAGATGGAACCTGAGCTTTGCTATCTCTATGTTGCATGAGTAGGAGTAGAGTAGCAGATGGCTCATTCCAGGCTAGTTTTAATTATGTTTTTGTTTCAGTAGTCTTACTGTGTCTTTTGTATCTTTTCAGGCGAATGTTGTGTTCGGCCCATAGTCCACCGGCCCTTGTTCTTGCGTGCCAGTTCTTTTGTTCATTTGTATCTTTACTGTTATTGATAACAAAATAATCTTCATCTTGGCTTTGGAGTTCTGAAATCTCATTCAAAATGGCTCACTTTGCATGGAAATTCATCCTTGAGAAGATGGTAGTAATTGATCATCCATCTTATCATGCAAAGGATGTTTCTTCTGATGCATGTTGTATTTAGATGGCTAGTTAGTGAACCATCTACTAATTTATAATGCCCTTTTAAGTAATTTTCCCAGTTTTTTAAATTTATTTTTGGATTTGTCATCTATGGGTTTGAACTTTGGTGGAAATGTGGAGAGTTTGCTGTTGGAAGAAAAGAAATGCAATGAATTTCCATTTTGAGAAATTAAAGGACTTTTTCCACCAATACTATTATTTTCTTAAGAAAAAACATGTAACGTTCACTTTTACAAGAGTTTGCATTTACTTACGTTTTGATTGGTCATTAGTCCTTTGTCAATTTTTGGCAGAAATTTTATTTGATGATTTTCACATTCTTTTACAAGCTGAAGGGGGTGTAGAACTGATGTAGGACGGGAAGGAGAAAGATCCTGTTATGGTGTGTGGTAGGTAGATAAGGGAAATTAAGGATCTGATTTATGAAAGTGAGATACAGATCTGAAATAGAGAAGAGAGGAGATAGATTGCAGCTTTAGAGATGCAGTGATAAAAAAATAGAGAGAGAGGAAAATACACTCTTTACCTGCAGCTGACTTCCAAACAAACTTTTATTTGATTAATTCAACTCTTAAATTTCAATTACAATGGCTTTATTTATAGACTCAACATAAGAGCTCAGGTCTCCCTTTATATACTCCAATCTGGACTTCAAATAGACCATAAACAAATGCTAATTGCTTAAAAATTAAGACAAACCCTAACCCATATGGACACTCAAATGCAGACTTGACTTTTAAAACAACCCTAATAACCCATTACCAATACTACCAAACCTAAACAAACCAAAATCAACATTATGATAACCTAAAAATAGAGACATCCTTCTTGCTATCTCATGCATCTTTTCTGATTATGACTGTCATTCTTTGCCTTTTTTGAAACAGCCCACTGAATCTAATACGTATGCAGACATAGAGGCAGCTTATAAATGCCTGAAGGAGCAATATGGAGTAAAAGATGAGGATTTAATATTATATGGTCAGTCAGTTGGAAGTGGTCCAACTCTTGATCTTGCTTCCCGTTTGCCAAACTTGAGAGCTGTAGTTCTTCATAGTCCCATTCTTTCTGGGTTGCGAGTATTGTATCCTGTCAAACGAACATACTGGTTTGACATCTATAAGGTAATATTAGATCTTTAATTTTGTGTATATGCCCTTTTATGTGGTAATGGGGAACTTATTTATTTCTGCTTTTCCTCCCAGAATATTGACAAAATTGGCATGGTGAATTGTCCAGTCCTAATAATTCATGTAAGTAGTTTTACTTCTCACCGATTACATTTTTAACCTCATTGTCTTGGTCTTTATTCATTTCCTTATTGGACTGTTTTGATTGACTAGGAAATCTGATTGTTGATTTAGGAGTAATAGTGTATAGATGACGAACGAAGCATGCCAAGAATCTCAAAAGAATTTAGGCTAGACCTTCTACCTAATCTGTTAGCATTTCTTGTCTTGGTGTAGTGGTAAAATCTTGGGCTGGAGAGTGTGAGAATGTAAGTTCGACTCTGAGATGCTACCTTTTTGAAAAAAAAAAAACCCATAGGGGTTGTTTGAGTAGTGCAGCACCACACTTACCAGTCTTACCCCCCCATCCCCAAATTTGTTGGTAGTGGGATTCGAATTCCCTTCTCTGCTGGAACAAACCAGCTAACATACCAATTGAGCCACCCCTCAGTTGGCAACTGAAGGTTAGGACTAGACCTGTTCATGGGCCGGGTGGACCGACGGGCCGGCCTGGCCCCCGGACGGGCTTGAACACGCAAATGAGCCCGTGGGCTTAACCCCGGGCCAAAAAGCCCGGCCTGCAATAAATTTGAGCCGGGCTCGGGATTTGCCAAAATAGCTCGGCCCGGCCCGACCTATAGACTAAACTTAAAAAACCCTAACACCCTAAGCCGAACCTCTCTTCTCTTTCACCTCTTTCCCCTTAGCCGAACCTCTCTTCTCTTCAGTCTTCACATCCTCCTCAGTCCTCACACTCTTAGGCAGCCACACAACCGGCGAGGCAGCGAACATTCACCGACGCAACAACTCCGGCGGTGAGTCCTCTCCTTCTCTCTCTCTCTCTCTCTCTCTCTCTCTCTCTTTCTCTCTCTTTCTTTCTCTCTCTCATTTTTCTTCTCACTTCTCTTTCAAATCTCAGACACCGGTGAGGCGGCGAATATAGGCACCAGCAGCGGTGGCAAGTTCTCTCTCTCTCTCTCTCTCTCTCTCTCTCTCTCTCTCTCTCTTTCACTCTCTCTCTCTCTTTCTCATACGCGAATTGACACACTTTTCACTGTTAAATCGCAACTCATAGTCACCGCAAACTCAGCTCCGGCGAACACAGTCACCGTCGAGCTTCGGGCTCGGGCTCGGGCTTCGGGCTTTTTATCAGGGCCGGGCTCGGGCCCAAGTTGTAGGCCCGTTGGTCGGGCCAGGCTCGGGCTCGGGCCTAACAAATTTCTATTCATGAAGAGTAAAAGCCCGGCCCGACCCATGAACAGGTCTAGTTAGGACCATATACAGTCTACCCCTCCCAAGACTCCAGATAGCTAGAACCAGCAGTGGTTCTAGGAATGAACCCCCGCTCCCCTAGAACAAAAAAAAAAAAAAGAAAAAAGAAAAGAAGAAACTTGTCTGACCAGTGAATCTTTCATAGCTAATCTTTGAGTTCAAGTGAAAGTCGCTCTCATTTCTTCAGCTAGGTGTCTTTTCCTGCATTGCCAAAGTTCTGGACTGTTGTTCTTGAGCCACACAACAATTAGAATCACCTTCCACTAACAATTCTTGATGGTTGAGAGATTTTCCAACTTTCAGCCCTTGACCTTTTTTTCGTTCTTTTTTTTTGTTTGATCATTTTCATCAAGTAAACAATTTCTGATCTTTTTCTTTTCTACCGTGTTCAAGAAACCATTTCATTCGAGGGAATAGATAGATGAATGATCTAAAATGCCCCTACATGTGAAAAACTTGGGGACTGTGACTTCCCCATTGTAGTTAAGGGTTGCTTTGGCACATTCCTCCTTGTACATTAATTCCTATCTATTTCCCATATTTTAATAAATTTTTCATGTTATCCATAAAAAAGTCATTTGGTGCCAAAACCCAATCCATAACAAATGCTTCTGACATCCACACATAAATGAACTAAAAGAGTCTTTATAACACAACAAAACTTCTCTGGTTCCTCTCTTCCTCAACTGTCCAGCAATATTCTAACCCAGCAAATGCCCTCTTGTTTCCACTCTGTCCAAACAACGCAACAATAGTAAACCATGGATGAAAGAGTGGATTCCATACCGCCTGCTGAGAGCGAGGGCCAAGAGAGGATTGCATGACAAACTGAAGGAGCAAAGTCCAAGAGGCATGGACTAGATACCATTGGCATGCCCAAAGAAGTAAGTACCTGGGCAAAAAAAGAAAGATAAAATGCCGGAAATGTTTATGCTAACTTGAGAGGATACTCTATAAAGCCTTACTGCCAGCACCACTCCAATTGCCTTCCTAAGATCTGATATTTGTGCCATTTCCCTCTTTTAGTTTTGTAGGATCATGTTCATAAAAAAGATTCATGTTTCCTTTCCAAAACTAATCTCAAATGAAAATTTAACTGCTAAAGATACTTATTGATACAAATAGTTGGTTCCTCTCTGCTAATCTTTATGACAGATTGTGAAAGATAAAAGTTCTTTTTCATCAAATGTATAAGATGTGTTTACAAGAATCTAAAAATTGTCGCAGAGTTCTTTAAAACAGCAACTTTTCCAAAAAATATTACTGAAATATTGGCTAATAGTTATTTATCAAAATAAGTAGTGGCTAATATTTGGTACATAATCAATCTGTTTAATATCATTTTAGTACCATTAAAAGAAACTTAGGATATTATCCTACCATGAGCATCTAGTTGTTTTCTCAACCAAGGATGACCAGTGGCAACTGACCAGGATTTTTTCTTTTTTTGGTAAACAACTGACAAGGCTGATAGTTTAGCCAAGTATGAGATGTGAATGCATTATAAGAGTGGAGCCACTTTAATCCTCTATGGTTAATTTTTTTTTGATCAGCAATAAAGATTGTTTCATTAATTAAAATATGTGGAGTTAATTACAGACTGATGACCCAAAAGTCATCCCCAAGGATTACAACCAAAGTTACAACGAGGCCCAATATATATGCTGCCTTGCAGCCCCTTGTTTGGCTAAAGTATCTGCTAACCCATTTGCACTCCTGATCCACTTAAAATCAGCATTTATATCCTTTGCTAATCTTTCCACTTCTCTGAAGATATGCTTGAGGGTCCATGGGACATGTCTATTACATCTTGCCCAAGAGATTACAACTTTTGAGTCCTCTTCTACTTCCAACGGACGAAAACCCAATTGCTTTGCCAATCGGAGGCCCTGTAATAAAGCCTACTCAGCCTTTGTTGAGTTTGTAATACCAATTGGCCCTAAAGATAGAGCCAGTAATAATATCTTGCATTCTGCATTTCTGATTTCTCCTCCAATTCCTGCCACTCCTGGGTTGCCCATAGAGCTTCCATCAAAATTCAGTTTTACTTTGTTTACCTCTGGCAGTTTCCACTCGATTCTTCTTCCTTGTTTCTAGAGTTTCCTCTGTGGTTAATTTTCACTATTCTTATTTTTATTTACATCCTTGATTTTTTCAATAAAATTCTCTTTGTTACTGTAACAGAAGGCCTTTGGTTAGGGAGGGCCGTGGCTCAGAAAACACCCTTTATGGAGGAGAAATATACTAGGAATTGAAAAAAAAAAGAAACTGAATTTAAAAAAACAAAGTATGCTCTTATGGATAGAACAAATAAAAATTATTCTTGCAGTAATTGTATAACATGCATAAATTCTTTATTTGTAAAATTTGTTGAACTCAATGATTTTTTTGGTAATGATTATTGATTTTAATTACTAGTGTATTTTCCCCTTACTTAGGGTACAGCAGATGAAGTTGTAGATTGGTCCCATGGGAGGCAGCTTTGGGAGCTTTGCAAGGAAAAGTATGAACCTCTCTGGATAAATGGTGGTGGCCACTGCAATCTTGAACTTTTCACCGAGTACATTAAACATCTGAAGAAATTTGTGTTGACCGTTGGTAAATCAAAGGCTGCTACAAATGGTCATAAAAGAACAAAGATCGAGTCTGATCATAAGAGTAAACCAGCTGAAAGAGCAACTTCAGATGCAATTGAAGTAGGCACCGACTACCCTGAGGTCTCTAGGAACAGCTTAGATAGTCGACTAGAGAAGTCTAAAAAGTCAAACAAGCCTGAAAAATCACGAATGAGCACTGACCGTGTTGATAGATTTAGAAAAAAGGGTTTGATCTGGTGATTGCACAAAATTTGCATCTCAAATAAGTTAATGTGCGTCAATTGCATGAACAGGCATTCCTTGTTTTGTTGTTGTTCTGTTATGATGCATATCTCTCATGAAATTATCAGTTCAAGCATAGTATGCTTTTAGGTTTCAAAAGGCGTCAATTATTGTCAAAGATCAGGGACTGCAATTCCATGTATACAAACTCAGTTGAATTTTTTTGTTTGTCTTTATGGGGCCATTGCTTGGTGTAATTATAGAATCTCAGGCTGACAAGTCTGAGAATGTGGGTTCAACTGTTTAAGTCTGAGAGTGGCCACTCTGTGAAAATGCCAAAGGTTAGGTCAGTATCCAGTCTGCACCTCTCAAGACCCGAGATAGGTGGGACAAATGTTAGGTAATTACGTTTTTTAATGGCAAGTAAATACATATCATGAAGTTAGCTCTCCTGATGGGAGAGCAAACTTGTAATTTGGCAGATAGCACTGCTGAAATGATGCATCCAATGGGACTGAAGGTTAAAATTTGTAGTATCTGAATATGGAGCAGCTACTGGAGTACTAGTTTGGCACTTTGGCCATTGTTTTTTTTTTTTTTTTTTTGTAATATTGGAGTAGGGATTTGGCACTTGGTTCTAGAAGATTTCTCATGTTCCTGTTTATTTGAAATGACCATGACGTTCGAATCATCTTACTGCATTGTCTACCTCCTTTAAGCTAATGGGCTCTTGCATTTATCAGTGAATTTAAAAAGTGAGGCTTTGCTGCGGGCAAGAAAGTTTAGTAACAGCCGAGAGATCTCTGTCAAATGGCTCTTTATTTGTCATAAAGCCACTATATCTACTTATAGAAGCTATATCCAGGCAGTACAGGAAACAAACTGCCGTTTTACGGGGTAAGTCTTGTCCATTTTCCAAGCTGATCTTAATGATTGGTTAGTTAAACATGTGAATGAAGATCCCTGCTTATCCCATTCTTTATCTCATTCTAAAATTTGAAGCTAACAGTGTCTGAAGACAGAAGCTTGATCTAACTGCCGGAACAACTTGGTTCTATCTGACTCTGAGTATAACCAGGTTAAAGTTCTTCTGTTACTAGTTCCATGCTCTAATATCCGGTGCTTGATTGCTCCGTATCCCATGTCCTACAGTGCTAGCTCGATCAGGCCAATAGACCTGTTAGGACCACATGGAAAATAAATAAATAAAAATAATGGCTGCCTTATTACAGAGACATTGACATAATGCAACTTCTTCATCTGAAGCTTTTGAAATAAAAAGTCAAAGTGTCGTCAGTGAAGTAATTTTCCACCACTCGTGTTTCAACCGTTCAACGTAAAAGCCAGTTCCATTGGTAAGTGGGCTCTGATATTTCCTGCAAAAGGTTTCTTATATAAAGTTGGAGGAAGTGGGTCGTCAACACCTGCGATTCCCTCCTAGTTGGATCAGGATTAGTTTAACTTGTCTTCAGGGAAACACCTAAATAGAAACTAGACTCATTTCCTATTTTAAGTGTGAAATGAGGTTTTTATATTTTTGTAGCTCTGGGTTCAGACTTCCCCTCATAATTAAATATAGATGTTTTGTTGCATCCTCTTTACTTCCTTCTCTTAATTGTTAAGTTTATAGATGACGATCCTCAGAGATGCGTGTACTCAACGAACGTATTTAGTTTTCTTAGATTAGCATAGCTGGCCGGGACCCGCGTCACAAACCCTTACCTACTTCGATTTCATTCCTTTAATCTTCTCAACCTTAACGGCTTAATGGGCCATTGACTCCCTTTCAGTGGCTCCCCTCCATGTGGGAGGTTGGTAGTTGAAGTCCATAAGGTGTGTACGACTTATGAGCTCTCTGGGTTCAACGGCCACCTACACGCTGCACTACAACGCCGGGAAGCGCCGTCTGTCCCCTCATTTGCCTCCTGCTCTGAGCAGTCAAGCTCTTTCTGAGGTCACAAACAGTGGCTTCATTAAGTGAGACTTTATTTATTTCCTCAGTGCCTTCCTATCCACTCAAAATACTATATATTATATATTAAAAAAAAAAACAGAGGAGTGAAGGATTCAATTAGTAGGAGAGTCGAGCTGATCCAAAATAGTGTGGCAAATCTTCCAAGGTGGAGTTACGTACATGGGTGTAGGGACAATATATAGTCTTAAAGGCACGATGACACATGAACGGCCCCTCAATGTCTATCCACTGCTCAGAATTATTGATGGAATGGGTTCGACAAATAAATGGTTGAAGTCATTGGATCCCTCCACATACCCTTAATAGTGAAGTTGGTAAGGGTTGATAGGAACTCACTCTTGTTTTCCAACCAAGAAACTAAACTTAGTTAAATGTTGAAGTTGCAGGAAATGAGAGAAGAGGACATGAAAACAGAAAAACAGATATACTGCGTGCTTCAATTAACTGAGATTCACATTCACAGAGGCTAAGACAATCTGATTGCTGTAGTGTACCCATATTTATCTATTTTTCCATCCAACTGGTGGGTGGGTCCTTGTATTAGAAATAGGTTGGATTGATCCCAATGCCAATGTGCATGTAGATCCTCCACCGACTAGTGGACCCAACTGGTTCCCTACGTGGGTCCCTTCCCCTGATGAACTTGGGCGCCAATTTACAACTGAAACATGATGGCCCACATTTATTGCATCATGATGGTGTCGACTTTCTTTTTTTTTTTCCATTTTGGATTTGGAATTACTTAAACATAAGATCTCATGGTTGATAATACCCCAAATCTTGAGCTGTTAGCCATTGATTGAAAGAAGAATATAAGGAAAAAGATTATTATAACATTTATATTTTCAATAAATTATTATAATATATAAAAATTCTTTAAATTACAACTGAAGACTAATAATAAATGCCAACAACATTCTTCACAACTACTGCTACTGTGCTACATAAATCATTATATATCTGAAAAATTCTCATCAAGAACAGCTAGACCTTATTAATATTTTTTAATCACCATTGATACTTAAACCCTACAATCATGTATAATTACAAACTCAGCCAGAATGTACAGCTGCCATATTTTCAGATTTTTATTTTTTCTTTTAATTTTCTTATTTTTATTTTATTTCACAATGCATCACATTACAATGATCCTCGGTGATATGGGTCCCATAGATGAATATCATTACCTTCTGATTGGTGAAACTTTTGGGTTGTGAGAATTGGGCCCACCAAATAGGGTAATGGGCTAGAATGTGATTCGAAGTGCCAACTGCGCATACGGCTCACGTTAGGAGTATCATATGATTGCAGGGACAGAAACGCATGAAGAAGGTCGGCACGTGGTAGCTTTTTTCCACGAAGTGGAAAATAGTTCTGGCGTGAAAGCGAAGTGAATAGTGAAACATAGAACCACACAATAAACCAGAACAGAGCAGGAGACAGACCAGAACAGAACAGAAACGTTTCGTTTAGTTTAGTTTAGAAGAAGATGCGGTCACATTAACATCAACCTACCTTGGACCCTTTTAACCTTTTTTTTTATGGTAAAAAAAAAAAAAACAGCTTTCATTCAACCGAACCCACAAGAAAACAGAACGACATAACAGAGAACAAACACAGAAATACCTTGGACCCTTTTAACAGACCCCGTTTTTCTTGCCTTTCCACGTTTTCGTCCAAAATATAATAATAACAACTCCTTCTCAAGATCTGAATCCACTGTAAATATATTTTAAGTTGTTTTTCCTTTCTTTCCTTCCCTGTACAGTTTCTCTAGGACAAATGGCTTTTGGGTTCTATAGTTAGGATCAGCAATTGCGTTACTTACTCAGCAAAGGGGCCGCTTTGTTTCTTCATGAATAAAAAAGTTTGCTTTTTAGCCCTTTAAAGTCTGAACTAACCAAAATTCTCTCTTTTGAAGAATTTTTTATTGGTTTTATTTTGGAAAGCATTTTGAGCTTTCTTTTCTTGTTGGGTTTGGTGGTGGGGCTGTGTTTTTGTGCAATGCAGATGACCTGGTCTGGTTTGGACTAAGAAATTAGAGGCGTAAGGAGGAGGGTGTTTTAATTATTATTAATTTCAGTGCCTTCTGCGGAATTCTTTGAATTGGGATATATGCTTAGATTATTTAGTTTTACAGTACATATCCCGTCAGGCCGTCACTACTCCGCGTTTGGTATCGAGTTTTCTTCTTGTTGGTTTGCTGTAGTTGTGGGTGGTGACTGCGATCAGATCTGCATTTGGATTCATTCTACAGGCTGGTGCAGGCGTTGTGACTCGGCGACGATCGAGACTTGACGTGGTAATTCTCACTCTCTTTATACTTCGTTTCGAGTTGAATTGATCGACTGGGTCGTAGCAGTGTTCGACATTTTGTCCTCCATGCGATGGATTAATTCAGAGCTTGCAGTTGCTTGAATTGCAACGGTTTGTTGTTTCTTTTTGTTTTTCTGGGCTCATTTGTTTTCGCTACGATTTGAAGTACATTGACGTTTATTGAGTTAGTTCCACTAGTTTAGTATTTGGTTCAGGTTGGAGATGTTGTAATTGATTTGGTAAATGTTGGTTGTTTTTGTGTTTAATTAGGGACTGGTGTGCTTCTCATTCAATGGAGTGTGGGACATTGGTGATGTTGGGGAAAAGAACTAATCCGGAAATGGAGATTTCTTAAGGATTTTCTGTTATGGGTTTCAATTTAATGGAGTTGTTTTGGGATGTCATGATGAGATCATGACGGAGTTGGATTGCACTTTAAAAGTTAAAACCAAGGTTTTGATGTTTTGGAGGCTGTGGGCCTGAGCCAAAGACTTAACTCTGGTTTGGTTGATATGGCGTCGGCAGAAGGGAGGCGTCATCGGCATGATCGGCATGGTAGGCATGATCGGCACGATCTAGTTCCTCTTGCGGCCTTGATCAGCAGAGAGTTGAAGAGCGAGAAGATGGAGAAGCCGAGTGTCAGATATGGTTATGCTGCTCAGTCTAGGAAAGGGGAGGACTATTTCTTGATAAAAACAGACTGTCAGAGAGTTCCAGGGAATTCTTCCTCTACCTTTTCTGTATTTGCAGTATGTAACCATTCTTTTCTTCTAAACTTTTAAGATTTTAGTTTTCTCTCGCGAATGCTACAAAAACATGCATATCCGCATTTTGGGAACTTAATTTTCTCATTTGAACTCAGTCTTAGGTCGTATTTATGCTCTTCCTAGTGCTCTAATGTACATTTGCAATTGTGATGCTTGGGGCAGAGCTACCCCCGTCTTGTGTAGCTCCTCCTAATTTTACCAAAAAAAAAACCTCAGTATTAGGTCATGGTTGGCTTATCTTCAAATGAATATATGCTTGAAGTTGGTAATTTGTTTAAGTTTAAACCCATATTTGGAATTAGGAAAATATGAAAATCATAGCTTTTGCATTTGCAACCAAAGTAGGGGCTCTGCCTTTAGGTGCGGAGCTATGTTTTAGCTTTTTTTATCTGTTGGGTCTCTCATTGGCCATCTCAAATCAGAGGTGTCAGTTGATTTTGCAGATTGCTTTGGAGTGCCATGGCTCTAAACTTTCATTGTTATATAGAGCTTATTCCCTGATTCTAGTAATTTTATTCGTCTTAATGCAACTTCTGTAATATTTTTTAATATAAATAGAAGGAGATCATGACTGAGTTATCAATGATCATATATTGATAAGCTTTCCAGTTAATATATGTTCAAGTTATCACATAATCCTTTTCCTATGTTGTAATTTGATGGATTTTTTACTATCCTATATATGTGATGGTTTGTAACTCATGTGATGAACCAACTTTCAGATCTTTGATGGGCATAATGGGAATGCTGCAGCAATTTTTACAAGGGAAAATTTGTTAAATCACGTATTGGGTGCATTACCCCGTGGTCTTGGACGGGAAGAGTGGCTTCATGCCTTACCTCGGGCATTAGTTGCTGGGTTTGTGAAGACTGACAAGGAATTCCAGAATCGAGGCATGCGATTAATCATTTTTGTCACACTTGGTTTGTTGCTGCTTTCTATTTTATTCATTTTTATGTTCTGAGGATATGCTAATGCCAGCTTTCATCATCTTACTGTTGCCAGGAGAAACTTCCGGAACAACTGCTACATTTGTAATAGTTGATGGGTGGACTGTGACAGTTGCATCAGTTGGGGACTCACGTTGCATCTTAGATGCTCAGGGTGGTGCTGTATCTATCTTAACTGTTGATCATAGGCTTGAAGAAAATGTGGAAGAGTGCGTGATTTTATTTTAATGTTATGAATCTTTATTTAGTTCCTTTTAGAAAGCAAGGATATATTGCTTAAACTGTAACTGCAGGAGAGAACGTGTTACTGCAAGTGGAGGTGAAGTTGGGAGACTTAGCATTGTTGGTGGTGTTGAGGTGAGGTGCCCTGGTTTTACTCTTTTATATGTACTAAAATCTCAAATAAAGAACTGCCGCTTTTAGGCTTTCTATAGTACATAATTTTTTATCATTATTCTACAATTTTGATAAAGCGTGATACTTATATGCTTAAATTATATATGTACAGGTCGGTCCCCTCCGTTGCTGGCCAGGGGGTTTATGCCTTTCAAGGTCCATTGGTGACATGGATGTTGGGGAATTTATAGTTCCGATACCATATGTTAAACAAGTGAAGGTATCGATCTTTTTACTGAGCCTGAAATTTTGAATTTCCATTTTTGTTTGGGTATTTATAGGCTTGTAGTTTTTTTCCTAATTTCTGATTCATCAGCTTAGTTTTGGCCATCATGATGCTAACCTAATCATACTTCTATGTTTCTAACATTCTTCTCTGGTGTACCAGCTATCAAATGCAGGGGGAAGGCTCATTATTGCTTCTGATGGCATCTGGGATGCGCTATCTTCTGAGATGGCTGCCAAGTCTTGTCGTGGGTTGCCTGCAGAGCTTGCTGCCAGGCAAGTTGTCAAGGTGATTTAAGTTCATCTGTTGCTATTTTCTCCTTTTTACTTTGCTATAAGATCTAATTGTTGTGTCTTTTTCTATTTTTCAATATGATTAATGTATTGATAAATCGAACTTTGATTTGATGCTAAGCTTGTTGTTAAATCAAGTTATTTA
Organism: Nelumbo nucifera; assembly: GCF_055504915.1. Taxonomy (NCBI): domain Eukaryota; kingdom Viridiplantae; phylum Streptophyta; class Magnoliopsida; order Proteales; family Nelumbonaceae; genus Nelumbo; species Nelumbo nucifera. Next base: position 24,330,078 of record NC_142651.1, on the reverse strand, counting down.
GTGGTGTAATGTTTTATATCATTCCATGGATCATTATTTAGGAAGCCTTGAGGATGAGAGGGCTGAAGGATGATACAACTTGTATTATTGTTGACATAATTCCTCCAGAGAATCCATTGCTGCTTTTAACCCCTCCCAAAAAGCAAAATAAGCTTAGATCTCTTATCTTCAGAAAGAGATCACAAGATTCTGCAAATAAACTAGCCAAAAAGTTATCAGCTGTGGGTATAGTGGAAGAGTTATTTGAAGAAGGTTCAGCAATGCTAGCAGAAAGGTTAGCATTCTTTCTCTCTCCTGTTCTTTTTTTTTCCTTTTTTTATTTTGATATTTGATTTCTTTGTATCTGCCAAATAAAGTGAAGTTGATTTATTTGTCATTTTTTTCCTTGGGTAGAAGTGAGCTAGAAGATTGCAATAGTGATAGCTTTATTTTGATTCTCGCAATAGGCAGTGTTTTGCATCTGGAGTGGGGTATGAGCTCCTATAAATTGCCACCTGTCCTATGTGTCAAGTATTGGGACCAACCAAGTGGGTCTAAACCAATATATTGTCTATGCAAAAGGCAGCATAATCAGATGATCTATAGAGCTTGTTTTTGACTATAAAAAGAACTCTCATCCATCCAATTAAATCTGGTAAAATTGAACAGCTCTATTCTTCTGTAAACACTGATTTTTGGCCCACCTGATACTATGTAAGATCCATCTGATGGTGGAACTGGATGCTGCAAATATGTGACAGTGGCAAGTTAGGTCCCCAGGCCACATTACAGGTCCTCTGTCTAGATTAGCTCTTGAGACCAGAAATTTCCAACTTAAAAGATTTCCATGATACTTTCAAACTTAAATAGGAAAATTTCAACCAAGCAACATCCTAATGTATTTGTTCTTGCTTTTGTAACATTTCTTTACTGATTGTCAACCAACTTCACATGTGATTTAGTAACATCCAAGTATTAGTAGAAGATCAAGACTGCAATCAGCCTTGAACCCTAATAGATTTTAGGTTAAGAAAAGTAAAAGAAAAGAGAGAGGGAGGAGGAAGAGAAGAGAAGAGAAACAGGAGAACACAAGAGTTTGAAAGGAGGGACAAATTCTAACACATCTGCCGCCGCCACTCTCTTAGTATTTATAGGTTATGTTCAGTACATAGAGAAAAGGACAGATCTGCCCTTAGTACTTACATGACAAATAAAGTAAATAAAAAACTGAAATAAATAACAACTGAAATAACAAACTGACCCCAACTGACACTACTATGATTGAAACAAATAATTACACATGCTGTCTTACGAACACAGTGGGGACCACTGCTGTGGGGCCCACATCAGTGTTCTCTATACTCCCCCTCAAGTTGGGAGTAGATATTTATCATTCCCAACTTGGATAGGTCTGCCTCTAACTTCTTCCTTGGTATAGCCTTAGTGAGGATATCCGCGAGCTGCATATTAGATATGATATACAGGAGATACACTTCTTGTGATGCGACCCTCTCTCGCACAAAATGTCGATCAACTTCAATATGTTTAGTTCTGTCATGCTGCACTAGGTTGTGGGCTATATTAATAGCTGCCTGATTATCACAATACAGCATCAAGGGCTTTTCATAGTCAATACCCAATTCTTCAAGTAGTGATCTCAGCCATAAGATTTCAGCCACTCCGTTAACCATTGACCTGTATTCCGCTTCAGCACTAGAGCGGGAAACAACACTCTGCTTCTTACTCCTCCAAGAGACAAGGTTACCTCCCACAAGGGAACAATATCCAGAGGTAGACCTCCTGTCATCAACACTCCCAGCCCAATCGGCATCTATATAGATCTCCACCTTCATGTGATTATTGTTCTTGAGCAGTATACCTCTACCCGGGCATCTCTTCAAGTATGCTAATATTCTCTCTACCGCAAGGAGATGAGAAGTTCTAGGGGAATGCATGTACTGGCTGACAACACTAACTGCATAACTGATATCTGGCCTAGTGAGGAAGAGATATAGGAGCTTTCCAACCAATCGTTGGAACATAACTTTGTCTTCAAGAGGCTCCCCGCCCTCTGCACTAATCTTGTGATTCTGTTCAATGGGTGTATCAGCAGGCTTAACACCTAACTTTCCAATTTCCGCCAACAGATCTAGAACATATTTTCTCTGAGAGATAAAGATCCCCTGTTTAGATCTAGCAACCTCAATACCCAAAAAATACTGTAGTGTACCAAGGTCTTTCACCTCAAACTCTTGATGAAAAAGTTGTTTGAGGGACTCAATCTCACTACTATCATTTCCTGTCACTACAATATCATCCACATATACAGCAAGTAGGGTCAGAGAGGAGTCCACCCTCTTAATGAACAGTGTATGATTTGACTGTGCCTGTACATAACCGAACTTTTCAGGGGCTAATCTGAACCTATCAAACCAGGCTCTAGGTGACTGCTTCAAACCATACAATGCCTTGTTCAGTCGGCAAACCTTCTTACCTGTCTCTGTATCATAGAATCTAGGAGGCAACTGCATGTAGACCTCTTCCTGTAAGTCTCCATTCAGAAAAGCATTTTTAACATCCATCTGGAACAAGGGCCAAGAATGATTTGCTACAATGGATAATAGAACTCGGATGGTGGTCATCTTGGCTATTGGGGCAAAGGTCTCCAAGTAGTCTATACGATAAGTCTGGGTGAACCCCTTTGCGACCAGCCGGGCTTTGTACCTTTCAATGGAGCCATCAGCATTATGCTTCACAGTGAATACCCATCTACATCCAACCGGTTTCTTTCCTTTAGGTAGGTGAACCAGTGCCCAAGTATTATTCTTCAACAGGGCATCCATTTCGACTTGCATTGCATCTTTCCATTCTGGAATTGATAAGGCTTCTTGCACTGTTCTTGGAATAGGGACGTTGGCAATGGAAGTGAGATAGGACCGGTAAGAGGGAGATAGGCGATCATAGGATAAAAACTGTGAGATGCCGTGAGTTGTAGATGTGGTGCAATGCCGTTTCCCTTTGCGGACGGCAATAGGAAAATCAAGGTCATCCACAGGAGGGGAAGTGGCAACAGTGGAAGGTGTCTCAGTGGGCTCTGGGACTGTAATACCTGGATCTGGAGCCACAGAAGGAACTGGAGCTGGTCTAGACTGCCGATGACTAGGATCAACCTGCCTGCATCGCCTGTGATAGACTCTCAACTCCTGATCCCTCTGACCACCCTCACCACTATAGCCTTCATCACCCAATGGAATAGGTAAAGGAACAGCCCCACTCCCACTATGCTCCCCCTGAGGAAAGAGACTCAAAATCCCACTCTCACTGCTCTCCCCCTGAGGAGAAACCCTAGGATAATAGGGTGTCTCCTCAAAGAAGGTGACATCCATGGAGACAAACCTTTTCCCTGAAATAGGATCATAGCAGCAATAACCCTTTTGAGTTTGTGCATAACCGAGGAAAATGCATTTGGAGGCCTTAGGTTCAAACTTGGAATGATGAGGCCCGAGAAGATGAACGAAACAGGTACAACCAAATGTTTTAAGGGGAATGATGAACAACTCCTCGTCTGGGTATAGAAGGGAAAAAGGGGTTTTCATATCAAGAACCTGGGAAGGAACCCGATTAATGAGATATACTATCGTGAGGATAGCATCACCCCGAAACCGAATAGGTACATTGGAGGTAAACATAATGCTTCTAGCCACCTCCAAGATGTGCCTATTCTTCCTTTTGGCAACTCCATTCTGTTGCGGTGTATGAGGGCAAGTGCTCTGGTGAATAACTCCATGGCTGAGGAGGTAGGAGGTTAATGGCTTAGCAAAGTATTCCTTTGCATTATCAAATCTAAGAACTTTGATTTTGGCTCCAAACTGAGTGAGAATCATTTGATGGAAGTTTTGGGTCATAGTAGGAACCTCATCCCGAGAACGCATAAGATAGACCCAAGAAAATCGGGTATGGTCATCAACAAACAATAGAAAATATTTGTACCCACCCATAGAAGAGATGTGATATGGCCCCCAAACATCAGTATGCACAATATCAAAAGAAGAATTACTCCTTTTATTACTCAAAGAATAAGAAGTTCTACAATATTTGGCAAACTCACAACTCTCACACCTCAACTTTGATAACTCAACAGACTCAAATAAAGCAGGAAACAGACTCTTCAAGGACCGGAAAGACAAATGACCTAATCGATTATGCCAAAGCATAACCGGACTCGCAAACTGAGAAACAAAGGACTTCTTATCCACTGGCTCCTCCCAACGAGAACTCTCTCCAAGCAGATAGATCCCATTCGTCTCATGGCTAGTCCTAATCACCTTCCTCGTCTCCAAGTCCTGAAAAACGCATCGGTCAGGGAAAAAGGTTACTGAATAGTTCATATGTTTGGTAATACTACTGACTGAAAGTAGGTTAGTATCAAGCTTAGGAACATGCAAGACAGAAGATAAAGAGATAGTATCCGATAACTTGATGTCACCCTTGCCCGAAATGGGAACAAGAGAGCCATCAACAGTGGATACTCTATCTCGGCCAGAGGACAAGTGATAAGTATTGAACAATGATGACAAGCTAGTCATATGGTCGGATGCACCTGAATCTATTACCCAATAGTGGTTAGTATTACCTGGAGCTGAAGCATGGTAAGCTGAGGCTCGAGTACCTGAATGTGCAAATGCAAATGTGGCAGGAGCTGATGGTGACTGAGATGGATGAGCTGAACTCCCAACTTCCTTTTCCAACTGTATGAGGGCAGCCCGAATTGCGACTAAGGTCTCTAGGGATGTGCCTTTTGTGCCTGATGAGGATGTTGAATCAGTGTTCACAGCCACATGAGCATTACCCTTCTTATTTCTTAGTTTTGTTGGGACCAAATGAGGATGTAGCTTCCAACAAGTATCTTTTGTGTGCTTGGGTTTCTTGCAATGTTCACATACCAGGTCCCGTTTATCTTCCTTCTTCCGGTCCCTTTCTGGATCACCCTCTGACTTAGGTTTAACAACTGTCAGGGTTGGGGAAGGGGGCTGAGGTTGCATCATGACTTTCCTCCTGGTCTCATCACTATGCACCAGGGAGTATGCTTGAGAGAGGGTCACACTATCTCTGGTCAGTATCTGTTGCCGCACAATGTCATATTCTGAATTCAAGCCAGCCAGAAACTCAAACACCCTATTTGTCTCGACTTGCTTTCTGTGAGTGTGCATCTTTGGGACTCTCCCACTTAAGGGTCTCTAGATGGTCAATCTCATGCCACAATGATTTCAAGGTAGAGAAGTAGACAGAAATTGGCTTCTCTCCTTGTTTAAGACTGTTCACCTCACACTTCAGTTCATAGGCTCTGGCAACATTAAGGGGCTGGGAATAGGTTTCTTTCACAACATCCCATATCTCCTTGGCTGTCTTTGCCCACAAGTAATTTCGGCTGATATGTGGCTGCATAGAATTACACAGTCATGCCATAACCAAATAGTTCTCTTGAACCCACTTGGTGTACGTTGGGTCCTCCTTGGAAGGTTCTTTCACATCTCCCAAGAGGTAACCCAGTTTTCCCCTTCCTCCAATAGCCATCATGGCTGATTGAGCCCATTCCAAGTAATTTGACCCATCAAATCTCACAGTTGTAATCTGAAACCCAGTTTCAGATACACTACCATAACTGCTGTTCCCAAAACTACTTTCTCCCTGATTTTTAAACTCCATCTTTGGTCAAGAATCAGTAGCTACAAACTGTTAGAGCCACTACACCAGAAAACAGCACTTGGACAGTCGATCACAATCAGAAAACAGTATGGAATCAATGCAGGTCTGATCTGAAACCAATCTGTAATCACGGTATATGCATGAACTAGTGCAGGTCTGATCTGAAACCAATCGGCAATCACAGTATATGCATGAAACCAATACAAATCTGATCTGAAATCAATCGGCAATCACAGTACCAAGCAGTCTGTCAAGTTTTTTTATCCCCTAGAAGAGCTCGAAGCCAAAAATAGGTTTGAAACCAGCTTAGAGAGCAATCTGAGATGCTGGAGTAGAATTAGGGTTTTAATCGTAGGTCTGAAATAAGTGCTCAGCCGCACTTTCCAAGCAGTCCGTACAGTTAGGACCTGTCATAGGGTCAATGTGAAACCCTAAAACTGATCACCTCTGAGAGAAAACCCTAAAACAATCACTTTCCAAGAAGATAAAGAGGGTTCGGCCCAACAGTCAAACCCTAGATTAGAGAGAAAAACCTTAAAGCAGTTCAGCCTCTCCTTCTAGATAGGTCCAACCTATCTCGACTGATAGCAGTCTCTAGAAACTAAATAAAACTTACTCAAAGAATGCTGTTGACTGCCTTCCAGGGTTTACCTGAACCCTAGCCTTCGCTGCTTCTTCCTAATTACCAACTCTCTGCAAGCCGGGCAAGTCCTCAACAGCTGCGAAACTCTCCTGGTAATCTCCAAGAATCAGCCGACGAATATTTCTTCATAAGTTTCCAGCCCTAGCTGGTTCTCATGTGGTCGAATGGACTAGACACACATGAGAAGCCCTAGATAGGCTTTGATACCAAGTAGAAGATCAAGACTGCAATCAGCCTTGAACCCTAATAGATTTTAGGTTAAGAAAAGTAGAAGAAAAGTGAGAGGAAGGAGGAGGAAGAGAAGAGAAACGGGAGAACACAAGGGTTTGAAAGGAGGGACAGATTCTAACACATCTGCCGCCGCCACTCTCTTAGTATTTATAGGTTATGTTCAGTACATAGAGAAAAGGACAGATCTGCCCTTAGTACTTACATGACAAATAAAGTAAATAAAAAACTGAAATAAATAACAACTGAAATAACAAACTGACCCCAACTGACACTACTATGACTGAAACAAATAATTACACATGCTGTCCTATGAACACAGTGGGGACCACTGCTGTGGGGCCCACATCAGTGTTCTCTACATGATTATTGAACTTTCCAATGGAAAATGGTGTAATTGGATCAAGTATGGCAGTCTTGTCTGGTCCAGTTTGGCTGTGGTTGAACACTTGAACCGTTGAAGACCACCAGTAGAGCTTGTATTTTTGTGTTATCACCTGGTTTTCGTACAAAAAAAACTTGTTTCAATTTGGTTTAAGAATACTAGGGACTACTTTTGTATTTCCTGAAGGCCTATTATCCAGTGCTGGCCCTGGCTATCTGTATCTGGGCTTGGGAGGGGTGGACTAGATATAGAAATAACCTTGGCATTTTATTGCACACAGTGGTTGTTTTCAGACTTAAACTTGCATTCATGCACTTGTGAGCCCAAGATTGTACCATCGCACCAAACTATTGCTTGTTTATTTTCTAACTGTTATCTAAATGCCAAGGTGAGCATAGGTAATGGGTCTAATTCGTTCTAGTTGCTTACCCTGGTGACATTGAAGTAGACCCATTAATAAGTTCGGTCTGGGCTGGATCAAGCAAGATCCAGTCCCTACCTGATAGGAAACTAGGTAAGGCAGACCTGGTGCTGACCTAGACCATATGGGTCTGTAAATAACAGGCCCAGAACTAACTCTGTTATTAATTGGGCCTGGTGAGGAAGGCCTGATTTTAATTAAATGCCTAAAGCTTGGTAACTTTTTATGATAAACAAATAATAAATTTGATAAATAACTTTTTTAAAAAATTCATGTTATCCATCAAAAAAAGTAATAAACTTGATATTTGACCATATAGACCTGCTAATTTAAGAAAAAACCTAACAAATGACAAGTTTAGACATCCTAATGCATTTCATCTGCTAATAAAGAAAGTAATGACTTTTCAGTCGCTGTTCGATTTTGAAACCAAGCGGGCTATTACTGCAGAGAATAAAAAGGAAAATCTGCACAGCAATTGGATAATTAATATGTATGTGTGTATGTGTACACATAGAATGTGCTAAATGAAATACAAACCACATTACCATAGGTGGTTCTCTGAAACACCAGGTCATTGCTTACTATGGATCCACCTAGGAGGTTATTGTGTAGCATTAGTTGAGGGCAAAGGTGCAAAGATGATCATTTTTGACACACTCATGTTGGAAGCTGAGTTGACTGAATAGTTCATGCAATATTGCTAGATCTTTATGTCTACTAGAACACAATTCCAGGATTTTGGACTATGTTAGCATACCCTTCCCTGACGTGTGGTTTGCATCATTGAGATGACACCCGCTAAACTGTTTTATAGCCTTTCTGATGATGGATACAATGGAATAATCCTTTTTTCTGAAACAAGGAAAGAATCCATGGAGAAAGAAATCAGTTTTCTTCCTATGCCTACACCAATGGGAATTTCTTAAATTTTTGGGTGCTCAAGATATTGATTTATTCAATTTCTAGTTCAGTGTATTGGAGGTAAGGTTAATCATCTTAAAGGGTAAAAATATTTTAGACAGTCCACTTATACATATTACCCCTTGCTTAGCTTGAGTGTCAGCCAGAGAGTTGGCTGATCTTTGAACCCACTGCACCTACACAACCATAGTCCTTGTCAACCATCTAATCCTCTTAATTTCATTTCTATATGTCCATAGAGCCTCTTCATGATTCATCAGCCAGTCTATGACCACCTTTGAATCCCCTTCTAGAGAGTGTTAGAAGTTGAAGTTAGAATTACACGACTTTTTCTTTTAGCCTAACTTTCATGAGGTCAATGTTTTTCATGATTTTGGTGTCACTAGACCGGTTGTTTAGTTATCTATCCAATCAGATTAATATATATTGTAATTCTAGCATGTTTTGAGAGAGTTAGGTCTGTTTTTCCAAAAGGGTGTCAGTTTTTGGTGAGATTCCAGTCTTTCTATTGGTCTTTCTTGGAGTTCCTTTTGGTTTGTTTAGTTTTAGTTGGATTAATAACGAGTCACTAGAATTGTTTGAGTAAGTTTTTATTTAGGTTTCTCAGTGGGTTATCAATAGGTTTGCCTTTGTTTTGAAGTAATCAGACGTTGTTTCTTACATTTAAAGTAATCTGAGCCCTTATGTTGAGTCTATACATTGAGTCATTGTTATTGTAAATTACAAGAGCAGCACGGGTTCTTCTGTTTCTTCATAATCTTTTAATCATTCTGGTCTGGTAGACAGCAAGCTCTCTACTTGCTTCTTTATCTTTATTCTTCATCAGTAACCACTCAAATTGTCTTCCTTTGCCCAATGAAGCCCAACACCAGAATTGAAAGTGATAAGACCCCAATAGGTCCTAAATCAATTTCGGATCGAATCTCTGCATTGTTATCTCCCATCACCTGAACCCTAAACAAGGTAAAGAGAGAATTACTGCATTAGACACCCATTTCTATTCCAAATCCCAGGGCATTGAATTGTAACAACTAAGATGCTCTGATAATGTTGGTTCCTGTTAGAAAAGACACTGAGTGTGCCATGTTTGGTATGACGATGATTTCCTCTAGGATCTCTATTCTGCTGTCTTAGGTATCACCTTGATATGATGAATCCAGCTTCCCATTTGCTTCTCATTACTTATTTCATGGTATTGTATCAATTGCTCAGTGTTTTGTCACGTCTTTTTATTATTTACTTCACACTAACAATGTTCCTGTACTTTATTTATTATGATTATGGAAATCAGACTTGGGAATGAGTCATCTATGGGGCAGTCGACATCTGGTCTTTTCACATGTGCTGTTTGTCAAGTTGACCTTGCCCCAAGTGAGGGGATTTCGGTTCATGCTGGTTCCATCTTTTCCACCAGCTCAAAACCTTGGCAAGGTCCTTTCCTCTGTGCTGATTGCCGTAATAAGAAGGATGCAATGGAAGGAAAACGACCTAGTGGAGTTAAAGTGGTATAACTGTCCAGTTTTTCTGTCACTCTTTTTTGCCCTGATTTCAATTTATTAGGCCTTTTTTCTTGGCCAGGCAATTGTTTGGATCTCCAAATATGATGGTGTACCCCCCTGTATATGTAATATTAACACATAATACAAGCTCAATCATGGCATCTCAAGAAAAGTAATATGATTCCTCCTCTCTCTCTAGCTTTTGATATTCAATATTTGCTTACCTCGCTTTGATCTCTACTGAAGAAGATGACTTTGTTGTTGTGGTGATGACTTTTCCTTCATAGGCCGCACCACCTCGCTTTGATCTCTACTGAAGATGACTTGTTCGAAGAGTTTGGATCAGCTGACCACAATACCATACCACAGCACATTGGGAACATCTTCCATGAAGACAGAATTCAAATATGAGAGAGAGTGCGGATAATGTTGACCACAACGCATTGACTAATGACCAGCAATGTGCTGTGATCAGCAAACCCGAACTCCTATGAGAGATGTTCCCAGTGTGCAGCTCTACGGCTTTGTGGCTAATCGGAATCACTGCTTAACCGGTCGATCAGTTTTGGTTTTTGACCAGTTTGGTTTTTCAAATTTTCTGTTTTTTATATAATATATATTATATAAATATATAAATATATAATATTATATTATAAATAATAAATCATATATAATATATTATAAATAAATTATTATAAATATATATACCAATTGATTCCGTTAATCGCATTTTTTCATTTGATTTTTCAGATTTTCAGTTTTTTATAAACACCCCCTAGTGGAGTGGCCAGTCTATTGTGGTCAGTAGATATGGCCATGCCATCCATTGGGAGCCTCACCATTCTCGAAACGCCAATTAACTTGGAAGAGGATATAAGTGAAGATGAAATCAGGTCAAGCCCCCTTCTAGTCAGACACAAGGCAGCCCTATTGTAAGACAATTGTCCTCCCAATAATTTGCAAAATCAAGAACAATCTGAATAGTGGCCTTCCAATTATTATGAGAAAAAGTAGACACGTGTCAATAATCTGAGAAGTGGCCATTCAAGAACACAGCCCACGACCATGCAAAGTCACGTGCCATTCAAATTCTTTTTTACAAAAAAGTGAGGAGTGCTGGAGTGGGAAGCTCTCACTCTTTCGTTTCCTAAAAAAAAGGAGAATATGCAACATTTCAATTTTCATCTCTGAACAATATGCAACTTCATCCAACCGAATTATCTATTTTTCTGCACATTTAGAGAGGTTTGCATCTCAGAGAAGTTTGCAACTTCATCCCACTCTCAATCTCTTCTTAGAAAAAAGGACAATATGTTAAATGAGTTGATTGTTTAGACTTGAGTAATTTGTCATTCATGTACAGTTTGTTATGTGTGGATAAACCTACATTGCCAATTTTCAGGAAAAAAACCTAATAATTAATTTTATTTGAATTTCAAAATATTTGTTCCAACCAATTCATTAGTACCCCCTGTACTCAAACTGCAATTCAGAAAGTTGTATTCTCTGCGTCAAATGTGATTCATGCTCTGCACCAAAACCAGGAATCAAGTTTATTTTCTTGCATCCAAACTGCAACTGAGAAATTTACAATCTCTACATTAAATGTGATTCATGCTCTAGATCAAAGAGGGGGTTGTGGCAATAGAGGCCATGTCCGCCTCTGCTTGCAGTCGGTGGTGGCGGATACCAAGGAGGGGATTGTGACAGTAGAGGTGGAGGTGGTGGTAACAGAGGCGGCAGTGGTAGGGAAGGAAATTGGCTCTATCCCAACCTAAGGTGCTATTTTGCATCCTTCCTTTTCCCGGTTTATTGTTGTTTTCCTCTGCGATTTACTATGCGTTATTAGAATGTGTTGAAGTTCAGGTTGTTTGAATTTGTCCGTTCATTCTTTTCCCTCCGAAACTTGTGTTGGCTTTGGATACCTTCAATCTTATTTTTTGTAGTTGTGGGAATCTGAACTTTGCAAGAAGAGTTGAATGCAATAAATGTGGTGCGCCCTCTCCAAGTGGAGCAGGCGATCATGCTGGTAGTGGCGGTGGTTATAACAGAGGAGGAAGCGGAGGCGGATATGGTGGGCACCGTGGTGGTAGAAACAGTGGTTATGGTGGTATAGACGGTGGTGGAAGAGGTGGCTCTTATGCTGGTGGTCAAGGAAGAGAAGATGGTAGTTAGGGTCAAATGGCTATGCCTGCATCGGGATCCTACGGTGGTGGTAGTGGAAATTATCCTCCTCACCCGAATTCTTATGGTGGAAATAGTAATTATGGAACAGAAGCAATTCTTCCTTTTAGGGGTGGCAACGAGTCAAGCTTTTCATGAGTTGTTCGAGTTCGGCTTGGTTTCAACCGAGTTCGAGTCCAATTCATTAGTTCGATTATTAAATGAGCTAAGCTTGAGCCTATTAGAGCTTGGCTCGCGGGCTAGCTTGAATATATATATTATAATTATTAATTATTATAATTCTTAAGTTTTTAAATATCAAATAAAAAATATTTTTATATATAATTTTTTATTTTTATAAAATATTTTTTCTCAAAATCGAGCTCGAACTTATGAATTTTTTACTTGAACCAAGCTTGTGCTCAAGGTTTTGGCTCGAGCTTGAGCCTTGTAGAACAGTCTCGAACCAAGCTCAAACTTAATAGTATTCGACTCGACTCGGCTCGAATCCACCCGTACCTCCTCCTACCAGCTACATTGGTGGTCCTCATTCGTATCCCCCATCCTATGGTGCCCCTCCAAATAGTTATGGTGGCGTGCCCCGGTTGATACATGCTGAAGTGGTCGTGGAGGTCCACCGGGTGGGTATGATGGTGGATATGGTGGTGCCCCCGACACTCAGGTGGTGGCTATGGTGGTGCTCCAGCTGAACCTCCAGCTAAGGTCAAACAATGCGATGAGAATTGTGAGGATTATTGCGACAACTCAAGAATCTACATCTCCAATCTGCCATCGGATGTGAGTATTAAAGAGCTAAGAGAGCTTTTTGGGGGGATTGGCCAGGTATGTCTGTGTTTCTTCCATTTCATACTGGACGATATGCACGTGACATAGTTATTTGTGATACCTATATCTCGAAGAGTGATTTCTTGCACTCAGCATTTTCATTTTCTTGGGACAAAGGCCATTCAACATTTTATCCTACATTTGTATTTTGTGTTTTATGCAGATCTATTTGTTTGTGTCCTGATTAAATAGTCTATAATGTACATCTGTGTTTTGGTTTGTCTAGGATAAATGAAATCCCAAAGAATTGTTTAGATATTATTTCACTGATTGAATCAGCTATCATACATTGAAAGAGCAACTGAGTTACAATAAGAAGACAAAAGAAGTAAATGTTGCTTCCAATTGGCAAAAGAAAAACATATTCACACATTTAGCATGTCTTTTGTGTTATTGGTGTTTCTTCTAAAAGAATTATAAACTAAAAGAATTATAAAAGCAATTGCTATTTTAGGAATTAATTAAAAATTGTAATTATAACAAATTAATTACTTCATAATAATAATAATAATAATAATTTAATATTACTTATTTCAAAATCAATGCACACATAATAAGAATATAATATTAGTAAATAATAGTAATAATAATCTACTTATTATTATTACTGATTTCATAATTATTAATATATTATTAATCTATATTACTCAATAGAGACATGGAATAAAAAATGTTCAAATTACCACTAAATGAATGAACTGAAAAATCTATGAGTATTCTAAGTGACTTGAATTTGACACATCAACATGCCCAAAATTATAATTTCAACCTACATTTCCTATTTCTATCTCTCAATTCCCATAATTCAAACATACCATTAGGTTATGTACAAGATCCCCTACCTTTTTCCTAAAGATAAATTCAAGCCGGTCTACGTGCACTATGGGGAGCTTAGACTTAAAATCCATAACCATGATTGACCAAAAGAAGTTTTGCCACTTAACTTGGAGGTGGCTTCCATACTCAGGATGGTCTCATTATTCTCCTTTTTTTCATGTTTCTTCTGTTGGATGGGCTTTGGAGTCCTAATTATATTATCAATTGATTGTAGTCATACATAATGATGATTTGGTTGTAGTCATATATTTTTCATCTCTTACTTTAGAGGATGGATGCATCTTCAAATGTGGTTTGGCATGGACTATTTTTCTTAGCAGTTCTTTGAATGATTTTCTTCCTTTTTTGCTTCTTTGAATGGATATCATTTAAATGTTTTTTATCCATTCATATGTCCCTAAATATTAAGCAGCATTGGTGAGATTGTTGTAAACATCCATCTAATTTTACTATTTTATAAATAGATTAATGATTTCAAAGTTATTGATACTTTTTTGTGGTGGGTTGCTCAACAAGACATTGATTTTTTATTGTTAAACAGTAAATTTCAAATTAAATGATACTGTAGTTGCCCCTTACTTAGTATGGGGTCATTGTCTAGATAAAACATGGTAAATCTCTTAAATGAAATAATGAGCCTACCCTAAATGTCTATTATAAATAATTAAAAAAAATGAAATAATTCAAATTAAATCAAATAATTACTTGTTGAAAATTACTGGATTAAGTAAATAATAATAACAATCAATTATTTATAAAAATAATTAATAATAATAACAATCATCAAGTACTTAATTAAGTAAATAATAAAAAAAATAACAATCATCAGCTATCATTAATGTTTATTCAAAGCATGCCCCATAATAATTACCAAATACAATAATTAAACCTTAAATAAGAATCAATATTTATTAAATGTCATTAAAATTGTTAAGTCAAATCATTAATGTTTATTCTTAAATGCAAAATATGAATTAACAAATTTATTATATAATAATTATACTCGGTTGGAAAAAATATTTTAAGTAAATATTTAAATAATTACAAATTTAGTTATTATTATTACTATATAAAAAAAATTAAATTAAATACTAAAATAAATTAATAATAATAATAATGGTTAAATTAAAGTAATAAATAGTTCAAGTTGAATTTAATGACCTGTATAATTTTATGGGTTTGACATATAAGAGTCAATTTATGTGGACTCATAGATTGTATGAATATCTTAAAAAATGGCAATTTATAAATAATAATAAAAAATAGTAATAAAAATCATTAATATTTATTCATATATATATATATATATATAATTAACTTCCCCGGGTTATTCACTAGTTAAGAATTAAGAATGATGAATATGGTAGATGTTTTAAGTTTTAAGTTTTGAGTGTATGTGTATAACTGTATCATCATCAATCAGGTGAGCTGGTAAGTGTTAAATATATATTGGGAAAATTAGAATGCAATGCCAATTGCCAACCAAGGGAAGCAGTCCAAAATATTTGTGTTTTGTATTTGAGTTTTCCTCCAATCCTCTATTGTGCGATGCGCTTAATCCGTAAAATCATGACTTTTGACGGGTCCGGATTTCCTGCAATTGGTTTCGTGTATGCTGGGGTGCACTTCCAATCGAATTTTAACACGTCGTGGTTCTCATGCACACCCGTCTCACATGTGCCAAGAAAAATTAAACCGAACTCTGTCCTCTTATAATTTTATAAAACATTTTTTGAAATTAAAAAATGAAAAAGAGAACTATTCATCTTCTTCCCCAACTCGACAACCAAAGAGCGGCGGCCAGCTTCACGGATACACCCTTCAATCCTTTCCATCTCTGGGTAACAGAAGTTGGTACTCAGAAGATTGAATCTTCATTTAAGTTTCAAAATCTTCTATGGTTGTTGACAATTTAAAACAGCCAACCTGAAGCTATTTCACAGTTTGGCCTAGCTTAACGTTCTTTGTGTTTTTTCTTGTCTTATGTTATTCTTACTGCACTTGTTTCAAGTAATGAATTATAAGAACCTGTGTCAACGACGACTCTGCGCATATTTCATTTCTTGATTTGGATTATATTCTTTGTTTTATTTTCCTCCATTTTCTACAGGGGTATTATTAAAGACATTAACTATTATCAACAACTGCAACTTCACAGTACAGCCGGAGGTGCAATCCGGCAGCACATCAGAACAGCCAAGTACAACACGCTTCGCTCTCCAAAATGGCAAGTCTACTACCATTACCGTCTTAGCTTCCCTCTATGGTTGGCATGGGGAGAGTGGAGTGAGGTAGATCCAAAATGGAAAGAAATTCCAAATTAAATATTGATAGCCTCAAGAAGAACACCGACGGCCAACCCACCATGGAGCGTACAAATAAGCCAAAAAAAGGAGCATAGAATCACTCATCAGTGACGACTGTTACGGTGTTACCTCGTAGCTAGGGAAGAGAG
The DNA here is from genome assembly GCF_055504915.1 of Nelumbo nucifera. Lineage (NCBI taxonomy): Eukaryota > Viridiplantae > Streptophyta > Magnoliopsida > Proteales > Nelumbonaceae > Nelumbo > Nelumbo nucifera. The sequence goes on along the minus strand of NC_142651.1, from coordinate 24,313,992 downwards.
ACTGAATAGCAAATACAACAATGCTTAAAGCGACTAGTAATTGGCAAATAAAGGGCACATGGACCTCTATAAAATGAATCTTGAATCTGCACAGGATCTCGAATATATAGAGTCCATGGATTTATGGTTCGGTCTACCTGTAGGTTTTCCATGGCCCATATATATCCATCGAATGTACCAAAAATGGATTGATAGTTGGAGCTTGTGAAGACTGAAGTGTCGGTCCTTGCTCGTCAATGAGGAAGTAAGGAGGAAGGTGGAACTTAATCAATCCTGGGCCGGGATTCCAAGACCAAGACATTGTTTACTCTTGACCAAATCAACTGACGTATCAACTGGAATTTCTTTGTTTTGAGAATATATACCCAAGATTACTGGAAAATATATATTTCTCCCAATAAAGGTAAGGAGAGAAGATTTGTGTTAGAGATAATGAGGTGGGTGGTGTTTGAGCGTTGGTGAGTAAATAACAGATAGCAATAGCATCGATCGGGGGGTCTGCTGGTTATCTATCAGCTGGATAACTCAGCAGATGAGAAGTGTTACCAAGGTTAAATGGGTTCCCATGGCTCTGTTGTTATTGTTGTTGCAGTCATCTTCCTTCTTCTGTTGCACCACCTTGCTTTGCAGTTGGAGTCAGCCGAAGATGACTTGTTCTTCGCAGCACGATGCCATCCGTTTGAGTGTGGGAATCTCAACAACATCAGCTACCCATTTTCCAATTCACAACATCCCGAATGCGGGTTAAGCGTTATCCATTGCGATGAATATAACAGACCTATTATTTATTTTGATTTTGGTGGTGAAAGCAAACGCTACGAAGTTGAAGCAATCCATGACAATAATAACACTATTGTGATCCGTCACTTCCCAGATGGTGATCAAGACGGAGGAGTGGAGGAGGCAGCCTGTCACTTACACAGTTTCACGACACCCACTTTCTCCAATTTGGTCACTACTCTCTTGTTTCAAGTAATTAGCCCTAACCTTACCTTGGTCACGTGTTCTTACAACACCGAGTATTCCCCACCAAAAGAAATCGTGAATCAATTTTTCGAGTACACCTATTATTGTCCGGGGCGGGGGGGCCTTGCATGCCTTCTACCAGAACGGCGATCCAAAGCAGGGTCGATCACTCTCCTATGTTTCAAAGGATTTTTGTTCAGTCTTCCAAATTCCCGTGCACAATCTGTTGCCGCCTCTATCTGATTCTGTCAACAAAACGGATGATCACCTCTCGCCTCTGTTGCACGCCGGCTTCTCTCTTAAATGGAGCTTTCCCCCGGAATGCCACGAGTGCGATGTCAAAGGAGTCCCTTGTCGACGGGATCCACTGACTTCAACTGTCGAGTGTGCAAATATAAACAACGGTATGAAAATACAGGCCCCAAGCCCAAAGAGACGGTATACAATTGAATACAACTTAATTTATCCTTTAATTTTTTTTTTTATTGTTAAATAAATGCGTTCATCATTGTTTCGGTCCTTGTTTATGTCTGTGGCAATTGCAAATTTGTTACTTCCAATTCACAATCCAGGTTCTTCCTTTCCGGGTGGCTTCTGTCTCCAGTCCGCCCCAGTTTGCTTATTTGTAGAATTGATCTAACTGGCAGGAATTTTCTTTTATTTTCCCTTCTTTTTTCTTTTTTTGTGTCTTGGCATACTTGCATCCTTGCGTAAATAAGCATTTGTACCCTCATTTGTACAAATGCAGGTAATAATATCCAACTGGAGCCTAAAAATAATGGTATGTCAATCAAAACAACTTTCTCAATCCTTATTTCTATCTTCTGATTTTTCTTTTTTTTGGGTAGAACATTTGCCTTCTGATTCAATAACAAACCATCCCTTCTCGGGTGGCTTCTGTTTCCAATCTTGCCCTGTTCGTTAAGTGGGTCGTCGGTCCGAAGGGTTCCTATTAGATAGGAATCTTTGACTATTCAGTAACAAATTTCTTTTATTTTCCTTTCTATTTTCTTTTACTGTTCAGTGGACATATTTAAATTCCTGTATAAAATGACGTCTTGTGTCTACAAGAATAGCGATTAAAACCAGAGTCAATCACCCTTGTACGTTCCACACGGTTGTTCAATCACCCCTAGCTTCGGTTGAACGCCGGTGTCTCCCTTCAACAGAGATTTCCAACGGATTGCCTCAAATTGGATTAAGGAATGGTATGGAAATCTAATAGAGGCCGAGAAAGACAAAGATGGGATGGAAATAAAAATTAGTTTTTTTTACCGGTTACAGAAAAAAAAAAAAAAAACAGTATTTATCTGTTTTAGGTTTTTATCATATTCTAACCAGTAAACATCTGAGTTCCTCTGTTCCACATACCATATGCCAAGTTCTCATTTAACCTTGCAGGCTTGCAGTCCACAGAAAACAGAGTGTCACAACGTTGTAAAAGAAGGAATTGCTATTTTATTATGTATTTCTTCTTTTCTTTGTAGGTGTTGGGTTTGTGTATGTGTGTATGTATGGTAGAGGGGGGAGGGGAGTCAGGAATCGATTTCTTTCCACTGGTGTGCTGAGATTTTGTAGATAAATGCAGCTTAGATGTTCATTCTTGATTTTTCGCTAATCCTGTTGTTTCATGTGACAATTCCATTGCAGGGTCCTCGGCACATTGGATAATAAAGACTGCAACCGGTAAGGATCCATCCTGATAATTTCTTCTTTTACTCTTCTTTGTCTCCAAATAATAAAACCATCTTACACTTTTTATACATGAACCTGGAGACTAAAGGTCCTGGAACTTATATCGATTTGAATGAAAGAAAAAGGTCAATACGTGAAAATAAAATTGCAGTCTTACTTATATCGATTTCATACCAATGTTAGAGTTTCTGTTTTGAAATCTATCCAATTGCAGTCTTACTTATAAATTGATATATTCCTTTTTTCTTGTTTTTTGTTTTTTTTTTCCATTTTTTAGTTAGAATTATACCTGGAATCAACTAAAAAGAAACAACCAATAATCTTCGGATTGGTAGACTTGCTGATTGGAGCATGGAAGATGGAATTGGAATCCTCTGATTTTCCTCTTCACCGTCCTAGTGCTTTTACCGAGATACTTGTCCCTAAAACAAGTTCCCACCCTCCTGAATGCGAGGATGGAGATCGAGACCCGAGTCACCCGACCCCTTTTTTTAACTTTTAAAATTACTTAATGAATAATAATTCAAAAGTCCCTTACTCTCAATGAGCACTGAGCAGGATCAGTTGCTGAAAAATCAAAAAGCCTGGAGGAGTGGCTCATATGTTATCTGGTTCACTTAAGCATAAATGCGGATTCAATTCCTGCAATCACCGACTTTAAGAAGGATTATTAGTGTTATTATGCATCACACGTATCACCAAATACCAAAAAGTAAAAAAAAAAAAAAAAAAAAACGAATTACAATATATGAAATACTGATTCGGCTTGCCGATTTCTCTTGGAAAGTGTTTTGTGGTTGCTTTTATTTTACGGGTAATTATTTATATATAGAGAAACTATTTATATACTTGAACTTTTAAAATTAACTTAAAGATGCCTTGTTGAACTTTCAATGGTAAATCTAATGGATAAAACTTAAAAGACAAAAATAACCTTAATTATTCATTAAATTTTCAAAGTAAAGCCCCACTCTTCCTATTCAAGAAAAGCAGCCACAGCCACAGCCACAGCTACATTTATCTTTGTCTCCGCTCTTGCTTTTGTTCTAATAATGTTTCCACCTATGAAAAAACTGACCTCTAGGAAATCAACCCCATCGAAAATAAAAGGAGGGTTTGAGAAGGATCTGACAACGAGTTGTTATAAGATTGAGCGGTAAATCCAGCAAACGTACAGAGACGTGAATGCCATTAAAAGAATCTCTGAAGCTATTAAAATAAAGCCAGAGAAAGAACAAAACAAAAAAAAAAAAAAAAAAAAATTGAGAGAGAGAGAGCTGAAAGACGAGGGTCCAGTTCCAACAGGAATCAAGAGCAAGTATCCATTGTTGCAGAAGAGATGGGTCGAAGATGGTCATCCACAGCAATGACAACGATAATAACAAAACACCAACAATAACCAAAACTGCTGCCAATTCAAACCATCACCGTATCAAGCTCTTTTCTTCCGCCCAATCCACACCCAAGAACAGAGAAGCAAATAGAAATTATTGGAGGGAGAATGTAGTCGGCTGCCTTCTATCCTTTGGTTACTACTGATTAATAAAAGATTCCAGATCTTCTCTTCTCTCCCTCAACTACTTTGAACGGTAACAGGAGGAGTTTTCAAATTTTCGTAAAAAGATTCTTATTTTTGTTAGTTTTTAATTAAAAAATTAACCCAAAAACTTTCAGAAGGACCAATTTGGAATTATGAAAAATTTTAATGATAACTACAAACAGCCCTAAACGTTTCGTTGATGGAAGGCCTATTTCTGTTATTACGGCCATGGTTTTGAAAGTTGAGGGTACATATAAGTACTTTTTCATATATATATATATATATATATATATATATATATATATATATATATAAAACTAATTAACCCTTTATTTTATTACTTATTTTGCAAAGAAGTAATTTTGCTAATAAGACTCTAATGTTGACTTGTATATATTTGTATACCTCAGGGTGCTATCTTATTTTTCACACGTTAAGATATCTATTTTTTTTAGGGTAAATTTCTGAAACCTCGTCTGAACTTTCTCAGTATATTCTCTTTTGGAATAGTTTAAAGAAGCATGAAAATGTTCAAAATACTCATTCAGTTACTTTTGACTAAAATGTTTATTTTTCAAATTTTATATACATATGAATTGTTAGTCCAAACCCTTTTCATCTCTTTTATGAAATTGATTTATTTTTCAAATTTGCTCTTCATATTAATGTTCAAAGGTAAAGCTCCAACTTTAAATTCTTTACTTTTTTGTATTTATAAAATTTGAATTGTTTTTTCTGTAGAAACTGACATCAATAGTAATTGTATGGGTATTTTAGACATTTTCATGTATTTTGTTAAAGGTTTCTAATATAGGGGGTCTACTTGCAACTATATCAGAAACTTCAAGGGAGGTTTTAGCAATTTAACCTTTTTAGCGTACAATGGGAAATTTTAACGCCAAAAAATATGAACTATGTTTTGCTTGGGGAACTTTTTTTTTCTCTTGCCTTTTAAAAGAAACTAAAAGAGATGAAAACATCAAAGTTTTCACTGTAAGATGTACAGAAATAATGGCAAATTTTTTTATGTTCATTTTTTAAAGAAACAAATGCAGCCTGAATTATTTTCATGTGGATGAGTTTATCTGTAGTTGTCAATTAGTACTACTCATCATTGAAGTCTTGTGAGATGAGTAATTTTTTCAGACATTCCACCCCTGTTTTAGTTCCTGGTTTCTCTTCTTGCAGGTGTAGGAATTGGGATTGTAGTGAGCTTCATTCTTGTAATCTGCTTCTTGGCAAGGAAACTTTCATCAGATACATCAACAATACATTGGAAGAAAAGAGGGAAGAATTGTGATGATGTGGAGGATTTTTTCAAGAACTATGGATCCCTAGCCCCAAAGAGGTACAGTTATTCACAAGTAAAGGAAATGACCAACTCCTTCAAAGATAAGCTAGGCCAAGGAGGCTTTGGTGGTGTTTACAAAGGAAAGCTGCTTGATGGTCGGGTCGTAGCAGTGAAGGTTCTAAGTGAGACCAAAGGCAATAATGGTGAAGAATTCATTAATGAGGTTGCAAGCATTAGTAGAACTTCTCATGTAAACGTTCACTCTTTTAGGTTTCTGCTTTGAGAAGCAGAAGAGAGCTCTTATTTATGAGTTCATGCCCAATGGATCTCTTGAAAAGTTCATTTATGGTAGCAAGTCTTTAATTATGAATCCTCACTTGGGATGGGAAAGACTATATCAAATTGCAATTGGAATTGCTCGGGGTCTAGAATATTTGCACCGTGGTTGTAACACACGCATTCTTCATTTTGACATAAAACCACATAACATTCTACTAGACCAAGACTTCTGTCCAAAGATATCTGCATAGTTATGCCCTAGAAAAGAAAGCACTATATCAATGTTGGGTGCGAGAGGGACTGTTGGGTATATCGCTCCAGAAGTGTTTTCTCGACATTTTGGAAAAGTATCACACAAGTCGGATGTGTATAGCTATGGAATGATGGTTCTGGAAATGGTCGGAGGACGGAAGAAAATAGATTTGAGAGAGGTTCAAGGTAGCCAAGTATATTTCCCACATTGGGTTTATGAGCGTCTTACAGTAGACAGGGATCTTGGACTAGATGAAGACACAAGTGAAGGAGAAGATGAAATTGTGAGAAAGATGAGCATGGTAGGTCTATGGTGCATCCAGACTGATCCCTGAAGTCGCCCTGCAATGAGTAAGGTTGTTGCAATGTTAGAAGGAAGCCTTGAATCCATGCAAGTTCCCCCCAAGCCTTTTCTGACTTCTCCTTCTAGATCACCCCATGATTCCCTTGCAGAATGAGACAGCTATTCCATGGCATCAATATATTGCAAGCATATTAATTCCTGTATTTTATCCAGAATCCAGATATGTTTTCTCAAAGAGTGTCTTACGGTTGGAAAAGATTTTGGATTAGATGAAGATACAAGAAGAAGATGGAATTTGAGAAAGATGAGCGTAGTAAGTGTATGGTGCATCCAGACTGATCTCTCAAGCCACCCTGCAACTAGTCTAAGCAGATATGCGGATTCGAATCCCGCTATTACCACTTACCTATGTGTTGTGTTAAATACCAAAAAGAATAGTAATAATAAAAATCACCCTGCAATGAGTACAGTTGTTGAAATGTTAGAAGGAAGCTTAAATCCTTGCAAATTATATTGTCTCCCCCAACTCCACCCCACCCCACCAGTCTTTTCTGACTTTTCCTTCGGGTATCACCACAAGACTCCCTTGCAAAATGAGAAAGCTATTCCATGGCATCAATATTGTAAGCGTCTCCCTGTATTCATTCCAAGGTACCAACCAGAACCCAGATATGTTTCCTCATAGACTACCTTAACTGCTGGAAAAGACAATCACATTTATTTTCCTGTACAAAGAAGCAACGCCACTTTTTTGAGAAATGGTGGTATATATATATATATATATATATATTAATAATATAAATTAAGAAGAAAGGAAGAAGCTCTGTTGAGGGAGAGATTTCCTCAAACAGCAATGCAGAGAATAGCCAAAAGGCTACTTTTACAATACATAATTTTCATCCCATATTATCGAGTTCCAATATTCTACAAAAACCTTAAAGCCGCATCCCTTGAATAGGCTGTTGATGGAAACCCATAAGGAAAGCCAGATCCGGAGGTGTAGCCCAATTCAGGCCAAACCACTTGAGAACATGGGTCCAAATTTTGTGATGGAAACCCATGTATATAGTGCTAAATTGTACACTATATACATGGAAGTGTAGTAATTGGCCATATCTTTTGATTATTTACACACATTAATAATGTTGCTGTACTAGTTTATTTTGATTATGGAATTTAGGCTTGGGATTGAGTCAGTCATCTATGGGGCAATCAACATATGGTCTTTTGACATGTGCTGTTTGCCCCAATTGAGGGGATCTCGGTTCATGCCGGTTTGATCCTTTCCACTTGCTCAAAACCTTTCCTCTGCTGATTGTCGTCATAAGAAGGATATAATGGAAGGAAAACCGTCCTAGAGGAGTTAAAGTGGTATGGTTGTCTAGTGTTTCTGTCAGTCATGTCCGCGCTCTCTCCTGATTTCAATTTATTAGGACTTTTGTCTTCTTGTCCAGCCAATTATTTGAACCTTCCAATATATTGATGTAATTGTAATGTACCGCGCTGTAAATGTATTCTTTATACATGATACAAGATCAATCGTGACATCTGTAGAAGAGTAATTTGATTTCTCTCTCTGTAGTGACGGGCCTACTAGGCTTTTAGTTAGAGGTGAGAAAAAAAAACGAATTCAAAAATCGGTTTAGTTTCAGTTAGGTATTTAAAAAAAAAAAAATCATAAAGTATCGGTAACCAACTGGTATACATATATTATATATTATATATATATATATATTTATAATATATGATATATTATTTATTAATTAAAATATAATATTATATATATTTATAATATATATTATAAAAATTGAAAAACCGAAAAACCAACAATTTCAGTTTGATTCTAGTTACCGATTTTCCAAAAATCAATAAGAACTCGATCCTAAAACAAACCCTACGGTTCGGTTAGCACCCCTACTTTTAGTGGGTACTGTTAGTGGGTTGGGTTGGGGCCGGCCGGCCGGGGGGTGGACTTATAATTAGTGTTGGGCCTCGTTGTTGGAGACGCGGCCGATTAGTGTGAGGTTGTGTAGTGGAATTGGACCTAATTCTGGTGGATCAACTTTGTTCTAGGGCGAGGGGTTGTGCGCCGTATATGGTATTGTGTTTTTATTGTTTATACGTTTCGAGAAATGGTGGTTCCAAGCATGTTTCCGTCGTTAATTTTTTATCACTTTTTTATTAATAACTGCCGGTGTGAGCTTGTCTTCCAGCATTGATCTAAAATTATTGTCAAATTCTCATGATTATGGATTATAATGGCTTTTTGGCTAATTTATAACTTTCATTTGTTTTACTATTTTCTTTTCTGATTTATTTTATTATTACTATTGATGACTTGTGATTAATTAAGGTCGCGTTTGGCAAGTCTGTTCGCGTGGGCTTTTGGCTGTTTAGAAGCCTAGAAACTCGATTTTTAGGTTTTTCCCATTTGGTAAATGATAGATCTATTTGTAAAAAGACGCAGCCCACAAAAGACACGAAAAGCCTGAATTTGGGCTTTTTTGGGAAGCTTCAAATGAAGCTTCCGATGAAGCTTCCGCAGTCTTTTGTCTTCTTCGAACGTGTGCCACAATGCACACGCTTGTGACAAAATACCAATCCTTTGATAAAAACTCTCAAATGTTTTGAGCCCTAGCTCTCAGCTCTGCCATTGTCGACCTACGTAATATTCTCTTCTTCTTCTACAAGTGTCCTTTTCCTCTTTTTCTTCTTCATGCGGGTTAATTTTTCTCTCCTTTTTGCAGGTATACCATCAGGGTAACTTGCAACGATCGGAGGTTTGAAAACTTGTTAACAAGACAGGTACAACCACATTTCCCTTCTTTGTCTGGAATTTCTTCTTCGTCTCCTATTGCTGTTGTTATTCGTCTAGAACCCCTTAAGCCAACCTACGGCTTCCAGTCCTACCAAAACCGTTTTCCTACTATCCTCCCTAATTTTCACCAAAATTGTTTCTCTCTGATTTTCATTGCGGCTCCCGGATTTTCAACAAATTTTTATCATTCTCATTATTGTCTAGTGTCTAGCTACGTAAGTCCCTTCCTTATCAACACTCTCTTTGAAAAGTAGAAGTTTTTCCAGTGAATGTTGAAAAGCAAAAAAGGTGGGTCAGTCGGTGCTCACTGAAATTGCAATCGGTGGCCCACTGAGCTGAGCCCACCATTTATTCGGTGGCACACCATTTTCAAACCACCAGTTATGGTTTGCTTAGCCATGAAGAAATTTTTCATAAATGCCCATTATAGCCCTCAGTACAAGTATAAATAGGGGTCCCTCCTATGTTATTTCTCATTCCATTCTCCATTTCATTTTGGTGCATAGTGTATACAGTGTGTTGAGAGGAGTATTGAGTTGGGTGTATTGAGTGCCGGGTACGGGTGTGATTCCGCTGTCATTTTGTATTTTCTCCTGCTTATAATCAGAAGGAAGCTCCGAGTTGTTGCTTGTGGACGTAGGCTATTTGGCTGAACCACGTAAATCTAGTGTTCTCTCTTTTTTTTTTCTTTATTTATCTCCTGTTATATGCTTTGGTTTTTAAAAACCAAGAAAAGTTACTGAACCCAAATGTGGTCATATTAAAAAAAAAAAAAAATTGTCACATTGGCCATTAGTGTCAAGGTATGCATTATAAGCATTATTAACTCAAATGAGTAGAGAGAAATTGTCTCTTGTCCCCTAAATCTTGGGTTTAGGGCTGAGAACTTTTTTCGGTGTCAAAGTTTACATGACTCGGAATAGTAATCAAAATACAAAGAAAGAAACTCTCACTTGGCCCCCTACATCTTTGGATTTAGGGTTTAGAACCTTTCTTAATTTTCGAAAACCAAGAAAAGCTATTGAACCCAAATGCGACTACATCAGAAAAAAGAATTATCACCTTGGTTGTTAGTGTCAAGTTATGCATTATATGGATTATTAACCTAAATGGGTGGAGAGTAAGTGTCACTTGTCCCCTAAAATTTTGGTTTAGGGCTGAGAACTTTTCTTAGTTTCTGAAAACCAAGAAAATTTACCAAATCCATATGAGGCCAAGTTAGACTAATTTTTCTTCAATCTGGCCATTGGTGTCGAAGTTTACATGGCCTAAATTACTAACCAAAGCACAAACAAAAAAACTCTCACTTGGCCCTTACATCTTAGGATTGAGGGCTCAGAACCTTTTTTGGCTTTTGAAAACCAAGAAAAGTTACTAAACACAAATGTGACTAAATTAGAAAAAAGAATTACCACCTTGGCCATTAGTGTCAATGTATGTGTTATATGGATTAGTAACCCAAATGAGTAGAGAGAAATTGTCACTTGTCGAATAGATCTTTGGTTTAGGGCTGAGAACTTTTCTTGGTTTTTGAAAACCAAGAAAATTTACCGAACCCATTTGAGGCCAAGTTAGACCAACATTTCATCAATCTGGCAACCGGTGTCGAAGTTTACATGACTAGGAATGGTAACCAAAGCACACAATAAGAAACTCTCACTTGGCTCTTACATCTTTGGATTTAGGGTTCAGAACCTTTCTTGGTTTTTGAAAACCAAAGTGGCCATATTAGAAAAAAAATTGTCTCCTTGGCCATTAGTCTCAAGGTACACATTATATGTATTATTAACCCGAATGAGTAGAGAGTAAGTGTCACTTGTCCCTTAGATCTTTGGTTTAGGGCTGAGAACTTTTCTCGGTTTCTAAAAACCAAGAAAACTTACAGAACCCATCTAAGGCCAAGTTAGACTAATTTTTCACTAATCTGGCCATCGATGTTGAAGTTTAAATGACCTAGATTAGTAACTAAAGCACAAACAAAGATACTCTCACTTGGCCCCTACATCTTAGGATTGAAGGCTTAGAACCTTTCTTTGTCTTGGAAAACCATGAAAAGTTACTGAACCCAAATGTGACTACATCAGAAAAAAGAATTATCACCTTGGCCATTAGTGTCAAGGTTTGCATTATATGGATTGGTAACCCAAATGAGTAAAGAGTAATTGTCACTTATCCCCTAGATTTTTGGTTTAGGGCTGATAACTTTTCTCGATTTCTAAAACCCAAGAAAATTTACGAAACCCATTTGAGGCCAAGTTAGAGTAATTTTTCAGCAATTTGGCCACCGGCGTCGAAATTTAAATGACCCTAATTAGTAACCAAAGCACAAATAAAGAAACTCTCACTTGGCCCCTACATCTTAGAATTGAGGGTTCAGAACCTTTCTTGGTTTTTGAAAACCAGGAAAAGTTATTGAACACAAATGTTACTACATTAGAAAAAATAATTATCACCTTGGCCATTAGTGTTAAGGTATGCGTTATATGGATTAGTAACCCAAATGAGTAGAGAGTAATTGTCACATGTTCTCTAGATCTTTGGTTTAGGGTTGAGAACTTTTCTAGGTTTCTGAAAACTAAGAAAATTTATCGAACCCATATGAGGCCATGTTAGACTAATTTTTCATCAATCTAGCCACCGGTCTTGAAGTTTAAATGAGCCGGATTAGTAACCAAAGCACAAACAAAGAAACTTTCACTTGGCCTCTATATCTTAGGATTTAGGGCTCAAAACCTTTATTGGTTTTTGAAAAGCAAGAAAAGTTACTGAACCCAAATGTGACTAAATCAGAAAAAAAATTATGACCTTGGCCATTAGTGTCAAGGTATGCATTATACGGATTAGTAACCCAAATGAGAAGAGAGAAATTGTCACCTGTTGTCTAGATCTTTGTTTTAAGGTTGAGAACTTTTCTTGGTTTATGAAAACCAAGAAAACTTGTCGAACCCATAGGAGACCAAGTTATACCAACTTTTCATCAATCTAGCCACCGGTGTCAAAGTTTACATGACTCAGAATGGTAACCAAAGCACAAAGAAAGAAACTCTCACTTGGCCCCTACATCTTTGGATTTAGGGTTCATAACCTTTTTTGGCTTTTGAAAACCAAGAAAAGTTAGTGAACCCAAATGTGACTATATCAGATAAAAGAATTATCACCTTGGCTATTAGTGTGAATGTATTCATTATACAGATTTGTAATCCAAATGAGTAGAGAGAAATTGTTACCTGTCGTCTAGATCTTTAGTTTACGGTTAAGAACTTTTCTTGGTTTCTGAAAACCAAGAAAATTTACCAAACCCATATGAGGACAAGTTAGACTAACTTTTCATCAATCTAGCAATTGGTGTCGAAATTTACATAACTCGGAATGGTAACCAAAGCACAAAGAAAGACACTCTCACTTGGCCCCTACATCTTTGTATTTAGGGTTCAGAACCTTTCTTGGTTTTTGAAAACCAAGAAAAGTTACTGTACCCCAAAGTGGCCATATTAGAAAAAAAAATTGTCTCATTGGCCATAAGTCTCAAGGTATGCATTATATGTATTATTAACCTGAATGATTAGAGAGTAAGTGTCACTTGTCCCCTAGATCTTTGGTTTAGGGCTGAGAGTTTTTTTCGGTTTCTAAAAACCAAGAAAATTTACGGAACCCATCTGAGGCCAAGTTAGAGTAATTTTTCACCAATCTGGCCACCGGCATCGATGTTTAAATGACCCGGATTAATAACCAAAGCACAAACAAAAAAACTGTCACTTGGCCCATACATCTTCGGATTGAGGGCTCACTTGGCCCATACATCTTCGGATTGAGGGCTCACTTGGCCCCTACATCTTATGAAACCGATGTGAGAAATTTTCACTTGTCCCCTTCTCCCAATTAGGGTAAATTGAGAAAGTGTAAACTTCTCCCATTTAGGGTAAATTGTATTTGTTTGATCATCATCCAATACAGTAAGCTCAATTTTTTGTTCCGTTGCATACTTTGTTATTGATTCAGAGATCATTTGATAGTGTATACATCTAGTATTTGATATGTATTGCCTTTCTATATTTATCTAACGAGTTTTACCTTAACCAATTTGTTTGACTAATTTGCTGAATTCTATATTTCATTACAGGTACTTGTACTGAGACAATGCAAATATCAAGCAGGAATAATTTGACGCATTTTGCCCAATTTATTAATAAGATAAAGTTGAATATGCATGAAGATGTGATTAAAATAATGAGTCAAACCCCATTTTATCACTTCTTAAGCATGCCTGCAGTTAATAATGATAAGGAATTATTAAATGAGTTGGTGCATAGATGGGATATGCATACAAATTCTTTTGTTTTGGGGGTTAACAATGCAAATCCTTTTACTGTAGTTGATGTTGCCTTAATATTGGGACTCCCTGTTAAGGGAAAGTTTGTAGATTTGTATATATCTCAGATGACCACCACGCTACAAGAAAAAGTTTTTGATGGTGCAATGGTGGAATGGACTGATGTTGAGGGAAAGATTGAAGATTTGTTGAGCAAAAGAGGGACAGAGTTGGATTGTTATATTCCAAATATTTTGGTATCATATACATTAGGTCAATTTCTCTTTACTCGAAGTGTCCGCAAAATTGATAATATGTGGTTTAGATTTGCTGAGAACATTGATGAGTTAAAAGAATATGATTGGGCAAGTGCTGTATATAGAGAGTTAGTTAAAAGTTTGAATGAGTTAACTTTTACGTTGTTGAAAGATTCTACTGCTAAACGTGGATGGTTGTGCGGACGCTCTACAATATTATCGGTAAGTTTATGTTTGTTGTAAATATCTAATATATTATAAAATGTTTAATTATGATGTTTGGTGCTAATACATTTTGATTGATCTGACAGGCTTGGTTTTTTGAGCATACAACAGTTTTCTAAGACCAAATGATTAGCGCGTTCCCTCGGATGGGAAAATGGATAAATGCAACTCTGCGCCATCAAAGAACCCATGGCCTAGTTATTTCAAACTTGACAATTGCAGAGGTAATTTCATTTGTATACATAACCCATAACCCATCCTGTATCGATATTATGGAAATATCAAGTAGTTGTGCTAATGAGATAATTGAAGAACCCATAGTAGCATATCACCTATTTGAAATTATGAAATGGTAACAGTAACATCACTCATCATTACCATCACATAGCTTGATGGTGAAGTGGTGAAAGTAGAAAATAATATGGTCAAGATTTAAGAATTAAAGGTCAAAGATGAAATACAGCTGGCTGGCAGCTGTATGGTAGTAATATGAAATGAAGTTTTCAGAAATGAGGAATGTGAAGAAATTAAGAAAATCAAATATAAAGAATGGAGAATGATGGTCACTGTACTAGAGGGGAGAACAAACTGATAGAAAAAGGGTTGAAGAATGATAGAAAATCATTATAGAAGAGAGAGAGAGAGAGAGAGAGATACTTGGAGTAAGGTCAAAGACACTCCAATTCAGTAATTCACTAACTGTTACATCAAATAAAGTCTTACAAATTCCTATTAAAAAGTTATTGCACCCAAACTTCCAACTACTGATCACATTTGTAGATTCAAATTGGTTGAATCTCTAATAGATTCTAAATTCAGGCCAAGAGTTAACCAGGAACAACTCTAGGCTTCATCATAATTACAACAAACTAATAGATAGTCCACAAAAGCATAAAAATACTGATTTGAACTCCTAAAGCAGCTCTGACTACTCACTTCCAATCACACTGCAATTAAATAAACTAAATACAAGTCTAAAATTGACCAGACATTAAAATGACTACACTGAAACTCTGTCCACTGATGACACCCTATTGTTAGAATGGTCATTATTTTTTTTTTTTTCAGAACACCTCGGATTCAGAAGACCTTTGTTACATCTGATAGGTAATTGAGAAACTTGTGTTGTCATTATCATCATCATCAAAAGCCTTAGATCATTTCTTACTACTTTCACCCATGTCCTTTTGGTCTACCCCATTCTCTTTTAGCCCGTTGATGCAGCAATCCACCCAAATAGCCACCAAGTTAGGCAGCTGAAATGGGCCCTAAATAAGCTGGAAACAAGCCCACAACGGCCTCAACTTGTTGGTTGAAAATTGGTCTTTAATTGCTTTGAAAAGTCCGGTGGACAGAACTGAAAGAGGTGGATAGTCACTAACCCAGTGAAACAGAAATGGAACTAGGGTAAACAGGGTCTCAAATGGTGCTTACAGTTTTGGAAAAATAAAACATAATTAGTGAGAATGGGTGCTATATTCTCTAGAGACGATTGCAGGAATTTAGTAGTAGATAAAATTGCAAAGGGAAAGAGGGGAAAGACAGATGGAACGTAAGAGGTCTGATATAATTCTAATTGCAAGAATATAGAATCATAAAAACAAACCTGTAACTTTGGAACAGAGATTTAATAGAATTATATTTAACAGGAACTAAACTAACAGTAGGAAACAATAGATAAGTCATTAATGGAGCTAGCACCATTAAGTTCCTCTATGAATTGGCACCTAGAGATGAAGTTAACACCTTCTGCTTTCTTCTTTCTTTAATGTATCTTTTCTTTCATGTTAGATAATTGATGAATTGGAGCCTTGTACTGATGAGGAGCGGGACTTGTTAGCTGATCAAAGCGTTGAGCAGTGTAGGAATCCTGCTTGTAGATCCATGCGGGTAAGACTTGTCAAGCTTGAGGCAGAGAACTCAAGTTTGACAAAGGAGGTTGAAATATTGCATCATCAAATTGCTTCTTCTTCAAAGCATAACACTTGTGATGATGGGCCTATAGGGGCAAAGGCAGAGAAGAGAACTAGAAAGAAATCTCAAGTTTTATTGTCTCCTTATGAGTCCACCTTAAACATAGGTGGAGAGCGAAATACACCAATTGAGGTAGGAAGTGCCGCTGTCCCCGATGAGACTGAAGAGGTCAATTTTGATTTACTTAAATTTCAGTATTAAAGTTAGATATAAATTGAATATATAGCTTACTTTCTTATACATTTTTCGCTTCGGGTTAATAGTCCTAGTTAGTTAGATAGTTGTTAACTCTAATTTATTAATTTTGTAGTAACGTGGTGTGGATGAACGAGAATCATTATTTGACTGCTATGCATCTATATACTTTGTTAAGCGGTGGGTTGGTTTATGATGATGTAAGCTAAATTATTGATATGTTAAACTTTTGATATTATAATTTGATAGTTGAGGATTATCCCATTAAGAGTTGGCTTATTTGTTTTTTTAAGTAAGTAATGCTTATGGTTTCCTTTTAATTGACCGAGAATGCAAGGAGTTAGACAATGGTGCCTCATGCCCATTCTTGTATATACCAACATATGCACTGGCATATGTTAGTCATAAATGAGGACAAAACATGTTTTGAGTGGTATAGTTCCTTGACTGTATCCAAATGCGACCAAAGTGGTAAGTGAATTTGATGGCTTGTTTTCATATCTTTATGAATTTAATTTATGCTTGTCCAGTCAAAATTGTGATAACAACTTTGCATTTTTAGGCAAATTATTATAAAAAAACAACTTATTGGTGTGGGATGGCCTAATACATGGGATTTTGATGCATGCACAGATGCCCCATCTCAGGAAGACAATGGGTATCATTTTTTTTCGATGAATTAGATTTTATATTTTATCTACAATGATAACATTGAATTGACAACTCACACGACTAAATTTGACTTGTTTATTTGTAGCACCCATTGTGGGGTATTTGTAATGAAATATTTGGATTGCCTATGTCGAGGATGCAACTGGGACATCAGCTTGGTATTTATGCAGTTGCTTAGTATTTAGATATGCAATTATTATTTTCTTTAAAGATAATTACTATTAATCCTTGTTAAAATCCCATTAACTTTTCTTTAACAGAGTGATATAAGCATTTTGCGGTGGAAGATGGCTGGTGAAATTTTAAGTTCTGAGATTGATTAGCTGCTCTGAACCACCTGCAAACATGTTTACCCCAACTAGATTTTCCTAGGACAGGCCAGATTTGGGTTAAAAGCTCTTTTTGAAATGGACAGGATGGTAACTCCCAAGTATTTTCATTTCTCATGTTGATATTCGGGTGAGGATGCTTTACCATTGTTAAATATGTTGGGCATTTAGATGGTAGCAAAGTTTTCAGCAAGGTGCAATGAGGCATATGGCTCAATTGGACAGAACTCTTTTAGAACATTGTCTTATTAAACTTCAGCTTTTTGGCCTTAAATAAATTCTACATCATCTCTAGGCAACTACTGATATCCCATTTGTTGTGGTTTTCTTTCTTGTTTGATATTTAGAGTTTATGAGCTACGAAAAGTCAATTTCGATAACAGAAAATGAATTTCTAAATGCTATATTTTTCAGGCATAGCCTAAGGAACCACTTAATTTCATTACTAAAAGCATGATAATTTGTTAAAGATGAAGTGCAATCATTTTTGTACTTAGTTCAGTGCATTGAAACTTATGAACTGTTACCTGTAGGGAGTTGTGGAGTTTGACATATTAAAGAGAGAGAACCTTAGGGTTCATGTATAGGAAAGAACAATGTGTTTTTCCTCTTTCTATTCTGAAATGTTCTTAAGTACTGAAAAGTCAAAAACCAAATTTCTTTCCGGATTCTTTTTCTTGTAGTTTAGAAACATTATCAAGATGAAAAATATTAAAATAATATTAACTCTAAAACAATATATGGGACTGGGAGAGTCCTGAGTTCACTAATTTAAAATCTTGTCCTTGTATAAGTTGAAAACACCATTTGCATGAATGAGGTCATTATGTCCTTGGATATGTAGATAACGCTTTACACCTGATCGGATTAGCACGAGTCATGGCAGTCCTGTTTTAAGTTGGGTTTGGTTTGTGGCTGATTTCTTATGTTGTATGTAGGCCTGGCCCAATTTCAGCCCAACATTTTCTGGGTCAGGGTAGGCAAACACCACTTAGAGCCCGGTTTTAGATTTAGGATTAACTGAATGTAACTAATGCCCTGATGGGTGGGGTGGGGTAGCACTTTTCCTAGCTGAGCCCTATTGGACTTGGACAGTTAAAAGTGGACCAAAGTACCACCCCAAGTGATGCATTCTTATGCATATTCCAGAGAAAACGGTTGGAGTCAGCCACCCGAATACTTGTATCAACCTCTGAGCTCGTTTATCAAGAACAATAAGGTGTGAGAATTCTTTGTACAGTTGCTATATTTTGACATCTGGTACGTGACTTTGATTGAATCAATCATGTTTGTGCTTGACCTCACAATCTCGATTACTGTTGGATCAAACAGTTTTTGCTTGGTCCATTGTAGGCAACAACCAAACAAGGTATAAAACAAACGGCCCATTGTAAACTTCAAAGACCTTGAACGAAGAATGTTGACCAACATATTGTCTAAATCTCAACTGCCTAATCAATACACAATTATTGTTATTGGGAGTTTGGCATCCTCAAAAATAATCTTAATCCTTGTCAATTTATTCACACACGGTGCACATCAGACCCCACCATCTGGGTTTCCCATTTAACACTTTTCCACATGATCTCCACTATTGTACTGTGACACCATATCATGTATCTCTTTATTTATTTATTTATTTTGCAAGTGAATGGCAAATATATTGAACTTGATCAGTTAGTACTTAGCAGAGTAATTAAACAGATGGTTATGAGATTATTTATCATGTAGGCAGAGCTGGGATTAGTCAAATAGTTTCATATGTTGGTCGAATTTGGGAATTGGTGTTGTAATTTTTCTTTTCTCTTTCTTTCTTTACAAATTTCTTTGTTTTTTTTTTTTTCTTTTTTCTGATGGGTGTGTGTGGTTTAAAGACAGATTGCTTGCTTGAGAAAACGGAAACCAAAGTTCTAGAGTCAACCTCCAACTTGGATTCTTTGTCTCCCTGTTTACTCACTGTATCTTTTTCTGTATATGTAACACAAGGTCCCCCCTCCCAAAAAAAGAGAGTGGGGAAAAAGCAGAGAAGAAAGAGCCTCTCACAGTGATACAGTTACATAGGGGCGTAGAGGGTCCTCACTTTATTTTGTATCAGAACAAAGGCTCCACTCAACTCCCCAAAATATCCTCAGCTCTTGCTTTATTTTCTCTAAAAATGAAGCTCTTAATGGCACCCGTTTTTCAATAAAGTTACAGAAAATGAAGGTGTCCTTGGTTCCTTTTTTTGAGATGGAAGCCTACATCACATATATAGACATACACATACATGATGTGATCTAAAATAAAATACATAGGGTGGCCTCACTGATGCACCCATTGGGTAATGTTTCTCTTGTCATTCATGGGGAGAGTTCTAGCAAGTAACAACTCAGTACACACTCTACAAGTACAGTTATCTAATTGTACATTTGAAAACATCTTCCTATAATTTCAACACACATATAAGGCAGGTATTCTTGATATTCAAATTCATTTTGATTTTACCAGATTTGGATATTCTCTTGTTGATTTTTTTTTCTATCATTAGCCCTTCAGCATATTACCAGATCTTATTTGAGCGGTTGCATTTGTAGCTTATTCCTTGTTAGAGGTGGAATGAGGAGTATTGGATTTAAGGTTATTGAGACGGACCTAGCAGAGTATTGTGTGGTTACTCCAGACACTGACATCTTTTGTGAGGGGGAGTTAGTAAGGAAGGATGAAGATGGGTTAGATGAATTAAGTTATGATGAAGTTAGTGGAGTCAGAAAGCAGATAGCTCAAATACAAGAACTAGTGGAACTTCCTCTGAGACACACAACTTTTGTATGGCTACCAAAAGGAATTCTTTTGATATGTCTGTCAGCAGTTATATTTAGTTATTGTTATAATTCCTCTGTGAAGGTTGATTTGGAAAGGATTGCCAAGGATACATGCAAATATGTTAGTGCTGACCTTGCAGCTTTGTGCACTGAAGTTGCTCTTAAGTGCATCAGAGAAAAGATGGATGCCCTTGATTAAAAAGACGAATCAATAGATGCTGAGATGCTCAACTCAATGCACATTACAGATGAGCACTTCAAGACTGCTCTTGGATCAAGCAATCCCTTAGCTCTTCGTTAAACAGTGAGTACAAAGCTTCCAAATAGCTTGGGATTTCTGCTTTGAGGCACTCCAGAAGTTGAGATATCTTAACCTCACTCCAGAAGGTTAAAGTACAAACGCTATCCAAAAGAATAGAAACTATTTGTTGATGATGGAATAGCTCCCAAAATGGCATTTGTGAAGCGAACATATATTGTACAAGCAAAAGAATCTATCAAATTTGAAATTAATATGTATTTATAACAAATTACAAGATTGTATTGGTTGTTACATTTATATGATCACCAACACGAATGAATGACCAATTTTGTTGGATACGTAACATGTAGCAAAGACCTGGCAACTAAGAACCCATAGAGAAATATGGCGACTTGACCAATACATATTGTGAGCTTCTGTAATAGTGTTTCAGCTTGAATTATGTGGTTCTATGTCCATTGAGTTGAACATACTCATGTTTCCATTCTGCTATGGAGCAATCCCAGTTTGCAATATAGAATAGAGTCTCATTCTTCTCCTACGATTATAAATAACACCCAATAGATGATTTCAATGTACCATCGGTGAAAGCTTGGGGAAAGTAATCCAGACAGAATGATTGGAGAGTACCTTCTCAATATCCAATGACCATTTGAAATAGCTGAATCCTAGGAGATTAAGCTTCATATGGAATAAGTGGGTTCCTTTGACAATGGGCAGTTGGGCACATTTAAATTCAATGTTCACGGGACCTCTAGGGGTAACTCCAGGGAGAGTGTTGGGGGTGGTATTTATAGAAATCATGAGGGAACCTTTCTTTTTGATATTGCCCGCTACTTTGGCTTTTGTTCAAATATGAAGGCCGTGCTGATATCCCTTCTACAAGTTGTCTTATATGCCAATGATCTCAACCTGAGATCCCTTTGGATTGAAAGTGATTCAAAGTTTGCTGTAGATATTCTAAACAAAAATTGTTCATGTCCATGGCAGGTGCTAGGCATTGTTGATCAAATTACTAAGGCCACTGAAGATTTTGAAATCAGGGTCAATCAATATTCTGAAATAAGGAAATATAGTGGTTGATTCACTCACCAACTTAGGTTGTGATGAGAGAAACGAGGGTATGTTCTATTTGAACAAGAGTTGCCTAGACAAACAAGACGTGTGTTAAAGTTTGGGGTTAAAAAAATTCTCCCCAAATCAATGGCCTTCCATATGAACATTTTCCCACAAGGGCTAGGTGAAGATCAACACAATTTTTTTGCATTTCTTCATCATAGAAGAAAATTGCAAGCTCCCCCCCTGAAGAGAAAATGCCTCAGTCACGCCTGATCAACTTCCAAACCAAGGAGAAACACAATGAATTTGTAAAGGATCAAGAA
Source organism: Nelumbo nucifera (assembly GCF_055504915.1). NCBI lineage: Eukaryota > Viridiplantae > Streptophyta > Magnoliopsida > Proteales > Nelumbonaceae > Nelumbo > Nelumbo nucifera. The sequence goes on along the minus strand of NC_142651.1, from coordinate 24,292,441 downwards.
GGATCCCCAAGGGATCAGGTTTGACAGTTGAGGCTTCCTCCATTCTTTAGTTGACAAATTTACCTAGTTTTTTATAATCAAGAAAAGTTGACAATGTCTTACATGCCCTAACTAAGCATATCCCCAGCTTATCCGATGATGGATGTCCTAGTATGCGGGGGTCGAGTGACCACTGCTCTCTTCACATTTCAAGAAAAGTAACTTGAATAAAAACCTCAACCCCTTAAGAAGCAAGATTACTGCACAACTGAAAGCTATTAGAAAGCTCAACATATTTTCAACAAAGTCAATAACACCTATAACGAGGAATACTTCATCCACTTAAGATGAGCTAATCTTTTTTTTTAAGGTATTGTATTGCAAAATAAAGATAACAAATTGCCTCAACCCTTGTACAATGAGAGAATGTACATTTGGAATATACAAAAAGATCTATAAGTCAGCTAAGAAATGGTCCAACTTACAAAAAAATAAAAGTTGGACACCATTAAAAGCCCTTTGTACAATTGACCATTAACACAGAGATCCTATAACTTTGTTCAAGACTGAATATACATCATTATACATATAGATAAAAATCTGGTTGTTCCTTCACTTCCCAAGAGCCCATAGGATAGTAACAGGAAAAATCCTCCGAAGCACCTTGCCTCGAACATTAAAACCCTTGAGAGTCCACCATTGCAGAAACTGAAGGATTGAAGCAAGCACACAAAACAATTACCAAAAAGAAAACCAAGCCATTTCCCAAAGCCGATGACAAAAACTGCAGTGGATGAAGATGTAATTACAGGAGTTAGGCACTTCATTGCAGTTGTACAACCGAACTATAATATGTCAATTTCAAGAACTTTCATGAAAAGCCTTATATTTTGATTTTTTTCAAGTGGTGCATTAGATAATAAAGGAAATGAATTATATGAACTCCATTGATGCTCTATCAACATTGTATGAATAATAAAAAAAAAAGAATGATAAGCAACTACTTTACTTGTTAGTAAATTCAATCTTTGCAACACCCCCTAAGGGACCAAGCCACTATATCTGGATCCATTAGCCAACCGGTTACTAACATAGAGTCACCAACAATTAATAATCCATTAAAACCAACCTAACTGGCAATACAGTAATATTATCACTCATGCGTGGATAAACACCCACTAATACTAGAGGGCCACATATTGCTTAGGTTGTATCCATTAATGCATACCTTGACACTAATGGCTAAGGTGATAATTCTTTTTTCTAATGTACTCACATTTGGGTTCAGTAACTTTTCTTGGTTTTTCAAGACCAAGAAAGGTTCTAAGCCTTCAATCCTAAGATGTAGGGGTCAAGTGAGAGTATCTTTGTTTGTACTTTGGTTACTAATCTAGGTTATTTAAACTTCGACACCGATGGCTAGATTGGTGAAAAATTAATCTAACTTGGCCTCAGATGGGTTCCGTAAATTTTCTTGGTTTTTAGAAATCGAGAAAAGTTCTCAACCCTAAACCAAAGATATAAGGGACAAGTGACACTTACTCTCTATTCATTCAGGTTAATAATACATATAATGCGTACCTTAAGACTAATGGCCAAGGAGACAACTTTTTTTTTCATATGGCCACTTTGGTTTTCAAAAACCAAGAAAGGTTCTGAACCCTAAATCCAAAGATGTAGGGGCCAAGCGAGAGTTTCTTATTATGTGCTTTGGTTAACATTCTGAATCATGTAAACTTCGACACTGGTTGCCAGATTGATGAAATGTTGGTCTAACTTGGCCTCAAATGGGTTTGGTAAATTTTCTTGGTTTTCAAAACCAATAAAAGTTCTCAGCCCTAAACCAAAGATCTAGTCGATAAGTGACAATTTCTCTCTACTCATTTGGGTACTAATCTATATAATGCATACCTTGACACTAATGGCCAATGTGGTAATTTTTTTTTTCTGATTTAATCACATTTGGGTTCGGTAACTTTTCTTGGTTTTCAAAAACCAAGAAAGGTTCTAAGCCCTCAATCCTAAGATGTAGGGGCCAAGTGAGAGTTTATTTGTTTGTGCTTTGATTACTAATCTGAGTCATGTAAACTTCGACACCGGTGGCCAGTTTGAAAAAAAAAATTAGTCTAACTTGGCCTCATATGAGTTCAGTCCATTTAGGTTAACAATCCAAGAAAAGTTCTCAGCCCGGACAAGTGACACTTATTCTCTACCCATTTAGGTTAACAATCCATATAATGCATACCTTGACACTAACGACCAAGGTGATATTTTTTTTTTTCTGATGTAGTCATATTTGGGTTCAATAGCTTTTCTTGGTTTTCGAAAGCCAAGAAAGGTTCTGAACCCTAAATCCGAAGATGTAGGGGCCAAGTGAGAGTTTCTTTCTTTGTGCTTTTGTTACCATTTTGAGTCATGTAAACTTTGGCACTGGTTGCCAAATTGATGAAAAGTTGGTCTAACTTGGCCTCATATGGGTTCGGTAAATTTTCTTGGTTTTTAGAAACCAAGAAAAATTCTCAACCCTAAATCAAAGATCTAGACGACAGGTGACAATTTCTCTCTAATCATTTGGGTTACTAATCCGTATAATGCATACCTTGACATTAATGGCCAAGGTGATAATTTTTTTTTGATTTAGTCACATTTGGGTCCAGTAACTTTTCTTGGTTTTTGTTTGTGCTTTACTTACTAATCCGGTTCATTTAAACTTCAACACTGGTGGCCAGATTGATGAAAAATTAGTCTAACTTGGCCTCATATGGGTTCGGTAAATTTTTTTTGGTTTTGAGAAACCAAGAAAAGTTCTTAGCCCTAAACTAAAGATCTAGAGGACAAGTGACAATTACTCTCTACTCATTTGGGTTACTAATCCTTATAATGCATACCTTGACACTAATGGCCAAGGTGACAATTCTTTTTTCTGATATGACCACATTTTGGTTCAGTAACTTGATGTAGGGGCCAAGTGAGAGTTTCTTTCATTGTGCTTTGGTTACTAATCCGAGTCATGTAAACTTTGACACCGGTGGCCAAGTTGATGAAATATTAGTCTAACTTGCCCTCATATAGGTTTCATAAATTTTCTTGATTTTCAAAAACCGACAAAAGGTTCTCAGCCCTAAACCCGAGATCTATGGGACAAGTGGAAATTTCTCTCTACTCATCTGGGTTAATAATACATATAATGCATACCTTGACACTAATGGCCAAGGAGACAATTTTTTTCTAATATGGCCAGATTTGGGTTTAGTAACTTTTCTAGGTTTTCAAAAACCAAGAAAGGTTCTGAACTCTAAATCCAAAGAGGAAGGGGCCAACTGAGAGTTTCTTTATTTGTGCTTTTGTTTCTAATCATGGTTTGTTAACTTTTTTTGGTTTTCAAAACCCAAAGTTCCCAAATCTAAATCTAAACAACAGCTTGTGTAGAAATATCCCTACTAGAAATTGGTTTTTTATGCGAAGCTTGTTTATAGAGAATATGCACCTATGACCTCCTTCAAATGAAAAGCTTGTGAAGTCTTTACATTTCTCCCTACTCCTATTGGTTTTGTCTGCAACAATTAGTATTACATTAAAACCTATCTCTATAGAAACTTTTGCCCCTATTTTGAATGTATGGACTTTGATATTAACAACTTCCCTCACTGCAAGGGGGGCCGAGGGTAAAGCAAGAATCAAACCTGCATTTATAAACACAAGCCAATATCAAATGGCTCCAGATTGACTAAGTTGCATCTATCAAGGTTTAACTTGGTAAAACCTTCTTCATGGGACCTCCAATATACTATATATTTATCCCTCAAAGTAGAGCTTTTTGCAACTAATGACCAATTCCTCCCTATATCATTAATGAAAAACTATGAAAACAAACCTAGGGCATTGACCTAGTTTCTCTTAAGAATACGATCACAAACGGTAGCTAAATCTCTCTCCTTGTTAGTGAGTGCAAGACTTTCACGAAGAAACCATCCAATTAAGCCCTGTTGGTAGCCAAATCTCTCTCCTTGTTAGTGAGTGCAAGACTTTCATGAAGAAACCATCCAATTAAGCCTTGCAAGTACCCAAATCTCTCTCCTTGTTAGCTTGTGCAAGACTTTCATGAAGAAACCACTTTTTACGCCTTGCATATAGGAAGCAATGGAATGAAAGTTACCAAACCCAAAAGGATTTAATATTAGCCACTTCTCAAAAAGGGCTAATATCATGGTGGATTTCAACCTTATGCCTTTTATCACACCATCTGCAATTCTCCTCCAATCCCTTTGTGGTTTTTTAGTAACCACTATTTACTTCCTCTCCCAATCAACATTGGCAACATTTTTTTGATAGATAACATTGACAACATTGATGGTTAATTGGTTATCCTATCATCACTTTTAATGTATCCTAATGTCAATAGCGCTCCCATCAAAATATTCTTTTCGCCATCTGAAATCTATGCACCACATCATGTTAGGCTTCCTAAACTATGAGAACTAAACAATCCCTCCCCTCCAAAGCAACTTATTCACTATTTCTCCCAATAGTTTTATCAAAACACCCGAAAAGTTGTGAATGATTTTAGAGAAATAACTAAAAGTATTCGACATTCTTGAACACTCCAAAAATAAAATATATCATTATCCCTAGCTGTGAGAAAAATAGAGATATCGACATTCTTGAAGAACTCAAAAAATAAATTATATGATTAGCCCTAGCTGTGAGAAAAATAGAGATGTTGACATTATTGAAGAACTTAAAAAAAAATAACCCCAATTGTGAGAAAAATAGAGAAATCAACATTCTTGAAGAACTCAAAAAATAAATTATATGATTATCCCTAGCTGTGAAAGAGAGATGTTATTGAAACAGATGTCTCGATAGAAGGTTAGAAGAAAAACATAGTTACCTTCCCGAAGTGCTTTGTGTCTAAAAGAGCTATTTCTTGGTACTCGGTTGTACCTCTACGCAACAATTTGTAAGAATTATTATCACCATTATTATAAACATTTGAAGAGTGCTAGTTGATTTATATGTAGCAAACATAACCAAACTAATGTGTAGAGCTACAAAGCTACCACTATCGGTAATTCTGATGATAAAGCGCTTGGGGTCGAACTTTAGAAGAGAAGACTTACATCTTGTGAATCTCTTTTTTTTTTCTTTTTCCTAAATATTTGCCATCTTGTTTTAGTCTTACAAGTATCACTGTATAACTTCCAAGTTAGAAAGGAGAAGGAAAGGAGGCAATTTAATTTAAAGAAAACCCAATTGGCATAAAACCTAATTAAGGAAAGGGAATAGAATGATCTCATCGATTGTGTATATATAGTTTTATGTAGTATTATATGTACAGTAATTTCAAAAGTAAACCCATTTGAAACTAAATAATGGAGATCCAAATAAAAGAATAAGGCAGTGAAATATCATTATATTTCGTAGAGTTTTCAATCTCCTAAGAGATGAAAAAAAATAAAGGAACAAACAACCTCTTGAGTCTTTAACGTAAACAATTCCTAGACCTGTTCACGATTATTTTAACCATTATTACTGAATACATTGGAATGGAAAAACCCTAGCAGTTGAAAGCAAGGCAAATAAACCTTGAAAAGTAGCGAAGTGAGGCAGAAAAAAGAAACTGATAAAAGAGAATAAATAAATATCTTACCAGGCAGAGGTGAAGAGAAACTCCCGAGCAGAGAACCCAAGTGTGCAGACGTTCACTCGAACGAGCGATTAAGAACTAAAAGACGCAAAGAGAAGCAGAGATTCACTCTCATGAATTGAGAGCGATGGAGGGAGAGTCGAGTGATTACAGAGGAGAGAAGATTGGAGACTCGAGAGAATGAGAGATGTAGAGAGATTTGAGTGATTACAGAGTAGGGAAGAGATGGATTCTCGAGAGAGAAAAAACCATTCCCACACAGGAGGGGAAGATTTTGTTCGAAATTAATAAGGGGCAATTTTGTCATAAAAAAGGAGATACGAATTGTATCTCATACGATGCTCTCCTTTCGTATACAACTGCTCTTTTTTATATTTCTTAAAAATGTTGCCCTCTTTTAATTATTATATGAAGTATGTTTCTTTTATTGATATTAAGGGCCGAAAAGCTACCCTTATCGGCTAGAATCCCTTTCCAATATCGTTTTCATACAATAAAGTCAAATCAATTACATGGCTATATATATTCTAGGGACAACCTACTTGGAATATCCAATTCTCTTGATGACTTTTTAGGTTGGGCCTTCTGCCTGTCGTCTGTTCTCCTGCTGGCTGTCAATCCGTCCTCATTGAAAAAATAAAAAAGAAGAAATGATGTGTCATCCATGAAATTTTCGTTGGTCAAGGCACCAAATCGTGTGAATGGCTTAAGAATGCGAGGATTCTTCAGCTCCTAAGTGTGCATCGCATTAGTTTAAGTTAAGTAAAACACTCTTCCTCTCCTCTTTTCTCCTCTACTCACCTCTCCTGTCGAGACAAGACATTTCTCCTCCCCCTCTCTTCCTATCCGTCCGACGGCAATTTTACAACCATTACCGATGGCGACAAACAAAGAAAACTAGTTAGCTATCCAAAGACAGTTGACATAACTAGAGAGGCAATAAGTTCATCTCATTAAACATGTTATAGGTTGGTTGAGTAAGTTATGTTTGAAAAATGCTTTTTCGAACTGGTCTTCAATATTCACTAAAATATTTCCATATTGTAGGATTTCATGGGCAGGTCCCATGACAACATGGTTACTCTAGAGAACAGAGTGAGGGGTTTTGAGAGAATTGTTAAAGACATGGCGCAGGACCTGACGGTGTCATCAGGAAGGAAAGGTAGTACTTTTATGGTGGGTTATGAAGGATCCTCGCCAGATTGGTTGGCAAGTAATATGGGCTCTCTGATTACTCTAGTAGCAAGTTGGGCAGGGGTGGCAAAGGATGGGTTCCATTTGCAGAGAGGTCCCTTTTACCTGATTGTGGTGTTTCAGGAGTGAGGGGAAGGGACTCATCTCGGAGATGTGATGTATTTGATGCATGGCGTTCTTATGCATATGTTTCTTCAGGAAATGGGCATATCAGTTCTAGAAGAGCTCTAGGTGGTGATGATAGGTCATCTAGAGAAGAACATGACAGTGATCAGGTTGTTAACACAAGAAGTGTCTGGCAAGCATTAAAAGATGAAGCCACTCTGGAAGCAATTCGAGTAGCTGGGGAAGATAATGAAACATCATGAGTTGTTGCAAGAGTTTCTATTCCTAAATTAACTACTGAAGCTTTGGGCAATGAGATTATGGAGCAAGACCGGGACCCAATCTGGGCTTCTTGGAGCAATGTTATGGATACGCTTAATGTAGGTGATATTTGATGGTGCACGATCTAGATACTCCTAGCTAGAAGGTGATCCGAACTCCAACCGGAAGGTGAGCTGGACCGATCTGCAAAACAGTGGATCAGAGAACCCGGGTTAGCTAGCCCGGCAAGGTCGCTCCGATGCTTAAGTCAGTACTTATGCTGTGAATGCGAGCTGAATGCTTGAGAGCTTGAGTGCTAGTGATTATTCTATTCACTAACGATAAGACTCATCCTACCTCTGCCTGAATCGGAGGTAAAACGATAAACCTTATCAACATACTGCTCTCCTTAAAAAACGGAACAAAACTTATCTACATAGCCTGGAGATCTCGGAGATCTTTCGTAAGGCCCATGACTACTCTAGTATATAAAGACATGAAACCTTAAGGCAAAGGTATGTGTGATTGTTCTATTCACTAGCACTCAAGTTCTCAAGCATTCAGCTCACATTTACAGCATAAGTACTGATTTAAGCATCGGAGCGACCTTGCTGGATTAGCTACCCTATGTTCTCTGATCCACTATTTTGCAGATCGGTCCAGCTCACCACCCGATTGGAATTCGGATCGCATTTCAACTAGAAGTATCTAGATCGCACACCATCAATATTCATTCAGCATATACTAAAGTTTTATTTACAGGGAATGATTTTTTGCTTTTGAAGTCACTGTGGTGATAGTTATAAAATTGCTGCCGGGCGGATGGAGAGAGAAAGTGGGAGGAGAGATGTCTCATCTATGACAAAAAAAGGAGAGAAGGAGAGGAGTAAAATATTCATTTTACTTGACTTCAACTAACGGAGATATACGTTAACGGAGCTGAAGAATATTCTTCGCATGCTGAAACCATTCACAGATTCAGAGACGCATAAATTTCAGCTCAACCAATGGTTTGGAAGCCTGCGGCAAAGTCCATAATCCAGATCAGTATGTTGATTTAGGAAGCTCACATTCTAAATAAAAGCGGCTCTCCATTAATAAAAATTGGGATGTCTCCAACTCACACCCCAATGTTTAATTTCCTTAAAAATTTTGACTAAATCAATGTTACCAACAAAAAAAAAAAAAAGTCAACACCGTGTTTTCTCTCTCGGAGATATTATTTTCTCTTAATTCGGACCATAAAGGAGCCGGCGTCTCCATCCTCTGGATATCTCGTCCACCAAATGTCTCGGCAGGAAACTCTCCATCTTCACCTCTTTCTCCTAGCCTTGCTGTCCCTCAGCCTCCTCTTCTCCCAAACCAGATCAGCGATTATCGAAACTAAATCAACTTCGGATATCTGTCCTTCATACGTCTGCGGCGGCGTTCTCATTAAATACCCTTTCTGGTATAACGGCAGTTCGACTCCAAATCCACACTGTGGCTACCCGAGCTTCGGGCTGTCCTGCTCAGATGACAACAAAACCACACTCAAGGTGTCCACAGATACCTACAACGTCGCCGGCATCAATTATGAAACAAAGACCCTCTCCCTGATCGACGCCGACGTACTTACCGGTAATGCAATATGTCCAAGGGCAAAGCATAATGTCACCCTCACCAGCGCACCTCAATTACGCTCCAGTGACTCCACTAAAAACCTGACGTTTTTCTTTGATTGCTCCACCCACTTTTTTCTTTATCTCAGTTCTGACTACCCTTCAGTTCTAGTCTCAACTAAATACACGAATTTATCCTGCCTTGCATCCGGCGGGAACCAGACCTTGGTTTTCGAGACAGACAAGATTCCGGAGGGGCTTGATTGGCATAGGGACTGCGAGGCAAAAGTGGTTACCACGGTCATGGAGGAAGCGATTACGAATGTTTTCAGTAGGACGGATGGGTTTGCGGGGGCCTTAAGGAACGGGTTTGAGTTAGATTGGGGAGGCATTGGAGATTGCGTTGGGTGTGAGGAATCTGGTGGCTATTGTGCTTACTCTTCCAATTCTACAACGGACTTCTTCTGCTTTTGTGAGGATGGAAAGAGCGGGAATCGTTGCTCCGGTATGTTCTCTCTCTCTACTTTCTTCTAATTTTTCCGAGAGAACTTTTACTACTATTACAACTACTATATCGTTCAAATGGTAAGTAGTCCATAGGAGAATTTTTACACCCTGTAAATAGCTCTTGCAATCTTACATTGTAAATATTTTTCCATAAAATAAAATATATAAATATAGGGATATTCCCAAAGCAAGTGTAAAAATTATTCCAAAAGTGGTTAAGATTTCCCAGAGGCTTTGTATAACCGGAGAAGTGTCGTCTCTTGGAGGGAAGACACCGACAGAGGAAGAGGATCGATCTCATGGGGTATAGTCATGGTTTTATTTTTTAATTAAAACAAAGAACATTTGAAAAGTAAATGGATTGGTGGGAGGTGGAAGTTTTATCTGATGTCAGTGTAAATTGACGCAGAACCAATATTATATACTCCAACATAAATTCCTTTCCTCTTTGAATCCAAAGGATGGCATTGCTGCCCAAGTTTTTGACGCGTTCATTTATGCAATTATGCCTACACGGTTTTCTGCAATAAACCAAAAAGTCGGATACAGAGAATGGGAATGGGAATGGGAATGGGAGGTGTACAACTTTGAAACCAAGTGGATGCTGCATGCTAGACAAGTAGACATCATAGCAGTCAAGTCCACTCCTTTTTCTTACTTCTCTATTTAATACGTGGAGCACAGCTGTCGATTTTTTTACATTCCGGATTAGTGTTTCCTCCGTGCAAATCACCTACTTCAGTATATACAAATAAAATTAAAATAATTAAAAAAATAATTTTAGGTTTCAATTAAGAAATAAAAGAACAAAAAATTGTCAATGGACCATATCCTCGGGCTCGGAGAACTCACTTTTAAATCTCTGTAATCAATCGGGAACTGCTGACCACGACACGTTGCTGCTGACCACATTCATCTAGCCACACATCAGGAATATCATGTGTAGAAGAACTTGGACAGAAATACATTGTGGTCAGTCAAACCTGTCGTTCATGATAAAGGGAAAATTTGTATGTACCAGTTCAATATTCCTCACATATTCTAAATTTCTAATCTTATTTGTATGTACCAGTTCAATATCCCTCACATATTCTAATCTTATTCTCTGAGATATCGTCTTAGATGCATCCCCACCTCTTTCCTTCTTCTTACCTCGTCTTCTTCCTCCTCTTCATCTGTATAATCCACCTTCCCCAATCTTTGTGTGACGATGATTGGAGGTACTCCAACTGTAGTCAGATGACATTTAATTGTGGAAATTTCAAAGACATCGGCTATCCTTTCTGGGGAGGTGATCGACCCGACTATTGTAGTGGCCATCCCGACCTTCGGCTCCACTGCCGAGATGGTTTCGCAGAGATGGATCTGCCGGTTGGTTCTGCAGGCGATTCACTGACATTCCGTGTTCTAGAGATCAATGAATTCTCCCCTGTTCTGACGATAGCAAGACTAGACTTCCTGGATAAAACCTGCCCGGACCAACTCTATAAAACCACCACTCTCCATTTCGGTGTCTTCTTCAACTATACCGACGCCGATGTGAACCTCACCTTGTACTATAATTGCTCCTCAGATTGGTTAAATTCAATTCCACCGGGCCCTACCTTCAAATATAGTTGTTCCACCAACGGTCTGAATAGCGAATTTTATAAGTTGGTAACACCCAATTCCATCCTGCTTGATGCGAGCCAAGCTGCTGAGGAATGCAATGCAAATGTCACGGTTCCGGTTCTTGAGAGCGAAGCTAAGGGAATCGTGGCCACTCTGTCGAATCTGCCGACGATTTTGGAAAAGGGTTTTGAGGTAAGCTACAGTGGGTACAATGATCTGTGTGGGAAATGTGAGGATTCCGGTGGGCAATGCGGGTACAACTCGACTTTGTCGATGCCCATGTGTTTTTGCCCTAACCAGCCTTATTCAAATATGAGGTGCGGAGGTACGTATGAGTATGACCTTCTTTGCCTTTGTTATTGTTGCTTGCTTCGATTATAGTTTATTCGTAGTTGATAACTTACAGTACAAATAATGGTTACTTATGGTCCAGTCTACATAAACATCAATACGGACTCAATGCAAAGAAGGGTAAAACTGAATGGAGAACCTACCGTTCTGTTTTGTGTGGCTTTGAGTTGCAGAGTCCAGTCAATCGTGGGTCGTGGCTCTGCATCATTCATGTATGTAAAAGCCTGAGTTATAGCCTAAATACTGAAACATATCCTAATTTTTCAAGTTGACTTAAAACTCCTGTGTGCGTGATTTCAGAAGACGTGTGTGTTAAGTTTTTCATAATTTCAATATTGCCCTTATTTATCTCTTTGATGAAACGGATTCTTCAAATTTTGTAAGAGAATAACAGGTGGTGCACGAGCTTGGTCATAGGTTCTCTATCTCTTCCTGCAGATGGAGTCATCTTCTTCCTCCCTCATCTCTTGAACTAACATGGCCTTCCGTTCTTCTCTTGAAGGTGTCATTGACAAAAATGATTGCTGGCTTAGAGTGTACCTAATCCAACTAGAAGTGAAAAAACCATGATACTTCACTAAAGCCAAAATTGCAGAAATAGTAAAGGTGATAATACCAATGCGCATTAGTCCCTGAACCACACAGGCTCTCCATTCCAAAGAAACCCAGTAGAAAATAAACTTTCAAATTCTAAAATTTTGAACTTTGACAACTTCCAAATTAGTTGACTTTCCCAAAACCTCAAAACTATAGAAGAAGACACATTTTAACAATTTTGGAGCCTTTACTTTTGACATGCAATCAAACCCAAGAATACCCATTCTTATATGCACCATACTCTGTTTCTTCCAAAAAACAAAAACCGTCTCTTAATCCAAAATATGATTTGAGAATCAGTGATCCTTAATTAAAGGAAGAACAGAACAGTTCAGGAGTTTGACGGGTTTAAAAGTACATCTCAAACATTTTTTTCCTTTACTCCCTACTAATTATTAAAGGGTAAGAGGAAAGCTTAAAATGGAGAAAGAAATAAAAAAGACCGACCAAGAAAAGCTAGTAAGCACACAACAACGACCGCTCTAGATGCCATATAATAGCTGAGATACGAGCATCACCACGGTGTGTGGATTTGGGTGCTTATGTGTGTGAGAGAGAGATTTTTTGATAAAGGAAAGAGAATAGAAGTTAGTTAGAGTGGAAGAGAGACTAAACTCAAGCGGGTATCAGGAGACCACCTTTGGTGAGAATAGCACTTAGTGAAAGCAAATTTAAGGAGCATTGAGGTTTCTCACTTTTACTTTCTCCATTATTTATAGTTGAAATTTCTGTTTATATGTGTTCTATTCATTTGCTTATTTACTATCGAATTCTCTCTTTCTCTCTCTCTCCTTTTTTTTCTTCTTCTCTCTTCTTTCTCATTTTACCCAAGGCTACATTTGTTCATAGAAATCCTTAAGACTGTGTTTGGTTGCACTGCAAATAAATTTGCATTGATGCAAAACCATACCAGTGCAAATGATTTGAGTATAAATTCTGACCTATTTTTGTTTCAAATTTCAGTTTATTTTGTTTGATTACAATACAAATGAAGTAAATTAAGACATGAAGTAGAATAAAGTAAAATTTAAAACAAATTAAACAAGAATTTGCATTTTTTACATATGCACCCCATGCAATTTGTACTAGTGCAAATAAATTTGCACTGCAACCAAACACAGCCCTAAAGAACTTTCTTTCGTTTCTTTCTCCTTTTCTGCCAAACAGTCGTAATGACCATTGTAGATAGAGCTGTAAGTATTGCCCAAATTGGAAACTGATGCTTATTAAGGTGATCTAAATCCAATCCGCTATGGTTGAATTAGATATGGATTTGAAACAATCTTACTTTTTAACGGGTTTAAATAAGCTTATTTCGATTTGTCTTATTATTTAGGAACCAATTGATGGGTTTTAACCGATCATGCATGTATACTAAAAGACAGTGCAAATCAAATTAAAATCCGGATTTTGTCCTCATAAAATTGGTCCTAACACCCCTTACAATACTTAGTAGTTGTACATTGGAAACATCTGTGTCATACATTGGGGAGATGTTTCCAGATCTCAGAAAATTAATGATATAAAGTACTATAAATTAGCTATTTTAAATCTAAACTGTCTACAATTTCTAAAATACTCATAAGAACACAGTAAAGATAAAATGATTGAAAATTATCTGATAATACAGATTTTCTGTGTGGCGAACCTCTTATTTGGAAATCACTCAAATCACCAAAATAAAATCAAGTGCTAAAAATATACAAGCCTGTCCACAGAATTTCTGGTACAACAAGAAAACACATTTGTATGGTTAATTATTGCTATTCTTGAATCTCCCTCATATTTCACTAAGAGGTTCAGAATTATTCCCATATAAACAATGGAATTATGATTCACCAAAAGTATAAACAATGAATTGTGGATTTAAATGAAGATACATGAATATATGCTATTTTTGTTTTACTGTGTCACATGTACATGATGAGTATTCCGATATAATGCCATATTTGCATTTATCTAATCTAAACTCTTGAGTTCTGAAACATAATTTTAAATAATCTTTTTCATGTCATATTTTTTCCATTATCGGTTCTTTATTATGCTTTAGTTTTCACCAGTCCAGATTTACTCCAAAGAACCTACTATTGGAATTATACGCTGATGTGAGACCATAATCTCAGTAGCAAAGTTTTTTTGTGTAAATAAAAAAAAAAAAGTTAGTTTTTATTTGAAATTAAATCATTTCCCTGAGTTTCCCAATTTTTGGCTTAACTTGGAAAATATATTTAAGGATTTGAATCCAAAAAAAAAAAAAAACTCTTAAAACATTAAGAATAATGCCATTTCATCTAATGTTTGTTTGGTCCAATTATGGTGCATTTTGAAATTTTTACGACACTTTACATCAAAGTTTCAACAGATTACATTAAAAATGATACATGATTTATTTATAATCATTCGTTCATGATGGTGCACAATCCGGTAGGTCCTAGTTGTCAATGACCTAGCCTCTGAACGGAGCTACAGGGAACCTGAAACCAAAGGGTGAGAACATTCCGGGGGAGACCCGGTGTGGAGGCTCCGAAGCTCAAGTTAGAATCCTTCAAAGGCAAGATTAAACCAGATAGCGCAAAGTTTACATACCTTGTTCTTGGGGGGTCGGGAGCCTTTTATAACCACCTCGCGCACTCACTTCTGAGCTCTGTCAGATCGAGCATGATTATTTCTGAATTCCTGCCAGTTCGGATGTCATCCCTTCTGGCTAGGCAGAACCGCCACTGCTCCCTTTGTCAGAGCCATCTCTGTGGCTGGTGACGATGGTGGCAGGAGGCCGTTTGAAGTGCGGCTGTCAAGCGTCAGATCCCAAGTCAGTCAGGTGCGCCGCCCTCGGATACGGACTCCCTCGGTGTCAGGTGTGGTACATTCGGTCAACTTGGCGTCTGGGAGGCGAGGTGAAGTCTTGAGTTTGGATAGGGGAGTGCCCCGAACTGCCATGAGGTGGGCCAGTTCGGGTCATTGCCTTGTGAGGCTCGAGCTCTTTTGTAAGGAGCTCGGGTCTCCTAGAAGGGAGCTCGGACTACTGGTTCCTTAAATACCCGTGCCTTGGGTGCATTGTTTGTCCCGAGCTGTTTTGATTTTGCCACGTGGAGTGATTGCGAGGTCGGGCCAAATCTCCCTTCATCAATTGCCCCCCACTCCCTGCGCTAAGGGTCCTGCCTTGGCACGGGGAGTTTGCAAGGTGGCAGGTGGATTTGCCCCGTACTTTGAATTTTATTTGACTGATGGCGCGAGGTGTGTTGTCAGGGTTCCTGTCTGAATGCTGATAGACGTGACGGCGCGCGCTTTAATTCGAATTTTCAAAAAGCGCGCCGCTTGGGAGACGTGACGGCAGGCGTCTTCTCAACTTCGAGAGTTGTGCTGCTGCTGCCTTTATTGTGAGGAGACATGCGCTGACATCCCGTCAGTTTCGAAAAGACGTGCGCTGACACCCCATCCGTTTCAGGAAGACGTGTGCTAGTCACGTCTTGGTTTTGGAGGACGTGCAGTCAGCGCGACTGTGGGCCTTCGGATTGGCTTTGATCTGAGCCATCGCTTTCCAGTCACTGTGGATATAAATAGCGGGGGGGGGGGGACCCCAGTCGCTGTTACTTCTGTATCTCTCGAGCTCGCGTCCAGGTTTTCAGCTCGCGTCCAGGCTTTTCAGTTCGCGCCCAGGTCTTTTCAGTTCGCACTCCTGTGGTCTACTCCAACCTCTTTCCGGGTGAGTACTTTTCCTGGAATCCATCTTCCACTCCCCGATGTCTAGCTCGGATGGCTTAGACAGTCCTTCAAGCGGGTCTGATGCAGGTTCTACGAACCGAGTTGCGTCCCCCGATAGTTCTAGCGAGCCCGATGTAGATCTTGAGGAAGAGGTTGAACCCATAGGCCGAGGCGCCTCGGGCAGTTTGGCGTCCACCTCTCGTCGGGGTCGGACGTTAGACAAGTTTGGCCCTTCGACCATGACGCCTGAGGGACTCCAATCCCTCATAAACTATTATAACTTGCCTGGGGAGTATGCCTACTTCATCCCTTCGGGTAGCTTTCCTTGGGAACACGGTCCTGATGAGATCGTGATATTCCGGGAGCAGCTCGCTGCGGGGCTGCGATTGCCTTTCCATCCCCTCCTTGTCGAAGTTCTGAACCACTTCGTTGTGACGGTCGGCCAGCTCCACCCGAACTCCATTCGAAATTTGGTGGGGACAATCTCCCTATTTTGCGAAGAGAGCTTTCCTATAGACTTGGAGGTTTTTTCTTCCATCTTGTGCTTAAAAAGCAAGCGGGTCCCCTCCCCGGGCGTAGGCGGGCATACTACCTGTCTCCTCGTTCGGGCTTTAAGCTTTTACACGAACTCCCTAACAAGGTCCTGGCGTGGAAGCGGAACTACTTCGGGGTGCGAAGTGTGCTAAGGTGGCCGTTTCAGACCGGGTGGGGAATGGCCGCTCCCGACTCCGGCGTCACACTTGACAAAGAGACGGTGAAGGGCCTTCGACAATGGGCGCGGCTTGGGCTGAAGTGTCAACAGTATCTGACAGAGGTCAAGCTTATTGCGGCCGGCCTGAGTTCGGGTAGGTTCTTCCCCTAGCGATTTTGTCTTGCTCTCTTTTGTTTTTTTACTGATGCCGAACTTTTTTTCGTAGGTATGATGGACTCTCGAGGGACCTGTGGTGGGCACTTGTTCCAAGGCATGAAGAGGAGGAAGCGGGTTGCTAAGCGAACTCGTGCCGAGCTGCCCCAGGGTGCGGAGCCCGAGGTGCCGGATTATCCGACGGAAGATTTGGCTAGGGAGCCCGAGATGGTTCCCCCTATGCAGGAGCCGGCGGGGCCCCCTTATGCTGAGACTACTTACACAGGGGCTCCCACCTACTCCGGTGCTCCTGCTTACTCTAAGTCTGCCCATACGCAAGCTGGGCCATCAGGCTCGGGGGCCCCGGGGGACTTCAGGAGCGTGCTGTTGCCTACTCATGCTCTTCAAAGGAGTAAGGAGGCCATTTTCCCCGAGGAAGTCACGGCGTGGACCGATCTCCCTCTGCACCAAGTGGCCTGTCGTGTCGTTACCCATGCCATGGTGGTAAGTGCTCCCTTTTTTAGAGCTCTTTGGCTTTTATTCTTCTATTGGATCCTTTGATCACTTGTGTTTCTTTTGGTAGGTGAACTCTTCTATTCACGCCTTGGCGGCCCAGGTGAAAAGGAGCTCGAGGCAGGCGCGAACTACCGGAGAGGCTCTTCGCGCTGCTGAGACGACTTCGCGAGCTGTTGAAGCGTCTGCTCGTGCTGCCGAGGAGGCTGCTCGTTTTGCGCGGATTAGGCAGGCGAGGTCTTAGAGAGATGCCGAGGCCATGGGAGTGGTGGTAAAACACATGGCGGACTTGAGGCTGGATCTGCAGCATCAGGTCGAGTACCTTCAGGAGGACATCAGGGAGAGGACGCAGATCTTCTCTCAAGGCATCGAAGATGCGAAGAAGAAAGTAGTCAATGACTATATTGCTTCGCCGAGCTTCGATGATCTGATGGTGGATTCGTACAGGAGGGGTTTTAAACTAAGCCGGTGGATGATCCGGAATACGTACCCCGAGCTCGATATCAGTGCTATATCCACTTCGCGCATCACTCAGGAGATGGCCAACGCTGCGGATGGTGAACCAAATTCTGAGGGGGAGGCGGGGCCTTCGGGTATCGTTGAAGTGCCTTCTGATAATGAAGAAGTAGCCCTAGGCCTGTAAAAATGAAATGGCTTTTTTTTTTTCGAATGTACACTTCATTATATGAAATGAAATGGCTTTTCTTTTGTTTAAGTGTTGGTTGTTCTATCTCCAAACTGAGCGTTTTTTTCCAAACTGACCATTCGTCCGGTCTTCCCTGCTAGCTCGTTTTTTACCTCTACTTGGCCTTTGCCTTGTTAGCTCGGTATGTTCGGGGTACTCGCCTTGGTGGTCTATAGGTAGTACCACCTTAAGTTGACGATGTTCCATGTCCGGGGTACTCGCTTACCCTCTAAGGTTTTGAGCTTGTATGCCCCCCCGAGCGCTCCCTTTACTTTGTAGGGCCCTTCCCAATTTGGTCCAAGTTTGCCCATGCCGGGCTCGGGTTTCATGATTTTACAGAGAACCAGGTCGCCAACGCGGAAGCTCCGCTTCTTTACTCTGGCGTTGTAGTACCGAGCTACTTTTTGCTGGTAGGCCGCTGTCCGGATGTGCGCGAGGTCTCGTACCTCATCCAGTAGGTCGAGGTTGGTGCGTAATTCGTCTCCGTTTGCCTGATCGTCATACGCTTCTAGTCGTAACGTAGGTACTTCGATTTCCGCTGGGATTACCGCTTCGGTGTCGTAGGTGAGGTTGAAGGGGGTCTCTCCCGTGGCGGTTTTTTCCGTAGTTCAGTGAGCCCATAGAACGCTTGGTAGCTCATCCGCCCACAACCCTTTAGCTCGTCCGCCCACAACCCTTTAGCTCGGTCCAATCGTGCTTTCAATCCGCGGAGGATGGCTCTGTTCATTACTTCCGTTTGACCATTTGCTTGCGGGTGTGCGACCGATGTGAAGTTCTGACGGATTCCCATGTCTTGGCACCATTCTTGGAACTTAATATCCTCGAACTGCTTGCCGTTGTCGGAGATCAGTACCCGAGGTAGTCCGAAGCGACATACTATATTCTTCCAAAAGAAGTTTTGTATGTTCCGGGCTGTGATCGTTGTCAGAGGTTCAGCCTCTATCCATTTTGTGAAGTAATCTACTGCCACCACTAGGAACTTTCTTCCTCCTGTTGCTGGTGAAAAAGGCCCCAGGAGGTCGATGCCCCATTGCGCAAAGGGCCATGGACTGGTGAGGTACTTGAGGTCGGCAGCAGGCTGATGGTGTATATTGGCGTGCTTCTGACACTTATCGCATTTCCTGACGAGCTCGATTGCCTTTGCCTTCATTGTTGGCCAATAGTATCCTTGTCGGAGTGCCTTTTGGGCGAGGGCTCTGCCCCCCAGGTGTCCGCCGCACAGACCTTCATGGGTGTCACGTAGTACAAGTTCGGCTTCGGCAGGTCGCAAGCAACGCAGGTAGGGGAGCGTGTAAGATCGCCGGTACAATCATTCGTCTATTATGACGTATTTGGCTGCCTGGCGCTGCACCCTTTTGGCTGCATTGCGATCTGCGGGAGGGATCCATCTAGCAAGAAGCTCACGAGTGGGTTGATCCAGCTTGGTTTTGCTTCAAGGATGGGAGCAACCTCCTCTGCCCCACCGAGAATGCTAGGCCGAGGTAAGTCTTCTATGTACACGGTTCTCATGGTGTTGTGACTCGTGCTGGCTAACCGTGACAAGGCGTCGGCCTCAGTGTTCTCTGACCTCGGGATTTGTCTGATGAAGTGTGACTGGAAGTTGAGCAGAGCCTTCTTTACTTTTGCCAAGTATGCGATCATAACGAGCTCGCGTGCTTCGTATTCGCCCGTAACATGGTTGACCACGAGCTGAGAATCACTGTAGATGACTATGTGCTTTGCTCTTACCTTTTGCGCTAGGTTCAGCCCGGCTATCAGTGCCTCATACTCTGCCTCGTTGTTGGATGCCGCGAACTCAAAGCGTAGTGTGTATTCCAGTTTCGCGCCACCTGGGCCGCACAGGACTATTCCAGCCCCGTTGCCCTGCTGGTTCGAGGAGCCATCTACGTGAAGGATCCAGGGCTCCTCATCCCACTTCGCGCTTGGCCTAACCAGGAGAGATGCCACATTGGCTGCTACTTCACGGGGTTTAGACTCTATTGGCTTGGGAGCTCCGGGCTTGCCCGAACTGGGGATCCCGAGCTCAACCAGCCCAGAGGCTTTGAGGCTGAAAGTGCACTCGGCAATAAAATCCGCTAAGGCTTGGGCCTTAATAGCAGTTCGTGGCTTATACTGGAGGTCGTACTTGCTGAGATTGATGGCCCACTTCGTTAGCCGATCGGAAACCTCGGGCTTAAGTAAGACTTGCCTTAGGGGTTGGTCGGTCAAGACCACGACGGTGTGGGCCTGGAAATACGGGCAGAGTTTTCGAGCTGCAATTACTAGTGCATACGCTAGCTTTTCTATCTGTGGGTACCTCGCCTCTGCCCCTTGCAGGATTTTACTAACATAATAGACGGGTCGCTGGACCCGACCTGCTTCTTTTATAAGTACCGAACTGACCACCTCGTCGCTTGCTGAGAGGTACAGTTCTAAGACTTCGCCCTCCTCGGGCCTGGCCAGGGTTGGTATAGTAGCGAGGTAATTTTTTAGCTGGTCGAACGCCAGCTGGCAGTCTTGGGTCCATTCTAACCCTTTGCCTTTGATTGCCTTAAAGAAAGGTAGACAACGGTCTGCTGATTTGGACATGAAGCGGCTTAGGGCGGCTATGCGGCCGTTTAGCCTCTGAACTTATTTTACTTTTCGAGGTGGTCTCATGTCTAGGATAGCCTTTACTTTGTCCGGGTTGGCCTCAATACCGCGTCGGTTGACAATGTACCCTAGGAACTTACCCGAGGTGACACCGAAGACACACTTGTTGGGGTTTAGTTTCATGCTAAATCGACGCACAATTTGGAAAACATAATCTAAGTCTTGTATTAACTCCCGTGAGAATAGCGTCTTGACGACCATGTCATCTACATAACACTCTACTTTCGTGCCAATTAAGGGCCGAAACAGTTTATTTACAAGTCTTTGGAAGGTCACCCCAGCGTTCTTCAGTTCGAAGGGCATGACCTTGTAACAGTATAGGCCGAACTCGGTTATGAAGCTGGTTTTTTCCTCATCGGACTGGTCCATCTTGATTTGGTTATAACCCGAATAGGTGTTCAAGAAGCTTAGCAGCTCATGTCCCGAGGTCGTGTCCACTAGGCGGTCGATCCTGGGGAGGGGGAAGCAGTATTTTGGGCAAGCTCGGTTCAGGTCGGTGTAGTCGACGCACATGCGCCACCTGCCATTTGCCTTTTTCACCAGCACTGGGTTGGCCACCCAGCTCGGGTAATGAACTTCTCTTATGAAGTCTGTTGCGAGGAGCTTTTTGACCTCCTCGTCGACCACCCTCCAGCGCTCTGGGGCTAAGTTGCGTTTCTTCTGTCTAACGGGTCTGACTACAGGGTCAGTGTTAAGTTTGTGAGTTATAAGGCCAGGGTCAATACCGGGCATGTCGACTGCGGACCATGCAAAAATATCTAAATTTTGGAGTAAAAAACTCACCAATTCAGTTCGTAGAGGTTCCTCGACTGAAGCACCGATTTGTATTGTTCGAGCCGGATCCGTAGCCGAGGTTGGTATTGCGACAGTCTCCTCTGTGGGCGAAGCTCGCTCCTCGCCCTGCTCCTTGGGCTGCTCTAGTTCGAGGTCGTCGGCCGCCTTGGTCTTTCCCTGACGGGCAGCAACATAACATTTGCAGGACTCAAGTTGGTCGCCCCACGCTACCCCCACACCGAAGTCGGTAGGGAACTTCATTGTCAGATAGTAGGTGGAGACTACTACCCGCAGAATATGCGTGAATGGCTGTCCTATTATGGCATTGTATGGGGAGGGGGTCGCGACTACCAGGAAATCGTGGTTGAGTCTGACCGCACAGGGCCATGTGCCGACTTCCACTAGTACTGTTATCTTCCCGAGGGGCCTGACTTCCTCTCCGCTGAAGCCTACTAGAGGGGTATTTGAGGGCTTCAGCTCGCGTCTCTACAACTGTAGCTGCTCGAATGCTAACTTGAAGAGGATGTATGCTGAGTTTCCCGAATCCACAAGCATGCGCTTGATTTCGAAGTCGTTGATCCTTAGTTTTATGACGAGCGCGTCAACATGAGGGTAGTGGACACCTCGCGCATCGTCTTCCGTGAAGAAGATCGATTCTTCCGTCTTCAGCCTCTTTGGAGGGTTCTGTTCTTCTCGGGCTGCCTCGCGAACTAACATCCGGGCTGCTGCTGAAGTACATCCTGCCACCACCGAACCTCCCACTATCACATGGATGGTTCCTCGAACTGGCCTTTCTTCCAGAGGCTATCGTAGCAGCGCTTCGGCTGGTTTGCTGCTGGATCCGGGGATATCCTTTTTGTGCTCCCCTTGTCGACCTGCCTTATTATTATTATCATACTGTACAAAATTTCTCAAGTATCCGCGACGGATGAGTCCCTCTATCTCATCCCAGAGATTATTACACTGTTCGGTACTATGACCGTGATCTTTGTGAAAACTACAATATAGATTTTTATTCCTCTCGTTTGGATTCCCCTTCAGGCGAGGTGGCCACTTCACGTATGGGGCGTCCTTGATCGTCATCAAGATCTCAGTCCGCCTCGTGTTTAACGGCGTGTAATCCGTCCGAACTGCTGAGGGAGCTCGGGACGGCTGGCTCGGCTTCGCCTCTCGAGCTGGGTTTCTCCCGTCACTTGGGTTGGTGGGCTCACCTTCCCTTTTCCTTTTCTCGACCCCGGCTTCGGTCCGTTGGTTGATTTCTTCCTCTGTTCTCATGAACTTGTCTACGAGTTTGAGGAATTCAGCCACGGTCGCGGGCTGGCTGGCTACCATGTGCCATTTGAACTCTTTGTGCGTTACTCCTCTCTTGGCCGCGGTGAGCTGGACTGCCGGGTCTAATCGCGGTATCTGTAAGCATGCTTCATTGAACCGCTTGATGTAGCCCCGGATGGATTCTCCTTCTCTCTGGACTACCCCGAAGATGCTTTCCTCCGTTCTGGGGCATCGCTTGCTGGTGGTGAAGTGTGCTGTGAAGACCTGCACGAACTGGGTCCAGCTTCTTATTGACCCTGGGGCTAGGTTCCTGTACTAGGTGCGGGCCACCCCCTGAAGGTGGTGGTGAAGGCTATGCACATGCATGATTCACTGGCCCTAGCGAGGTGCATTTGGGATTGGAAAGCATCGACGTGGTCGTTGGGGTCAAAGGACCCATCGTACTTGTTCGAAGGTGGGAGCTTAAAGTCTCTGGGCATGGGTGCCAGGAGTTCTGATGTGAGGGGAGAAGGAACTGAGAGAATCGGGGCAGCTCTTACCTCGTCCGAGCTCGTCTCTTCCTTTCCTCTGAGCTCGGGCAGGACGCGGGTGGCAGTTCGGCGACTTCGTCGGCGCCTTCGTTGAGTGGGCCTGGTACTGGCGCTGCTGGCCTTTGTGTTGCCGAGCTCGATGGGCCCGGAATGCCGGTAGTCTGCTACTAGGGCACTGAACCGGTTCTCCGTGAGCGGGAACTCGGGCCTGGAGCGCCGAGGTGCTGACCTCGCAGGCGAGGTTCCTGTTCCGCCTGCGAGCTGTGAGGCGGGGGTGATTTTCCTCTCCCTTCAGCCTGGAGATGAGGCTTGACTGTTAGGGGGGTTCTGGAGCTGGGAGGTTTCTCCCCGGTGAGGGTTCCACCCTGAGGGGAGGCCTTAACCTGCTTCGGGGCTGGGTGCCTAGGTGGAAGCAGTGACTGGTTCAAGGGTAGTTGGGGGAACTGCTATTGATAATGATGTTGGGAGAGGTGGTGTAGTACTTGGTGCTGTTGGAGTTGATGTTGCTGGAATTGCTGCATTTGGGCCTGCATCGCCCGCATGCATTGCATCAGGTCGTCCAACTGGTTTGGGCGGGTCGCCAGGGGGACAACAGTTGGTTCAGCAAAGGTTGTTTCGATAGGGAGTGAAGGAGGGATGTTCATGGTAGGAGGGTTCACGGGCGCCACTGTTTGAGGCGCATCCAAGCTGGGGATCCCATCCACAGGAAGGGGGATGGTGAACTGTCCGATGCATACTACGGGGGCTTGGAGTCGTTCCCCGGTGGTGTTTGTCTCTGTGCCACGTCCGGCGTTGCTGGAGGAAGCCATGAGTGTTGGGGTTTCTGGAAGAAGAGGAGGTTATGAGAGTTTTAGAGGGAGGCTTTTAGAAGCGATATCTCACAGACGACGCCAATTGATGGTGCGCAATCCGGTAGGTCCTAGTTGTCAATGACCTAGCCTCTAAACGGAGCTACGGGGAACCTGAAACCAAAGGGTGAGAACGCTCCGGGGGAGACCCGGTGTGGAGGCTCCGAAGCTCAAGTTAGAATCCTTCAAAGGCAAGATGAAACCAGATAGCGCAAAGTTTGCATACCTTGTTCTTGGGGGGTCGGGAGCCTTTTATAACCACCTCGCGCACTCACTTTCGAGCTCTGTCAGATCGAGCATGATTGTTTCTGAGTTCCTGCCAGTTCGGATGTCATCCCTTCTGGCTGGGCAGAACCACCACTGCTCCCTTTGTCAGAGCCGTCTCTGCGATTGGTGACGATGGTGGCAGGTGGCGGTGGCAGGAGGTCGTTTGAAGTGCGGCTGTCAAGCGTCAGATCCCAAGTCAGTTAGGTGCGCCGCCCTCGGATACGGACTCCCTCGGTGTCAGGTGTGGTACATTCGGTCAGCTTGGCATCTGGGAGGCGAGGTGCAGGAGTGGCGAGGCGAGGTAAAGTCTTGAGTTCGGATAGGGGAGTGCCCCGAACTGCCATGAGGTGGGCCAGTTCGGGTCATTACCTTGTGAGGCTCGAGCTCTTTTGTAAGGAGCTCGGGTCTCCTAGAAGAGAGCTCGGACTGCTGGTTCCTTAAATACCCGTGCCTTAGGTGCATTGTTTGTCCCGAACTGTTTTGATTTTGCCACGTAGAGTGATTGCAAGGTCGGGCCAAATCTCCCTTCATCAGTTCACATTTCACAAGATGTATTTATCATTAAAGACTTTTAACAATGTTAAAAATCTCATTATGATGTGTTACTTTATCACTGCTTCATTTACTGGTTTACATTTGAGCTATTTTGCAGTGATTTCCATAGAATGCACACAATAAATTAAACTTGCCATCTTTGTCTTTATTGCACATTACATGCAAGTAAATGCCATAAAATAGTATTTTCCATGGAAATCATTTATTAATTTTCTACTTTACATAACCCAAGTAAAATAAATTACATATTTCCCGTTGAAATACAGTGTCTTATAGTTTGTTGATGGAATTCAATTGATCATGATGATTCGTTTCTGTTCAACTTATAATATGATGAATATATTGCAGGGAAAGCCGAACCGTGGGTGTTATTTATTGCTTTAGGTAGGTAATTAATGTTGTAACCAAAGTAGTTTCATTTTTCATTTCTCCTCAAATCCTATCGTTAGTTTCTATGTTTCTTCCTATATTGTGCATTTATTACTATCATCATCTTTTCTCCTTTTGAATTTACAGGTGTGTCAACTTGTGGATTAATTTTGGTGGTGCCAATTTTATCATTCTTCTTGAGAAGGAAATTCTTTTCAAGTAACTCAATAGGATATTGGAAAACAAACGCTGAAAGCCTAGAAGAATGCTTAAAGAATTTTGGGTCAATGGCACCAACAAGATACAAGTATTCGGATATCAAGAAAATTACAAATGTCTTCAAGGATAAACTAGGACAAGGAGGCTATGGTGGTGTCTACAAAGGAACGCTTATTGATGGCCGCTTAGTTGCCGTAAAGGTCTTAACTGAATCCAAAGGTAATGGGGAAGAATTCACAAACGAGGTTGTAAGCATTACCAGGACCTCCCATGTTAACATTGTGACTCTTCTGGGTTTTTGTATTGAGGGCCCCAAAAGAGCACTTGTTTATGAGTTCATGCCCAATGGATCTCTTGAAAAATTCATTTATGATGATGATGATGATGATGATGAAGCACTAGTAGAAAATCATCCTCGCCTTGGATTTGAGAGGTTATACCAAATAGCTCTAGGCATTGCTCGTGGGCTGGAGTATTTACACCGTGGCTGTAACACACGAATTGTACATTTTGATATAAAGCCTCATAACATTCTTTTGGATGAGGATTTTCGCCCAAAAATTTCAGATTTTGGGCTTGCGAAACTATGTCCAAGACAAGAGAGTATTCTCTCAATGACGGGTGCAAGGGGGACTGTGGGGTACATTGCACCAGAAGTATTCTCTAGAAACTTTGGAGTAGTCTCGCACAAATCAGATGTGTATAGTTACGGGATGATGGTTCTAGAAATGGTTGGGAGAAGAAAGAATGTCAGTGTAAAAGCAGATCATACAAGTGAGATTTATTTCCCACATTGGATCTACAAGCGTCTGGAAATAGAAGAGGGTTTAGGGCTGCTTGGGATTAAGAGTGATGCTGAAGAAGAAATTGCCAAGAAGATGATTTTAGTGGGATTGTGGTGTATACAGACAGATCCTGCAAAGCGACCACCAATGGATAAGGTGCTAGATATGCTGGCTAGAAGCATTGAATCCCTCCAAATTCCACCAAAGCCTTTTTTATATTCTCCTCCTAGATCACCAACAGATTCTCCCACTGTTAGAGATGAAGAAGACTCCGCCACCACTTCCATCTCAACGCCCATAATTGAAGAGATGTCAGAATCTCAAGAGATAGACTTGCTTAATTCTGTCAAGACATCAAGGTCTCACTCAAGATCTCAACATGGTTTCAGCTTAGCTATTTAGATGATTTAGGCCTATCTATATCGTCATGAATGCAATTAATTAATCCAACTGCATTCAGTTTTGTTAAAGGGCGCCATTTGTAAATTTTATGATAAAGATGGAAAAACCCTTTTCTTATATTTGTCCTAAATCTTATGTTAGTATGATTCACAACCTAAATATTGAAAAAGAAACAGAGATAAATTGTAAATGAAATTAGCAGTTTGGAGATGCGGTCATCTAGACTTGTGCACATGCAGCTATGGTTAAATAAACTTATACTTGAAAATAGGAAACCATAATTATGGGTTGATCACGTTCTATATAATACAGGCACACAGCTGGATTATAATTATGGTTTTGAAAACCGGATCGGACCGATTGAATCGGGACCGGTCAGGCAATCATTTCCGTTTCACTTTAAAACCGCTCTTGGGCCAAGAATCATTGATCTGATTAACGATCCGTTGATTCAGGTGGTTAAACAAGCCACCCGTTCAAACCAAGGTTTGAACGATTCCGTGTCTAATCCGGTTTTTACAACCTTGATTATAATAGTCTCGAAGTATTTGTTGCAGAACCCAATATTATAATAAACAAACATCGTTCATCCTGACTGTTGGACCGTTCCACTCGGAAATCGGTCATGTTCCTCAGTTTTATTTATTTTTGGGCTGCTTTCTCTAAAAAACCGTCGAATTGGTTATAAAATCATTGACCCGAATGGTCTGACCATCGAACCGTTTGACCTGAACAATGGATCATCGGTTGCCTTTCAAACTAACTTAAATTAATTTAAAACAAAAAATAAATAAATTAAAAAAATTTCATTTGTGTCCTGTTGACCTATTCAATTATTCCAAAATTAGTGACCGCAACGGCAAATAGAACCAACGGGTGGTGACCACCTCTTAGTGCAGCGGAGAAAAATTACAACCATCTTGGGCTGGATGGACTGAATGCTTTTTGCTTAAAAATTTTGGTCTATAGTACGGGAGAAAATGTGCAAAGTTGTACAAGCATTTTTTTTTTTAGTCTGGAAAAATGTGTGGGGTTCTGAACAAAACTTATATTGTTTTAGTACTCAAAAACAAAAGCCTGGAGACGTTCAATTACTATAGATCAATTAGTCTCTGTGATTTACAAGGTCATATAAAAAATCTTTGTAAATAGAATTAATTCATTATTATACAACTTAATTTCCTTGTAATAGAGTGCCTTTGGTTTCAATAAACAGATAAATGATAACATTCCTATTGCTCATGAGATACTTCACACAATGAAGAAAAAAAGGAAAAATCAGAAATGATCGATATAACAGCTTTGATTGCACAATTAAAACTGTCTTTCATTGTGTAAAACTTCCCTTTTTTCTTTCATTTTAATAAATGAATATTTTAACTTTTCTTTACACTATAGATTTCAAACCGGTTGAAGTGTATTTTAGCAAAATTACTGGGCTAAGTTGCCTATACCTTTTGCACCTTGCATGTGAAAGATAAGCCTTCTAGTAAAAGTGTTCTTCATCCTAATGCATCTCTCAATAGTGTTCCTTATTTTCCAAGGGGGCTTCATCTCTGGTTGAGGGACGAAATCATCAACTTTGAGTCGCCTTCGATAATGATTGGAAATTGTTGGAATTTCAAGCAGGCCATCTTAATGGCCTCCTAGGCTACCCATGCTTCAGTTTGATTAATTATATAAAATCCAATCTTGACAACTTTAGCATCCAAGACATGACTAAGATGGTTACGAGAAATATACACGCAGCAGTACAAGGACCACTAAGATACGAGAAGCATCAAAATTGATTTTAATGCTATCTTGGATGGGCTTTCAAATCTCGTGAAGGGAATCTATGTCTCCACCTTTTTCAAATTCCAAGAATTCCAGAAAACAATGAAGGGGCTTGATCATGAATTACTTGAAGGGGGCTCACAATATTAGTAAAAATTTTCTGATTTCAATTTTTCCAAATACCCCACAAAATGAAAGCTATTTTTTCTTTAACAAGGAGCCTTTTGCTATTTTTGTTTGACAGTCTGACCCACCAATCAAGAAGGGTTTGGTCACTATCCAACGAACTCACTAACGGGTCACAGAGGATAGCCCAAATTTGGTAGAGGAATGGGCAATACTTGAAAATATGATCTAAGTCCTCTTCCTCTCTGTAGAAGCTACAAGATCCATCAATTTCAAAACCTCTTTTCTTCAAAAGCATATTAGAAGGAAGCTTATTTTGAAAGAGAAGGAAAAGAAAAGTTTTAATCTTTGGAGGGAACTTGATGTTCCAAATGATGTCAAGCCAATTTGTAGAGTTATTTGCCCCAAGGATTGTTAAACATTTCAGCAAATAGGTTGATTTAATAGAAAAATCAATAATTCTATCTTCAAATTGTCTAGGAGATATAAATATGGATTTGATTTTTTCCATAAATCATTAGGAACAATTGCTCAAATTCTGGGTTCATCCCAACACTCACCATCAAAGTATATCAAATATGATACCATAATATTTTCATTCTCCTCATTTTCAATAGAAATTATTTCTGATAAAGGTTTGTTGGTAACCCATTTCTCTTGCCAAAAACTAATTGTTCGGCCATCCCAGTCCCCACGAAATTCCCCATCCCCATCCCCATCCTCATCCTTGCTAACAGGGATAAGATTATCCCCATCCCACAAGGATCTCCATTCCCCATAATTTTTTATAATGTTAATAATTTTGTTTTTGTTTTTTTATTTAATTTAAAAAATAAAAATAAAAATAAAATAATTAAAATTTACAATCTATTCAAAAAGATTTAAACATATTCAACCATATTTTTTAAACATTAATATATAGACGTATGTGTACATATATAACGTATACATACATATATACATATATATTAGTGGGGATCCCACGGGCAAGGATCGGGGTCCCCGCAGGGCGGGGAGTTCTCTCCCCATCCCCGCTAACGGAGATGAAAATTTCTCCATCCCCGTCTCCGTGGGGGGGAAATCATCCCCATCCCCGCCCCATTCGGGGCGGATCCCCACGGGGATTGGAGAAATAGGGAAAATTGCCATCCTTATTGGCATCTAATGTCTTTTTTCAGAAGATCTCTGGAATGAAGGATGCCTTTCCATGCCCACGAGGAACTATGTTTTGGGTTAAATATCCCAAAAAGAATTACCTTTCATATATTTTCTTTTAATGAGCTTAACCCAAAGATTATTTTCTTCATTTAATATTTTCTATCCTAATTTTGCTAGGTTTACTTAATTTACCCATTGGAGATTTCTAACTCCTAAATCCCCCCATCTTTTGGGAGTGCAAATACAATTCCATTTCATTAAGTGCAAGGGTTTCTTCCCTTCATTCTTTTTCCATAAAAATTCTCTTTTAACTCTTTCCAGCTCCCTTAAAGCATTATTTGGAATTTTAAATGACCTCATGATATATTGTGGCAGTATATTTGTAGTGGAGTTAATCAGTGTAGAGAATTTTTTTCCAATTTGCTAATTTTGGAGCATTTCTCCTTGACGAAGGCAAATGTATTATTTGTAGCTCTTTTGTTAATTAAAGGAGCACCTAGATAATTCTTTGGATCCAATTCTTTTGCAATTCTTAGCATCCTTGAAATCATTTTTTGAAGTTTAGGGTGAATATTCCTTAAAATAAAAGCTGAAGATTTGTTGAAGTTTGGGGTTTCTTCCAATGCTTTCTCATAATTTGAGAGGATTTCCTTAATTTTCATGCATGCAAGAACTATAGTATTTGAAAATATAATACAACTGTCAACAACTTATAAAATGGAAATCTTTGGACCCCTCTAAAAATTCTGCATCCAATATTATTCATACCAGAATCTGCTTTTTTTTCCAAATTCTTTCCAAGAGCCTTAGCACAGAGAACAAAAATATAAGGAGACAGAAGATCCCCTGCTTGGAATGAATTTAGCCAAAGGTCGTTTCTCCAATGGTATTCCAATATTTCTTAAAATTTCCTCATTTATGACATTCTTAGTAATTAAATTATTTTGATCCTCTACGATGCAATTATTTAAGACATTTAAATAATTGTATCCTGTTGGATGAGGACTTTAGTCCAAAATTTTCGGATTTTGGACTCGCGAAATTATGTACTCAAAAAGAGAATATTCTATCAATGACGGGTGCAAGAGGGACTGTGGGGTACATTGCACCAGAAGTATTCTCTAAAAATTTTTGGAGAAGTTTCACACAAATCGGATGTATACAATTTCGGGATGATGGTTGGGACAAGAAAGAATATCGGTGTCAAGGCAAATCATACAAGTGAGATTTATTTCCCACATTGGGTGTACAAGCGTATTGAGATTGAAGAGGATTTGGGACTGCATGGGTTCAAGTGATCAACAATGATGTTGAAGAAGAAATGACTAAGAAGATGATTTTAGTGGGATTATGGTGTATACCGACAGATCCTGCAAAGCGACCATCTATGGATGAAGTGATAAATATGCTGGTAGGAAGCATTGAATCGGTACGAATTCCTCCGAAGCCTTGTCTATATTCACCCTCCGGATCACCAACAGTTTCTCCCACCATATCTATATCTTAAATACAATTGATTAATTCTTTGAGATCAAACCCGACCCCCACAACTTCCCACAATACATCTCCGTCATCTATTGGGAATATCTCCCGATAATAAAATCAAGAATGATGATGTCATCATCGGGAGATATTCCCCAATACATGGCGGGGATATGCCATATTGACCCTCCAGATCACCAACAGCTTCTCCCACCATATCTATATCTTAAATACAATTGATTAATCCTACGAGACCAAATCAGCCCCCCATAAAACTGCCCCCACAACTTCCCACAGCACATTTCTGCCGTGTATTGAAAACATCTCCCGATAATAATATCAGAAATGATAATGTCATCATCAGGAAATGTTCTTAATACATGACAAGGATGTGCTGTGGAACGTTGTAAGAGGCAGTCTTGTAGGGGGCTGATTTGAACTCTAGTCCTGAAATTAATATAATGTAATAGGTGATATTATAGTGAAATTAATATATTTGTCCTGAATAAAATATATCCATAATTTTCATAAATTGACTTGATATATTTTGTGGGCTAATATACCATCTAAGAAAACAACTGATTCCCACCTGTTCATGAAGGTTTTCATAGTCTATTAACTCTTCACCAAATTCTTAAGGGTAAATCTCATAGGTTCTGTTCGTTTTTTGGTAAGTATTTATTTAGGTAAATGTAGTTATCTAGGTAAATTTTTTTTGGAAAATAGTTATCCGAGTAAGTATATTTATCTATGTTCTTTTATTTCTCATAATAAGATAATGACCATTTTAGCCTTAAAAATCTATTATTAAAAAGGGAATTTTTGTCCCATTCAAGTGTTGCCAACTTTTCCCTTAGTGGGAAAGTAATTTACCCACCTAAGAGATGTGTATCACTTACCCAAGTAAATAATACCCAAGAAAATAAACTTTCCTGGTCCCCACATAAATCTAAAATAAGAGCATGGGATTCTTAGTCAATGGGAACCAAAATCCCATTGACCAACTTTCCCCCTCTCAAAATCCGAAATAAGAACGCTCCCTTAAAGTACCTCCTAAGGCTCCATTTGGAAGGAGTACAAATACAAATATGTAGAGTGCAAAATCTTGTATTTTGTATTATTTTGTATGTATTTGTACTGTACATATTTGTATTTGTACTCCTTCCAAACTGAGCCTTATATGTATTTACACTATATATATTTGTATCTATACTCTTTCCAAACAAAGCATAATTAGGCTTGGTTGTAGTATTTAAAATTAGGCTACAAGTTGGTCCAAAAACCATCAAAACTCTAACAATTAGCTCCACATTTCAAATTATAAAAACCCTTGCCATGTCATTGAAGGGCTTATATGGTTGTTGCTAACATGAGACTTAATCAATGTTGGACACGAAAGAAAAGATGTTGGGTGATTGGAAAATAAAAAATGGTTTTTAGTTTATCTTACGCTCCCTCCCCCCCCCCCCACCCCCTTTCTTACACACTTATACGGTATTAATCAAATCGCATAAAAGAACATGAGATCAATTTGATATGGTTCAAAAATCATTACACCAATTTGATAAAATATTTACAAGAAACTCTTGGTTATGAAATTTACACCAATTTGATAGAAATTTATAACTTGATTGTACAAGTGGTTGGTCCCTTTAGGCTAAATTTGGTTTGAAGGAAAAGGTAGGGAAAGGAAGAGAAAGACAGGGAAACCTATACAATGTTTTTAAAGGTTTCCCTTCCTTTCCCTGCATTTTCCTTCAAACCAAACATAGCCTTAGTTCTTTTATAGGGTCTTAATTAATATTGTATAAGTTTGTAAGAAAAAAAAAACGAAAGAGGGATTGGGAGAAAGACTAAGGGAGAACAATAGAGAGAGAGAGAGAGAGAGAGAGAGAGAGGTTTTGATTTGGCTACAAACCGAATCTGAGAGAGTGGGAGAAATGGAGGGAGTGGGAAATCGAGAGATTACTATGAGAGTGAGAGAGAAGGGTGGGAGATCAAAAGACAGAGGAAGTGGGAGAGAAATTGAAAACCTATTTTCAATATGGGCTTTTTGTTGTACCCAACATGGATTCAGAGTCCCATGTTGGCAATATCCATATAAGCCTTTGATGACATGGCAAGGGTTTTTATAATTTGAATGTAGAGCCGGTTGTCAAAGTTTTGTGTTTCTAGACCAACCTGCAACCTAATTTAAAATGTACAACTAACTATGACTATAATTTTCCCTTTAAATTATATATTTCCATTTGCATTATATAAAAGAATTTTTACTTATTACACTTAATTTTTGTTTGTCTATGATATCTTTGACCCAAACTACTAAACCACCACCCAAAAAGAAAAATAGTTTGATTTCTAGGTTGACATTAAATTTTGTTTTTCATTTCCATCATTGATAAAATTATTTCTTATGTATAATACTTATTTTCGTTCAATAAAATGAATACACAATATTAGCGATATACCCAATATTTTATTTTTTATAAATATATAACATTAGATATGTGCCCAAATTTTTCTCCATCTTTTTTTTTGTGATTCTTTGTATTTTCTATATTTATAAATTGTATTATTTGACTATGACACCACTTCATTTCTAGGAAAATTTTAAATTTGGCATTCCATTTTCATCATTAATAAAAATACTCCTTATATTTCATACTTATTTATTTTATTTTTTATTATTTAATTATGACATTATTTATTAATCCATTCGATCCCAAATGGTCGAATTGCTTGCCCACCACCGGGAGGGAAAAAAATGGTTTTGTTTTCAAATTACTTTTCAAAATATTTAATTTTATAATATTAAAATTAATATTATGGATTTAATTACAATAATTTAACGATGAGAAAAAAATATTTTAAATATATGTTTTAATGAAAGAAAATATTTTTATTTCCAATTGATTTTAAATTTTATATTCCATTTCCATCATTAATAAAAACATTTCTTATTTATCATATGTATTATTGTTTAATATGTATTTTAAAAATGCTCCCAATTTTTTTATTTTTTATTTTTTTTTATTTTATCATTTAATCATAACAACAATATTCTATTTCCATCATTAATAAAAGCATTTCTTATTTATCATACTTATTATTGTTTAATATGTATGTTAAAAATGTTTCCAATTTTTTTAATTTCTAATGTTTTCATTTTATCTATTTTTGAATTTCATTATTTAATCATGGCAACATGGATTGATTAAATAGGTTGAGGTTAAACAATCAAAAAATTATTAATTTAAAAATCCACTAAACTTTTACTAAAAATAAATATTAACATAACTTAGTAAGTACTAAAAATGTGTTTCAGTTCCTCTTAAAAATCCAACTTAATAAAAACTAATAAAAATAAGAAATTTAAATATAAAATATTAATTGATAGTTTTAATAATATTGTTAGATAACTTATGAGTTGAGGACCTTAATAAATGCTAATAAAAATATTAATTGATAGTTGTAAATTACCAACAATTAATTAAAAATCCACAAGGCTCAAAGTATTGACACAGGCCAATACATCGGTAGGGTGTATAGACTCTTTCCATAACAACAAATCTGATTTTTAATTTAATACTTTTAGTTAATAAACAACAAATTTTTATTTTTATTTTAATATTAATTAAAAATAAATAAAATTATTAAATCTTTTATCCGTGCATCGTACGGGTCCCCGCTAATTTCTATAAATTGATTTAGATATTAAATCTTTTCCAAGCGACGACTTTGTGGCTTGGTGAAGGAACATATAAATATATTTGTTGTGGATATCAAATGAGCTGACAACTTTGTCATCTTATCCACACCTCTTCAAATACTCTACCATGGTTATCGGCCATGCGACTCATACTCTAGAATTATACTGTGGTTGTGGCCACATGGTCTGCAGTAAAAACTGTTCAACTTGTGGGTAGAAAGAATCTCTAAGTCAACTCTTGCATTGACGAGGACTCCACGTTTTTCTTTGTTGGGAAAAATCTTGGAAGCTGCTTGCTTAATTGCGCCAGTGCTGGCTGGCTTACTTGGTCAAACGGTTTTGTTGATGATTTGGGTTACTTATCAGAGACTCACTCATTCCTAATCTGCAACTCCTCCAACCCTTTTTCCCTCTTTCTGATCAGTCGCAGATAGATTATTATCGAAATCGAATCTCCCTTCTCTCATTCATTTGTTACATTCTGGTGATCTCCACTCATTAATGAGTAATGACGCCTCACCTCTTCCTCTTCTTCTTCATCTTTGTCATCCTCCTCCTCTCGCTTGATCTGCCACTTTCTAGGTGCGAGTATGTTGTTGATTATTCGAGATACTTCGACGACTGCAGTCAATTGTCGTTTAACTGTGGAAACATCCAAAATATAAGATACCCCTTTTGGGGAGATGAGCGACCGGATTATTGTGGCCTTCCGGGATTCAAGCTCCACTGCGATGCGGATCATCACCTTACTACCACCATAGAGATAAACTCGGTAACATACAAGGTTTCGAGCATGGATTACAAGAATCAAAATCTCAAGGTCGCCCAAGCAGATTTGTTGGATAGTATTTGTCAGAAAAAACAAAAATCTATCAACACCACCAGCCTCATTTTACCCCCATCAAGTCCTAGTAGTGAGCGTTACATGGCTCTGTTCTACGGTTGTTCCCCAAGCCCAAGCTCAGGGGTTATGGATGGTGCAACCAAGGTCAGTGTTAGTTGCCCCAGCAATGGTGATCCTGCTGAGGTTTACTATGTCCTCGATGATTCATTTGCATACGAAAATCTAGCTAGTAAATGCCAAGAAGGTAATAGTGTTATAGTCCCAATTCCCTCAATAGCTAAGGCTGAGATAGAGAAGAACTCATCGAGATTCGGCGAAATTATCAGCCAAGATGTGGATTTGAGGTGGAGTAGTAGTATTGACGTGGGATGCAGCGGATGCTTATCATACAAAGGGCAGTGCGGTTGGAATTGGGAATTGAATACATCCACCTGCTTTTGCGAGTTTGAGACTTATGAAGGGCGATGTGCTCCCCCGCACGCTGCACCGGATTCCCATTTAGATCCATCTCCGAGTCCGAGTCCGGGTACGTACCAATTTTCTGGTGCCTCTCCTGATGAGTGATGATCTCCTCTGCTTCTCTTATGTCGTACTTGTTACTTTTTGGAGCTAGGAGGAAAACATATATAGATTGTCATTTCAAGCTTAAAACTGTTGAATTTAGAAGTTTAGAATTGATAGGAATAGAGTAGGCATCACCTCACCTGTAGTGTATTTATTTTGATAAGTTCATCTATAGGGCTTAGAATATGGTCTGCAGGGAGCTAAGTTCGTCTTCATTTAAATCATTTTTCTTTGAAATATACAGCTTGTCATTCTTATTATAACAATTAATGAAGATAAAATAGCAGCAGCACATGCAGTACCGTTGTCCTAAAGAGGACTCCTCTACGAACACGATTCATGATAGTGGGGTAGGCAGCTGGATGTATCGATGGTTGATTAATAGTTTTAGTCTTCTAGAGGCCATAGTTAGGTGCTGTACTTCCACCAAATGCTAGCTAACCCACCTTACCCCGTCATTTCTTATACTTTCATCAAAATTCACGGCGGGTTTTGATTAGTCAATCCTCTTCAGGTATCATACCTTGCCGGCATTCATAGATTATTTCACGGTGTCCATGTACCCCTGCTTCCCTAACACCACTCATCTGCTATGTAGGCAGCTTATAGCACGGGCCTATGCATTTATATTTGAAGCAGCCGCCTGATCTAAATCATGATGTTGATTTGCTACGTTGAATTTGTGCTTTCCTTATTGCATTTATGCTACTGTGTTAATGAACATATTTTCCATCCATGTCGGAGATAGAGCCCTTTGTTCACGCCCACATCGATGATCTTTTTTCTTTTTTTTTTTTTTTTTGGGTAACTACTATTCTTGTGTTAGTACCATATAAATACAGTTCTCCCAGCATGTGAAAGGTAATTCTGGATTTCCACTCTTCAAGTTTGCGTTACATCGTCTCCTAGATAACATTACATTGGCTCATTTAGTTTCTTCATCTGCAGTTCTTCACCCCCAATAAGTTTGTTAACCGTCTCCTATTTCTTCTGCGAGTATTCTTACTCAGTAGCATAGAAGACTTGGCATAATTAAGTGGATGACCAGACCAGCCACAAAAGAGAGATAAACCATTTGAACAAATGGATTAGTGGTAAATACACATGGAACAATTGGGCTCGTGACCATCATCCCAATAGTCTGTACAGCAAATATTTCCAGCATCGGGAATTTGATTAAACATACCGAGGGTTGGGTTGGGATCCATTTAATTGGTTATTGGCTGGGTAACACTTGTATATATCCTAGCTAAATGGGTGTTCATCGGCGGGCTGGGTTGTTGGGTCCATTCCCTATTAAATGAGGTCCTCATCCTCTAGAGTCTAGTCTACACTCTTCATTCGTCATTTGGTGATGTAATCATCTCCTGACTTTTTGTTTGGTGACGACCATTTGAAATTTCCAAGTCCCAAGTGTTGTTTGCTTTTTAATTAATAACCATTTTAATTTATAAATGAAATTAACCTGTATTTGGTAATTAACACAGACAGAAGATTTTCAAAAAACTCATCAAAGAAAAACCGAAAGATTTTCAAAATGAACCTTTACTTTTACTTGGGTGCTGATCAGAAATCCACTCAAGTATTTTTCATGATTTACTTTGATAGGGATAAAGGGAAAATAGTAATACCTTCGCAAGGTTTGAATTCTCTGTTAATTCTATGTGAAAATTAACAAATTCTAATATATGTATCATATCGCCTGGTATGAGTCACACTTAAGACTTAACTCCCGTGAGTAAATGGAGTGCAAGGAAAACCACTCCAATTGTAGGAAGCATCTAGTTTTGGACTGACGGGGACCAAATGTTTCTTCTTTCTTTCCCTTTCATCACTTTCTTCTGGAAATAACATAGAATCCGCCAGCCAGACTTTGTCAAAGGTTTTGATGTACGTATTCCTGTTTACCGCGGTTATTAGGTGGTTACTACTTATTAGCGTACTCCAAACATCTACAATTTCCCCTATTTATCTTTCCACCTTAATTAACCTCCTCTTCTGCAATGGCTTAACTTCTCTGATCATCGCATGCATTAGGGGGAAAACAAAATGATTCCAACACACCACTTAACCTTCCTATTCACCCTCATCCTTGTCTTAGTCGTCGACGTTCTACGATGTCTGTCTAATGACGATCCACCATACTTAAGCTGCCGTCCCTTTAACTGTGGAGATATCACCGGAGTCCAATACCCTTTCCGGGAGAAGGGAAACCTGAACGACTGCGGGCATCCCGGGTACGATCTGGAATGTGGGGAAGATAACGCCACAATAGTGATCAACTCAGAAAGATATCGCGTTTTGAACATCGATCATGGGCACCGAGTTCTGAAGGTGGCCCGAGTGGATTTATGGGATATTAATATTTGTCCTCAGAAGTTGGTTAACACCACCCTGGATCTCAACTTCTTTGGTTATGCTCCTGGTACCATCAACCTTACCTTGTTCTATGGTTGCTCCCTACTCTCTTCATCGGCCTATATTAATACAATTATTTTCCTGTCCCAAGATAGTTGCCGGGCCAGCACTAATAATGGTCTCTCTGGTCCCATTTTCTATGGCCTTCTACCAAATCCTTTCACAACACCATGGATATGTGGAGCAAGCATGGTGGTTCCTGTAATTGGAAGTTCGGAGGTGAAGTACTACTATGATTTGGGAGGAGTTTTTAAGCAAGGTTTTGAGGTGCACTGGATTGTAAACGATTCATTCTGTGGGGAATGCTTGGACTCGGGTGGAGGATGCGGATATAACTCCACCTTGGAACAACCCACTTGCTTTTGCCCTGACGGGGCTTACCCAACTACGTGTCCGCCAGGACCCTCGGGTATGTAAACACCTTTTCTTGGATATTGCTTTTACTATTTTGATACACCCGCTGGCCGCTGCTTTGAGGGATGCAAATGGATTGGATTCAATCTGGCGAATCCGATTCGTTTAAGTTTGCAGTTGGATTGTTCATTCAATCATAATCGGATCAAATTCCAACACATACACAAAATACTAGTTTTTAGTATCAATCAAACCTTTTAGAATTAAGTAGGTTCATTCTTATATATGTATGCTGACTTTTATACAGATTCACTAACACTACAATTCAATTGGATTGGAGGAGTCAGATATCAAATCGAAATTGAATTTATATTTTGCATATCTATTAGCTATCGAATTTCTTGGATTCTAATCAGATCGAATTCAAATATATCCTTGGTGAATTTGATCTGATCATTTTGCAAAACCCTACTTGATCCGTCTGGTAGTGCTGGTGCACTCCAGCCAGCAAATGTAAAATTCTAGTTGTGTTAGGGTCCTCAATGCCCCGGACTGAGTGAGTGCAAACTATGCAATGTGTTACACGACGCAGCCCGGGGGAAAAGAGTTTTCAGTGTACACATATCATCCTATTAGTCAAAATTGAAACGTGGACCCGTTCATTTCAGAGTTGTTGAATGTTGGTTTCAAGCCCATCTTAATCATACTCGCGTCATCTGTAATTTGATTTTTTTTTTTTTGTTGTCATCTAGAAAAGAAAAGGAATTGAAATCAAAGAGAGGATTAAGGTGATATCCATTTTATTTTTCAATAAGAGAATTGATATTCCTTTTCAAGTGTGCCATGTGTACATACTTAAAGTCGATCGGCTTGAATATGCAGCAAGCTCCAAGGAGAGGATAGAATAACTTGTACGTGGAAGCGAACGTTTTGCTGGAGTTTTACTTAAGATAATATAGACATGGGTTAGGAGCACAATTCTTAGTGAAATTTGTATTCATCATCCAAAAACTTTGGCATAGAAACAACAATTAATGGTATCCAAACAACATTTGATCAATTTAGAATTTTATAAAAGCATTGGAATAGGAAAGGAGGAGCATTGTAGATTAGATACTGTTAACACTTGGATTTAGTTTTTGTTTTATAGAATGGGACTACACATACCTGTAACCTCCAACCAAATATTAATTGAGCCACCACCAGTTGGTATTATTGACCTCTGGGCAAGGCAACTCTGCCAACTGTGTTTCTTTTCTCTAAAATTCTGGGTTCTCCGTCTCCATTTGTATAAATAATGACGGAGTTTTGATTTATCTGCTGTTCTGTTGTTCCCAGATGGCGCCTAACCAAGTCCCATGACATGGTTTGGAGAAATCTAGTATTCCGGTAATCCGTATGACCTTTAAAATTTGGTGAGTGATCTCAGAGTATCACCATTGTTCATTGGGCCGGGTCATATTCAACGGCCAATAAGGATGCGTTTTTTAGTTGTCGTCACTCCTCAGGTTTGGAATCCCTCCACAATCCACATTAATATTATTCCGTGATCATGTTTTGTATGTACCGGTTTAATCAATCAATATGAAAAGTCAAGGTCTTTTTTTAAACTTTTGGTCATTCGCCGCCGCCTTGCCTTACTCGGTTCGGTCGAATGGAATTCCACCCCTTTCCCTCACATATTCTAAATTTCTAATCTTATTTGTATGTACCAGTTCAATATCCCTCACATATTCTAATCTTATTCTCTGAGATATCGTCGCAGATGCATCCCCACCTCTTTCCTTCTTCTTACCTCGTCTTCTTCCTCCTCTTCATCTGTATAATCCACCTTCCCCAATCTTTGTGTGACGATGATTGGAGGTACTCCAACTGTAGTCAGATGACATTTAAGTGTGGAAATTTCAAAGACATCGGCTATCCTTTCTGGGGAGGTGATCGACCCGACTATTGTAGTGGCCATCCCGACCTTCGGCTCCACTGCCGAGATGGTTTCGCAGAGATGGATCTGCCGGTTGGTTCTGCAGGCGATTCACTGACATTCCGTGTTCTAGAGATCAATGAATTCTCCCCTGTTCTCACGATAGCAAGACTAGACTTCCTGGATAAAACCTGCCCGGACCAACTCTATAAAACCACCACTCTCCATTTCGGTGTCTTCTTCAACTATACCGACGCCGATGTGAACCTCACCTTGTACTATAATTGCTCCTCAGATTGGTTAAATTCAATTCCACCGGGCCCTACCTTCAAATATAGTTGTTCCACCAACGGTCTGAATAGCGAATTTTATAAGTTGGTAACACCCAATTCCATCCTGCTTGATGCGAGCCAAGCTGCTGAGGAATGCAATGCAAATGTCACGGTTCCGGTTCTTGAGAGCGAAGCTAAGGGAATCGTGGCCACTCTGTCGAATCTGCCGACGATTTTGGAAAAGGGTTTTGAGGTAAGCTACAGTGGGTACAATGATCTGTGTGGGAAATGTGAGGATTCCGGTGGGCAATGCGGGTACAACTCGACTTTGTCGATGCCCATGTGTTTTTGCCCTAACCAGCCTTATTCAAATATGAGGTGCGGAGGTACGTATGAGTATGACCTTCTTTGCCTTTGTTATTGTTGCTTGCTTCGATTATAGTTTATTCGTAGTTGATAACTTACAGTACAGATAATGGTTACTTATGGTCCAGTCTACATAAACATCAATACGGACTCAATGCAAAGAAGGGTAAAACTGAATGGAGAACCTACCGTTCTGTTTTGTGTGGCTTTGAGTTGCAGAGTCCAGTCAATCGTGGGTCGTGGCTCTGCATCATTCATGTATGTAAAAGCCTTTTGACTGGTTGCTGAACCGAACCGCGTGGATTACATATTGATACATTCTTGTCTTGCCCAATATCCCGCCTAATCCCCACCAAGACGCCGTTGTCTGACCGCTCCCTATATTCAATGCCAGCCTTGACGCAAGATGTTGCCCAAGACATCCAACATCCAGCTCAACACAACTTTCCTATAATATATAATCCCATTAATCTCATCATCATCATCCCATCCCACCATCATCTCAAGGCTCTTATTGAATCCTAGATTTCTGTTTCTGAATTCCGATAACGCCAACCTCTGCAACAAGAGCTGAGCGTGGGTCATGTCTTTTGCCCGGCTATTTTGTCTAGTTCTTGAGACAATCTCTACAGTCATGCATCACAACTGATTGCCATCTATCCATCCATTCAAACAAAGTGGCTTCCGTGGCTTAAACTTGTCTTGTTTGATTGATTTTCTTCTTAACCAGGAATTAGAAAAAACGGGTTACGTTCTTTCCGTTTTGGGTTGCTAAGCAATAGAAATCAAGTAGCGTTTGCTCCTATTCCGATCTACATCTCTCCCTCCCTCCCTTTCTCTCCCTCTGTGCTCTGGTCTCCAAGTGCTTTGTACGAACCATTGTTTGAATTAATAAAAGAAAACGATAACAAAACAAAAAAGCATTACTCATAAACATCTTCATTATCTTAGTGATAGCGTCATGCGTCCATGAAGCTAAGTGGAGACGGGGTTTCCCCTCTTCAAACTTTCGGTCTCACAAACCACCAAAATAATATCATGTTCCACATTTCTCTTCCAAATATGCCACAAATGCCCCCATAACGTACAAATGATGATGTCATTAGTACGTAATCCACACAAAAGTTGTATAGTCCCTTAAATCTGTTAAGTTGGACATAGAAAGAACAAAACTGAAGCTTAAGCTTCTTCAGTTCTCGCTTGCACAATCAATCTTGTGCTTTACTGTGCTCTATTTTTTAATGTTGCCCAACCTCAATTACCGCCAAGTGGAAATAAACCAATTCGCAAGCCCAAGTCAAACTCCAACCAACCACGAAAGAAAACCGCCCTGAATTCTCCCTCTCATTATCATCTTCTTTTTTTTTTTTTTTTATCTCCTCTGCTCTCCACTCTGTCCTGTTTTCTCCCATCTTTTCCTCCTAAATGGATCAAAACAACTCGTCCTCGGTCAAAACAGTTTTCTCTGTATTGATCAATATCATCTTTATGATGCTCAGCACCTTGGCACAAGGAACTCGATCAGCAGACCCACAGTTCGAAGCTTGTGCGCCTAGAAATTGTGGCAAGGGCCCATATATAAGCTACCCGTTTTGGATTCCTTCTCTCCAGCAATCCTACTGCGGCCTTCCAAGATCTGAGGTCACCTGCCAGAACAGTGAGCCCGTCCTTAAGATGCCAGATGGCGATTACCTCATCCAAGACATCTTCTACTCAAACAATTCATTCTGGGTGGTGGACATCAGGGCATTGAACAACGAATCCTGCCTGGCCCCCCTCCACAATTTTACCCTCCACGGCACTCCCTTTGAATTTGGCGATAATCACTTCAATCTCTTCTTCTACTACAACTGCTCCAATTCCCCTCCTGCAAATCACTTGGTATACCCAGTGACTTGTGCTAGCAATAACACCAGCCATCTCTCCTTCGCAATGTTTGTGTATGATGGGCAGTTTGGCTTGAATCTTTCTTTAGCGACATGCCAGTCAGTTGTTAGAGCACCCATAGACACAACACGTATTCAATTTAAAGAGCAAAATAACTATAGGGAGATTTTGAAGGAAAGATTTCTTTTGCAATGGAAGCCGAGTAATTGCATCAAATGTGAGGGCAGTGGCGGCCGTTGTGGACTCTATAATAAAAAATTCGTATGCTTTTGCCATGATGGACGGCATCGCTTAAGCTGCGGTGATGGTAAGCCAAATGGACATCCATGTGCTCTTCAGATTTCTTCCCTCATTCTTTTCAATAATTATTTACCAATTTAGGCTCGGAGGAAGAACATAGAACAGCATGGTCTCTGTGTTCTCTCTGTCTCTTCTT
Source organism: Nelumbo nucifera (assembly GCF_055504915.1). Lineage (NCBI taxonomy): Eukaryota > Viridiplantae > Streptophyta > Magnoliopsida > Proteales > Nelumbonaceae > Nelumbo > Nelumbo nucifera. The sequence goes on along the minus strand of NC_142651.1, from coordinate 24,248,879 downwards.
TACTTTTTCAATTTACTTTCTTTCTATCTTGTAGCTAGGAAAATTGATTGTATTGTGTTGTGACTTGTGGGAATCATCAATTTAGAGTGGTTAGAACTTAGAACTGACCGCGCTACAGGGCCCTCTTTTATGTAGTTCGCACTTGTCACTGATATTGAAGCTTTCTCATAGTTTGGTTAACGAGTCCCCCTAGCGTATACCTCCTTCTTTTGTCCCCAGATATCTGTTCCATCGGATGAAACTGATGTCTTCCTTATGGAATCATTATGACTTCTTGCTCTTGTGTCATCTGAGAAGCCAGGAATGAAATTGACCCAAATCCAACTGTTTGATATACAGATATTTTTCTCGTAGGATCATATCCCACAAAACATTCTTAGATGTGATTCCTTTTCTTTCCCTTCCTTTCCTTTTCAGCATGTAATTTGAGTAACAGTTGCCCGAACACGATTTAACTGGTTTGAGGCTTGCATTGAACTTTTGGAACTAGAGGTAGGCTACAAAAGAAGACACAAGAAAATTGCAAGCCTAACAATAACAGACAATTTCAAGAGTTGAGAAAAGAACTGAAGGGAGATAGAGATACATTATCCATCTGAACCCCAAAACCTGATTGTGCTTCTAGAGTACTTGGTGATGGGTTATACTGTTGGCACCCAGGATCTGCATTTGCTTCAAACGTGTTCGAGTCCTTCCCTATTCTTTCCTTGATCGCTTATTGTGGAAACAACATCTTTGGCTTTTAGGTACGAGTACCTTTGTTTCATTATGAAAAATTACGTAGGAACTCCATGAATTAGTGATGTCTGATTAAGAATGGCAAGAGTGCGGGTTCAGGGAAGGCTTTGTAAATTCCAAACTCTACCCGTTTAACTAAACCTCCTAATTCATACCCTCCCTAAAACCCCTAGATTGGATTCTGATAATAAATTCAAACTCTCCCCCACACTTGAAAATGCAAAACCCTCTCCAACCGTACCCTCCCCTCCCACATTCAAGGGTAGGACAGGTTGGGTTTAGAACTCACATCTAATTTTTTATTACATATTTCTTGTTATATATAAGTAATAAATAAGTAAAATAACATGAACAAAAAGCAAAATTTCTAATTCTTTGATTAAGACATAAATTTCAAATATCCTTCACATAAAATTCAAAATATTATTAAATTCAACACATAAAGTCAGGAAAGGTCAGGTTTAGCCTAATACTATACCCTATTTGTACAAGAATTGTAAAATCTCAAAACCTATCCCTGCCCCAAAACCCGTCATTCAAGCAAAAAAAATCCAGCACGGTTGAGGCCTGTATCCACTCGGTAGGATAGAAATTGTCATCCCTATGTCTGAAAATCAACAAGAGACTTCTCATCTTTGCTTTCATGTATCCGTATTTTGATATGCTCCTTCTTCTACTCCATCTAAGAACACGCTCCAATTATCTCACACTTTTATAATTTTTGATGTTATTTTGTTTGTAGTGCCCATTGTTTTTTTTGGGTAAATTACTGTACCCTTCCTCGCTTCTTGTATTTCTTTTCCTTGGCTTCATCACTTCTGCAGAGGACTATGACCGAAAGTCTGGTCTCTGCCAATCCATATCCTCGCGATTTTCCTATATACTTTCTTCTACGCTACCTTGTCTTTTTCTTCGTGTTAATTAGAGGATGCTACTGTTTCTGGTCATTGTGTTCATACATACCACTCTAGTTTTCGTTTTCTGGGATCAATGTAGAAACAGGAGGGGTTGCTTCCATGATAAACGAGTGCTGCGTATTTTTCATCGTTTGGTCATCATATTGACGTGCATTTCAAATAAGCGGAAAGTCAAGACTTGGCTTCTCAACTTTATTTGATTTGGGATGATTATGGAAGGTCAGTCTTTGCTAGTCATACAAGTGGGAACAGATATATAATATTCTTGTCGAAGTCAACTGACGTGTCAACGGGGCCCGTATTAACTCATCTTTCTTGTTTTCTCTTTTATCTGTCTGCTTTCAGAGTAGAAATATAAAAGAGAGAAGATTCCGGTTGGAGTTAGGGTGAGTGTTGATTAGTTAATTATAAGGTCAGATCGATCAGATGGGTTCCCATGGCTCTGTTGTTATTGTTGTTGCAGTCATCTTCCTTCTTCTGTTGCACCACCTTGCTTTGCAGTTGGAGTCAGCCGAAGATGACTTGTTCTTCGCAGCACGATGCCATCCGTTTGAGTGTGGGAATCTCAACAACATCAGCTACCCATTTTCCAATTCACAACATCCCGAATGCGGGTTAAGCGTTATCCATTGCGATGAATATAACAGACCTATTATTTATTTTGATTTTGGTGGTGAAAGCAAACGCTACGAAGTTGAAGCAATCCATGACAATAATAACACTATTGTGATCCGTCACTTCCCAGATGGTGATCAAGACGGAGGAGTGGAGGAGGCAGCCTGTCACTTACACAGTTTCACGACACCCACTTTCTCCAATTTGGTCACTACTCTCTTGTTTCAAGTAATTAGCCCTAACCTTACCTTGGTCACGTGTTCTTACAACACCGAGTATTCCCCACCAAAAGAAATCGTGAATCAATTTTTCGAGTACACCTATTATTGTCCGGGGCGGGGGGGCCTTGCATGCCTTCTACCAGAACGGCGATCCAAAGCAGGGTCGATCACTCTCCTATGTTTCAAAGGATTTTTGTTCAGTCTTCCAAATTCCCGTGCACAATCTGTTGCCGCCTCTATCTGATTCTGTCAACAAAACGGATGATCACCTCTCGCCTCTGTTGCACGCCGGCTTCTCTCTTAAATGGAGCTTTCCCCCGGAATGCCACGAGTGCGATGTCAAAGGAGTCCCTTGTCGACGGGATCCACTGACTTCAACTGTCGAGTGTGCAAATATAAACAACTGTCGACGGGATCCACTGACTTCATCATTTGCCCCCCACTCCCGAGCCGAAAGTAACTTGACGAAGGGAGTAGATTTCTCCTTTTGGCCCAGAATGAATAATTCGATGAGCTCGTAAGCGTCATTTCAATTCCTTAGGCTCTGGGAGCAACTCGCAGTCCGCTCCTTGATTTTGCCCATGCCAAAGAGGCGACTGGGTCTTATATGGTGAGGAGGTATTCGCTAGTTTGGTATTTTGGCCCTTAGGCTCTGGGAGCGGCTTGTAGTCCACTCTCCTTGATCTTGCCCATGCCGAAGAGGCGACTAGGACTTGTATGCCCATGCCAAGGAGGCGACTGGGACTTATCGTAGTGTCGAGGTCTTTTATCAGTTCGCCAGTTTGCGCCTGGGCCAGGCTGCCAGGTCACGACTGTGCCAGGCCGCCAGGTTGCGCCAAGGCCAGGCCGCGCCAGGGCCAGGCCACCAACTCGTGCCTGGGCCAGGCCGCGCCAGGTTGGCTCCTTAGAGCTACGGCTGCGCTGCATCAGCCTCGTTAGTGACGTCGGTTACCCACTCCTACAAGAAGCTACTAGGAGCTCAACCTACGGGGGCAGCACTACTAACTTTAGGTCACCAGCTCGCAAGGGAGTCTTGGAAGGCTCAACCGGTAGGGGCATCCATGCAGTCTGTAGGCCGCCTACTCCCGTGGAAGCCACGAAGAGCTCATCTTTGTAGAGAGTACCTCGCAAAGAGGACTGATGAGGCTTTATCCAAGTTGAAACAAAGTTGGTAGAGCTGCTTAGTCTGTTAGTCATCAACTTCCTGCATAGTCTTTGAGTTCATAAAAAATGGAAACTAGAAAATGAGAGCTTTTAGTTTCTAAAAGGTGAGAACTTAGCTTTCTGGAAGAAGAGGACTTAGACTTTCGGAGGATGAGAACTTAGCTTTTTGTAGTGTTTCCCACAAACGGCGCCAATTGATGAATCAATTTTTGGTCATGTATCGATCTTTTGGCTAAGTACCTCTACATTTAGTCTGCTTCCAAGTAGCTGATGACTCAGGCCGAAGTGAACTTTGGTTGCCGAGCTGAGTCGAGCTGGGCAGGCTAGGTGGCGAGCTGAATATAATGTCGAGCTGCCTATGAGGTGCCGAGCTGACCAGGTGGCGAGCTGCCTGTGAGGTGTCGGGCTGACCAGGTGGCAAGCTGCCTATGAGGTGCCGAGCTGACCAGGTGTCGAGCTGCCTGTGAGGTGCCGAGCTGCCTGTGAGGTGCCAAGCTGACCAGGTGCCAAACTGCCTGTGAGGTGCCGGGCTGACTAGGTGCCGAGCTGCCTGTGAGGTGCTGGGCTGACCAGGTGCCGAGCTGAATTGATGAGCTTCGTTGCTCTTTAGAGACCTGCAAGGAACCAAATGTCAGAAGACCCGAGGTGGCTAACCCGATGAGGTCACTCCGATGCTTAAGTCAGTACTCTCATAGTAGACTGCGAGCTAAACTCACAAAGTCTGAGAGCTAGAACTTGCTTACTTGCTTGCCTGCTTGCCATTGGGGTTGGTGCCTTTATATAGGAATTGTTTGGCGTGGGCTTCACGCACCATATCCGAGATTTCTGTGAAGTCGTCTAAGTGGTTCAAGATTCGTAGAGGTAACCGCCATGCACGTTGACCACCCTCCGGATCGTTCGGCACGTGGGCCAACTTCCAAGGCTCATGGGAGTATTAGGATATGCATGTCAAATTCGTCACCGAGCACATCTTGCAAGTCGCTAGGTCGGCGCATGTGCCAGGTCGCCAGGTCGTGCCTATGCCAGGCTGCCAGGTCGGTGCCTGTGCCAGGCTGCCAGGTCGCACCTGTGCCAGGCTGCCAGGTCGCGCTAGGGCCAGGCCGCCAAGCTGCGCCTTTGCCAGGCTGTGCCTGTACCAGGTCACGCCTGGGCCACCAGGTGGGACACCATCAACTTGGCTAAGACAAGTTATTGCCAAAGTGATTCCGGGTGTCACCTATTTATTCTCAGGTACCATGTGTCACAATATCTTTGAAAGGCCAAATCCGCCCTCATCAATAGGGATAAAGGGAAAATAGTAATACCTTTGCAAGGTTTGAATTCTCTGTTAATTCTATGTGAAAATTAACAAATTCTAATATATGTATCATATCGCCTGGTATGAGTCACACTTAAGACTCAACTCCCGTGAGTAAATGGAGTGCAAGGAAAACCACTCCGATTGTAGGAAGCATCTAGTCTTGTATTGACGGGGACCAAATGTTTCTTCTTTCTTTCCCTTTCATCACTTTCTTCTGGAAATAATATAGAATCCGCCTGCTAGACTTTGTCAAAGGTTTTGATGTACGTATTCCTGTTTACCGCGGTTATTAGGTGGTTACTACTTATTAGCGTACTCCAAACATCTACAATTTCCCCTATTTATCTTTCCACCTTAATTAACCTCTTCTTCTATGCATTAGGGGAAAAACAAAATGATTCCAACACACCACTTAACCTTCCTATTCACCCTCATCCTTGTCTTAGTCGTCGACGTTCTACGATGTCTGTCTAATGACGATCCACCATACTTAAGCTGCCGTCCCTTTAAGTGTGGAGATATCACCGGAGTCCAATACCCATTCCGGGAGAAGGGAAACCTGAACGACTGCGGGCATCCCTGGTAGGATCTGGAATGTGGGGAAGATAACGCCACAATAGTGATCAATTCAGAAAGATATCGCGTTTTGAACATCGATCATGGGCGCCGAGTTCTGAAGGTGGCCCGAGTGGATTTATGGGATATTAATATTGTTGGATTTTAATCTCATACGAGATTAAATCCAATGGGTTTGATTGGTCATGAGAAATTGCACCTGCACACTTGATTGAAAATCAATTTTTCTCTTATAAAACCCAGTTTTGAACTTGCCCCACATTGAAAAATTATAAGTTTTGAACGGTCACGATTCGATCGAGTGTGATCAAGAGGCACAATTCAAAGTTAACAATCACTAACTGTTAACTACTTTTTAAATAGTCACAATGTTTGAAATTGTGACTGTTCAATGTGCCTTCTCTAAACCAGCACCTACCTTTTCTTCATACCTCTTCACAAATTATTTAGGGAGCATGAATCAGACTCCAAAACACACAATTTCGAAATTCACTCTCTCTCTCTCTCAGTCCGGTCTGCTACAGTCTCACAGAAGGTTTCTTTGAAGACTCTTCAACTTTGCTGGTTGCACATTCTCGCCCAAGGTTCTGCTATATCCTGGGAATGAATTTTCCTGTAACCCAACAACAAACTCAGAAAAACTGAGTGGGGGCAAATAACGTTCTAAAGACAGTGTCTTCAGACGCGCCTCAGAGCTTCTCCTCCAAAGTTACAGTGACCTCGTTTTCTCCCTCAGAAGTTGGTTAACACCACCCTGGATCTCAAATTCTTAGGTTATGCTCCTGGCACCATCAACCTTACCTTGTTCTATGGTCGCTCCCTACTCTCTTCATCGGCCTATATTAATACAATTATTTTCCTGTCCCAAGATAGTTGTCGGGCCAGCACTAGTAATGGTCTCTTTGGTCCCATTTTCTATGGCCTTCTACCAAATCCTTTCACAACACCATGGATATGTGGAGCAAGTATGGTGGTTCCTGTAATTGGAAGTTCGGAGGTGAAGTACTACTATGATTTGGGAGGAGTTTTTAAGCAAGGTTTTAAGTTGTAGTGGATTGTAAACTGATGTTGCGCGATCCGGGCACATCTAGCTGGCGGAAACCTGGCTCCTAGCTGGTGACAGATGGTACCTGAGGCAAAGAGGAAGGTGAAGAATTCCCGAGGGGTTTGCTGGGCGGGAAAACTCCGATGATTAAGTTAGAACTCTGAGAGAACTGAAGAATACAAACAAAGAGCTAAGAGTGAAGATAGTGCAAGTTCAATACCTCTTCTCTTCGAGGGTTGGGGCCTTTTTATATTGAAGATTTCTTGAATCAGGTGTAACCGCCTCTGCCACAGCCGTTACTGCCAGAGCCAAGGTGGCGGATGTGGGCAGCCGTTGCAGGGTATGGACCTGTCAGGCATGCCACATCTGGCAAAAGTGGCAGGCACAACGCCGCCTGACAAGAGACGTGGGCACAACCTCCAAATTCGGCAGGTACTATTGTTAGGCAGATGTTTTCTGCAGGTTGCCGAGCTACTTTGCACCGAGCTGCCTTGGTCCGAGCTACCCTACACCGGGGTGCTAGGGGTAGCCGAGGTGCGAGTGCTTAAGGCGAACCTTAGAAAAGTATGGGCAGGAGCGGTAATGGAGCTATCCCAAAGTGTCCCCACTTCGGGATACTTCCCATAGATCGAGGTGTTCCCTTCTCAGGAAGGAAGAGTTCGGGGCCCAATGGGAGGAGCTCGGGAGTCCTCCTCCCTTAGGGAGAATTCGGAGTATGCTGCATGTTTCTTCTCGGCGAGATGCCACATCCGCCGAGTTGTATTGCTGGACTCCAGCGAGTCCAGTACGTCAAGTTATGGCCAGGCTGCCACGCTGAGTTGTCACCTATGCCAGGTTGTACCCACGTGTCCCCGTGCTACGAGGTCGGGCCAAATCACCCTCCATCAATTGCCCCCCACTTCCCGTGCTGGGGGTTCTGACCCAATGCGGGGAGTCCGCGGTGTGCCGGGTGGATTTGGCTCGGAGCTCTGGCCTCCTGGTCAGGCGGCTTATTGGTCAAACCAGTTCACTGTTCGGCTTGATCAAGGGCAATCCGGGTGGCGTATAGTCTACGCACGGACGTCACGCAATCCATGAACTCCGTGGACGTCAAAAAACGCGCTAAACCGATTTTGCCTCGGGGGTCGTATAGCCGGTTTTCTTGAGAGCCGTCAGATCGTCTTGATCTTGACCGTTGATGCCCGAGTACAGTGGCTATAAATAGCGGGGGTCCTGGTCATTTTTCCTCGCCAAAAGGCCTCAGCATTTGTCTTGAGCTCGCGTTTAAGGTCTCCAGCTCGAGTCAATTCTCCCTAGTTCGGTTGCTTTTCCTTGGTGGGTACCTCGGCTCAGGGTGACCCCACCGAAGTCCAGTCTCACGAGGCGCGGGAGGCCTCGGGTAATCTGGCATCCACCTCTCACCGAGGTTGGATGCCGGATAGGTTCGACCCCTCCACTATGACCCTGGAGAGGCTCCGATACCTCATCCGGCAATACAATCTACCTAGGGAGTATACCTATAGTCTTCCTGCAAGTAACTTCCCATGGGAGCATGGTCCTGACGAGATCGTGATCTTCCGGGAGCAGCTTATAGCCGGGCTCCGTCTTCCTTTCCACCCTCTTATCGTAGATGTCCTGAACCACTTCAACGTCACAATAGACCAACTCCACCCGAACTCCGTTCATAACGTGGTCGGGACCATATCCCTTTGCTTCGAGTACATCCTTCCTTTGAACTTAGATATCTTTTGCTCGATCCTTTCAATAAAGAAGCGCTACAAGCATTCTCCCCGAGCACAGGTGGGCCTACTACCTGTCCCCTCGCTCGGGTTTTAAGTTACTGCACAAGCTTCCTAGCAAAGTCCTGGCCTGGAAGCAGGACTACTTCGTAGTACGGAACACCGCGGGGTGGCCCTTCCCCACTCACTGGAGGGTAGTTATTCAAGACCCCGGTGTTATCCTGGACAAGAAGACAAGGGAGACGCTCCAATCATGGGTTGAGCTCGGGTTTAATTACAAGGATTATATCGCCAAGAGCAAGCTCATACAGGCCGGCTTGAGCCCGGGTAGGTTGTCTTACTTAGTACCTTGCTTAAATAGTTAGTACTTTCGAGTTTACTAATGTTGAGCTATGTTGCAGGGCCCATGGAAGAAGAGAAGCTTAAGGGGGAGAGGCTTTTCCGCCAAATGAAAGGGAGGAAGAAGCGAGCTACCAAGAGAGCTCGCATCGAGTCTCCATAGGCCCCCACTTCCAAACCCGAGCTTCCGTAGGCTCCTACCTCTGAGCCTGAGCTCCCTGATGTACGTCCAATCATCAACTTGGAGGAGATCCTACCACCTCGGGAGCTCAAGACATCGGCAGAGCCTGCTCCACAGGCAGCTGCGAAGCCCGAGGTCACCACCGAGGCCGCTGATGCAGCGGCTGAAGCTTCCACTGAGCCCATCCGCTGAGCCTGAGGTCAAGAGGGAGCCCGGAGCATCCTGATTCCTCAATGCAACATTCGAAAGAGCAAGGGGGCTGTCTACGCCAAAGAGGTCACCATTTGGGCTGACCTCACTCCTGTTCAACTTGGAGCCTGGGCTGCCACCCACACAATGGTGGTAAGTTATAAAGATCCTTCAGTCCGAGAGGCATCTGAAGAGGGCTCTAGCTGCCGAGAACTCGGCTCGCGCAGCCCACACCGATCTGAGGGCAGCTCGTGACCAAATCTATCGGTTGGAGAGCGATGCTTCAGCTTAGAAGAATGTCATCAAGGCGTTGATGGCGGAGAAGGAGGAGCTGGCACGTGAGAGGGATGAGCTAAAGAGCAAGGTTAACGCCCTCCAAGTAGGCAAGGGGGCTTTAGAGCTTGAGGTGAAAGACCTTAAGGAGGATAAAGGGGTTCTGAAGCACGAGGTGGAGTTCCTCAAGGCCGATATTGAGGAGAAAACTGAGATCTTCAACCAGGCCATAGAGGAGACCAAGGTTAAGGCCGCCCTAGACTATGTCAGATTAGACAAGTTTGACGCCGTGCTGACGGAGGCCTATTGTAAGGGCTTCAAGCTTAGTAGGTGGTTGATAAGGCACACATACCCTAAGCTCGACACGAGCGCCATCACCACTTCGCGGATCACGGACGAGATAGCCCGCCAGGCCACAGAGGACTCAGATTCTAAAGAGGAGAGCGGCGACAAAGAGGCAGATGCCACCGACCTGGTAGAAGCTTCTGAGGAGGTCCCGAGTAAAGATGACGAGTCCCCCAAATAGTTTGTGTAGTCCTTGTACCTTGAGCCTGTGAGCTCAGTTTTAGTTTCTCTTTTTTTTTTTTTTTACCGAGCTCATTGTATGGAACTCTCAATCAATGAATTTCGCTTTTTTGCTAGTACTGCGCACTTTATACTTTTTCCAGAGTGACTGCTTTATCCGAACTGTTAAGTGTCCGAAGTAGGGTTTTTCATCTATCGCCTCCCTGAATTGTCTCCCTGTACCTTGTAGGAGTGGTTTTTATAATGTACATCGAGGTGAGCGACATAGTAAGGCATATGCCTGAACTGTCTTCCAGTATTTGACTTGCTGGCTGTCCCTAGCGGGTCCAACCCGTTGTATGCCGAGGTGGCTAAGCGTCGTAGGGTCCATACCTAAGCTGCTTGCGTCCTTGGCATACTATGCACTACAGTGTCGAGGCCCTTGGTTAGCTCGGCATTTTAGCCCTTTGGCTGGAGGGAGTGGCTTTAGTCACTCCCCCCTAGAGTTTGCCCATGCCGAAGAGGCGACTGGGTCCTATAGTGCCGAGGTCATCGTTAGCTCGGCATTTTGGCCCTTAGGCTCTAAGAGCGGCTACGGTCCACCTCCTCTTGGAGTTTGCCCATGCCGAAGAGGCGACTGGGTTCTATAGTGCCAAGGTCATCGTTAGCTCGACATTTTAGCCCTTGGGCTCAAAGAGCGACTTGTAGTTCACTCAGCTCGGCGATCATGGGTAATATTGCCTTAAGTTGACAATGTTCCATGCCCGAGGTACTTGTTTCCCTTCTAGGATTTCGAGCTCGTATGTACCTTCCCTGAGCACCCGCTTTACTCGATAAGGTCCTTCCCAATTAGGCCCGAGCTTACCAACGCCAGGCTCAGGCACCATAACTTTACAAAGAACCAGGTCTCCAACGCGGAAGTTCCGCTTTTTGACCTTGGCGTTATAGTACCGAGCAACTCTTTGCTGGTAGGCCGCGGTCCTGATATATGCGAGGTCCCGTACCTCGTCAAGTAGGTCGAGGTTGGTGCGTAGCTCGCCTTCATTTTCCTTGTCATCATATTCTTCTAGTCGTAGAGTGGGGACCTTGATCTCGGCTGGGATGACTGCTTCAGTGCCGTAAGTGAGATTGAAGGGAGTCTCGCCTGTTGCGGTCTTTATTGTGGTCCGATAAGCCCATAATACATTGGGCAGCTCGTCTGCCCATAGTCCATTAGCTCGGTCTAGGCATGCCTTTAGTCCGCGGAGGATAGCTCTGTTCGTGACTTCCGCTTGACCGTTTGCTTGAGGGTGTGCCACCGAGGTGAAGTTTTGTTGAATTCCCATGTCTTGGCACCAGTTCTGGAATTTGATGTCCTCGAATTGCTTACCGTTGTCAGAGATCAGTAACCGAGGTAGTACGAAACGACACACTATGCTCTTCTAGAAGAAGTTCTGCACATTCCGAGTTGTGATTGTTGTGAGGGGTTCAGCCTCAACCCACTTAGTGAAATAATTGACTGCTACCGATGGGAATCTTCTTTGACCTGTTGCTGGTGGGAATGGCCCGAGTATGTCGATCCCCCACTATGCGAATGGCCACGGGCTAGTGAGGTACTTTAGGTCGGCGACAGGCTAGTGGTGGATGGTGGCGTGCTTCTGACACTTGTCGCATCTTTTGACGAGCTCGGTTGCGTCTGCCTTCATCGTTGGCCAGTAGTACCCCTGTCGCAATGCTTTCTGGGCGAGGGCCCTGCCCCCCAAGTGTCCGCCGCACAGGCCCTCATGAGTATCACGGAGGACGAGCTCAGCCTCAGAGGGCCACAAGCAGCGCAGATAGGGGAGCGTGTAGGATCTTTGGTACAACCACTCGTCTATCATGACGTATTTGGCTGCCTGACGCTCTACCCTTCTGGCGGCATTACAATCTACAGGGAGGGATCCATGTAGCAGGAAGCTCATGAGCGGATCGATCCAGTTCGGCTCTGCTTGAACGACGGGAGTGACCCCCCCCCCCCCCCGAGAATGCTAGGCCGAGGTAAGTTCTCTATATACACGGTTCTCATGGTGTTATCACTAGTGCTGGCTAACCGGGATAGGGCATCGGCCTCAGCGTTCTCTAATCTCGGGATCCACTGGATGAAGTGTGACTGGAAGTTGAGCAGAACCCCTCTCTACTTTGGCTAAGTTAGCTATCATGGTTGGCTCACGAGCTTCGTACTCATCCGTAACCTGGTTAACCACGAGCTGAGAATCACTGCAGACAACAATGTGCCTGGCTTTCACCTTGTTTGCTAGATTCAGCCTGGCTAGTAACGCCTCGTACTCTGCTTCATTGCTGGATGTCACAAACTCGAAGCGTAGTGCATACTCCAGTTTCACACCGCTCGGCCCATACAGAACAATCCCAGCTCTGTTGCCCTGCTGGTTTGATGAGCCATCTACGTGAAGGATCCAGGGCTCCTCATCCCAGTTCGCGCTTGGTCTGAATAGGAGAGATGCCGCGCTGGTTGCTACTTCATGGTGCTCGAGCTCAACCGGCCTGGGAACCTCAGGCTTGCCCGAGTTGGGGGCCTCGTGTTCGACCGACCTGGGGACTTCGGAGCTAAAGCTGCATTTTGCAACAAAATCTGCCAAGGCTTGGGCCTTGATAGCAATTCGCGGCTTGTACTGGAGCTCGTACTCGCTGAGCTCAATGGCCCACTTTGTTAACCTTCCGAAGACCTCGGGCTTGAGCAGGACTTGCCTTAGAGGTTTGTTGGTAACTTGGTAAGGACGAGATGGTGTGAGCTTGGAAGTACGGACGGAGCTTCCGAGCTGCAATGACTAGTGCATAGGCTAGCTTTTCTATCTTTGGGTACCTCATTTCGGCTCCCTGCAACACTTTACTAACATAGTAGACGGGTCATTGGACCCGATCTACTTCTCTTATTAGTACCGAGCTGACCACCCCGTCACTTGCCGAGAGGTACAACTCTAAAACATCACCTTCTTCGGGTCGGGTTAAGACTGGGATGCTAGAGAGGTACTTTTTGAGCTCGTCGAACGCGAGCTGCCATTCTTCGGTCCATTCGAAGCCTTTGCTTTTTATTGCCTTAAAGAAAGGCAGGCAACGGTCTACCGACTTGGACATGAACGGCTCAGAGTGGCTAAACGGCCATTCAACTTCTGAACCTCTTTCAATTTCCGGGGTGGTCTCATTTCTAGGATAGCTTTAATTTTGTCCGGGTTATCCTCTATGCCGCGCCGGTTAACGATGTACCCTAGGAATTTACCCGAGGTGACACTGAAGACACACTTATTCGGGTTAAATTTCATGTTAAACTTACGCAGAATTTCAAAAACCGAATGCAAATCTTGTATTAAATCATGTGAAAATTGGGTTCTGACGACCATGTCGTCTACATAACATTCTATTTTCCTACCAATCAGTGGCTCAAATAATTTATTTACAAGTCTCTAAAAGGTTGCCCCAGCATTTTTCAACCCAAAGGGCATGACCTTGTAATAGTACAGGCTGAGCTCGGTTATGAAGGCATTTATTCGTTAGCTGGATCCATCCTGATCTGGTTGTAGCCCGAATAGGCATCTAAGAAGCTCAGCAACTCGTACCCTGAGGTCGCGTCAACCAGACGGTTGATCCTGGGGAGTGAGAAGCAATCCTTTGGGCAAGTTCGGTTCAGGTCGATGTAGTCAACGCACATGCGCCATTTACCATTAGCCTTTTTTACCAGAACAGGGTTGGCCACCCAGCTCGGGTAATGGACTTCCCCGATAAAGTCTGCTGCGAGGAGCTTCCCGACCTCCCCGTCGATTGCCCTTCATCGCTCTGGGGCTAAGTTGCGTTTCTTCTATCTAACGGGTCTAACTACAAGATCAGTATTCAGCTTGTGAGTCATAATGCTAAGGTCTATGCCGAGCATCTCTGCCGCGGACCATGCAAAAACATCTAAATTTTTAAGTAAAAAACTTACTAGTTGGGATCGTAGAGGCTTCTCAATAGAAGCATCGATCTGAAGTGTCCGAGCTGGGTCCTCTGTCGATGCCGGGATGGAGACAGTCTCTTCTGTGGGTGCAACTCGTTCCTTGCATTGCTCCGTAGGTCGTTCCAGCTCGAGGTCGTCAGCCACCTTAGCTTTCCTTTTAAGGGCGGCGACATAGCACTTGCGAGACTCAAGCTGGTCACCCCGCGCTATCCCAATTCCGAAGTCTGTGGGAAACTTCATTGCCAAATAGTAAGTGGAGACCACAACACGTAGGGCCTGGGTGATCGTCCGACCTACTATGGCATTGTACGGGGAGGGGGTTGCGACCACTAAGAAATCGTGGTTGAGCCTCACTATGCTAGGCCAAGTTCCGATTTCCACAGGTACTGTAATCCTTCCCAGGGGCCTAACTTCCTCTCCGCTGAAACCAACCAGGGGAGTATTTGCGGGCTTCCGGTCGCTTTCTTGGAGCTGGAGCTGGTCGAATGCTACTTTGAAAAGGATATCCACCGAGCTGCCCGAGTTGACAAGGACACGCCTGACTTCAAAGTCGTTAATCATTACCTTTATGACGAGCGCGTCATCATGGGGGTAGTGGACACTGCGTGCGTCGTCCTCTATGAAGAAGATCGGGTCTTCCATCCTTGGCCACTTCGGGGGATTTTGCTCTTCCCTAGCGGCCTCGTGAGCTGATGCCTGAGCTGCTGCCGAAGTGCAACCCGCGACAATTGAACCTCCAACGATCACGTGGATAGTCCCCCGAACTGGTCTCTCTTCTAGGGGCTGCCTCTGCGGTTTCTCTGCCTACCTGCTAGGTTCGGGAGCGTCTCTACTATGCTCCCCCTGCCGACCTGCTTTATTATTATTATTAATCTATACAAAATTTCTCAGGTATCCACGATGGAGGAGCTCCTCTATCTCGTCGCGGAGGTTTTTACAGTTTTCAGTACTATGACCGTGGTCTTTATGGAAATTACAATACAAATTTTTATTCCTTACATTAGGGTCTGCCTTCAACCGAGGTGGCCACTTCATATACGGGGCGTCCTTGATGGCCATAAGGATCTCGGCCCACTTCGCTTTCAGGGGCGTGTAGTCTGCCCTTTCTGCTGTCGAAGCTCGGAAAGGCTGTCCTGGCCTTGCCCCCCGAGGTTGGTCCATCTTCTTCTTACTACCCTGGGTTGAGGGCTCTGTCTTCCTTTTTCTTTTCTCAAGGGCCTGTTCACCTTTCTAGTTGATCTCCTCCTCCGTCCCTATAAACTGATCCGCGAGCTTGAGTAACTCGGTCATAGTCTTGGGTTGATTAACAACCACATGCCACTTGAATTCTTTATGGGTGATGCCTCGCTTGGCCGCAGTGAGCCGAACTGCAGGGTCCAGGTCGGGTATTTGCATACAAGCATCGTTGAATCGCTTGATATAGCTTCGGATGGACTCCCCTTCCTTCTGGGCTATGCCAAGGAGGCTCTCTTGAGTTCTTGGGCATCTCTTGCTGGTGACAAAGTGGGAAACAAAGACTTGCACGAACTGTGCCCAGCTCCTTATCGATCCGGGTGCAAGGTTTCGGTACCATGTACGGGCTACCCCTTTGAAGGTGGTGGAGAAAGCCACGCACATACAGGATTCACTGGCCCTTTCCAGGTGCATCTGGGACTGGAAGGCGTCCACATGGTCATTCGGGTCAAAGGATCCGTCATACTTATCTAGTGGGGGAAGCTTGAAATCCTTTGGCATAGGAACAACAAGGAGTTCTGGCGACAGAGGAGAAGGAACTGAAAGAAGTGGGGTAACTTTTACTTCACCCAAGCTTACCTCCTCCTTACCCTGGAGCTCGGGCAGATCGTGAGTGGGAGCTCAGCGAGCTCGGCGGCACCTCCGCTGCTTCCATGCTGGCTCGGCGTTGGTGCTACTGGCTTCGGCATTACCGAGCTCGATGGGCCCAGGGAGGGGCTCGGACTTCTGCTGGTAGCTGCGAACTGAGGGGCCTTGCCTCAAGTCTATGGCCAGCACAGACTGTGAGTGCTGAGGCGACGCGGGCCTAACTAGCTGGGAGGCCCCTGACTTGACTGCAGGCTGCGAGGCAGGGGTAGCTGGTCTCTCTTTTCCGCCATGAGATGATGCCGAGGTCTCTCCTCGGCGAGAAGGAAGTTCGTTCCGATGGCGGGGCTTAGCTTGCTGCGTGGTCGGATGCCTAGGAGGGAGTGGCTGCTGGGCCTGAGGCAGTAGGGGAAACTGCTGTTGATACTGATACTGGGAAACTTGGTGCAGCACTTGCTGCTGATAAAGTTGAAGCTGTTGGAACTGTTGCATTTGAGCTTGCATAGCTCGCATGCACTGCATCAGGTCCTCAAGCTGGCTTTGGTTGGCCACCGGAGGGATGACGGAGGGTTCAGCGAAGGTTGTTCCAATCGCAGGGGGAAGTGGAATGTACACAGGTGCCACTGTCTGAGGCACACTCAGACTGGGAACTCCGTCCGTAGAGAGGGGGACGGTGAGCTGTCCGATGCAGACAGTGGGAAGTTGGGGTTGTTCCTCAGAGGTGTTTCGGTTTGCACCTTGTCTGACATTGCTGGAAGAAGCCATGAATGCTGAATTTTTTAGAGAGAGTTGTGGAGATTAGAGGAAGGCTTTTTGAAGTGTTTCCCATAGACGGTGCCAAATGATGCTGCGCGATCCGGGCACTCATAGCTGGCGGAAACCTGGCTCCTAGCTGGTGACGGATGGTACCTGAGGCGAAGAAGAAGGTGAAGAATTCCCGAGGGGCTCGCCCGGCGGGAACACTCTGATGATTAAGTTAGAACTCTAAGAGAACTGAAGAATACAAACAAAGAGCTGAGAGAGCAGATAACACAAGTTCATTACCTCTTCTCTTCGAGTGTCGAGGTCTTTTTATATTGAAGATCTCTCAAATCAGGTGTAACCGCCTCTGCCACATCCGTTACTACCAGAGCCGAGGTGGCGGATGTGGGCAGCCGTTGCAGGGTACGGACCTGTTAGGCGTGCCATATCTGGCAGAAGTAGCAGGCACGACGCCGCCTGACAAGAGACGTGGGCGCAGCCTCCAGATTCGATAGGTACTATTGTTAGGCAGATCTTTTCTGCAGGTTGTCGAGCTACTTTCCGTCGAGCTGCCTTGGTCCGAGCTACCCTACACCGGGGTGCTGGGGGTAGCCGAGGTGCGAGTGCTTAAGGCGAACCTTAGGCAAGTATGGGCAGGAGCGGTAATGGGGCTATCCTGAAGTGTCCCCACTTCAGGATACTTCCCGTAGATCGGGGTGTTCCCTTCTCAGGAAGGAAGAATTTGGGACCCACTGGGAGGAGCTCGGGTCTCAGGAGGAGTTTAGGAGTCCTCCTCCCTTAGGGAGAATTCAGAGTATGCTGGATGTTTCTTCTTGGCGAGCTGCCACGTCCATCGAGTTGTATTGCTGGGCTCCGACGAATCCAGTACAAGTTATGGCCAGACTGCCACATTGATCTGTTACTTATGCTAGGTTATACCCACGTGTCCCCATCTTACGAGATCGGGCCAAATCATCCTCCATCATAAACGATTTATTCTGTGGGGAATGCTTGGACTCGGGTGGAGGATGCGGATATAACTCCACCTTGGAACAACCCACTTGCTTTTGCCCTGGCGGGGCTTACCCAACTACGTGTCCGCCAGGACCCTCGGGTATGTAAACACCTTTTCTTGGATATTGCTTTTACTATTTTGATACACCCGCTGGCCGCTGCTTTGAGGGATGCAAATGGATTGGATTCAATCTGGCGAATCCGATTCGTTTAAGTTTGCAGTTGGATTGTTCATTCAATCATAATCGGATCAAATTCCAACACATACACAAAATACTAGTTTTTAGTATCAATCAAACCTTTTAGAATTAAGTAGGTTCATTCTTATATATGTATGCTGACTTTTATACAGATTCACTAACACTACAATTCAATTGGATTGGAGGAGTCAGATATCAAATCGAAATTGAATTTATATTTTGCATATCTATTAGCTATCGAATTTCTTGGATTCTAATCAGATCGAATTCAAATATATCCTTGGTGAATTTGATCTGATCATTTTGCAAAACCCTACTTGATCCGTCTGGTAGTGCTGGTGCACTCCAGCCAGCAAATGTAAAATTCTAGTTGTGTTAGGGTCCTCAATGCCCCGGACTGAGTGAGTGCAAACTATGCAATGTGTTACACGACGCAGCCCGGGGGAAAAGAGTTTTCAGTGTACACATATCATCCTATTAGTCAAAATTGAAACGTGGACCCGTTCATTTCAGAGTTGTTGAATGTTGGTTTCAAGCCCATCTTAATCATACTCGCGTCATCTGTAATTTGATTTTTTTTTTTTTGTTGTCATCTAGAAAAGAAAAGGAATTGAAATCAAAGAGAGGATTAAGGTGATATCCATTTTATTTTTCAATAAGAGAATTGATATTCCTTTTCAAGTGTGCCATGTGTACATACTTAATGTCGATCGGCTATGTCAATCACCTCAGACTTGGAAAGTTGAGGTTAATTTCTGAATTATGATCAGAACTCTAACGCCAATAAATGGTCTACTTTACTTTATGAATGCTTATATATCTAGTTACCACAATCTTCAATTAAACTAATTGATAGGGAGCAAGTTCGAAGGAGAGGGTAGAATAACTTGTGGAAGCAAACGCTTTGCTGGAGTATTACTTAAGATACTCTAGACATGGGGTTAGGAGCACAATTCTTAGATAAAACAGTTTTGGTTGTCTTTGATACCGATTCCCGTCTATACCTTTTGGGTTGATCTAACATAAATTGGTGAAATATGTAGTCTTAAGTCACATCACATCGAAAATCACATCAACTAAAATAATGCGTGTGTGTGGTTGATCATGGAAAACAAAAACAATTTAACTGATATGGCAGTTGTTTTTATTTTCAAAAATAAAATCAACCATGTATTGGAAAGGAACCCCTCTTAAATATGATGTTTCACATAGAAACAATAATTTGTAGTGATAAACTCAAAAGTTTCAGGTAGAAAAAATAATCAACTTTCTCACAAATTTGTATTCTTCATCCAAAACTTTGGCATAGAAACAGCAATTAATGGTTCCCAATACAACATTGAATAGATTAGATACTGCTTTTCTTTGCTTCATTAGATAAGTGTATTTTTACTGTTTGAAAATTGACTGACATTACACTTATTATTTCTGACAATTGTCTAACTCTACCTTATCTTTAGCAATTGTTAATATTTCCTCAAAACCTGTACAAATGTTACATCACATGACATTTAAAATTTTTTTAAAGCCCAATGTTATCCTCATCCCCTTCCTCTCAACAGGCACTCCCTTCCCCCTCCGACCTCTCTCTCTTTCCTCTATCTTCCTCCGACTATCTCCATCAATACCAGATCAGTTCGCAAATCAACATTCTTACCAAGATCAACCCTCCGTTGAGCTCTAGAGCTAACAAACAGAGATTACTCTCCATCAACACCAGATCGGTTCCTAAATCAACAATCTTATTAAGATCAACCCTCTATTGATCTCCTAAGCTAAGAAAGACAATGAACAATTAAACTCTCATCACTCCATTGAGATCCTGAACTAACAACGAAGACAGGTCACCTGAATCCTCTGCTCTCGTCACTTTGTTCTTCGTCGAAGACGATGAACAGTTAAACTCTCATGAAGTCCTCCCTTTTACCGCCTTTTGTCTTTCATTCGTTGAAGTACACGAAGACCTGCAAGGAAGGAAATAGTTAAACTCAGCCTCAAAGGCTCTCAGAGCTTTGCAAATCATTAAAGGCAGATGAACCCATCTCTGTTTCCTGTGCTACAGGCAATCCTGATGTGGTTGCGGATGAATCCCGTCCTGGGTTGGGTCTATTCTTCTGAAACTCTTATTCTGACATAATTCTCATCTTCTTCCCTTGTTTCTTCGTCTTGACACGAACCTAGTCAATGCAGGGTGACTTTCGAGGACGGGGGCTCGGGAGTGTCGAATGTAGAACCTCAAACCGTGCTTAAGATGAGATCTAGTTCTCATCTTCTTCCCTCAAGAATTGGAATGACTCAATCTCCAGCTGAGTCCTTGCCATCACACATCAGTTGATGTTGGTCGCCAGTGGTCTCATAATGGCTAGGGTTCACATGAGAGAAGGTTGGAGGGGAGTTTGAATGAGAGGGAAAAGTCCAACCCGGGTGGGAGCAGCTGGGCATTTAAAGGACTTGGGTTAAGAGTATCGACAACATAGGAGAAAAAGGGTTCCTTGTAGATCGAAGCGGTGAGAAATTAACACCCACCTATCGAAACAAATCATCATCGACAATGAGTAGCTACATTGAAGAAGAAGCAGACGACGGGCCAGATCTCAGATCTGGGTTCCTTGCAGATTTGAGATCTCCAACATTTCTCACCGTCGCACCGTCATTCGGAAATTGCAGCGACAAGCGTCGCGAGCGAAGGCGATGGTGCTCCTCTCTATTCTTGGGTGCTCTATTGATCTCCATCCTTTGGTGGGGTTTTTAAATCCTCTTCTGGTGAAACATTTTGAAAATCCTCTATTGATCTCCATCTAAAGCAAAAGGCAGCAATCTAAGGTTAATCCAGCAGAGCCTAGCGGCAGCTGATGTTGTAGTGTTTCCTTCGAATAGAGATCGGTGGCCATCGGCGGCCACTCATCCATGCTAAGCGAACCCGCACATATAGGTTAAAACAGTAATTTTGCCGATCAAATATTTGAGTTAAAGGGTAAAATGGACATTTTAGACTTTCTGTCCATGTTTAACAACATTGATAAGATTTAGATAATTATAGAAATAGTAGGAGTAGCGTCAATCAATTTTTAAACAGTAAGGATACACTTGGTCAATTAACTAAACTATAAAGATAGTTTAAGAAATTTATCCATATATTAATCATACATCTACAAATAACAGAAAAATTTGAATGGTCTACTTTCATTAATGTGTACTACTTCTTTTCTGTTGGGGCCATTACATATGGTGTAGGGTTTGCTTGATGACAAAAGCATCATGAGTATTGATCATGTGATGACAAGGGTATCCTTTTTACTCAGAGGTCCACAGGACTTGAAGATCTGAAACTGTCTTAGTTCTTGCATTTCTTTACTTTATGGTTATGAGCATCGATCTAAACTCTATATATTGTCACATGCCGAGCCTTTATGCAGGATTATATCATTCATCTGTTATCCCTTGGATTGACAATTTCATTCAACCTGATAGGCTATAATTTTGAGATCTTGCAAAATAAGTTTCAAGTAATCCGATTATGTTTTCTAATGATATGTTATCTCGTCTTTATTCTGCTGCAGGGAAAACAGGAAATTGGGTTGCAATAGGTAGTACACCTAGCAAAGTCTAATTTCTTCTATTCATTCTCCATTCACCCATTGATTTACATCTCTCTCTGTCTCATTATCTCCTTTCATTGCCCACAGCTGCATCAACTGGAGGAGGTTTTGCTCTTATCGCAATAATAATTATATTCTGTTGGATGAGAAAGAAAGTCTCTTCAGATAATGTAATTCTCTCTCGAAGCGGGAAAACAAAGAATATTCAAAATGTAGAAGCGTTCCTAAAGAGTTATGGATCCTTGACTCCAACAAGATACAAGTATTCAGATGTCAAGAGAATGACGAATTGCTTCAAAGATAAATTAGGCCAAGGAGGTTATGGTGGTGTATTCAAAGGAAAACTAAGTGATGGTCGTCTCGTGGCTGTGAAAGTATTGAATGACTTCAAAGGCAATGGAGAGGAGTTCATTAATGAGGTTGCAAGCATTAGCAGGACTTCCCACGTTAATATTGTCACTCTCCTAGGTTTTTGCATCGAGGAACACAAAAGAGCTCTGATCTATGAGTTCATGCCGAAAGGATCTCTTGAAAAATTTATTTATTGTGGAACACCAACAGAAACTCCTCACCTCGAATTTGAAATACTATGCAAAATTGCAGTCGGAATTGCTCAAGGGCTAGAGTACTTGCACCGTGGTTGTAAGACGCGAATAGTACATTTTGACATAAAGCCACATAACATTCTTTTAGATGACAACTTTTGTCCGAAGATCTCTGACTTTGGGCTTGCAAAACTATGCCCCAGAAACGAAAGTATACTATCGATGACAGGTGCCAGAGGGACTGCAGGATACATTGCACCAGAAGTGTTCTCGAGAAACTTTGGAGGGGTCTCGCATAAATCGGATGTGTATAACTATGGTATGATGATTCTAGAAATGGTTGGAGGAAGGAAAAATATTCAGGTAGAAGTCGATAATACAAGCGAAATTTATTTTCCACACTGGATTTATAAGCGTCTTGGGCTAGAAGAGGATTTAGGACTGCATGGAATTACAAATAATGTGGAAGGAGAAATTGCTAGAAAGATGATTTTGGTGGGTTTGTGGTGCATACAAATAGACCCAGCAGATCGGCCATCGATGAGTAAGGTGCTAGAAATGTTAGAAAGAAATGCTGATAGTCTACTAATCCCACCTAAGCCCTTCCTTTCATCCCCACCAAGATCACCGACAAGATTTTCGACCGTGTCAATATCATAGAGTTAGTAAATGTTGTTGCATTTTTAAGCTTATCCTGTAGCTATGGCAAAGTACGTACGTAGTACAGTATTTCTTCACATTATCTTTTACACGTATTTTTCATTGTAGTAAGGCGCAAATATCATGTCGAT
This sequence comes from Nelumbo nucifera, assembly GCF_055504915.1. Classification (NCBI taxonomy): domain Eukaryota; kingdom Viridiplantae; phylum Streptophyta; class Magnoliopsida; order Proteales; family Nelumbonaceae; genus Nelumbo; species Nelumbo nucifera. The sequence goes on along the minus strand of NC_142651.1, from coordinate 24,226,427 downwards.
AAACTGCTGGAAATGGCTGCTAATCTCACGGATAGAATAAGGAATACTTGAATAGTTAATGCATGCCTAAAAAAGATAAGTGAACAAATGAAATCAGAAAAGATGTTGCCTTACAATAGTAGATTATGTTAAAATAAATACAAAAACATGAAATCTTACATGAGTCGTCCTGTTTTAAACTTGCACATAGAAGGACAAGATTATTATTGATTGGTTGTAGAACTTGTTAAAGGTGAATGATCAATTTTAATTTCATGTTATTATTATATTTAATCATAATCAGGGTTTGTTTGGTTCGCAGTTGGAATTGGAATCAGAATTGGAATTGGAATGGTCCATTTCCATAATCCATTTGGTTCAGACAGGAATGAGAACGGGAATTAAAATCAGAAGGAATGAGATCTATCCCTAAGGGGTAGAGAATGGCCATTTCTTCAAATGGGGAAATGGGATTCCGATTCCTCCCAACCAAACAGTTAGAACCGGAATAGCCCATTTTGATTCCGATTCCAAACCCTTATTCTCACGAACCAAACGGGGCCTCACTCATAATGCCATTCATTATACTGTACAGCTGGGTGGGATACGAATGAGTTTTTCAAAGCATATATTCACTTCTAGTTCTTCGTCAAAATCTGAAAGGAAAATGGTTATAGGCTTATAGCCTTCAGGGAATATCCTCAACAGGTTGAGACAAGTCTTCTATGGTTCACTCCAGGTGGCCTTTAAATCACCTCATTATTTGTTGTATGAATCCCACTTTAGAGGTGTGTATCCCCTAGTGAAGTAGATCCATAGTTACCTAATGACGTATTTTCGCATCCTTGAGGCAGATTCACAACTGTGCTATCCCCATATAACACTCTTAGAGCTATAATGTGGGTTGGCCTACTTTTGTGGGCCATGTTGACATGCAGGCCTTGGTGGGTCGTTAATGTTCAGCACAAATATTCTAAGGTTATGTTCGCTTTTTGGTAAGTTATTTACCCGGGTAAGTGTTTCTCAGTAAAGACTTATCCGGGTAATTGCATTTACTCATTTTCTTTTATTTTCCATATAAATAAAGCAATGATCATTTTAACCATAAAAGTCCATTATTAAAAGGGCACTTTTGTTCCATTCAAGTGTTAGCAACTCCACGTAGGAGATGGGTATCACTTATTCAGGTAAGTGGTACACAGGAAAATAAACTTTCCTTGGTCCCCACATAAATCTGAAAAACAAAAACATAGGATTCTTGGTCAATGAGAATCAAAATCCCATTGACCAACTTTCCCCCCTCTCAAAATCAAGAAAAATAACACCCCCAAAGAAGGAAGCCCAGCATGGCCCAAGGCCCAAATCCTAGCTAGCATGTGCTGGCCCGAGCCCACAAGTTTGCCTTTTTGACTTTCTTTGTTTTTTTCTAAGTAAAGATGACAAAGAATTAACAAAAAAATACAAAATAGTAACAAAAATACAAACGCTTAACAAATTAGACAAATTTAAAAAAAAAAAACTAAAAATAATTGGTCATGCCGACATGGTCTAATTATACTGGCCATGCCATGCCAACCTACAGGACTCATGCTCACTTTACAATTCTAAACACACTTTACAGTGCTTACTTTACAATTCTAAACACACCTATAAAAATGCAATTACCTAGATAAGTGTATTTACCTATATGCTTTTATTTCCAGGTAAATAAGAAGATGACCATTTTATCTCTAAAAAGTCATTATTAAAAGGGGCAAATAATTCTCAGGTAAATAAGACCATGATCATTTTACCCATTAAAATGGACCATTTTAAACCCTAAAAAATCTATTAGTTAGAAAATAAATTTTGTTAATCTTAAAATAAATTACTTCAAGGATTTTATCAAATTAGAGTCATTAAAATAACAATAGTTAATTTAATAGTAAATAATTAACAAAAATTAAGAGTAAATTATTACTTAACCACTAACTTAATTGGTGTAAATAGTAAATTAACAATCACTTAATTTACTTAATTAACTTAGTTAACTTAGTAACTCAATTTTCTAATTAAACTAATTAAACTAATTTCTTTACTTCTTTAATAGTAATTTAATTTACTTATTTACCAATTTATCACTTTGGCCACTAGTTTTTGGGTATGGTTTCACCGTCCAGTCCAAATGGATCAACCCATTACATTTTGAAAAATAAAAAATATATAATTAAAATAAAAATGACCCAAAATCCATTTATCAGATCGAAAAGTTTAGCAGTTTAACCGTTTGGGTCAATTTGTTGTTGACCAACTCAATGTCTTTTTCTTTTAATTTCAGGCCAAGTACAAAATGGAATTGGACAATTGACTGATTTCCTGGATCAAATGGTTTGACACCCAATCATTGACGATTTTAAAACCATGTAATTAAGTAAATTAGGCTAAATAAATAGAGAAATTAAAGAAATTAAGATAATTAAACTAAATAAGTAAATTAACCCAACTATGTAAATTAAACAATTCAATAACTAGGGTGGGGATTGGGGATAGGAAAATTTTCATCCCCATTAGAAGAGCAAATCCTGCCCCGTGGAGACCCCGATCCCGCCTCGTGGGATCCCACTAATATATATGTATATATGTATGCATACGTTATATATATATCTATATATATGCTTAAATCTTTTGTAATAGGATTGTAAATTTTAATGATTTTATTTTATTTAATAAAATAAAAAGCAAAAACAAAATGATTAATATTATAAAAAATCACAAGGAATGGAAATCCACGCAGGGATGGAAATCCCCATGAAGGCGGGGATGGGGATAACCTTGTCTCCCTTAACGAGGACAAGGACGAGGGCAGGGATGGGATTTTAGCAGGGATTTAGGAGAGGCTCCCCGTTAGGGGTATCAACGGTATTCGAAAATCCAATTTCGAATTCGATATTCGACATAATTGAATCGAATTCGAATAATTCAAAACTCTAATTGATCGAATTTGGATATCCTATTTTTACCAAATAGTTAGTTGGATTTGAATTCGGATATGACCTGATTCGATTCAATAAATATCCAAATTCAACTGATTATTTAATTCTTATATATAATATAAAATTTTTTATATAATTTATATATAATAATTAAGTTATATAAAAAATTTATATATTTATATACTTTATATCAAATAAAATATTTATTTTTATATATTTATTAATTGTCTAAAATAATTAATCAATTAAATCGAATATTCGAATATTTAATTGAATCTGAATTCAGATATTAATTTTCAATATCCGTCAGATATGGAATCAAATTCGGATATCATATTCAAATTCAGATGTTGCTTGATGTGATTCGAATTTGATCCATTTATACCCCTACTCCCCATCCCCGTTCCGCCCTTTCCCTTTGCCATTCTTATTAACCAAGGCCCATCCCGCTTTAATATATAACTAGCGAAGTAACCTGTGCTCAGCACAGGAGTGAGAAAATAAAACGTAAAGTAAAAATTGAGTACGGTTCAACTTCAACTAAATTTGTAAGAAAGATAAACCGATTAATTAAATATATGATTTTATTGTAGAAAAAAACAGACCGAATTAACTTGAAAAAAACGTACCAAAAAACGAAATTGGATTAATAGGCACTAAATTAGGGTTTCTACAGTTCATGAGAAGAGAAACGAAACTCTATCAAATTTCATAACGTAGACAAATTGAAAAGGCAATTTGATGAGGAAGAATGGCATTATTAGAGAGAGATACAATAAATACTAAAACTTCAATGCATATAGATTCAGAATATCTATGAATTGAATTACAAGAAATTCAGAAACAAGTAACAAGGCATTTCATAAAAAAAAAAAAACAGAAATTAACCAAAAAAATTAAATCCCAAATGTTCTAAGAAGAAGAAGCCGCTTAATTGTAATGCTACTAGATGCAGTTTTCAAAAATCAATCAAGGATTTATAAGTGGCAGCTGTTTAGTATTGGAATCATCTTGGACTCATCCACCTCTTCAGATCCCAAGCTCCACGACCAATAAAAAAATAACATGAAAATTATGGATTATGTACTGAAGAAGACATTTTAATGAAAAAACATGAAGTTTCAGTTTTTCACAAATAATTTCCAACTTAAGAAACTTTGCAGAGCATAGTAATTAACAGAGGAAAACCACCTAATATATTTGGATTCTCAGTACTAATTCCTCCAACAAAAATAACTGTACACGTGGCAACTTGTTTTGGTGTTGAACCCCAAAAAAATGTTGGTGTTCTTTATTCGTTCCCTCCTTTTTAATCCTCGGTTCTTCACCACATATTTTCGGAGAAGCCCAAAGCCTTTCTATAGTTCTATTCTTCTATCATCGTCATTATACAAAAGCGGTGATAAGGATCTTATTATGGACATATTATACTGAAAAAGAAAAGAAATAGAAAAACCTTCTCGTTGGATCATCGCTGTTATGAATAATGCCATTATGTTGAAATTTTCCCATTAATGGAGAGAGGGTGGCAATGGCAAGAGTGGGGCTCTGTCTTTGTGATGGGGACCATGGGGTTTGGGCTTGGTGCTGCTGGATTGTGGGAAAAGTTGCAATCAATTTTCCCAGATTTCTTAGATGTTATATCTTAATACAGAATCAGGATTCATAATAGATGTTTTGTGTCTGTGATGACTAACTAAGACAGTTGGAAGTTGGAAGTAAGAAAGAGATTACTGTTCGGTTTCTTCGGTAATCTCCTGCAACACTAAATACTGTAGAGCCGTGGAGAATTTTGCAAATCGCTTTTTGTTTCTTGTGGAGCCACTCCCCGGAGCACTGCCGCTGCTTGTCAGAATGAAGGATCCCGATCCATCCCCGAAATCCAGAGACTCAATCTAATTACATTCTTTTGTAAGTCAAACGAAGAAAAAAAAATAAACTGGGCGGAATTGGAAAAGTCTGGGAAAAGATTGAAAAGTTGTCAATAAACATGGATGGACTAAGAACAAATGGGTTGGATGGTTTTAGGGATTTATGTTAGGGTTATTAATACATCTTGTAAACTAACCTTCAATGGTAAAAATGGAGGGAATCCATCTCTTGTAGATGAACAACAACCTTGGAGTATCGCCATGGTGGGTATCAAATAACAAGAGCCTGCAGGGCTCTCCTGACGCCAAGCTCTCACTGTTATATATAAAGAGCTAAGAATCAGAAGAAAACAACCAAACAACGCTTCAAGCAAAAAAAATGTAGACTATGGGAACAGAATAGTTACTTGGCATGGGCGATGGCATCCCTGCACAAGGCCAGAGTTCGAACCATGGCGAGGTCTCTTCCTCTTGGATTACCCAGTCTCTCTTTACAATCTTGCAAGTAGAAGTGTGGAGCCAAAACGGCAAAACCGAAACCAGGGTACTTCTCGGTTCTGAGGAGCATAAACACAAACACATGACTGACTTGACTTACTTGTCATCGAAGAAATCTCCGAAATCATCGATTACAACGGTTGTTGGGTAGGTTCCGAGTTCGTGCAGGTGAAATCCAGCCAAGTATTTGTTGATCCCCTCGTAATCTTCTACATACCTGGCAACGAACAGAAATGCTTGGATAGATGTAAATTATTAGTAAGGAAAAGTGAATTTCTTGATATCCTAATGGACAATGCTCTCACTCGCACTCACTTCATCCGTATTCGGTTAAACACATCAGACGAGGCATCGATGCCCTGCAAGCAACATTCAAAAATGAATTACTGATTACATTACATACAGATACAGGTTAAAATGGAAAGAAAAACAGAGAGAGTAGTAATAAATGTAAAATACCTGGGATAAGTAAGGGGGTTTGGACTCTAACCTGCGGCGGTTGCAGATGAAGACGACATGACAATGGGTTACTGTAAGCGGAATTAAAAGCGAACTGGAAGAGGAGAGATGTCTTACCGCATGTGGGAGGCCCTGAAAGGAGCACCATTTGGCTGCTGCTGCATCCTTTTCCTTCTCGATGTGTTGTTTCGTGGATAAGAAGAAGAACCTCTCTACCATTCTCCCAGCAATTTGGGTGCGAATGTTAAGCAGGGTTTGGGGTGTGCCGAACTCATAGGAACTAAAGAACACATGAACTCCGAGTAAGTTACACTGATATGATTCATTTCAAGTTTTCAACTGTACCAGAGAGGGAGAGGGACTAGGACGAGAGAGTGAGAGAAGAGGGAAAGCAGGGGAGAAAGACGTGTCAGTTACATTGGGAAGGCCCATCTCGCAGTTTTCGCACGAAGAAAATGAATACACATGCCGATATCGCAAGAAGAAAAGGCCACGTCGCCTTAACGAAGGCCCATTCTGTTTTTAGGATATACTAGCGAAATTATCCGTACTGAGCACGGGTTTTTATATTTGTATATTTTTAATTTTTTTGTTGAAAGTGTTTTGTTTGTTTATGCTTGTTATTAATGCATGCCGTCACCATTAATTGAATAATTAAATTTAGTGTAAGAGACTTTGGGAGATATTAATTATATTTGGTTGGTGTAGTGATATAACATTATAGCTAGATTATAGAATTTAAATTTTTTATCTATATTAATTTAGACAATATACCGAATTATAAAATTATTGAATATATATGATACTAAAAATGCATATATATTGAATCTTGAAAAGTGAAGGATGTGTTCAGATATATGGTTAAAGGCGGTGTTGATATCATGTATCTATCTATCTATATATTCTTTCCTTTTTTTTATTTTATTCCTCTCCTTTTGATTGATGTAAATCTTCTCTCTCGAGATGCTTTGTTTTGTTTATTGCCTGGTTGAGATATTCTTTATTTTCAAGCATCGATCTTACCATCTCTTAACTGAAGTCTTTTTTGTTTCAATGCCTCTTGACCTTTCTTTATTTTTATACCTATTTTGTTATCACTTTTCTTATTATCTATTGTTTCTATCAATATTTTATGTTTGGTTGTTTCATATACACATACTTTATCTCTTATATACTATTACATATATTCATTTATTTTTTTTTTCTTTGGATGGGGAGGATAATCACTCGTTCTGTTAAAGTTGGTAGGGCGTGATTTATTGTGACAAATTTATAATTGTAATAGCAACAAATTCATATAAAAGTTAATTATTTAATTTATATGTATTTTCCTATAATTTTAATTTTTCTTAATGAAGTGAAAAATTCAAAGGTGGTTTTTCTTCATGCACCAATAATAACTAAGGGCGTCTTCGGGCATTTTCAAAAAATAATAATAATAATAACAAAGGGGCCAAAAAATCGCGTTTGTACAACAATTGAATGGCTACGATGGAATCTATCAGAACAGCACGGTGTCTCTAAATACTTCTATATGCGTGCCACTTGACAATGGTGTACTGTCACTGTAAGCCTAGTAGCTAAGCACATGGATTAAACCTAAACGATCAGAGAAAAGATCTGAAATGTCAAGTTGATTATTCTATTTAATTTCGATAACTTGAGGTAGAAAGCTACCAGGTCCAAAATTACCAAATCACTCCGAGGTTATCTGAACGTGAATAACGACGAATCCGAAATGAATGAAAGAGGCAATGGTAATCCTGAAATATATAGAAATGGACAAGTACGGATACATATATATGAAACGGACAAGTACGGATACATATATGAAACGGACAAGTACGGATAGTTTCATATAGAAACTATGAAAGGTTTCGGGCAGTTCAACTTTTTTTGGATGTTATTTTTTTTATTTTTCTGATTTATTTTAATATAATATACAGCGTGGCTCAAACAAGTGGCAGAAAATTCAGTAGTTTTTTTCTTCTTTTGTTGTGCTCTTCTTCCTCCTTCGGAGAGCTTTGGTTTGTGGGTATTTTGTTTTGCAGGGGAAGGGGGTTTTAGAAGTTGCAAACATTTCTCTGATCTGGAGGGAAGTGGAAGGACAGTAGCTGTCTGGGCAGCGAGCCTGCCTCAGTTCTTGATACGAGAAGGAGCCCAAGCCCTCCTGCATCTACCTCAACCCTGTATTCTTCCTTGAGCAGAGGCGGTGGCTCAACCGGCACAGCCGTCGTGTTGGTGGTTTCCGATAATCTTCCACAGAAATGGCCACTTACCCAGCAGCAAGAAGACAGATCGGCTGCAGTAGCTGAACCCGGAAGTTGCGTTGGGGGTGGTGGTGGTTCCCGGAAGGACGAATGGGCCGCGGCGCCACTGGAGTGGAAAAATGTGGCCTTGGAATGGAAGACTGGGAGAGTATGTTGTCGGAGACCTACGCAGTTGTCCGAGTAACAATCATCACTATAAGCGTCGTGGCGTGGATGATTAATGAGGAGGCTTTCAGCAAAAGGACCCATTGTCATATTGGAGAACCCAGAAACCAAAATCGCAGGCCTTGATTCTTCCTTGTGTTTTGTATTCAATTCCATCGATGGTTACGTTAGGGAAGGGTTCTTCAAATGATCATCTCACGTCTTAAACTAGGCAAGGAGAATAGCGGAGGAGGTAGCCATGGACGATAGCAGGAGAAGATAACACAGAACGAAAAGCTTTCATATGACGAAAAACTTCACGTGCGGATAGCTCATCCGGCTGGAAGCGATTTTCGCACGCTAAAACAAATTTCACGTATGGATACCAATTGCTGCGGGAAGAAAAGGCCACGTCGCCCAGACAAAGGCCTTTCCCAGCTTAGTATATATATATGAAAAGTCAGTTTTTTTTTTTTTTTTTTTTTTCTAACTTTGGTCATTTGCCGCCGCCTTGCCTTACTCGGTCGAAGCTCTCCCTCCCTCTCCCCTTTTATCATGAATCCTACTCTTCATATTCCGTGTTCTGTCTGCTTGCCTTCAATTCCTTTCTTTCTTTGAAATATTTCATCATCATTATCCCTCACATATTCTAATCTTATTGTCTGAGATATCGTCGCAGATGCATCCCCACCTCTTTCCCTCTTCTTACCTCGTCTCCCTCCTCCTCTTCATCTCTATAATCCACCTTCCCCATTCTTTATATGAGGACGATTGGAGGTACTCCAAGACATTTAATTGTGGAGATTTCAAAAACATCGGCTATCCTTTTTGGGGAGGTGATCAACCCGACTATTGTAGTGGTCATCCCGACCTTCAGCTCCACAGTCGAGATGGTTTTGCAGAGATTGATCTTATTGGGTAAGTTACACTATAGTAGCAGAAATGAATCTAAAACCAATTTTAGGACAACAAGAAATATTCCTTCAAATTTGTGTGTCAAAATGGGTTTGCCAATAATAATAATAACAAGTAAATAATTTAGCCAAGTAACAGAAAAATAGATAACAATCACCCCACAATAGCACACCGTAATTTTTAGGTGAAAAACCCCAAAATCGGGGAAAAACCACGGGACCTATTGTCTGTAAAAGTCTTCCACTAATCCAGAAATTAATGGGTACAATAGTCTTCTCTAATTGCAACTAGAGGCTTACAAATATCAAGGAAATAATCCTTGGCTCACAAGAATAGCATTAACATCACCAAATGCAAAGTGGATACAATACAAATATAAGTTTAGATCTCACCAAGTTGCTGTAAATCTGATCTGAGAAGTAGAGAAAATGAAGAAGAATCACCAAATCTGAACTGGAGTGGGATTCTTAACTCCAACACTTAGTATCATCAAGAGCGGGCTTGAAAGGCACCTCCGAACATGGTCTTGAATGGAACAAGAGCCAGCTTTTTCCTCTTCTTCACAAAAAAAAAACTTTCTTTTTGGTTATGTAATTTTTTTCGTCTTCTTCGTTCTTCTCTGTTCGGTGGTTACTAATTTGACGCCACCAAAAAAAAAAACAAGACCGAATAATGTGGTAACCCACTATTCGGCTCCCTCTTCTTTAGGGAGTAAATGAAGGTGGGGTGGGCCCCTCCATATGAGTTGGACCCACACCCAACAATTCTCCCCCTCTTGCTCATATGGGGGGCTTCATCAAGCCCGCAACTTCTTTGCAAAATTCAAATTTGTCTCTAGGCAAGGACTTTGTTAACATGTCTACACCATTATCATCAGTATGAATCTTCTCAATGTTTAACAACTTCATATCCAACACATCCCAAATCCAATGGTACCATACATCAATATGTTTGGATCTTGAGTGGAAAGTTTGATTTTTAGAGAGATGGATAGCACTTTGACTGTCACAATAGAGAACATATCTTTCTTGCTTCATACCCAATTCTTGTAAGAACTTCTTCAACCAAAGGATCTCCTTACAGGCTTCTATAGCTGCAATGTATTCAGCCTCTGTAGTAGACAATGCAACACACTTTTGAAGTTTGGATTGCCATGAAATTGCTCCCCTTGCAAAAGTCATTAAATACCCGAAGTGGACTTTCGGGAATCAACATCACCAGCCATGTCTGCATCAGTGTACCCATCCAACATGACTTTACCATTCCCGAAGCATAAGCATATCTGAGAAGTACCTCTAAGATACCTGAATATCCATTTTACTACTGTCCAATGTTCTTTGCCAGGGTTAGAGAAATCGACTAACTATACCAACATGAGCAATATCTGGCCTCGTGCACACCATAGCATACATTAAACTGCCAACTGCCGAAGCATAAGGCACTTTCTTCATTTCAGCTTTGTCTTTCTCACTTGTAGGACATTGTTTAGTGTTGAGCTTGAAATGACCTGCAAGTGGAGTAGTTACTGGTTTTGCATTGCTCATGTTGAACCTCTCAAAAACCTTCTTAATATATTTTTCTTGATATAACCATAACTTCCCATTCTGTCTATCTCGAAAGATCTTCATACCAAGAATCTATCTAGCTGGTGCCAAGTTCTTCATTGCAAAAGATTTGTTAAGCTCATTTTTCAACTTGTCAATCTTGTTAGAATCATGTCCAACTACCAACATATCATCAACATAAAGCAAGAGAATAATAAAATCACCATCAGAAAATTTCTTTACAAATACGCAATGATCTAAAGTGGTCCTAATGTACCCATGATTAACCATGAAGGAGTCAAATTTGTTATACCATTGTCTTGGTACTTGTTTCAACCCATACAAGCTTTTCTTTAATTTGCACACCAAATGTTCTTTTCCTTTTTCTTTGAATTCCTCTGGTTGCTCCATATAGATTTCTTCTTCAAAATCACCATGAAAGAAGGCAGTCTTCAAATCAAACTGTTCAACTTCCAAATTTAGACTTGCAACTAATCCAAACACAACTCGAATAGAAAACATTTTCACCACAGGAGAGAATATTTCTTCAAAGTCAATACCCTTTTTTCTGACTGAAACCCTTCACAACCAGCCTTGCCTTGTACTTTAGTTGTGAGCCACTCTTATCAGATTTCAATTTATAAACCCATTTGTTTTTTAGTGCCATTTTCCCCTTTGGTAATTTCACCAAATCATAGGTGTGATTCTCATGCAAGGATTTTAATTCCTCTTGCATTGCTTTCAGCCAATCATATTTCTTGTCATGTGACAAAGCCTCTTGATAAGTCTCTGGTTTCCCCCATCTGTCAGTATCACATACTCATGTGGAGGATACCTAGTGGAAGGTCTTCTCTCTCTAGTTGATCTTCTAAACTGAACCTGTGGTGAAGGAATTGGAGATACATGTTCATTCTGTACTTCCTCTGTATTTTCATTTATAGGAGTTTCATCACTAACTGTATCATCTTGTTCATTTGGTACAACTCCCCCAAGATCACCATCAACTGTAGTTGAGAAAACCGGATCCAAGTTAATTGGAACATAAACAGAGAATTTTGGCTTCTCAATTTTCTCTATATCTTCAATTGTTTGATTCTTAAGAAATACAGCATCTCTGCTTCTGATCACTTTTTTGTCTACTAGATCCCATAACATGTACCCAAACTCTTCGTGCCCATAGCCTAAGAAGATGCACTGTTTAGCCTTGTCATCAAGCTTGGATCTTTCATCTCAAGGAATATAAACAAATGCCCTGCAACCAAACACTTTCAAATGACTGTATGATATAGCTTTCCCTGTCCAAACTCTTTCAGAAGTATCTCCATTCAAAGGAACTGAAGGAGAAAGGTTAATGAGGTCAACTGCAATTCTCATAGCCTCACCCCAAAAGGATTTGGGTAACTTAGCATGAGAGAGCATGCATCTGATTCTGTCAGTAATTGTTCTGTTCATTCTCTCTGCTATTCCATTGTGTTGAGGAGTCTTATGAACACTTTTCTCAAGCCTGATACTATAGATCCTACAATATTCTTCAAAAGAACCCCTATATTCACCACCATTATCAGTTCGGATGCACTTCAACTTATTCCTTGTTTCTCTCCCAACCTTGGCATGAAAATACTTGAAAACATCCAACACCTGATCCTTAGATTTCAAGGCAAATGTCCACACTTTTCTAGAGTAGTCATCAATGTCACAAAATATAATGCACCACCAAGAGATTTATCTTTCATATAACAAACATCAGTGTGAACTAAATCTAAAACATGAGGCTTTCTAGATGGAGGAAATTTATGAAATGCAACTCTACTCTGTTTTCCAGCTAAGCAACGTACACATGTTTCAAGAGGCATACATTTAACATCATGAAGAAGATTTTCTCTAGAAAGTATCTGAATCCCTTTTTCACTCAAATGTCCAAGCCTCCGGTGCCAAAGCTCAATGGATGAATCATGAACTGCATTCACCTCTCATTTCCTCAACCTTGCTTGCATCACATAAAGGGTATTATGCTTCTTTCCCTTTGGCCTACAGTTTTTTATGCATGATTCCCCATTCATCACTTGACTTGTCACTTGGCTTTACTTCATCACCTCTTATGGGTAGGTACAAATCTTTGCAATAAAGAATGTCCTCCATTTTGGATTTCCAAATGGCATAATTCGATGAAGTCAATTTTATCATAACACCCGATGATTCCTCCATTTGTATCAACACAAACAATTAATTTCAGCCAACATGGCTCTGATACCACTGTTGGGTAAGTTACACTATAGTAGCAGAAATGAATGTAAAACCAATCCCAAAACAACAAGAAACTTTCCCCCAAATTTGTGTGTCAAAATGGGTTTGCCGACAACAATAATAACAAGTAAACAATTCAGCCAAGTAACAGAAAAATAGATAACAATCACCACACAATAGCACACCGTAATTTTTACGTGAAAAACCCCAAAATCGGGGAAAAACCATGGGACCTATGGTCCGTAAAGTCTTCCACTAATTCAGAAATTAATGGGTATAATAGTCTTCTCTAGTTGCAACTAGAGGCTTACAAACATCAAGGAAATAATCCTTGGCTCACAAGAATAGCATTAACATCACCAAATGCAAAGTGGATACAACACAAACATAAGTTTAGATCTCACCAAATTGTTGTAAATCTGATCTGAGAAGTAGAGAAAATGAAGAAGAATCACCAAATCTGAACTGGAGTGGGATTCTTAAATCCAGCACTTAATATCATCAAGAACGGGCTTGAAAGGCACCTCCGAACTTGATCTTGAATGGAACAAGAGCCAGCTTTTTCCTCTTCTTCACAAAACTCAAAGAACCAAGAAAAAACTTTCTTTTTGGTTATGTAATTTTTTTTCGTCTTCTTTGTTCTTCTCTGTTCGGTGATTACTAATTTAACGCGACCAAAAAAAATCAAGACCGAATAATGTGGTAACCCACTATTCGGCTCCCTTTTCTTTAGGGAGTAAATGAAGGTGGGGTGGGCCCCTCCATATGGGCTGGATCCACACCCAACAGATCTGTCGGTTAGATCTGCAGGTGAATCACTAATGTGTTGTTGTTGCTGCAAATGTTTCACCGTGTTGTTGAACTGAGCATGTCCTCTGATGCATTGCCGGTGTAGGGCCGCCATGCTCCAACAGCTAGTGTACCTGCATTCCTATCATTCCAATATTATGGCTTCAACCGATGACCCATGATGCAAATTTACCACCTTAGTGGTATTCCTTAACCAACCGTCGACACCAACCAATTTCGGACTATTGTCCCTGCCTTAGTAGTGCCTCAGACAAAGCTACGAAACAATGGCTCATGCGTCATGAAACCAAGATGTAGGCGCACCGCCCAACACCTCACCAAAATGAACAACAACTGATGTCCTTGAGGAAGCATAGCACTCCCCCACTCAAACCACCACAATATGCCTCCCATGAAAAGGCTCATGTGTGTGCCCCCATATGAGCACAGAAACCAATGCGTCTGCCCCAACAAGGGTATTGTTTTTGGGGTCATTGGAATGGGGACACGGATGAATGGCCTCTCGGCAGGCCTGATGTGCACTGCTTGCTTGAACCCAGGTGGAAGTGCCTAGGGACCGCACCCCACAATGTGGGGCATGTCGAGATGACCGCTTCAACTAGCTCTGTGCTAACCTGCTTTGATACCAACTACGGCAGCAGTTGGCTAGCTCGCTCTGATACCAACTGTCTCGGAGTAGTTCTACAGCGGAAGAAACCCATGCAGCGTTCAGGATAAGGTAGGCCAAGACAAGCCTTATGTGTGCTTGGAGGCTAGGGAGTTGTCCGATGAGATGGCTCCACCAAGGTTAGTAGCACTGGATCATGACCTCAAGTCGCATGGCCGAGGCACTTGGCTGGCTCTAGCCTGTCCATGGGAGGTGCTGCTTACGTGCTAAAGGGGGAAGGCCATGAGGTGAGGTGACTGGGCGCCGATGTGATGGGTCTCCTGTATGCCAATGAAGTGGGCGCTTGTGTGCCATGATGAAAGGCAACCGCTGGGCCGGAACACACCCGTGCGCTATGGGCAACAAGGTAGCTCACCTAGCTTGGGCAAGGGGTTGGCATGGTGAAGGGTCATGCTTGAGTCAGGCCCGCATGCCAAGCCTCCCTTGAGTGTCGGCAGTGCAGTGCCAGTCCATGCACTGTCCCCACGAGCATGTATGCGCCCATGAGGAACCCTAGTAGCCATGATAGCCATTAACCAGGGCCGCTCCGCAAGGGATGTTGGTCTATGAGTGCCAAGGTTAAGCACCTAAGGAGGTCGACCACCCCTCGTCAAAGAGTACGTTAAGTTTTTGGAAGTCTGCCTGGAGATAACATCATTTTTCCCAAAAATCTTACAGGCAAAAATGACGGTGGTATCCCTTAACGTAAGCCCGCCAAGCGTAAAAAAGACAACCTGTATACGCCACAACATCTCCCTCACCAGCCTAGTACCTCAAATACGCTACTCTAACAACATTTCAAACCTCACTTTCTTCTTTGATTGCTCTGGATTCCCCAAAGCATATCTAAATAATTACAGTTCACTATCCTGTCTGGTATCCGGCCAGAATCAGTCCTATGTTTTCATGTCGGATGCGATTCTAGCAAATTCTAACTGGTATGGGTATTGCAAGGATAAAGTGGTGACGCCAATTATGAAATCGGCGGTACTGGATGTTTTAGTCAATAATAGTAACGGGTTTGTTAGGGCCCTGCAAGGCGGGTTTGAGCTGCATTGGGAAAACCTGGGCGATTGCCGTGCGTGCGAAGAATCTGGTTGTTGTTGTGCATACAACACAAATTCGACGGTGCTGCTCTGCATTTGCAAGGACGGAACCCGTAACCGGAAGCGTTGTTCCCGACATTTCGGTAATTAAAATTAAACGGAGAATCCTCCGGATCGTATAAGGGACTGCCTAGTCAGCAGTGAACACGTCAGTTTTCGGTACATTACGGGTGACTGACGTGTTCACTTTTGATTGGATACTGTAGGCCGTTGCAGAAACATTTGGTCCTACTCTTTTGTCTCCGGTCCATGCTAGCTTTCCCGTTGGATGGTACTTGAGGTGGCGTTTAGTTTATTGGTTAGTTGTTTATTCCATATCATAGTCGAACCCTTTTAACATACATGAGTATTGCAAGATTTCAGTCGAGAGAACCATCCCTTATTTCTAAAGAAAACGACAAAGAACATTAAGAGTGATGTCAATTTTTTCTGAAGTGTTTGTTTTCATGTCACATTACATGCAACTAATTAATTAAATGCCACAAAAGTCTTTTTCATGAAAATCAGTTGTATTTCTCGATTACACAGGCTTGTTCCGCGAACTGTTTTGTAGGTCGTTCTAGCTCGAGGTTATTTGCTATCTTGGTTTTTTCTTTGAAGGCGGTTACATAGCATTTGCGGGATTCAAGCTGATCGCCTCGCATCACTCCGACTCCGAAGTCTGTGGGGAATTTCATCGCCAGTGGTAGGTTGAGACTACTGCACATAAGGCGTGGATGATGGACCGACCTACTATTGCGTTTGTACGGGGAGGGGGTTGCGACCACCAGAAACTCATGGTTGAGCCTTACCACACTAGGCCAGGTGCCGACCTCCACAGGTACAGTGACTCTCCCTAAAGGCCTGACCTCCTCACCGCTGAATCCCACGAGTGGAGTGTTTGCGGGCTTCAGGTCGCTTTCCTGGAGTTGTAGCTGATCGAAGGCTGCCTTGAAGAGAATGTCTGTCGAGCTGCCTGAGTCGACTAGGACGCGCCTGACCTCGAAGTCGTTGATCTTTATCTTTATGACCAGCGCATCATCATGGGGATAATGGACCCCTCACGCATCATCTTCTGTGAAGAAGATCGGTTCCTCCACCCTTGGCCGCTTCAGGGGGTTAAGCTCTTCCCTGGCGGCCTCGCGGGCTAATGACCGAGTTGCAGCCGAAGTGTAGCCCGCGACTATTGATCCTTCGACAATTACATGGATGGTCCCCCGGACTAGTCTCTCGTCGGGAGGCTGCCTCTGCGGCTGTTCTGCTTGTCTGCTAGACTCGGGAGCCTCTTTGTTCTGCTCCCCCTGTCGACCTGTTTTATTATTATTATTGTTTTGTACAAAATTTCTCAGATATCCGCGACGGATGAGTTCTTCTATCTCGTCGCAGAGGTTTTTACAATTTTTGGTACTATGACCGTGATCTCTATGAAAACTACAATACAAATTTTTATTCCTAGCATTAGGATCGGCCTTCAGCCGAGGTGGTCACTTCACATATGGGGCGTCCTTGATCGCCATGAGGATCTCGGTCCACTTTGCGTTGAGGGGTGTATAGTCCCTTTCTGTTGCCGGAGCTCAAAAAGGCTGAATTGGCTTTGCCCCCTGAGCTTGGTCCTTCTTCTTCTTGCTGTCTATTGGAGCTGGGGGCTCTGGTTCCCTTTTTCTTTTTTCAAGGGCCTGCTCGCCCTTCTGGTTGATCTCCTCCTCTGTCCCTATGAACCGATCTGCGAGCTCAAAGAACTCGGTCACGGTCCTGGGTTGGTTGACAACCACGTGCCACTTGAACTCCTTGTGGGTGATGCCCCGCTTGGCCGTAGTGAGCCGAACTATTGGGTCTAGGTCGGTTATCTGTAAGCAAGCGTCATTAAACCGCTTGATGTAGTTCCGGATGGACTCCCCTTCCCTCTAAACTATGCTAAGGAGGCTTTCTTGGGTCCTCGGGCACCTTTTACTGGTGACGAAGTGGGAGGTGAAGACCTGTACGAACTGTGCCCAGCTCCTTATTGAACCTGGCGTGAGGTTTCGGTACCAAGTGCGGGCTACTCCTTTGAAAGTGGTGGAGAAGGCCACGCACATGCAAGACTTGCTCGCTCTGGCCAGATGCATCTAGGACTGAAAGGCGTCCACGTGATCATTGGGATTAAAGGACCCATCGTACTTGTCCAGCGGGGGGAGCTTGAAGTCCCTTGGCATGGGGACAGCAAGGAGCTCTGGTGACAGGTGGGAGGGAACTGAAAGAAGTGGTGTAGCTTTTACCTCGCCCGAACTTACCCCTACCTTGCCTCTGAGTTTGGACAGATCGGTGGTGGCAGTTCGGCGAGCTCGGCGACGCCTTCGCTGCTTCTTAGCCGGCTCAGCGTTGGTGCTGCTAGCCTTGGTATTACTGAGCTCGATGGGCCCAAGGAAAGGCTCGGACGACTGTCGATAGCTACGGACAGAGGGACCTTGTTCCAGGTCGTCAGCCAACACTTCAAACCAGCTTTCAGCAAGCGGAGGTTCGAACTACGAACGCTGAGGCGATACTGGCCTAATCGGCTGGGAAGCCCCTGACCTAACTGCAGGCCGCGAGGTGGGGGTAGGGGGTCTTTCCTTCCTTCCATGGGACGATACCGAGGTCTCTCCTCGGCGGGAAGGAAGTTCACTTCGGCGGTGAGGCTTGGTTGGCTGCGTAGTTAGATGCCGAGGTGGGAGTGAAGAAAATTGTTGTTGATACTGGTATTGGGAAACCTGGTGCAGCACTTGCTGCTGGTGGAACTGGAGTTGCTGGAACTATTGCATCTGAGCCTGCATGGCTCACATGCACTGCATCAGATCCTCAACCTGACCTTGGCTGGCCACCGGAGGGAGGATGGTGGGTTTAGCGAAGGTTGTTCCAACTGTAGAGGGCAGTGGAACAGTCACGGGTGCCACCGTCTGAGGCACATTCAGACTAGGAACCCCGTCCACAGAGAGGGGGACGGTGAACTGTCCGATGTAGACGGTGGGTAACTGGGGTTGTTCCTCAGGGATGTTCCGTCGTCTGGCGTTGCTGGAGGAAGCCATAGGTGTTGGTGATGCTAATGAGTTCTTTGGTGAGAGTTGCACAGAACTTAGAGGAAGGCCCTTTGAAGCGTTCCCATAGATGGAGCCAAATGATGCAGCACGATTTGGGCACTCCTAGCTGGCTGAAACTTGGCTCCTAGCTGTGACAGACAACACTTGAGATGAAGAGGAACGTGAAGGGTTTCCGGGGAGCTCTCCCGGTGGGAACACTCCGATGGCTAAGTTAGAACTCTGAGGAAAACTCAAGGAAAACACAGAGAGTTAAGAGTGCTGAAAGTGCTAGCTTCAATACCTTTGCTTCGTGAGGGTCGGGGTCCTCTTATATCGGAGCTCAGTCACATCAGGCGTAACCGCCACTGCCCTAGCCGTTACTGCCAGAGCTGAGGTGGCAGGTGCAGGCTGCTGCTACAGAGTATGGACTCGTCAGGCATGCCATGCTTTTCAGAGACGGCAAGCACGGCATTGCCTAGCAAGAAATGTGGGCGTTGCCACCAGATCCGACAGGTACGAATGTCAGGCGGATCTTCCCTATAGGCAGTCAAGCTACTTTGCATCGCACCGCCTGGGGCTGGGTTGCCTTGCACCGAGGTGCCGAGGTACACCAAGGTGCTCGCACTAGAGGCGAGCCTTAAGCAAGTACAAACAGGAGTCTCGACGGTGCTGTCCCGAGGTGTTTTCCCCTCCAGACACTTAGCCAAAAGCTGGGGTGCTCCCTTCTTAGGGAGGGAGATCTCGGAGCCCCTTAGGAGGAGCTCAGGTCTCAAGGGGAGTTCGGGTCCCTTTGCACGGAGGGAGCTCGAGGCGCTCCACCCTCAGGCTTGGGGCGAGTTGGGCCTTGCTCCTCGGTGAGTTGTCACACTCGCCGATTCGCTTGGTCGGGCCTCGACGAGCTTGTTATGCCGAATTGTGACTAGACTATCACACTGAATTGTCACTTATGCCGGATTATGTCCACATATCCCCGTGCCAGATCACCCTACATCAAGAACCATCCCTTATTTATAAAGTAATCGACAAAGAACATTAAGAGTGATATCAATTTCTTCCGATTACTACTCATTTTCTGAAAGTGTTTGTTTTCATGTCACATTACATGCAACTAACTAATTAAATGCCACAAAAGTCTTTTGCATGAAAATCAATTGTATTTCTCGATTACACAAGCCTAAGTAAAATAAATAAACGTACGAAATTTGAAAATCAGTCTCTTAAGTTTGTTCAGGGAATTTAATGATATCATGATTTGATTCGAATTTGAAAATCAGTCTCTTAAGTTTGTTCAGGGAATTTAATGATATCATGATTTGATTCTGTTCAAGTTATAATATGAGGAATATATTGCAGGGAAATCCAAATCCTGGGTGTTTATTTCCCTAGGTAATATTCTAACCAAAGTGGTTTCTTTTGTGATTTTTTCAAAAAATTCTATAGTTAGTTTATTGTTATTCTCTATACATGTTTCATAAAAATAATTAAGATAGTGCGTGCCTTAAGATTAATAATATTCTCTCATTTTTACAGCTGTATCAATTTGTGGATTTGTTCTTTCAGTGATTACGATTTTATATTGGTTGTTGAGAAAATTTTGGAACAAGGGAAGAGGAAATGCTGAAAACCTAGAGGAATTTTTGAAGAATTGTGGGTCCATGGCTCCAACAAGATACAAGTATTCAGATATCAAGAAAATTACCACCTCTTTCAAAGATAAACTAGGACAAGGTGGTTATGGTGGTGTCTACAAAGGAAAACTTATTGATGGTCGTTTAGTTGCTGTCAAAGTCTTGAGTGAGTCCAAAGGCAACGGAGAAGAATTCATAAACGAGGTTGCAAGCATTAGCAGGACCTCCCATGTTAACATTGTGACTCTTTTAGGCTTTTGTGTTGAGGGCCACAAAAGAGCTCTTGTTTATGAGTTTATGCCCAATGGATCTCTTGAGAAATTCATATATGATGATGAATGAAAGCACTAGCACTAGCACTAGCAGCAAGTCATCCTCACCTTGGATTTGAAAGGCTATACCGAATAGCACTCGGTATTGCTCGAGGGCTGGAGTACTTACACGACACGAATCGTACATTTTGACATAAAGCCTCATAACATTCTGTTGGATGAGGACTTTAGTCCAAAAATTTCGGATTTTGGACTCGCGAAATAATGTCCTCAAAAAGAGAGCATTCTATCAATGACGGGTGCAAGAGGGACTGTGGGGTACATTGCACCAGATGTATTCTCTAGAAATTTTGGAGGAGTTTCACACAAATCGGATGTATACAGTTACGGGATGATGGTCTTAGAAATGGTTGGGAGAAGAAAGAAAATCGATGTCAAGGCAAATCATACAAGTGAGATTTATTTCCCACATTGGGTCTACAAGCCTATTGAAATTGAAAAGGTTTTGGGACTGCATGGGATCAAGAATGATGTTGAAGAAGAAATGGCTAAGAATATGATTTTAGTGGGATTATGGTGTATACAGACAGATCCTGCAAAGCGACCATCCATGGGTAAAGTGGTGAATATGCTGGTAGGAAGCATTGAATCAGTACAAATACCTCCCAAGCCGTTTTTATATTCTCCCTCCGGATCACCAACAGCTTCTCCCACCATATCTATGTCTTAAATGCAATTAATTAATCCTAGTGCAGTTTTGCCGGAGGGCAATTTGTAATTTTGTGATGCAGATGAAAAAAAAAAAAACTTTTCTTATATTTGTACTGAAATTAATATAATGTAATAGGTGACATGATAGTGAATCTTAAGGCGAAAGACTTAAGACCTGTTCATTTTCTCTTAACTCTTATTTTTTAGGAGGGATCTTTTAATTTTAAAAGAAAATTGATTGTTCGTTTCCTCTTATCTCTTAAAGTGCAATCATACAAGTTTTTGTTTTACAATGATACCCCAAAAAAGATAAACAAAAACTCCCATAGATGGGTGAAAATGAATATTTGATAGTTTTTATAATTCAGAATTCATAGGAAAGAAAAGTTCACCAATGCCAATATACCTATTAATGTAATTATTACACTTTCAGATGTTAGATTTCAGATCAAACAAACAAACCCTTAAAATATATCCTTA
Organism: Nelumbo nucifera; assembly: GCF_055504915.1. Lineage (NCBI taxonomy): Eukaryota > Viridiplantae > Streptophyta > Magnoliopsida > Proteales > Nelumbonaceae > Nelumbo > Nelumbo nucifera. Next base: position 24,204,867 of record NC_142651.1, on the reverse strand, counting down.
GTTTTCATAAATTCACTTAAATATACCATCTAAAAACGTCAAGAGTCCTTATGTAGCATCATCTGATATATTTAAATTTTTAAAATCCTTGTTTTCCCCCTTTATAAGCCCATGCCCTGTTACTAGCTGATAATGTTTGTAAACCTAACTGGGTTGGAAGAAAACAGCCGACTCCTACCTGTTCAATGAATTGTCTGAATGGAGTCAGCCAAGAAAACCCCTTCCCTATTTCAAGGTAGAAACAAACCTTGGTGAGGCAAGCTACCCTGATGCTCTCAAGGCGGTGATTGATCAGCATCTTCACTCTAATTCTTTAAGAAACCACCATTTTGCAGGGTAGACAAACTTTTGATAAAAAGGAATAGACAAATCATTATTAATTACTCTACAACAATTTCTATGATTTAAAAGTAACAAGTTCTTGTTTTTTACTTCAATTTTAATTTTAAATTTTCAAATCACAACAAAATGGAGTGTTAGAGAGCCAGTAAAAATACCAATGCATAACAGGTCTATCACAAAATCATCAAGACAAAAGTATAGATCAGGGATTTTTTTAACTCGGATCTGAATTGCGGTGGGTCCTGGGGTTCGAGGAATATTTTGGTGGGTACGGAGGTGATTAGAGAATGGACTTATTGGAGCATTAGCTCGGGGTCCTAACTTGCAATATGCAATATGGGATGATTCTTGGATCCTATATCTTCTGGGCTTAAGGATGATTGGGCCAAGACAAAATATTCGAAATTTATGCCATATTAAGAACCTTATGTATGAATATGTATCATTAGGGGACATTTTCTTCCCCTTGTAGCTGACAAAATTCTAAAGTATCAACCTCTTAAATAATTTTTGGCCTAATAGGTTGGTTATGTTACGAAGCAATAAAGGTAATTTCAGTGATAAATCAGCCTATTTTATAACAAAAAAAAATCTAGTTATCATGGGGAAATTTATACAAGGAAGATTTTTTGAAGCTGTGTGGTCTTTGTTAAGCGAAAGCTAAATAATATAAATACATAAAAATATACAATTATTTTATATTTTAATATTTTAAATAATTAATCATTATTTATATTTTAATATTACTTTTAATATTTTTTACAATACAAAAATAATAATTAATTTCAATATATATATATATACATATTGGAAGATGGTTTTTTGGCCATTTTTATTTTTTTATTTTTTAAATTAGAATGGATTGTCCTTTCGAATTGAAGGGTCGGACCGTTTGGTTTGAAAGCCGTTGAGGCAACCAATTTCATTTTGCCATTAACCCATATCTTGGCAAAAAACCGTTGACTTGGTCAGCGACCCGCTAACCTAAATGGTTGAACCATTGACCCATTCAACCTGAACCGTTGGCCTAGACGGACGGTCGAATCGCTAACCCAGAAACCTATTTTCAAAACAGGTTTGAACTACTGATGAATATCATAAGTGGATGCATTTCAAACTTGATTATTCAATAAAACTTTAAGGTGGCCACCCCTCAAAAAAGAAAAAAAACTTTTAAAACATTGAGGTTAACTTCATTAATAATTTTTGGACATTTCTACTAATTTTATGATCATTTTTAGTGAATATATTCTAATTTTTATACTTTTTATATTGCAATTTATTGATAAATTATGGTAATTAGTGAATATATACTAATTTGGTAAATTCTCATTAAAATTAGTAATATTAATTAACAGTATGTATTTTAAAAAAATTACTTAACAGCATATAACATAAAGACATTTGCTTGTCCTCCATTATTCTTCAAATTTTCAATATAAAACTCCACATCCACCTTGCGAATAAGAACACGCAACCTTCAACCCTTACTTGGTTGAAGATCAAGAACAAGGACATGGAACTAGCTAGAACTAAGATGACATCCTCACAATCTAAATTTTGGGAGGGAGATTATCCCTCCTATTCATCTATTCATATGTCTTTGCAGCAACAAGGGAAATGATCCCATCTAGTTTTTGGGTTGCAAATGGTTTTGTTTTGTTGGACAACTCTATCCATTTGAAAGCTTTATTGTAAAACTCATCATAAGCTTTATATTTTTCCCAGTTTTTTCATTTCTAGTCTTTTGCCATTCTTTATAACATGATCATTTAAATATGATAATATTTTGAACTTCTTCATACCACTACATTTTTTTTATCAGTTTTTCATTTTCTTTCTATATTCTCCTAAGACATCCTTTGCTACTTTCTTCCAAACAAATAGATTAGAGTTAAATCTGAAGTATACCAGAATTAACACTCAACTATTTGCAATTCCAAGCATTTACACTGGTGCAAATGAAATTTTGCAGTACTAACAATTTGAGCCTTTTTGGTTGAGTTACTCACAAGCTAGCTAGCTGGGACCTTTAGATATCAAAGTCTAATACATGCATTCCAGGTGACCTTATTGGTGTTACTCTGGTATGTTCGTTGGGGGCCTGTGCAAGGCGCTTCAGGTTTCCTATATTTTTGCCTTGTAGGTCTAAGATTAAGGTTTAACAACCTCAGCCCTCTAGATAGAACTTGGAAACTGCTCGTTTGGCATAAAATGAAGTGTGGTGAATTAATCGCCTTCGGTTAGGAGGATTAACATCTACACCATATCTAATGTTTTGTCCGACCATCTAGCATTAATTAGGCTCACTCGACCTAGATAAGTTGGGGCCAAGATGGGCTTGCCCCATCTTCCCTCAAAACCCTTTTTCTAGATTCACGTAGGAAGGACGTTCGGAATCTTGGCCTAAAGATGGATGTCTTTTGCTTTTGATTTAAGATCACGTCATTTAACTCATTAGGATGCTGGGATAGTTGGTATTGGGGGATAGGGCTGTTGGAACTAATATCATTTGAGATCAGTGAAGCTGCAATTTAGCATCTAATATAATATATATGTTCAGAATAAACTTATTGCCACTACTAAATAAGTAAAGATCCCCATAAAGTTGCAGTTCACCAACGCTCGTATAACCGAAGGCTTGATTGTAACCTTATAGGGTTATTATTTGGATAAGTTATAGTTAAAGTGAGCTTTCTTCATTTTCTAATTTCTATTCATTGATTTAGATATTTTCTCGTTTTATGGTAGCACGATCTTCAAAGTTCAAATCTTATTGGTCTTACTCTCCCTTTGGGTGACGGGTATTTGCCGCTATTCTCTTGAAGTGTATGAATCTAGGCCTAATACATGAATGGGCTTAAGCCCATCCAAGGTCGAACATATAATGGTCCAATTTCTTACTATAGTCAATAGTCATGTTTGCCTTGTCATAGGCCAAGATGGGCTTGACCAACATGGTGGCTATCCATTTTGGAACACAGATAGAAAAACAGAAAAAAGCAATCTTAAACAGCTATACTACCAAACTAAGGGGGCTTCCAAGGAACTGAAGAAGCACCAGACCCAGAAAACCCAGGAATGGAGCCAACCAAGCCGGGGGGATCAACCACTCAGCTTGAACACCAGCTTTACCTTTCTTCGCCAGCTCTGTTAGGACTGTGCTGAAAATTAGAAACTAGTATCCGTGTATATCTCCTTATATCTCCTTATCTCCTTCTCCATGTATATCTCCTTTTCTTGGCATGTATATCATGTATATTTCAGTTAGGAAAGATATGTTTTAGTTGCCATAAACTTAGGAGATTTAGTTGCTTGATTGTAGGGTTGTAGCCGTGTATATATATTTGAGTTTTCTCAATGAATGATATACAGAAAGAATCAACCAGCCAAGCTCTAGTTTCACATGGTATCAGAGCCATAAGTGGATATGATCCTCCCCTCTAAATCAGAAGAGTCAAGGTCGCGGCAGTGGATAGGGAGACACTGAATGCAACAAGAGCCATCCTCCCCAAGGCTGCAAAAATCCATCGTCGACGAAGGGAAGAAACTGAAATTCCGATGAAGGGGCTCGGTTAAAATGTTGGGGTCTTCTTTCTCTTGTTCCTTTTCTTGAACGGTTCTTCTTCTTGTACTCCGGAGAGTGCGAGTAACAGGCAGAGAACTCGGGGGTTCATTCTCGATCAGAACGTCCTAATCTTTAACGGGTTTCCGGCGAGTCGAAGTTCTGTGGCAGGTTTTAGGAAGATCCGAAGATCGGTTCTCTGTCTTTTGTGGTAATTTTGCCGCCGATTGTGGGTTTTCAGACACAGTAGTCGGTATGGCTGAAAACAAAGAAAAAGAACAGGGCGGTGGTCAATTGACAAAGAACGTGATCTCACCCTACCTTCTATTAACCAATGACAATCCAGGTAGCATTATCCCAAATCATCTTGAGTTTTCCATAGTGATTCAAGAGGAGCAAATTCAAACCATGACTCGCGCAAAGGAAGAGAAGACTGAACCTGTGGCCTTCACAGTTCAAGCAGGGAAGAGGCAAAGCGAAGGCAAAGACAAGAACGTGGTATGTACTCACTGCAACAAGGCAGACCATGATGCAGAGCCTTGTTTCCAACTGATTGGCTACCCTGAATGGTGGGGTGATTGGTCAAAAAATAATGCTCGTGGAGCAGGCCATGGGTGTGGTGGACAGAAACAAGGAGTGGGGGTAGGAGGAAAAGGTCGTGGCGGCCAAGTCAGGGCCAATACAACCAAAGTCTCTGCGCAAGGCAATGCGTCTCAAGGAGAATTAATTGATGCAGTCAAGACTGGGTTAAATGGACTAAGTAGTGAATAGTGGAACATGTTACTCAACATTTTGAATACATAGAAGGAGGGGAGTCAATGACTAAGTGGTAAGCAAAAATTGTCAGAATGGATAATAGACACAGGGGCTTCTCATCATATGACAGGAAGCCTCGAGTCGATGAGAGACATAAAAGATGTCATTCCATGCTCTATCGAGATAACAGATGGGAAAGCAACAATAGTAGAGAAAGAAGGCACAATTGCGTTGGACGACCATTTGAAACTGACTAATGTTTTATATGTGCCTATTTTGAATTGCAATTTAATTTCTGTGTCGCAATTGATTGAAGAGTCGAATTGTATTGTTCAGTTCACTAATAAAATCTATGTGATACAGGACCGCATTACGAGGATGCTGATTGGAGCGGGTGAGCAGCGAGAGGGACTCTATTATTTCCGGAGCATTGCATCAGCAAAAGCAATGAAGACTATAGAGAGCAGAACGTGTGATATTTGGCATCAAATGTTAAGGCATCCTTCTCATAAAATTGTTAAGTTGCTGCCTTTTGTTAGTATTAAGAATAATAATGATGATAGTATTAAAGGTTGTGATGTATGCTTCCGAGCTAAACAATGTCGATAACAGTTTGTTTCTAGTAATAATAAAGCATACGATAACTTTGAGTTAATTCATTGTGATTTATGGGATCCTTATAGAACTGTAGCTTCTTGTGGTGCTCATTATTTCTTAACAATAGTAGATGATTTTTCTAGAGGTGTTTGGATTTATCTTCTGGTTGATAAGACAGAAATGGGATGAGTTCTTTGAAATTTTTTTGCTATGGTTCAAAGGCAATTTGACAAACCTGTAAAAGTGATTCGTACTGATAATGAGACTGAGTTTGTCTGCTTGGCTAGATATTTTGCTGAAAATGGTATTATTCATCAAACCACTTGTGTCGGGACCTCTCAACAAAACGGGAGGGTTGAACGCAAACACTGCCACATACTCAATGTTGCCTGAGCATTGCGTTTTCAAGCTATCATGCCTATTGATTTTTGGGGGGAATGTGTATTGACCGCATGTTATTTAATTAATCGGACACCGTCCATTCTATTGAAGGGAAAGACTCCCTATGAAGTTTTATTTGGGCAACCTCCTTCTTATGATAATGTGCGAGTTTTTGGTTGCTTGGCATATGCGCACAATTATGGACATGGAGGGGATAAATTTGTTAGTCGAAGCAGACGATGTGTTTTTGTTGGGTATCCTTTTGGAAAGAAATGATGGAACTTGTATGATTTAGAGTCTGGCACGTTCTTTGCATTGAGAGATGTTATTTTTTTAGATGATGAATTCCTTATGCATGCAAGGAGGATGAATAGACAAACAAAGCACAAGGCCAATTTAATTCTGGAATAGGTGGGACAGGTGAGGTGTTGGTGTCGTCCACTTATTTACATGGACAAGCAAATGACGAGATGGGGATTGACCATCGAGGTGAATTCGCTGAAGAAGAAACCCGTGTAGAACCGAATGCAAATGCTGGTGGACCCATGCATCCTTGTGACACCACCACAAAAAATGCAGGCGAAAACAGTCCTGACGTAGGGGGTGGCAATATTGAGTAGCAGCAGCAATCTGAATTTCATCTGGGGCTTGGGCATCGACAAAAACAACAGTCCACAAGGTTGAGAGATTATGTGCTTCACACTGCACAGCGATTGAGTCCCTCTCTGCGTCTCTTTGCAAGCTCACTCGGCTAATCACATTCTGCAGGTAGTCCTTATCCCATAGATAACTATGTGAACTGTAACAATTTTTCTTTTCGACATCGTGCTTTCTTGGCAGCTATTACTGCAGGAGTTGAACCTACTTCTTTTGCTGAGGCCGTAAAGGATGAAAAATGGAGATATGCAATGCAGAAAGAAATACAGGCACTTGAAAATAATCAGACATGGACTGTGGAGCCTTTGCCATCCGGAAAACAAGCCATAAGATGCAAATGGGTGTATCGAATCAAGTATAATGCTGATGGGACAGTGGAAAGATACAAAGCCCATATCGTGATTTTTGGGAACAAGCAAGTTGAGGGAATTGATTATAATGAAACTTTTGCCCCAGTTGCAAAAATGGTTAATGTCCGCACCTTTCTTGTAGTTGCAGCAGCTAAAAATTGGGAGCTTCATCAAATGGACGTGCATAACGCATTCTTGCATGGTGACTTTCATGAGGAAGTTTACATGCGAATGCCTCCTGGTTTCCAGTCAAATAAACCAGGTATGGTGTGTCGGTTGAGAAAATCTCTGTATGGCTTGAAACAAGCGCCGAGATGTTGGTTTGCTAAATTAGCCACAGCCTTGAAGACATATGGATTTCAACAATCATGTTCAGATTACTCCCTCTTCACCTTTCGTCAAGACAAGGTGCATGTGCTTGTTCTCGTGTATGTAGACGACATTGTCGTGTCAGGTAATGATCATATGGCAATTCAAGTCTTCAAGAAATATTTGAGTGACTGCTTTCATATAAAAAACTTGGGACCATTGAAATATTTTTTGGGCATTGAAGTTGCCCGAAAATCAATAGGAATTTTTCTTAACTCAATGTAAATATGCTTTGGATATTATCTCTGAAGTTGGATTACTTGGTGCAAAACCTACTCCTTTTCCTCTGGAGCAGAATCACAATCTAGCCTTGACAAATGGGCCTCTCTTATCTGAACCTGAGAGATACAGGTGCTTGGTGGGCAGACTTATTTATCTCTCAGTAACTCATCCAGAGTTGTCTTATTGTGTGATGTTCTGTCACAATTTATGTAGCAACCACGGGAAAGACATTGGGAGGCCGCATTGCGAGTGGTGCGCTACTTGAAAGGAAATCCTGGTCAAGGAATTCTGTTGCGGTCAGACTGTGACTTACAGTTGTATGCATGGTGTGATTCAGACTGGGCAAGCTGTCCTTTGTCCCGACGTTCTCTGTCTGGGTGGTTTATTCTGCTTGGGAACTCGCCTATTTCCTAGAAAACTAAGAAACAACACATTGTGGCTCGTTCTTCAGCGGAAGCAGAGTATCGATCTATGGCCACTGCCACGTGTGAATTAAAATGGCCAAAAGGATTGTTATTGGCTCTTGGAGTTACGCATCCAAACCCAATGCGATTGTATTGTGATAGTTAGGCAGCCTTACATATTGCAGCAAACCCAGTGTTTCATGAGCGTACAAAACATATTGAAGTTGATTGCCATTTTGTACGTGATGAGATTCAAAATGGTTGCATTCGTCCTGCTTATGTGTCGACTACCGTTCAGCTGGCTGACATTTGAGTACTTTCTTCACAAGTTGGGCTTTCACAATCTAGATGCTCCAACTTGAGGGGGGGTGTTAGGACTGTGCTGAAAATTAGAAACTAGTATCTGTGTATATCTCCTTATCTCCTTTCCCGTGTATATCTCCTTTCCTCGGCATGTATATCATGTATATTTCAGTTAGGAAAGATATGTTTTAGTTGCCATAAACTTAGGAGATTTAGTTGCTTGATTGTAGGGTTGTAGCCGTGTATATATATTTGAGTTTCTCAATGAATGATATACAGAAAGAATCAACCAGCCAAGCTCTGGTTTCACAAGCTCATGCGCTGCACCATTCAAATCTCGGCAAATAAAACTGAATCCGAGATTTAAATCCTTGAGAGCATACAGATCTTGAAGCAGCGGCCAAACAACAGGGGAGCAATCAAAAGATCGGCAGTTACTTTAACTAATTAAGATAGCAGAATCAATTTCTATATAGATAGAGTTCAAACCCAAGAACTGAGCAGTTAAACAACAATGCAGAATGGCTAGAAGTTCAACATACTCCACACAGATATATTTACAAGCACCACACTTTGCTAAAAAATGGAACCTGAATTATCTGCAATCAAAAAACCAAAACCACTAGAACTATCACTACTGAAACCACTATCAGTCCTTGCTTTATAAAAAGTCAAACTGTTGAGAGACTGTGTTCTTTTCTTCTGAAGCTCTACCCAGAGAAAAATCTGTTTATTCTTGAAAGAAAACTTTCCACACTTCATCATCCTATTAGCATGAAACAACATGATACAAGGGTTAGGTTGTACATCTTCAAACACTGACCTGTTTCTAGCAATCCAAATAGTCCACATCAAAATAGTAAAAAATTCAAAACAAATCTTTGAAGCACCACCATTTGGACCTTCTTGCTGCAGCCACCAAGACCACCACCCTACAAAATTTCTAAAAGAATGTAGATTTACGCAAGTCAAACTATGTTGCTTTTGTATTGTCAGGAAAAGAGGGCATGTGGAATGCTTTCTTCTTCCTTACCACAGACTGAACAGAGAGGACCCGTGCTTATATTTCTATCCAAGAGAACTTTGTTTACTGCTATACTATTATGACAACATTTTGAATGAAATGCTTAGGGGAATTTTAGGCCCAGGGTCTTTTTCCATAGCTTTGGGGACAAAACATTTGAATCATTCACTGCACTTGGAGCATTATTCTGGCTAACAGCTAGTTGATAAGCTGATTTAACAGAGAATTTGCCATTACGATTTCAGGTCCAAATCAACTTATCTTCTCCTCCTACTCTTGGAAGGTCCATCCTATAGATTAGGTTTGTAATTGCTTGATCAAACCAAGACTAAATGTTCCTTTCGCTCCGTCTTTTACTTTGATGGTCAATGAGATTACTAACCCATTTACAAGGACTCTAACATTGGTCTAGGGCCCATAGGTTTGAAATGGGGAGCTCCCATGATCCATGGGTCATCCCAAATCAGCAGGTTTTCAACCTTTGCTATACTCCAACAAGCCCCTTTTCTAAGAAGATCTATACCAACCAACAAACCTCTGAAGCCCCAAGAGCAATTCCAAGGGGCAGATACATTACAAAAGCTTCAGGTATTTGCTCTTGACTAGCCTTACCCATAAACTATCCTTTGTTGTACAGACTCTCCAAGCTGATTTTGCAAAGATGGCCAAATTGAATAAATACGGATCCTTAAAGCCTATCCCTCCCAAGGATTTGCTTCTATAGATCTTAGACCAACTGACCCAATTAACTTTCTTTTGCTTCTCTAATTCTCTCCACATGAAATATCTTTGGTTCTTCTTCAGCTAGTTGCAAATAGATTTTGGAAGCAAAAAGCAAGACATGACATAGGATGGAATTGCAGTTAGAACTACTTCTATCATTACTTCCTTCCTAGCCGAGGAAAGGAAAAAGACCTTCCACCCATTAATTTTTCTCTCTATTCTCTCTTCCAAGTAGTTAAAATAAACCCCTTTTTGATCTACCAGAAACTGAAGGGATCCCTAAATACTTGGAAGGATTCACAACTTTCTTCACACCCATGACTCTTATTATTATTATTTGCAGTTTTAGATGTAAATTTGGAGAGAAAAAGACTTCAGATTTAGTAAAATTCACCTTTTGCCCAAAAGCCTTTCAATACTCCTTCAGGATCTCCATAATCACTCCTCCTGCAATATTTTTCCTTGAGAATATGTAAGAGTCATTTGCAAAAAGACAAATGGGTAATTTCAAGACTATTGTGATTAATTTATATTCCTGAAATAAGACCTACAGAGTGAGCATGCTTTAAAGCCAAGTATAGGACTTCAGAGGTTATTAAGAACAGGTAGGGGGATAGGGATTCCCCTTGTCTAAGACCTCTGGAGGGAAAGAATTTTTTGTTAGGGCTCCCACTAATGAGCATTTGAAAGGATGTTAAGGAGATGCATTGCAAAACCCAGTGAACTTTTCACCAAACACCATTTTTTCCATAGCATTTTTAACAAAAATACGTTCCACTCTATCATAAGATTTGTTCATATTTAATTTCACTACCATGAACTTTTGCTTACTCTTTGTGGTTTTAATAAAGTGAATCAATTCATGAGAAATTAACACATTTTCAAAAATCAGTCTCCCTTGAATAAAAACATTTTGGTTCTGGATGATTATTCTGGAAATAATTAGTTTAATTCTGTTTACTAATTAACACCTTTGCTATGGTTTTATATAAAGAATTACATATGTTGATGGGGTGGAATTGAGTTGCATCCTCAGGATTTTTGCATTTAAGTATTAGGGCAATAAAAGTTCTGTTTAAATCTTCATGAAGACCCCAATCTGAAAGAAATCTAGAAATGCCTTTACAAAACTTGGACAACTACCTTCCAGTACCTTTGAGAGAAAGAGTTTGGGAATCCATTTGGACCCGGAGCTTTATGAGGGGACATCTGAAATAGGGATTCCTTGATCTCTTCTTCCTCTATTTCCTTCTAAAGCCACATGTTATCTTCACTACTAACTACACATTCAACATGCATGAGAACATCTTGGCCTACATCCAGATTTGAAGATTTAAATAGCTCTTCAAAATGATTTACTAGGGTTTCAATCTGGTCTTGGCCTGTGACGCACACCCCATTGGCATCCTTTAGAGATATAATTATGTTCCTGGCTCTCAGACTCAGGGTTGCTTAATGAAAAAATCTTGTATTTTTATCCCCTAATTTTATCCAAATTTGTCTTCATTTCTAAGCCCACAGAATTTCCTCTCTTGAGTTCATTATCCAAAAGAGCTTCTATTTGATTAATTTTAGATCTATCAAAAAAGCAACCGGGTTTGTTTCTCTCTTGGCTCAGTTTAGCTGTAGATTTTTAATTTTCTCCTGGACTTTGCCAAAAACTCTTTTGTTCCACTTTGATAAATCTACCTGAAGAGTCCTACACTTTTTGACCACAACTGATTGGTTACTCCCTTCTAAATCCTTCTTCTAGTTCTCCTTTGTTAATCTTGCACAATCCTCATGAGTGTTCCAAATATTTTCAAATCTGAAGGGTCTTTTAATCCTCTTAATATCAAGTTTCCAAAAGAACTGGGATGTGCTTAGACCCTCTAGTGGTCATATGTAACATCCTGGCTTTTTGGAACCTATCTAACCAATCAACATTTGTAGCAACTATATCCAACCTTTCCTGAACATTTTCTCTCCCTTCTCTCTTGTTTGTCCAAGTGTACTTTGGCTCATGACTTGGTAATAATTTGCAACCTATTGTTCTTACTATTTTTTTTTCTTTTTTTTTCTGGCTATCTCAGCTCTACTGACTTGCTTCTATTGAAAATTAAGTTCATATCCCCTAAAAACACCCAGGGGCCAAGAGTTAAAACCAATAATATTTACTCTACCCTGTTAAAACCAATAATGTTTACTGTTTTAAGCTTATTATGATATAAAATAGCTCTAAAAAGATAATCATAATTATTTGCTATCTTTTGAATTCTCTTTCTTATTTTTAACTGAGTCAAACAGTTGAACTGGGTGGTTGGATCGTTCCACCAGTAGTTCAGTGATGAAAACAGTTTTGTGTCTGGTCTGTTTTAACCATTAATTTTAGGGAAAGCTATTCCAACCTTCCGTTTGTTTTCGAACATGTACTAAACCCCCCTGTATTTTGACCTTTGCATAAACCTCCCCTCATGTTTCAAATTAATAGATAAACATGCTCTTCCGTCAATTATCTTGATGTAAAACGCTGATGTAATGCTTTAAATTTTTAAAATCCCATTTTTGCCTATGGAAAACTTTATTGGGATGAGGATTTATTGATTTACCCCTAAAAATATGATTTTCTTTATTTATGTGGGTTTCATTGTTCACTACCGAGTGAACAATAAATACCAAGTTGGGGTTGAAGCTAAAGCCCCCCTATTAGCAAAAATGCCATACTCAAGCAATTTGAAGAGAGAACAATAGTGTTCATTATGCACATTCAATAAAAAGGGCATAGTCACAACTTCAATATATCCATTACAGCATAATTAATGGTGCATTTGCATATTTATCTGAAATGTTAACGTAGGTTTTTACAGAGGTCAAATTACAGGGGAAGTTTAATTAATTGTCAGAAAACACAAGGAAGGTATAAGTAAATTTCCCTTAATGAATGTTACGTAAATATGTAATGGAAGGAGATTCACTGTATCTTTGGAAACAGGGTAAACCCGAAACACCAGATGTTTGTATTATTTACAGATATATGAAAACAAGGAACATGCAGATAGATGTCACCACTTGTGGAAACAGAATGAATTAAAGAAGAGTCAGAAGAATGAAATAATATTGATATTTTTCAAACTTGCAATTAGATAACCACAAATTCTTGATTAACAACCAATACATAGATGATAGGTAATGTCTTTTCTGCAACCTTGAATGGTAAAATGCATCCTATCACCAACAGTAACCGTTTCGGGATCTGACCTGTTCAAGGGGTAGATAGGTCTTATACCGACCCCCCCCCCCCCCCTGAACCAGTTTAAAAAAAAACTAAAAGCAACCAAAGATACAGGCCGATATGTCCCATCCTGCTTATCAACTTGTATTGATATTTAAAGGACAAATTATTGATTCCCCCTCCTCACAAATTTGTCACTGTTTGACAGATGGAGGGATCTGACACAATAAAAGGGAGGTATGTGTGTCATAGGTGGGGGTTTTGCAAAATAAAATAAAAAACAAATAAAAATGTGTGAGGTGGGGTAAAGAATAATTTTCACATATTTTAAAACCTTGGCTAGAAGGGATAGGGGTAGACCAAAAAAGAATATAGGTAGAAATAGTGAGAAATGATTTTTTAGCACCAATAATTTAATAATGGATATGGCATTAAACAGAATAAAATGGCAACACAGGATTCATGTGGCTGACCCCATATAGTAGTTGGGATAAGGCTTGGATGATGATGATGATGATGATGCAAGAAGGAGAGAGAACCTAGATGGATCAACTTAATATGTAAAAGTTGGACAAATTTTGACAAGGATAAAAAATGATGATTCTCGGTTGGAGGTTGAGATGCTATTTAAGACATAAGTAACTAAATTCAAATTTTGCAGATTTAGGGTGGAGGCTAAGAAGTAAGAACATAACAATTGTTCCATGCTTGTCATATTCCCTAGAGCAATATCTTATACAGTTTCTCATTTACAAACAACAAAAAAGAACTTCACACAATAATGGTCCCAACTATCAAGGTCTTCAGAGGGGTAGACTGAATATGGATCTAACCTTTGGCATTTTTTAGCACAAAGTGGTGGCTCTCAGAGTTGAAGCAAACAAATATTAGAGGGTCAGAAATAACCTCATATTCTCAAAAGTCAGTCATATCTGATACTGGAACATCAGTTTTTCTTCTTTGTTCTAGCACCAGATCCCAAAAGGAAAGGCACATGAACGAAAGAGGTCATAGTATTATTGGGGGCCATTATGGGGCTTGTAAATTTGACTTTCTCTATGAAAGAAAAACTTAGGACATCAGATGGAACAGTTTTAGGATTAATGGAAGAACGGAAGCTAACAATTACAACAACTATGAAGTTAAACAAAAAGTCTTAATCTTGAATTTATGGATAACATGTTTTCACTAATCATCCGGACCTGCTGCCAAACATCTACTTCTCATACACTCCCCTGTGAATTCCACATTTCACAATGTTTAAATTGCTTAATTAGTGTTTGAACTCAGTCCTTTAGTGCTTCCCAATAGACATTCAGTAATATCAACCTGGTAAATCTGTTCAAATTTGAGGAAATATCCACATAGCTCAGATAAGCAATCTGACTCTTTCTTTCCTGCCTATGTCCGTTCCTAGCTGATTGTCCTTTTATTGATGTTGGATGGTGATAATCACTTTGAGTCCACCTTCCATGGATTGCCCACCAATCCCAGCCAGTTAGGCCCACAGTTTCCAGGTCTGTTTGAAACATTCATTCAACCCTTTCTTATTAACTATTGCAGAAGATATTAACCAGAGCTTGGACAACTTGTTTAAGAGGAAATTCACATGCTGTAGATTATAGTGATGACCAAATAAAAAAAGAAAGTCCTGTCCCAGATTGCCTATTAGGTTGTCAATCTCCTATATGTCTATTGAAAGGGATTGAAGTGAAATAATAGATAATTAAGGCTCTTGTTTCCCAATGTAAATGGAGCAGAAAAAGCAATGATAAATTGGATTTAAAAACAAATGTACTGCGCCAGAAAACACTGTTGCAGTTGTTTCTGCAGCATCAATTTGCAATGATATCTCCTCTTTATACAAGTAGTTCAGCATACAATATAGACCCACGTGAAAATATATGAGATATATAAAAGGATAACTGCCACCAAAGATTGGGATATTAGACAGATCACCATATATGTGCTTTACTCCAATTAGCTGCTATTGAAGTCTTTCTATCCCAAAATGTTTGAAAAAAACAGTAAAAGAAACACTGATTACAAACATTTACATGGGCTTTCAGCCATTGCTTTGGATAAGTGATGAACAGAAGATCAGAAAACCAAACAGAGAGGAGGAAAATGAATTCCTCTGGAGTAAGTCACTTTGTCTTGCGCCAAAGCCACAATGTTCCTCCATGGGGCAGCGACTTACCAAGAGGATTCTAATTTCTATGCCTGTACCCAAACACATGTAAGTAACAAATGTACATTGTCGCACTAGACTCCATTAAAGTAAGCTAGTGAAGGTGTGGAATCGCCATCAGATGAGGACTCTGACATGTTATAGGCACTGCTGCTCTCAATTTGCGAGGTGAAATATGTTGGGTTTTGTGGCCAACTGTTGTATGCCAAAAATGGATTGCTTGGTACGGTGCCCACCTCAATGAATGCCTCAGTGGAAAACTCACTCTGCTGGTTTGACATTATAATGTTTTGATGACGAGTGGAATAGGCCTCCATATCACCTGCAAGGTTAGAACAAGTTAGAATTGTATAGGGAAATAGAGAACCTAGGGAGATCCGTGCATGTCAATTCAGCATAGTTTAAGCTTAAATTAAGCTACTGGATGATCCAAAAATGATGGGTCAATAAGTTAATAAAACCCATCTGTTTCATTTGAGTCCAAGCATACGACTCTATAGCAAGAAGTTGTAATAAGAACTTCTCATGCATATGGCGAAGACAAACATGACAAATCAGCGGTAAGAAAAAGTACCTGGACCTAATAAAGCATTCTCAGTGAGTAGTCCATCAACTTCTTCTAGTGAATCCCATTGCCTATATGCATTTTTAACCAACTGCTCAATGTGTGCCTGAATTTTCTCAAAAAAAAAAAAAGACAGAAAATCAGCCAGAATAAATACAGAAAATGCAACTTAATTTGCATTTGGAACTGAGACAGAGGGTGTCTGATTGCAATCCTTACCCTATGAAATGGAGTTAACTCACAAGCCGAGTACGTCTTTCCGTCGAGCATTGTCTCTACAACTTGGCATATAGGATTCAATATTAAGGTGAACCGAGGTCCACGGAACCTATACAGCTTGTTGCCAAGGAGGCACGTCTTGGCATGTTTGATGGTTGTCTCCCACATCTTGTCCGACATCCCTAAGCCAAGTATCTGCGGTGGCAAATTTGGAGCAAGACCAACATGAGAAATTTGTACGATTTGTGTCCTAACTGAGATGATTTACAGTCTCTGTAGATATGTTAATGGCCATATCTAAAAAGAAAACAAAAAGATAGCTTACATTTCTAAGCTGGGCAGAGTCAACAACCCATAGCTTCAAGAAGTCCTGGACTGTGCCAATGGACTCTGAGATAAGCTTCTTGTGGAAGGCCCCATCTTTTCCTATTTTCTCCAGACGCCATACCTCGTCGGTCAGCATCGGAGGGTAATGCTTCTTGTACACTGTAATGGCAGAAATTAATATATCAATGCTCAAATTATCAATTTCTGAACTTTTGTTTAACTGGGTCTAGAGAGAGAGAGAGATCAGTTTAACAGTTACGATGAAAGAGAATAAGTCAAGCTAAAAACTATTTGATTAACAAGGGAAAAGGTATTTGGGATCCGAGGTTTCGTAATATTTTTTAGTAGCTGTGGACTGAGAAATGAGAATATCTGGCTTGTCTTGGTCCAGGATCTAGGACCACTGGTCCGTATATATTAATGCTGGAGACTTGGCAGTCATCGCTCATCAAAGTCTAGCATGAGCAGTCCAAACTAAAGATGCCAACTGTACGCATTTTATCCGTGAACTTCATCGATCCCAACTGTACGCTAAGACTCTTAGGTGGACTAAACAATAAAAAACCCCATTTTTTATCCTTTTTACTCAGCGCCCAACAACCAAAGATGCTTTCAAAGCATAGAAAAAGCAATCAAAACATGATGATCCAAACAAAAAACAAATACCTCAATCTTTAATATACTTGTTATATATGTATTGTCCATTTGTCCTGGGACTGGGAATGAGTGCCCAAGATTGTGGCCTCCAGCTTGTTGTGTCTGAGGACCACAATTCACCCATCCAATTCCAACCTTGGATGGGTCAACTTAAAAGATCCCACAGTTGTGCCATAACCCACCGTCCAAATTTTAGTGGTTTGCGGTCGGATCCACTCGATGGTGGTATGAAGTAGGAATGGAAACGGATCGGGTTTGGGTTGTAGACCATATTCTCCTTCCCAACTTCCCCGTTGTGGAGATGTCACTCCCCCATTCCTGTCCTCTTCCCTTCCCTGGCTGGAGTAGTCTCCATATCCAATCCGATTGGGCCTTGGAGGCCGATTACCTAACGGGAACGGGAACGGAAAAATTGCTACTAGATGGGCCATGGGTGGGGTAGCAGGAACCCTGGTACCTCTGCTCAGAAAAATATATATTAGAAGAGACCATGTAATTGGACCAGATCCGAACTTGTTCTCGGTAACTAGTCTCAATACATAATCCCAACAGTCATTGTAGCCATACATTAGGAAGGAATGGGAGACAGGCAAGTGAGCCTATGTAGACTTTTGAGCCCAAAAAAAAAACCTAAATTAGGGACATAAATCTTGAAATTTATCCAAAAGCAACCTAAGTTGTAGGTGAGTAAATGGTCTTATATTTGATTTTTCAATCATTTTACAAATTCAAAATTCTAAGAGGGTTGAAAAGCAATGAGAAGGAGAGAGAATAAGCTGATGTGGACAACTAATATATATGGAATAGACCAAAGAGCCCCGTGAGATGCAAGAGTAAGCTGACGTGGACAACTGGCATTATGGAACATAGTGACAGATGTGGTAAGATACGTGCTAGATTTACTTGGAATGGGGAATTAAAATGGTATCTTTGCAATATTTTCCCTATATTTTTTTAAGGCCGGTACAAATCCACCAGAATCGGGTTGTACTGGGTCCTCACCCAAACAATGAACTATCCTATTCGGGTTATTATTTTAACCCAAACGCGAGTCAACACCCTACTCACCTCTATTAATGGACAAGGACAAAGGTCTTGTTCTGAAGTTTTTTTCTGACCCGACCCGATTCAATGCCGTACCAAAGCATTAAGACAATTTATAAATATCCGACCCCATACTTCACAATATGGTCTCTCATTTCGACAACTAAAATATACAAAGAAACAAGCCCTGAAACTGAGTTCTCAGTAGAAGGAACTTACATTCTCCCCGATGATCTTTAACCATAAACGGCTCCGTCTTAGCTTCACGTATCCTAACACCTTGGTAACTCCCTGGAGCCACCCTTGCACCCAACCTGAAATTCCGGCTCCGAATCCAACTTGAGTTGTCGGTAAACGACAATTCCCCAATCGAAGCAGAGCCGTCCCTCAAGGTTACAAACACCTCTCCGGCGAGCAACGGCCTCTTACCAGTTCTTTCTCGAACAATTTTGTTATTGAATTCTTCACCACTCCAATTCTCACGGTCATCGGAAAGGAAGTCCCCATCGAGGACCACGATCTCTACCTTGATGGGTTGAGGGAGGGAAGTCTGAAACTCTCTATCGCCTTCAGTGTTCATGAGAAAGATTTGAAGTGGTTTGTTGTCCACATCTTCAATTTTGCTCCCCGTGAACACTGGAAGTGAGAGCTTATTGCTGAAGCTCAGTTTGTAGTTTGATGGCTCAAGCGCTCGGAGTTGCAATGAAGGAGACCTTACAAAATTAAGATTAAAAAAAATTATTAAACAGTGTTTAAATGGACGAATTGACGAAACATATTTAATATCATCAATATATACCTCTGAAGCAAGCGTGCACTGCGTCTTACCCCATTCTCCACCTCCTCATTAACCTAAACAAAGGTATTATAGAGATTACATTTAATTAATTAAGAACACTCGGACACAAAGTAAAACAAATTGGTCGAGTCTTTGTTTATGATTTTGTCCTTCTTCTTTTTTTATCTTTTGTATTTTTTAAATTTAAGAATCTTTCACCAGAAATATACAAAAAATAAATTAATCAAAAAGACGTCTATGTTGACCAGTTCTTCCACAGATAGCAAGTACTAGATATCAATATATTACAGTACGTGGGGAGGACGTAAAGGTGGTTTTGTGAAACTATCGATTAAAAGTGGGCCATTTTAATAATTAATATAATATAATATTATGAACTAAAAAAATAATTAATATAATATTAACATATATGAGGAAAGGATGTGAATCTTGTCTGGTTTTGGTTTTCCAACGACTCTTCAAACTGAAAATAATGTAAAAGCCAAAGTTATAGTATTGATATACAGTCACAAGATCAAGTATGTTTCAGAAGAGACTATTAATTCTTCATCATACCACTTTTCTAAGCAGCGGTTCCAAGGCTGAACAGAAGTTCTGTAACGATTTCACCATCACAACTTCTGAAATTACACTGTCAAGAGAGAAGAACACATGTCACGATAAATCCCATCTATAGAATTCACTAATTAATTGTCGTCTTTTCATTTATTAATTTTCACAGGAAATGGGTTGAACTTGAGAGCATGTGAGACTCGAAAGGTTAGACAGTTCTTTTAGAAAAGATTTAAGATAAGAAATTAGCTAGACCAGGCCAAGCACCAAAATAAAAGATTACCCATTCAAATTAGACGATAAAAGAACTAAATATCCGGAAGAAAACTAGTTAAAGTTCAGAAAGAACAATTCCGAATTTGAGAAAAAAACTAGTTAAAAGTTCAGCATAAAATATCGTTTGTTTAACTTTTATGAAAACTGTTACAAGAGAAGAAGAAGAAGAAGAAGAATCCGTTATATCTTAACAGAAGAAGGGAAAAGGAAGTGAAGCGAAAGGTTTTTGGATATAAAATAAGATACGAACGCAGCAAAAGAAGGTCGTGTTCTCATCCTTTTGCCATCCGGTTCAGCTGGGTCCCGACCAGATCCATCAAGAAGCCTTTTGGCTGCCATCCTTTGATCAAGTGAATTGCGCAGAGACGACTGAAAGATCGAGATGGATATGTTGAGAAAAGCTTAGAAGAATGAGGCCTTGATATATATCAGCCTTGGCGCTCTCTTGCCTTAAAAAGCAGGAAGCGAGAGAACCTATTAAAATAATGAATTAGGAGAAAGTACCTGGAAATGAGGACGAAATAGATAGGAAGGAGACGACGTGGATTTCGTTGCATCATGTCAATTACGTCAGTTTTACTACAGGAAAGTCAAACGTACATACTCTCACCACGAATCGAACCTGGAGAGTGGAGCTCGATTGGAAATGAGATCAATTTTAAATTTTCAGGCACATTACTAGAGCCCATGCTTTAGGCCCATGAAGGATTGCCTAATTCTTTTGTTAATTATCAGGGGTTTTAAGCTTTAAACACAGACAGATTTAAGGTGGTCCATTTAGGCCCAATAACTATGGTTTTATTGCATTTTTTTTCAAAAAAACGGCAGCATAATGAAAAAAATGGTAATGCTTGTTTAGTTTTATTGCCATTTTTTGAGAAAACGGTACTAAGTCGGAGCCATGTCAGCCACAGTACCTGAGAAAACGTTTTGAGAAAGGGAAAAAACGTTTTCTGAGATGGGCGATTTTTGAGAAACGCCAAAACGTTTTTTTTTTCGTTAGTATCCTGACCCACCATCCACATTTTCCTGCTGGTTTGTGTCGCGTATCAGAGATAGGTCATGGTTACTAGAATCCAGGTTCTAAGACCGGACCCAGACCCAATTCAATCATGTACTGCTGGTCTTCATTTGTTTGTGTTGTGGCCTCTATCGTAGATAACGAAATGCCACTTCACACTTGAGTGGATGCTCTGCCAAAGAGTTATGGTTTAAGGAGAAAAAGAAAAGAAACTAACATATTTCAAGACTGTGATAACAGCTGAAGTGGCTGAACCAGATGACTTAGGCCCCCTTTGGGAGGGTTGAACAGTTGAAGCTTGGGTTGAGCAGTTTTCTGTCTGAGGGGCCATTTGGGACGAATGAAGCTTTTATTGAACTGTTTTGGAGAAGCCACTAGAAGAAGCTTAGCAAAAAGATATAATTTCGGTTGTAAGGTGGCCATTTTTGCGCTTTTCAGAGTTTGCACTATAAATTGCTTATATGCTGTCCAGTGGGACCTGTCTCGTAAAGCTAACAATCTGATGCCACTACATGGAAGAAATACTCTCAAATGGGCACCTACCCAATGTATTAAAAATAAACCCGGAACCGGAACCGTTTTCACCACCGGTTTTGGGTCAGCGGTTCAATTGTTCAGTTTGAACGGATAGTTCATTCTAAATTAAAAAGAATAATTAAAACAAGAAAATGGTCAAAATTTATTGTTCGGGTTAAATAAGTTAACAGTTCGATCGCTCGAGTCAATGCGTTGCTGATTAAGTCAATGATTTTGTCCAAACAATAGGTTAAGGGTGAAATTAAACCAATTGCTTAGAAAGTTCTCAGGCTGAACAGTCCAACCATCTAGATCAACAGAAGTTCAAAAACACTGCACTTAGCTGCTTTGGAAAAACCATTAAGGGCCTGTTTGTCAGGGCTGACCTAAAGATTCAGTCAAACTGGTTCAGCTGCTTTGAAGTACTCCAAATAAATTATCCAAAGAGACTGAAGCAGACAGTCCTTCAAATAACTAATTAACAGCTGATTTGGACTCTCCAGATCTTCTACCAAATATAGTTTATAGGTTGTTCCTGTGAGGCCCAGAAAGCCAGAAGCTAATGTGCTTCAGCCATGGACACTAAAAAAAGCTCCAGTGAAAATCCATGTATTTTCTTTCTGTAAAATATTCTTTTGTTTCTGTAAAAGCACTATTTATAGGCTGTTCAGGGAGGCCCACCTCATAAAGCCAGTGGCTTCTGGCTATACAGCTATATATTTTGGGCTTTATGTGGATTTTCAGCAAATTAAGTTTATATAGCTGCAGGGCCAAATCCCTCATAAATGGGCACTTAGTCTTTGAGTGAATTAAGTTATTCTGACGATTTTAAGCTAAGTAAGTGTAAATAAATATACAATTATCTTATATTTTAAATGTTTTATCAATTTAAAGACAAAATAATAAGACATTCAGTTCAGGCCACTCCAGTACTACCTCCAGCCATTACCAAACGTCCCTTCAGAATGCTTGTAATCAATGATATTGATAACAAGGCAGCAAGTTGAGGGCTTTGTTCAAGTTATTTTGATGGTGATGTAACCACCATTTACGCGGCATTTAACTTTGTCTGGTCTGGTGGTGGTGGCCGCTACCTTTACTAGTTGCTTTGTAGTTTTGCGCGTTTGTGATTTATTTGACTCGTCTCGTTCCGATTTGCATATTATATAGCCCCTTATTCCAAACCAAATATTAACAAAAATCCTATCTACATAGAGATATATTCAAAATCCAAATTCAATTTAGCCAGATTCATTTGCAACTATGCTATCAATGGAGAGGATATTGGTCCAACCTGATCAGGTCCAAAATGAGTATATTACAAATAGACCATGTCCAATCAAATCCAATAAATAAATCGTTTAATTCGTTCAAATCGGTTTTAATTTAGATCATACTTGGTCCAATGATGCAATACTCTTATCTTTTATCAGTAGACCGGATATTTATTGGATATTGGTTCAATTTAATCCAATTTAACAATAAATCAAATGCAGATGGATCAAATCCAATTTAATCCAATCCAATAAATACTTTAGACTATTAAATCTGGATTAGTCCAATTCAATATGTCTTATTGGTTTATTCAATCCGTATAAATTGATTTTATAATTTGAATGGATATAACACAAAGCCGATCCATTGACACCATGATTTACAGCCCTGAGTAGGGAGGGATGAGTTAGCCATTAACAAGTCCTAATGGCATCCCTCATTCTGTTTTTATATGCAATGTTTGGCTAATAATTTAAAATGTGTCCACTTCAATTTGTCCAAATAAACCAAAAAGATTGGCCCTGTTTTTGTCCCAATCATTTATCATTTTTTTCTCAACTGTATATCATTTTATTTTATTTGGCAGAGGAATATTTGAGATGAACTGGACTATACTGTCGAATCTGAACCCGGTTTAATTTACCAACCGGACCAGACCAGTCCGAGTATATTATCACATATTAGGTCCCCAAAATCCACCTTTGGATGGGTGGTTGCAGTTTGCAACACCTAACTTAATGAGATTTTATTTGTGACAAGTGAATGAATTTAATAGCAAAGTCTGTTAGATGTTGTATGGTGAGTAATCTCTGAGTCAGCTCATTGATGTTCAGGACACTGGTCCGGCCGGTTGATATTACTGGGTTCGAGTTATACAGCATGTTCCTATTTATCCGGTTTGATCCAGTGTTTAATGATCAAAAGTAGGGCTGCAATTGTTTAAATTTGAATTCAACCCCATTAAGGGTGATTCAAATTCAATCTATTTATAATTGGATCAAATATGAATCTATCCTTATATGAGTTGATTCAATTGAAATCGATTTGATTTAAATAAAATATACTTGAAACTTATATTGTACTTACCGGTGAAGTTGATTCGAATGTTGTGCTTTTACTAAATTTTCATTCAAGTTTCATATAAGTAATTTTTAATTAATTTTGTTTATAAAACATAATATCAAAGTCATTTTTAATTCATTTTATTAATAATATGTAATAGATCATTTTTAGTTTAAATTAATAATACTATTACATAAAGCCAATGAATAATAACCATTTCGAATTTGATTATTATAAACCCCAGTTTGGAAAGAATATAAATACAAATATGTACAATATAAATATATACAAAATAATATAAAATACAAAGTTTTCTCCATTACATATATTTGTATTTGTACTATTTTCAAACGGGTTTGACTATGATATGGAAAAGATATGATATCAGAAAAATAACTGACAAATAAACTGGAATCATAAACCTGATAACGAATCAGGTATTATTTATCAAAATCATGGGTGGATTTTGATTGATCAAAACTCTTTCCATATCATATTATAAATTTTTCCTTTCCAAACTAAGCCTAAATATATCAAATCAAATCAAATTTGGATCTCCAAATATCCAACCCGATTGGATCATTTTGTAGGCCCAATCGAAATAAAGTCGTTCTCTTCGTGTTTTATGTGGTACGTTGTCTTTAGACTCTTTACTACATTATTCTAAAAAAATACATGTCCCTAATTGCAAGTTACAACTTGCAAGTAGTAGGGTCATTGTGGAATAGAGTCAACAGTCAAGAGGCTGGAGAAACCCTTAAGGCCTCTGGACCCGTTCAAACAGAACTATTTTATCTTATAATCTTCATCCCTCAACAATTACTGGAAAAGATTAAGATGCTGTTTGGTATGTTTTTTTGAAAGATCTTTTCACAGAGCTAATAGTTTAATTTAAAAAATGATATGAGCTTTTGCATTAAGATCTTAGCAGTTTAAAGACTATTTGATTAAGGTATGTCTTCTCATGCAAAGATGTGATGAAAAAAGTCGAAAATCTTTATTTGAAATTTTCCGAAAATAATTCAAAACGAACTTCACACATCTTTTCTGAACCGCATCTTTCGAAAGCTAGATCTTTTCTCAGCTACCGGGAAAAGATAAAAACATAAACTATCAGGGTTCTTCTAAAGAACCAAACAACCGGCACAAAAAGATGTACCAAACAGGGCCTACATTTGTATTATAAGGATTCTATATCTTGAGAAAAGAATGATCATGGTGAAAGCCTATTGATCACTTTGCTGTATCTTTCTCAACTTCTAAAATTTTGCAGGCAATGAGCGATGAAATCATGAGGGTTTATATGTTCATTCGACGAAAGCTGTACTTTTGCATGGGAACTTCCTTCCTAGACCAACAGTATTTACACTTTACAGTACATCGCAGCATTAATGTTCCTAAAATAATGAGCAAGGGTCAAGGGCATTCGGTCAATCATGTACTCAAATCTTGTGGTTATTTTTGCGCCATTTAAAGGTTTTGAACGACCGGGTTGAGTTCAAACCTTTTGGGTGGGCGGTGGGCCTGATAGAAGCATGCTAACTTTCAATTCAAACGTAAAATGACTGGACCAAATCTCTGGTTCTAGATATCGGACAGATTTAGGGGCCCTACCCCATTGATATTTTTCTTTTTCTGTTACAACGATAAAAGGTTCTTGATTCATAAACTGAACAAGTAAAAGAAAAAAAAAAAACTCCATAATTCAAAGAGATTGAATTACAGAGGAATCAATACACGGCTCACAAATGCCTTCGGCTGTGTTTGGTATTTGCACTAGTACAAATGCATGGAAGTGTAAATGTAAATTCTTGTTTAATTTTGTTTTAGATTTTACCTTATTCTGCTTCATATTTTAATTTACTTTATTTGTACTATAAACAAACAAAATAAGTTAAAATTTGAAACAAAAAATAGGTTAGAATTTACACTCAAATCATTTGCACTGCTATGGTTTTGTATATCAAAACAAATTTATTTGCATTGCAATCAAACACAGCCTTAGGCTCAATTTAAAAGAAGTACAAATACAAATATGTTGTATTGCTTCCAATCTGACCCTTAGCTTTGTATATTCATCGCACATGATTGAAAGTATTGATATGATTATTATTTCGGGGGTCACAGAAATGCTCAATATTGAGGGTTTTTAAAATATTGATGTTTCTAAACTTTAAATGAAAGTATTATGGACCCCTAGTAAAAATATGAAAAAAAAAGAAATTAGTGTATCAATCACCCGAAATAGACAATACACAAATTTTGCATATCGGGTGTATTGATACTTTCAACCTTGACATGACTACTGAAATTCAGCCCCAAGCCCCTTGACTCATTCAACATAGAAAGGAGTTGTTAATAGGTCAGGTCTAATCCTGGACATGGTGGAATCAATTCTAAACTAATTGAGCAACTTTGTAGACCAAGTCCTGAAACAGGCTCTATTGGTACAAGAACCAGACTCAAAATTCAACCAATTATTAATTGGACTAATCAGGTCTGGAAATCGGATTAGGGTCAATATAATTACCTAAATATAACAATTTGAATCTTCATTTGGAGAGACATACCTCTACTTCTTAACGGGGCTGGCAATCTTGACTCCAACCCATTTGACCCACCCACCTTGGAATCCGTCCATACCCACCCAATCTATTGGCGGGTCAATATGGATCAAGTAACCCATTAGGGTCAATGAAAAAGGGTCAGGGTTGGTTGGGTCGAGGGTGCCCATTAGGGTCAGGATGGATTGAGTCGAGTTAGGATGGGTTGTGTCAAAGTCAACTCTACCTATACTTGCTGATGATGCACGATCTATAAGCTCCTAGCTGGAAGATGACATAGACCTTAGTCGTGTAGCGAGCTGGACCAAGCTGCAAGACAGAGGATTAGAGCACCCAGGGCAGTTAACCTGGCGAGGTCGCTCTGATGCTTAAGTCAGTACTGTGTCGTGATTGCGAGCTAGGATCTGAGTGCTAGAGAGCTTGGATGCAAGTAATCACACGTACCTGGACCATGAAGGGGTTGATGCCTTTATATAGCTGAGTTATTGCGGGTTTCTAGGAATAGTTCCGAGATCTGTGGCCTGAATGGACGAGATCTGTTTCCGCTTTAGTTGGGGAGTAATGTATCAGTCAATGAACCTCATTATCGCCACCCGATTCGGACAGGGAGAAGATAAGGCTTGCCGTTATGCAATATGATCCCATAATATTCAAAGTCTGCTGGGAAGCTATTGGGATATATTACGTGTCACATCGGTTCCTGAGCCCCAAACTCGATTAGCCACCGAGGTGGTGTTACGCCGAGGTAACCTTATGCCGAAGTGACTTTATGCCAAGCTCCCCATATCGCTAACTAGGCTCCCTATGCTGAGTTGTCATCCTACATGCAGATCACGTCCACGTGACTTTTATTTACCAGGTCGTGCCAAATTATTCATCATCACTTGCCAAATCTCAAAAAAATAACAGTAGAAGTGACTCAAACTCAAGCTTCCTATCGCATCCACATCTCATTACAATTCCAAACCACCATGCCACATTTCACTTTAGAATTAAAAGTGAAATAAAATAGATTTTATTAACTTTCATATTCACATGCAATTTTACACAAAAGCAATTTTGTAAAGTAATTTTATGAAAAGGCCTTTTACGAAAGCACTTTTACAAAAGTATTTTTACACGAAAGCACTTCTACGAAAGTACTTTTACGAAAACACTTTTATGAAAGCATAAAAGCACTTTTATAAAAGTATTTTTATGAAAGCACTTTTACAAAAGTACTTTTACATGAAAGTAGTTTTACAAAAGTATTTATGTGAAAGCATAAAAGCACTTTTATAAAAGTACTTTTACAAAAGCACTTTTACGAAAGTACTTTTACGAAAGTACTTTTAAGAAAGCACTTTTGTGGAAGTACTTTTATAGGACTTTTTTTAAAGCACTTTTACAAAAGCACTTTGTAAAAGTTATGAATTTTATGCATTTTCTGCATTTTTCTGTTATTTTCTGTAACTTTTTGGTATTTTCTGCATTTTCTACAATTTTCTAGTATTTTTTTGCATATTTTTTTATTGTTTCTACAAAAGTTTTGAATTTTCTGCAACTTTTTAGTTTTTTATTTTGCATTTTTGTAATTTTCTGTTTTTCTTTTTGTATTTTTCTGAAATTTCTACATTTTTTGGTATTTTTTGCATTTTCTATAATTTTCTGCATTTATCTACATTTTTTGCATTTTCAACTATACGGGTTGACCTGACTCATTTTTTGTCACATAACAATCTTGAGAGAAATTATTTTCTCAAAAACTATTTTTTTGGTTATACAGGCCATCCCAACCCATTTTTGTATTTATAGGTGAAGATAGGTGGGTTAGTATGGCTGAGAGTGATTAAAGGTCGATGGATTAGGGTGGGTCAATATGGGTGGGTCAAGATGGATTAGGGTTATGGTGGGTTATGACCCTTTAACAAAGATTGATAATGGGCCATGATAGATTGGTGGGTCAATATGGATCAATATGGGTAGGTTGGTATTCAATCCTTACCCAACCCAATCCAGCCCATCCATTTGCCACTTCTACATGGCGAATTCAGAGCCTACTCGCCAATTGCAGTCTTGTGAGGAAAATCCCCCCATAGCTCAATTGGTTTTATGCCTAGGTTTGCCCAAGTGCCCATATGGGAACCATTCTTTTTCCACAAACTCACTAATACCAAAAAAACAAAAGCGAATTTATTTCTTTTCCATAAAAACTAACAACTTATCTGCTCCTACTTCCCGAAAATCGGATCAGACCAAAGTATAATAAAAATTGCAAGAAAACCATAAAGCCTTAAATTGGAAAAATCTATGCTGGCGGAATGGCTATTAACCAATTCCCCCTCCCCCTAATTTAATAGATCACCACGTTTATGATCCCAATTGATTGGCTACAAGTTTTTCAGTTATCATAAGTTCATAACCGAACCTTATTAAAATACATAATTGGCTCAGGACAGCAAAAACTGTTTAGGTCACAAATCAGAACCTGAACCGATATAACCATCCCCATCCCTACCCCACCCCACCCGATCTTGGTGGTAATGGGATTAGATCACGCGTCTCCCCAATCACTCAATTACATTACTACTTGGTAGTCATTTTTCCACAATCGGCGTCCTGCCAACCAGACATGAAGACCAATTTAAGACCTTGAAAACTGCCGCTTACCACCACATTCAATTACATCTGTTTATGGGCCAGGCCGGGCTGGGTTAGGGTCAGGTTTTGTATATGTATCAACAGATTACACTCAAGCTCAAGGCTGGTCCGATCATTGGACTTAAGTCTTAAGCTCGAACCCAGCCCTCATATAAAACCCGAAACTGAGCCCGAGCCTGGCCAAAAATTTAAAAACATAATTCTTTTTCTTTTTTTATTCAATAAAAAGTGTTATTTATATTAAAAACCTTCAAAACTCAAGAATAATAAACATCTCACTATTACTTAGAAAAAAGAGAAAAAAAAAAGAACAAAGAAAAAATATTATATATTTTTTTATCAAATAAAATATATTTTTATTATTTAATATATAATATCAAGTTGGGCTTGGGCTTAAACCGGACTTTTTTGAGAAAACCCAACCCACAGGCCTAAAATTATGACCAAACCCGACTTAATAACGGGCCAAGCCGGGCCAGGCCAACCCGTCGAACTACCCGGCCCATGAACAGGTCTACATTCAACCAAGAAGAGAGTTCATCAACCAGCCCCACAAAAAAATGGCAACCATTAACCTCATCAGTGCCTAGCTGCCTACTGCCTATCTACAGATCAACTTGGTCGCATCATTAAAGAGGTCCGCCACCAACCGAATGGTCTCGACAAATTTTTTTTGGATTAGATTCTAGTTACTCGAGGGAGGCCGGAGGCGAAGGCTCTAGCCGCTCTTCTAAACAGTTCATTTACATGAATAATTCGGTTACCAACTCCTTAATCGACTTAGACTTTATTGCGAGAGAGGCGGTGGGAACTGGGAAGACAAGATTTAGAGAAGAAGTTCCAGGGCCAGGGGCATCCCCAATCTTTACATATCTTGGGCTTGATCAGCTTTTCTGTAGACTACTCTTTTTACTTTTATCCTACTGCTTGTACTGCTTCCCTTGCACTCGATCTTCTAATAGTAGGGGTTCTTTATTTCAAGTTTTCAACTGAATCATCTACACCACCATCCAGGTTAATGATCCAAAGAAGAAGGATCAGACAGACAGAAATAGATCAATTTTAGCAGCAACTTAATCATCATAATTTACACACCGACTACACCAGCCTAACCAAATACAAGGGGGAAAGAACCAAACGACAACGCTCATTAGGCAACACAAGCAGATTCAAGGCCCCAGGGTCTGCCTGCACCGCAAGTAGAAAGGCCACATTACCACATCAAATCATCTTTGCTGAGTCTGACAAAGGATCACGAAGAGTTCCAAACAACCAATCCATCCATATTGTGTAATGGCCATAGTTATGCCGGTATGTAGTGTGGTGAATTGTGTGGTAGCCAGCACCCATGATAGGCCATACGTTGCCATGAATGCAGTCATGAATGTTTGCCGTCCATATAGCCTCAAGGAACAAGAGAACCATGTGAGTTGTGAAATGGGTTGGCACAAGGAAGAGTGATACTACATGCGGAACTGCTTGCAGAATCCCATCCAGTGGATGAAATGCCAAACCTGGGAATAATAACAGGTAAATACAACATCAAGATAGACTGTAGCTAGCTTATATCAGAATAATTGAATTTCAAAATGTATAAGATCATGTTACTTCAGTTATAACAAGGTATTCTAACAGTGATAAAGGAGCAAATATATCTGGAATCTGACCCGGATAGCCTTAACCAATAGTAAAATATCTGTTGATTAATAATGTACTTATTACAGTTTTCCATTTCAAATCCTGATTAAATGAAAAGTAACTTTGTGCTGTGTACTGCTGTAGGTGTACTAATTGTGAAACTTCATAAAACTCAAACCAAAAGCATCTAATTTAACTTCTATAGGTCTTTTAAGATGCAGATGCATTGAGAATGCTGCAAAAAGAAAGATCGGAGAAATTGACAAGCTTCTTTTTTTTTGGCAATCCAAAATGAAGAGGGTCCAACAAGCTTTTTTTTTATGTCAAGGATCATGAAAGATTTCCAAAATTCTCTTTATCTTCAGTTAACACGAGAAGAAACATACCTTCATACCTGCTGGCCATTATTCACTATGTTTCTGTTACTTTCACTAGCATCACCGATTCATATTCTTCTTACTTCAAGTAAACAATGAACATAATTTTAAGTAAATTTTTACCCTATTCGATGCCAGCTTGTGAAACTGTTAAAAGTAGGTTAACCATTAAAACAGACTTGAGTTCAACTTTATCTTCACTTCTGATTGACCATTAAAGTAGGTTAACCATTCCCTGGCTCACCTTCAAAAGAAAAATGACCAATACTTGAATTTGATGACCATGATTCTGTGGTCTAGTCCCTTTTCCCTAGTTGTGTTACAAACTTACAATCAGGTGGTTAATGTGGAAAATGAGTTCATTAATTGCAGCAAATATGTATCATATGGAAACTAATGGGATAGTGTTTTTCATCTCCATGTGCCACACACTTTGTATACTATGCTTCATTAAGAAGTAAGGAGAGGAATAAAGATTGTATAAACTAATTTCACTACATCTAGGAAAATATTAATTATATCTCAATTATCATCTCCATTCAAGTATTATGGAAACTACTTGGGTTCAGAAGAATTTATTCAAGTTATATCCCATTATGAAGTTGAGAATGAGGGAATATGTGAGATTTTGAGATATGCCCATTATTATGAAACCCCCCTGACCGGTGGATATGCAAATCTTTAACAGGAATGCGATGAGTGTCATTGCCCAATAACGCAGAGATGATGTTCAGTAGTAGAACATGGGTGACACAATTAATTAGTGTTATTGAGAGATTAAGAACAAGGTCCAAAGTATAGACACAGCAAAGAGGTGTATCAGTACTTTGTACCACACTGTTCCTATTTTCTTTTAGTTTGTTTTTTTTTTTTCAAAAATAGGTCAGAGGTTTGGTCTTAGGCCTGCCTACCCCTAAAATGAGTCAAATCCCAAAAGATGTATATTTGTCGTATCACCAATACAGTATGTATTAGCCAATATGACCCAACATGTAACAAAATTTTGAACCTTGATTAAGAAATTTCCATTCTTGTTAGCTTAGATTGGGAAAAGCTGATAGAGGAGACCATGGAGCAGTAGCATAGGATAGTTTACATTGCTAAATTTCTTTCCTCAGCCCTAGATAGCAATCTTTTGAAGATTAAGTGATTTGGTAGTTAATCTTTTTTTTTTCTGATGAATAACTGCAATGCATTGTATTAACATGTAAACCTGATAAAAGAGGGAATAAAAAAAGTATCAACACACAAAAGAAAGGCCCAAATATGAGGCATACAAACCCCAAGAAGCAGGTAGCTCTACAATTAGTTTACAACAAGGAGAGGCATTTTTCGAACAATGTTTTAAAAGGCACAGGAAGTGTATGCCTAGAGGGGTGCCTCTAGGAAAAGGTGCCCTCAATACACCCTGAGGGACATGATGGAAGCTTTTATGCCTCTGAGGCATGTGCCTTGGGTGCACAAGGCAATAGGCATACCAGAGGCGTACACCTCATGGGTGGAGCTCCCAGACTCCCTTGGTTTCTTCTTCTTCTTCTTCTTCTTCTTCCTCCTCCCCCTCTTGAAGATGTTAACACCTCCTTGTGCTCAAGAGGCTTATGCCTCTTGTGTTCTGAACTATGACTCACGCCTCTAGGTAGTGAAATGCCTTGCATCATGCATCCATGTTTTAAAACATTGGTTTCAAAGTGAAAAAGAGCCAATATAACTTACTTCACTGACTGGATTAAGAATTTAAAATACTAGTGCGATGAGGGGTTCACTCTGGAAAACAAAGATCTAGCCACTCTAATCCGGTAGCATAGTCTCCAAGGGCAGTAGATTTCCTTGCCTTCATCTAACTTATTACTACCTAGGAGCCTGCATCAACCTAGACCCATGACAAGTCACAAGTGACAACCCAATAGAAACTGAAAGCATAAGCGGCTAAGCCCCCTGAATTATGGAAAAGAAATCCACTTCTATTAAAAGCATGCTCGTCAGTCCAAGATTTTACCATTGCACCAAGAAATGGCCCTGTTGAACCCTTAAAATCCAACTAAAACTCAATTCTGCCAAGATAACTGCCATCTAATAATTTTTACACACACCCCAACAACTTAAGGACCCAGGTTGCCAAGAATATAGCCATCTAGATAAGTCACTAGAGAACTTCGTCACACCAGAGAAGGGGAACTCAGATAGAATGATATGGGTGTTGTGGTAAGAGCAGTTTCCTTCTCCATCTCTGTATGTGTTGGTGAGAGAGAGAGAGAGAGGAGTAAGGTGCTTTACAAGAGAGAAGCAAAATCCAACACCCCATGACTTCCAGGAGCACATTTTGGGGAATTTCTGCTCTAAAACATTTTTTGGGAAATTTCTGCTCGGAACTTTCCAAATGCAAGTATCCAACTTTCCGAATTTCTGCTCTGCACTAACCAAATTTCTTCTGACTAGGGATTGCACCCTCAAAATAGCATCGTGGAACTTTATGAGATTAAGGTGGTATTTGGAAGCCTGGAGCCCATTGCAAATGAACTCAAAGTAGTAAACTAATACAGCTTAGTTTTTAGATTGGAACTCCATTGTCTATGGGGATCTGCAGAACTCTTGAAGTACATGACCAAATCAAGTCCATGGTGGTTTCTAAGAAAACTATACGTTGATCAGTTTTTATTATTTTGTATGTATGATTGTGTGTATGTGTGTATAGTAAATTTTCTTCAATAATGAAATGTACCTATGGTAGTATTTACATAGATTACAGCAGGTAAGCTGGCATCAGCTACCTAATCCCTTTATGCTTATTAAAGCCCCTTACATGATTTCCTCCCAAAACAAGGCATCCCCATTTACTCCTTGTCTTGCAAGTCTGCTACAGTATTAGCTTTTTATTGACCCAATTGCAGTCCACACCTAACCAATTGTTAACCTCTCTCACCACATGTTGATGCTGCCATGTTCATTGGCCTCCTGCTTTAGTTTATTTCTTCTTTTACCATTTTAACCTTCCTATTATAACAAAGGTTTTAGTTAATATCATGGACAATGGGCAAAAACATGTTGCCAATATCTAAACTGGACCGACTCTAAAAAGGCCAATACCCACTGTTGGTCCCAGCTATCTGGGGTATTCGTTGCACAAAGTGGCAGCCCCCAGGCTCGAATCAGCATTCTCGTGCTTTTCAGCCTGAGATTTTAGCATCACCAAGTAATGGCCCCTACCTAAACTGGACTCTTGATTACGGAAATTGGGAAGTTGGACCTTGATAAAAGAGTGGTGGCATCCTGATGTGTATCACATAAAGAGTACTAGTCATGTTGGTCTGGGCTATTGGCTATCCAGAGTTGTCAAGTCACATAAAACAGCTTGATAACACCAATAATCATTTCATAGATTCCGAGAAGTGACAAAAGTAATCATGAGGACTTTTGGCCTTATGTACAGGCTTAAACATGCACAAAAATAATTTAGTCCAATGCTTAGAAACAGCATTATTAATGAAGACATTAAATATAACTGACTATAATATTATATTAAAAAAGAAGTCAGGTACATGAGGAAATGTACATGCTACAGCTGAACCAACAAGAGGAAATTACAGGGGCAGATTTCTTTCACTGTACATGATTTCCCTGAAGGTACCCAATTTAGCTAAACCATCAGCTGTAGTATTTAATTCTCTGGAAATCCAGATTAAATTTACAGTCATGGTGTTCAGAATATCTCTGGCTTCGGTCAAGTAATGAACTAGCCTCCAAGGGCCTCCCTCCTTCTCCCCTAACCATCTTATTGTATTTGCAGAGTCTCCTTTAATGGTTAGAGCAGACCAGCCCTTCTCTTTAGCAATTCAAAGACCTGTGAGTGCAGCCAGGATTTCTGCTTTTGAAGAATCAGCCACCCTGATTGTGCCTTTCAGATGTTTAATCAAAAATACTGAATGAGGAATGACCACTCATCTGATTAGTTTCAGATATAAGTGTCAATGTTTTTGATTTATAAATGACACCTAGACACATTCTTTATGATAGAATCTACCATCATCTGTCTGAAATATCTCCAGATACTTCACCAAGCGGATGATTTTGATGTAACAACTCAATTGTAACCTGAAATATTACTTTTCTTTTTCTGGAGTATCTTAAATTACCCTCTTACCAAATCTACCAAAACACTGCATGAGATAAGCATAAAAACCTGCCCTGAGAATGGGTTGGAGGGGGGAGGGCTAGAGATATCTTTATGACATAAGAAAAACTACATAAAGCTCTCATCACTTTATCACAAATATTCCATGGAAGGCAGCTTTGGAAAATGTGGAGTGCAATTTCATTAAAGCATACAGAAATTTCTGATTTAAGATATAAATCTAATACATATGGAAGGAACATAGAAAGATGATGCTTGTGTTGAAATAAACCTTACAGAGTAAAATTTAGTGAGTAAAATTGAGGTTCAATTTTTACCCATTTTTATTTTGTTTCATTTGGTTGCGGCAGAAAAAGAAAAATAGATAGGTTTCATATGTGGGTTCCACCTGCAGGTCCCTTGTATGAACCCCACATGTTGGCCCCATGCATGGGGCCATCATAAGTAAAAGTATACAAGAGGTAAGAAAGAATTACAGCCTCAGCACCAAACAAAGTTACATTGGAAACAGAGCATGAGCAATAAAAGAAATTGCATGATTATCTCAAAAGTACTGACTTTTTTTTTGTACTAAAACACCTATACATGTCCTACACATTAGGAGTATTTGGATCTTCTTTTCGTTGGTTACCATATAGAGCATGTGGAAGGAAAGGGTCAAATAGCCAAAGGCAAATCTAATTCTATAGACATCACAAAAGAAAAAAAAAAAAAAATAGTGGGGTAATAATAGATAATAGAATCATCTGGAGCCCATTGCAAATGAACTCAAAGTAGTAAACTAATACAGCTTAGTTTTTAGATTGGAACTCCATTGTCTATGGGGATCTGCAGAACTCTTGAAGTACATGACCAAATCAAGTCCATGGTGGTTTCTAAGAAAACTATACGTTGATCAGTTTTTATTATTTTGTATGTATGATTGTGTGTATGTGTGTATAGTAAATTTTCTTCAATAATGAAATGTACCTATGGTAGTATTTACATAGATTACAGCAGGTAAGTTGGCATCAGCTACCTAATCCCTTTATGCTTATTAAAGCCCCTTACATGATTTCCTCCCAAAACAAGGCATCCCCATTTACTCCTTGTCTTGCAAGTCTGCTACAGTATTAGCTGTTTTATTGACCCAATTGCAGTCCACACCTAACCAATTGTTAACCTCTCTCACCACATGTTGATGCTGCCATGTTCATTGGCCTCCTGCTTTAGTTCATTTCTTCTTTTACCATTTTAACCTTCCTATTATAACAAAGGTTTTAGTTAATATCATGGACAATGGGCAAAAACATGTTGCCAATGTCTAAACTGGACCAACTCTAAAAAGGCCAATACCCACTGTTGGTTCCAGCTATCTGGGGTATTCGTTGCACAAAGTGGCAGCCCCCAGGCTCAAATCAGCATTCTCATGCTTTTCAGCCTGAGATTTTAGCATCACCAAGTAATGGCCCCTACCTAAACTGGACTCTTGATTACGGAAATTGGGAAGTTGGACCTTGATAAAAGAGTGGTGGCATCCTGATGTGTATCACATAAAGAGTACTAGTCATGTTGGTCTGGGCTATTGGCTATCCAGAGTTGTCAAGTCACATAAAACAGCTTGATAACACCAATAATCATTTCATAGATTCCGAGAAGTGACAAAAGTAATCATGAGGACTTTTGGCCTTATGTACAGGCTTAAACATGCACAAAAAAAATTTAGTCCAATGCTTAGAAACAGCATTATTAATGAAGACATGTTAACTTTTACATGAATAGACACAAGTAACATATAATTCAAAATTTCTTCGTTTAGCCTGCAACGAATATTTAATGGCAATAGAATAAGATACAGAGTAAAAGTTACCTGCAAATGGAGAAAGTGTGTTCTGCTTGTTGTAGATGTGATGTGTTGCATGAAGATACTTGTACAGAGGTTTTATGTCGTGCAACTCTCTATGCATCC
This sequence comes from Nelumbo nucifera, assembly GCF_055504915.1. Lineage (NCBI taxonomy): Eukaryota > Viridiplantae > Streptophyta > Magnoliopsida > Proteales > Nelumbonaceae > Nelumbo > Nelumbo nucifera. The sequence continues at coordinate 24,168,163 of NC_142651.1, read as the reverse complement.
AGTAAATCCCAAATTCAACAATTGCTAAATATACTACCAAATACACAAGGTAACCAGACCATCCAATATCATTTATTCTAGAAAAACACCTTGTCCAGCCATTCTCAACCATGTACTCTGAAAGTGTTGGAAGAGCAGAATACCATGGCATGGCCTTCATTGCAACAAATGTTTGCAAAAACATGGCCTTGTTTGAAGGGATGGCATCTGTACAAACAGCATTAAACCAGAACTTCGAAATGTCAACTTGAAATTTCTAAAAAGAGATCCTATTTCAATACTCAAAATATCAGTATATAGTGAAGTATGACTTGAACCTTAACTCCAATTAAATTTTTTGGTTTTCTTCCTTTTAGGTTGGAAGTTTTTCATCCAGATAGACACAAAAAAGATCCCATGAATAAAAATGTAAAGATACCAATGTACCAATGAAGCCACATTCCAAAATCCAGTGTCAATCTGTTATAAAAGGTACAAATTTTCATGAAACTGTGTAGTCCAAGTGAGAATTGGGAAAGAAAAGGAACTCATGCATAATTTACAGCATGAACCAAATGAATAGAAATCCTCTGCATGCTTTAATCCTTTTGAGATGTATAATTTATGAGCTATTATCAAATTTAAGGATGAAGAGGAAAAAGGTAAGACTAAACGTACACTAGCAAATGTAGTTCATCAGTGTTCCATTGTGTAATTAAAATATCCACTTAAAGTTCAGAAATGTAAGTAACCAAGAAAACATGTCTCAGGCTTATTAACAGTCAACCATATGATATTTGCCTGAGGTCAATATCAATGTTCTGTACTCTAGTAATTCTGCTGACACTCATCCATTGAAATATGAAGCTATTTAAATATGGAATTTGTCAATTTGACAAATAATAATGACCAATCTATGATACCTAGATCTTTCATTTTGCCTCAAGGTCTCTGTGTTGACATTGGGCATGGGATATGTAAAGATCTTCCAAATTCCTAACTTTTTTTTTGTTCTGAGTTTTTTCTGGATTCGTAATGTGCCCACATGCACCCAACAATAACAGTACAGTTATTGATACAAGGTACTGCAATTTCATCTTAAAACTTGCTATGAAGTGCCTAATATCTGTAAACCAATGCAGTGCATACTTTATGTGCTTTATTACATTTTAAGCGTATTATTATCAGTAGAAGCTCATTATTGTATTCTTTTTACTGTTAATGTTCTCTTCTTGGGTGTCAATAATGAAATACATCTACATTAGTAAATAGGAAAATGCAAAGATGGTTCTAATCCACAATTTGAAGTTGGTCTATAGCATCGAAGCTATCCAAATGTGTCTCATGGTCTGTGTTTTCAGTACATCAACTCAAAACACATTTTATTGTTTTAGATGCTCAGGCATCCCAAATCCCAAAACAATGCTTATCAGGACCAGCCTAGCACCATCCTATTAAATACAGCTTAAAAGAAATCCATAGAAGATGAGCCTCAAGTCCCAATGATGGGGGAAGCTAGAATGCTCTGAATATGTATAATAAGATCTAAATAGATTATCTAGTGGAGCCAAAATTAGTAAATCACGGTGGCAACAAAGAAAAAAGTCCTATTACATCAATTACAACAAGCAACTTGCAAGGTAAGTTTCAACAACCACTGATTCACCAAACCAAAAACGTTGCGTTATGATGCTATCACATTGGTCATAAGCAGATATTCAAGAGTAGGACTCTAAATCACTTGATCCATCAGGCTAGACAAGTCGTGTGATCCTATCAAAGTAGTGCCAAACGGAAATTCAAAGCAGAGGACAGACTGCATAGTCATTTATGTAACCATGCCAGAAATTCAAAGAAAAGGAATGAATTCACTGATTGTGGAAAAGTTGTAACGCCATTGAGATAACAAACTCATCACGTGATCCAGATAGTTCATGTGGAACAAGCCTTGTGCGTAAATCCAAGAAATCACATGGAATTCCAACTTCCAAAGGTCACTAAACAATGAACTCTAGAGTGATCCACACGGAGAGGCAGAACTACATGCCGGCTGTCAGATGCGGAGATGACTATATTGGGAATCATGACTTTTCAACATTGTTGTATCACTTACCATCTTCTCCTTGTCGGGAAAAAAATAAAAGCATAGTTCTCAATCAGAAAACAAAAAGAAAAGAGCAAAAATGAAGGTACAAATAAGACCATAGAGGTCAAGCATCCAGAGAACAAATTAGATCAGAACTTCGAGTATAGCAGTAGAAGAGAACTAGAAGAGAATAACAAACAGCTAGAAGAGAATATTCAAGGAGCTCATCCTTTCCAATACAACAAAGATTAACAGAGACATAAAAAGATCCAAGAGAGAAGTCTTTCGATGATAAAATCAAGGGAAGAAAAAAGAAAATAAAAAAGATGATACCTTTAGGAAGATAAACATTTCGCTTCCAGTAGTAGATATAGAAGCACCATAGAAATCCAGAGATGAAATAAATGGCCGTTGCTCCAATGTAATTCCGAATCCACGTTTGGAGGAAGTGAGGGAGCGGTTTCCAGAGATTCTCCGGCAAAAAGCTGCCAAGAACAATACGGTTGTAAAAGTTGGTTTCGTCCACGAAAAGCTGCAAATAATCTTCCATTCTTATCAGAAAAATCGAGCCAGATTCCGGCGACTATAGCCTGAATATATGAACGGAGATTCCAATGAAAGAAAGAGAATGAATACAAAGAGAGTAAAGCTGGAAGCCTGGAACGAGTGGAAAAGTGAGAGTATCACAGAGATTCGGGAGCAAAGAACGTGCGAAGTAAAACTGTAAAAAGGTGGAGAGGATGCCAGCACCGTTTACAGAGATAATCGTATCGACAGGACAGAGACAAGTTTCAACCAAGAGCAGTAACTGGGGGTTGGATTTTGTTGATTGATTTTCTCAGGACCAAGTTAGCCTCGTTTGTTAACGTAATTTACGAAGACCTGTTCATGGGCCGGGTAGCCCGATGGCCCGGCCCGCACCCCGGTCGGGTTTGGTCATGTAATTAGGCCTTACCTCGGGCCTAACACAATAAGCCCGACTGTGTTATGGGCCGGGTTCGAGATTTGTAAAAAAGCCCGGCCCAAGCCTGGCCCGGCCCGATTCAACATTATATATTTTATAAAATATATAATATGTATTTTATATATTATATAAAATATATAAATAATATAGTATTTATTGAAATATATATATTTATAATTTAATATATATATTTTTTTATTTTTTTCTTTATAGTTTCTCTCACTCTCTCTCTCTCTATTCAGCCGCTTCAACAATAGTAATATTATGGGCTAAATTTCGGGCTCGGGCTCACCCGGGCTTCGAGCTTTTTTATGAGGGCCAGACTCGGGCCCAAGTTGTAGGCCCAATGGTCGGGCTGGGCTCGGATTCGGGCCTTAGAAAAATCTGTTAATAGAGAGTAAAAACCCGATCCGAATAGATCTAATCACTAGGGCTCTTCACGCAAATCACGTTAACCTAGCAAGTTAGCAGTTAACAGAGACTTAATGTAAACCGTAATAATGCCGAATGCATGGTTGGAGTTGGAGATACAAACGTATCAGGCAGGAAAAGCCCTGTTGACAGCGCAGGCCGTTACGGCCAAAATTTGTTGGGAGAATGACTGTTCAGTCCACTCAGACTTCTTATTTTTACTGTAGAAGTGGGATAAATGTTGATCATGGATCGATGTCAAATTTACGTACAGAATATGGTTTATAGGGGCCTATTAATAGACTACAGGGGCTGTAATTTCAGAATTATACTTCTCCCAAATTTTTTGCATCGCTTAATTAGCAAAATTTAAAAAAATATTAATTAATACAGATATTTTATTAAATTTTGTATCAACTATAAAGTATTTCTTTACAAAAATGTGAGTTGAACCACGATGCATTTGTTAATATTGATTGCATATTAAATTTATATCTCAATCAATTACATTTTTATTGATTGAAATTTTATAAAATATATTTTTAATTATTATTACATTTAACCAATCATGTCTTTTAATGCATGATGCATTGGATGTACCATTAATTTTTTCGAAAAATGTTTATATTAGAATGTAAAATCACTGGGCACATTATATATCTTTTTAAATAAATACATCACTATCATTATGTTTGGTTTGAAAGAAATGATAGGAAAAAGAAAGGGAAAACTGAAAAACTTATACAAGGTTTGCAAAAGTTTCCCTTCCTTTTCCTACTTTTTACTTCAAACAAAAAACTGAGCCTATCATTTGCTTTTTGCTTTGGTGGCACAGGGCACATTTCACACTTTGATGGAGAGTAAGAAATTATACTTACAATAATCAATAATAATAAGTGGTTTTATCTTTCAAGGTGGTGTTGGGTAAGGAAGGGGATGTATTCAAGTAACCCCATTTAGTTCTTTATTTATCTTTTTAATTAAAAGAATATTGGCTTCAATTACTCTTTTCATCCACGCCTACGCAAGTGTATCATGCAAAAAGCGATGGTTCATGGTTCTAGAAACAAGCTAGCATTGTAGGTGTTGGAATGGGCATAGTCATAGTTGAACCCAATCCCCAAATCTTGCACACGTCTAGACCTGGGACCTGGCAATTGAGTTGAGTGGGTTGGGTTAAGATACTTCGGGTTGATTTTGGATCGGGTTGATTTTAGGTTGGGTTATCAAATGCTAGATTCATGGGTCAATTCGGGTCATCCCAAAAAAATAAAGAAAAACTACATGAAAAATGTCAAAATTAAAGGAATTAACCTTAAAATTCCAAATATAAAATAAAAAAACTTGAATATTTAACAATTTAAAGAGTAAACAATAAAGTGCAAAGACTAAATAGAAAAAATTAAAGAGTGGAAATTTCTAACAATGCATAAATAGTCCCAATTAAACTTGACAATCAGGTCAACGGGTTGATCCATGACCCAATCCAACCCAACCTAGCTTTTTCCGGGTTGGGTCATTCTCACATTCAAGTAGTTAAATATGAGACCCTAACCCTGTTTTTTCGAGTTGGATTGGGTTGGATTCACGGGTTGGGTCAACTTTTTGCTAAGCCTACACACGTCACATACCTTTCACCCCACAATTTCATTGTACAAACAATCTGCAGATTGATGGTTCATTTGATCATCAAATAGGGCATGTAGGACGAGCATTCATTCTCGAACACACCATAGGTGAAACCATTGCTGAAGGCAAGGCTTGTTGGGCAACTTCAAGTTATGATGCCAAAGTAAGAGCTCTACTAACAGGGTTGGAAGTAGTTATAAATATATACATACAAACTTGTGTAGGTACATAGTGTTTGCTCAGTCCTTCAGAGTCCAAAAGACACTGAATCGATAACATATGGACGTTTGCGATTAGTCTTTAGTTTACCAGTCACTTGCGATGAATTCATAGCGCACCACATGTTTGTAATAAAGTCACAGTTCATCATACGTTCGTGATGGACTCACGCTTAACCCGAGCCTAAAATAAGTTCTAGTTAGACCCACGATGAATTTTATGAGTTCGGTCCCACGATGAACCTTAGACGCATACGACCTTGTGATAAACCTACAACACAGTCCTGCGATGAACTTCGGAGATACACAGGCATGTGACGAACCCGAGACCATTACAGAAGTATGAATCACATTTCATTTAAAAAAGTAATTGTGATAAATAAGAATTATTTTTATTAATGATGAAAATATAATACACAAAATAGGAGAAAAAGAGAATTAATATCTAACTTCTGACCTCTTGACTAGTTTAAAATGTTTGATGGTTCAATTAGCTGGGTCACCATAACGTTGATAACATCAATAGTTTTTTTTTTTTTTGCAAGCAAACTTGCTTTTAACCAGCCATTTTTACCATGGGATAAAAGACACAAATAAAAAGCCAATGTTTCAAAAATCAGTTGAACTATATTCCTCCTAATCAAACAAGTCAGTTTGTGGTGTCATACATTAAATAATAAAAATCTTTATAAATTTGTAGAAATTTGAGCATTTTAGTATTATTTATTCATCATATTAAACAAAGTTATTTGAAAAAATAAGAATTATTGTTATCAATGATGAAAGTGACAAAAAAAAAAGAAAACATAAAAAGAGAATGAATGTCTTAACCGTGGCCCATTGATTTGGCCAAATAGGTCAGCAATCCAACCAATAAGATCACATTTGTTGACCTAGTCAATGTCACTTTGCAAAAAATGTGGCTTAGGATGAAACATACTTAGAAATTTCTCACAATAACAAGTGAATCAATTTGGATCTTCATTTCAACTATAAGTTAAGACATCTATATATAAACTACAAGAAGATTTGAAGTTAGGTCTCTAGGTTGCAATAAGGAAATTAAAATACACTAATACACCATACTTTGATTACTTGTATTCACGTTACATGGGTTCCTATAATTAAGAAAACTAAAATTATCATCTATCATCGTCATTTGAAATTGTGATGTACAATGCATATGCATATTTATTAATCATTAAAAAAACACAATAATTATCCATAATTATATCTAAATAATAATTAATATTCAAATAAAATTGTCAGAAATTTCATGTCAGACCTCTTGTTTTCTCGTTTTGTTTGCAATTTTATAATCACTAGGGCTTTCATCAAACCCATAAACCCCCACAGTGAAGGTAAGACTCCATCCTAATTCTAGAGGCATAAATTTTCACAGTTTGTACCACTTGATTCAGCGAATCATAGAAGGCATGTCTTACAAGTAGGGGTGTTAATGGACCAGGTCTGGGTTGGACCCTGTCCCAATCAAAATCAATTTAAATGGATTGGAAGGACCAATAAGATATATTGAATTGAAAATTTGGAACAGCCCAGACTTAATGGTCCAAAGTATTTATCGGATACAACCGGATGTGGTCCATTTGCAATGAATTTATATTGCTGAACTGAATCGGGTTGAACCAATATCCGATCCACACAAGATAAGAGTATTATGAGTGTCAATGGACCAAATTTGGATTGGTCCCAATCTAAATTAAAATCAATTTGAGCAATTTAGACAATCCATACATTGAAATGGGCAGAATGGTCCAAAGCATTCGTCAGATTAAATTAAATCTGACCCATCTGTAATAGACTCATTGTGGACCGGGTCGAATTGGACCAATAATAGGCCCACTGATAGCGCTACTTAACGTCCTAGTTTCTACTATATTTATACAATAGATCAGATCATCTTCAACAATAAGTACATTTTGGATTCAATTAGGCTTCGTGAGAATCGACTGACACTTACCACACCTGTCAAGATCAAGAAGGATATCATATCAAGATGGCGTTTTCACGCTTTGTAAATAACTAGATGTAGAGAGAATCCCCACCACCTTGACTTTTTAGCAAATATCATTTTCACAGAACTGATCGATCGAGGCAGCAGGAATTTAAATCCAATTCCGCTCCACAATGTAAAGAATAAACATGTGGTTGTAACTTTTGAGCTGTCACTTGCCCCCGCCTTGCTGGACTTCTTTTCAATTGGGTATTTAAAATGAATTAATCTCGTTCTCCATTATTTAAATTTAATAGGCTAAGCTTCTGTAGTTCCTTTAAAACAACAAAAAAAAATGGTAAACTATTACGCTCATAATCGCTTTTATTTACACAATCGCCCATGTTTTCATTTTCATAACAGTTAATTTTCGTTATCTCTCTCTCTCTTCTGGGCTAACGAATTTTCGTTAATCCATGCATATTAAGGAACAAATAGTGGCTGTTGGTAAGTTGAGAGTCATAAACTTAACACGTTAACCCATTGTTTTTAAAATCGACCCGGAGACCGAATCGATCAGGGTCAGGTTATAAAGTGGAACGGTCGGCCCATTTTGATAAAAATAAATAAATAAATAAATAATAGTCAAAACCGTTCAAATGATTAATTGCTTGGGTCAGCGATTTGTTGATCAAAATCAACGGTTTTTTAAGAAAATTCGGCTTTGGGGAAAACCAAAACCAGTCACCTGACCGGTTCCCAGTTTTTCCAGTCCGATCGTTTGGTCTAATCCGGTTTTGAAAACCATGTGTTAACCCATTCATACGCATGTTTAACTTTTTGGTGATGCAATTACTCTTTTATTTAGGGGTGAGAAAAAAAAACCGTAAAAACCAAACCGAAAAATTGGTTAACCGAATCGACCAATATATATATATATATCATATTAATATTATTTATATATTAATATATATATATTATATATTAATATTATATTTTATTTTTTAAAAATCAAATAAAAACGTTCAACAGTCTGAGAGTGTTTAGATTGCTGAACTGAGAGTTGAGACAGGTTCGCCAATCTGGCACCCGCTAGCTGCCAGTCTAAGTCGTCTGGCAGATTGACACCCGTTGGCCGCTGCAAAGGCCTTCTTTTTCTTTCCCTCTCTCTCTCTCTTGGACTCTCACTCTCTAATACTCCCTCTCTCTCTCTCTTGGACTCTCACTCTCTCATACTCCCTCTCTCCCTCTCGCCTCTCAGTCTCTCTAAACTCTCTCTCTCACCTCTCAGTCTCTCTCTGAACTCTCTCTCTCTTGCTTCTCAGTCTCTCTCTAAACTCTCTCTCTTGCCTCTCAGTCTCTCTAAACTCTCTCTCTCTCCTCTCTCTCTCTCTCTCGCCTCTCAGTCTCTCTGAATTCTCTCTCTCTCTCGCCTCTCAGTCTCTCTGAATTCTCTCTCTCTGAGCTCTCTCTCGCCTCTCAGTTTCTCTCTGAACTCTCTCTCTCTCTCTCTCACCTCTCAGACTCTCTCTGGTTTTGGCCTTTGGCTCTCCGCCCTCCGAACGATTCACCGACAGCCTCTGACACCGGCGATCCATGACACTAGAGGCTCGGCCTGCAAGTTAGAGGCTAATGCATCTTAGCGACGCTGGTGATCCCAATTACCGTGTTTTTCTTTTTTTTTTTCTTAATTTTAAAGGCATAAAAAAAATCAAAAAACCAAACTGTATCAATTCGATTTTAATTCGGTTGAATGTAAAACCAAACTTATTGGTTCGATCAGAAAATTACTCCACAATTCGATTAATCGAACCGTAAGCACCCCTACTTTAACTCCACTCACATGGTAATATGTTATGTTCATAAGTATTCTCAACGGCCTAAGCCGTTGGCCCCCAACAGCCAAGGTTTTTGGATCAACCAGGACCACTCACCACTCAGTAACTCACGTGGCCCACGGTTTAACTGAGGGGTGGAATGGTTTGGTGCGGATTGACTGTCAATCCATCCATTAATTGCCCACAACCCACTAGTGACCCATTATAACTATTGTTAATAGGTTATAACCCACCCTGACTTTCATCACCTGTTTATCCAAAATGTGTTTCAGTCAAAAATCAGAAATTGTAAAAGATACACTAATTGATGAAAATTACAAAAAATATATAAAATGTTAAAAAATAAAAATATATATTTAAGCCAAATTTTAGAAAATTGCATAAAATAATAAAAATTGAAAAAATTATACATTTCAAGTAAAAAAGGGAGACTTATTGATGATGTTTGTCCTTCATGCCAAGGCGAACCAGAAAGCAATTCTCATTTATTTTTTATTTGCCCTTTTACTCGTGCTGTTTGGGACCTTTTGTCTTGGCTTTCAATTTTTGGTATTAAATTTGGGTGGTTTTATGAATGAGAGAATTTTTTGCCTACTCTGAAAAATACTGCCCTTGGGGTTTTGAATATGGTTAATAAAACCTATAATTCATGTAAACAGGATGAAAGTAATAATTTTTTAAGAATTTGCAATACTACCCTGTTATCTCAACAATTTCTTCCACCTGATACTTTTTCTTGTTTGGGACGGAGGTATGAATCACAAAATTAGGGATAATAGCTTCTGATTTTTATCTAAATAATAAGCAATTTTTGGTGGCTGCAAGAGGGGAATTAGGCGAGATCCAGGATCCTTTCGAAGCGGAATTTGGAGCATTTTATCAATTATCATGTTTTTCTTAGGCTATGTTTGGTTTGAAAGAAAATGTAGGGAAAGGAAGAGAAAGGTGTCAAAACGTATACAAGGTTTTTAAGGGTTTCTTTATCTTTCCTTTCCTTTTCCTACTTTTTCCTTCAAACCAAACATAGCCTTAGTGAGGCATCAGAATCTGAATTCCATGTCAGTGGTGTTTGCATGTATTAATCTAGTGAATGTTTGCAATGGAAAGGAGGATTAAGTTATGTGGCCTTTTTTGGAGTGGGTAGACAATTTATGAACTAAGGGTCTGTTTGGTTTACAGTTGGAATCAGAATCAAAATCTTTGGGAATGGGAATCGGAATTTGAATGGTCTATTCTCTGTTTATTTTTTGTTCAGACAGGAATGAGAATTGAAATAAACAGGAATGGGATTACATTACCAAGGGTGGAGTAGGAAATGACCATTCCTTCAAATAGAGAAAATGCCATTCTAGCAGAAATGGGAATAGGATTTTGGTTCTGCCCAACCAAACAGTTAAAATCAGAATAGCCCATTCCGGTTCCAGTTCTAGATCTCTATTCCTGCTATTACTCCCCTCACCATCAGTAAGACTGATGGTGACAGATTGTTATGTTGGCACCGGTTTGGTTAGATCCAGTTATTTATAATTTAATAGTAGTTTTTTAATTATAAAAAAGTCTGACTCTGACGGTACTATTTTCAACTGAACCGGATATGGAACTGTTTTGGGGACCAGTTCCTGGGTCAAATGGTCCGATTATCCAATTTTGAACAAATAGTCTATTCTGATTTAAAAAATAAAAATAATTAAAATAAAATGGTCAAAACTGTTGTCCAGGTTGACGGTTTGACCACCCGTGTTATTGGGTCACTGACTAAATCATCAATTTTTGGCCCAGGAACAGTTTTAGGGTGAAACGGAACCGGAACTGGTTCCTATGTCAACCGGTCTGACCATTTGGTCTGGTCCAGTTTTGAAAGCCATGTTTTCAACAATATAGATAGGAAAATAATAAAATAGATAATAGATAATTATATGATATTAAAAGTTATAAAAAAAAACTTCTCTTATTTTCCAACAGTACATCCTGTCATAGTTAATCTGGAAAACAGTTTTATTAATCAACGCTTTAAATTTCCTTATTGCAGAGAAAAAATGAGGTTTCAACCCTAGAACAGCTTTGGAAATGCTTTTCACTAGACATGATTTGATATCAATGAGCAAGCCAGGAAAACTTGAGCAATTCATACTTCAGAAAGAACCAAGCTTATAGCATATTGAAATCGCACAAAACTCACTCGTGGTTTGTTCTTTTCTTCTAACTATCAATTAAATGTGATTTTTCTTATTGTTTTTTTTCCAAACAGCAGCTAAAAAAGTGTATTTTTTTTTTGTGGCCTCATACGGAAATGATACTTCTACATCTTAAAAACCAGTCCAGATCTCCTGCCCACGAGAATCTTGCCCACATCTACCCACAGCACACTACCTCCCGTGAATTGAGAACATCTCCCCCTGCATAATACTATGCAGAGGATGAAATGTTCTTCATGTGTGACTACGATAAATGTAGGCAAGGTTCTCGTGGGCAGGAGATTCAGACTCCTTAAAAACTGTTACATGTCTATTTTTGTTGATAAGCATGAATCAAATGAAAATTTTCTTTTTCAAATCAGGTTTCAACTCGTGGGCAGGCAGACTCCTTAAAAACTGTTACATGTCTATTTTTGTTGATAAGCATGAATCAAATGAAAATTTTCTTTTTCAAATCAGGTTTCAGGGCCTAGTTTGTTTGCAATGCAATTTCATTTGCATTAGTGCAAAAGTATGAGTACAAATGAATTAGAATGTAAATTCTGTTTTTTTTTATTAAATTCTGTTCATTTGCAATTCAGTTTTACTTTGTTTTTTTGTTTACAATCTAAAAGAGTACAGATTGGGAAAATTCTATAAACAGTAGTCTTTATGGGAAAATTCAATTATTAATTAATATCTGCCAATTTACCAAAGGCATGCGGATATATATATATACCTATATATATATATCATTTCATTCAATTATTAATACCATTCACTCGTATACTATAAAACTAAAGTCAACTATCCTACTTTGCAACTTGGGTCGGGTTGGGCTGGGAATAAGTTAAATTTTTAATGGGCCGGAACCCTAACTCAAACACAACGTAGTCAAACTTTCTACATATATGGTCTTCCGCATGTTTTAAGCATGGAAATAACTCATTTCGTGCCGGTAATGGGTGCAGCCAGGTTAAATGCCATTCACGTTCAATAATTTCCAAACAAAATAGATCAAAATGTAATATATCATTAACAAATAGATAAATTATAAAGACCCTCCGTATTATAGGGTTAGCGACAAAGACCTCCTATACTTCAATTTGCAACAAAGACCTCCTGAATTTTTGTATTGTGACAAATACCCCCTTGGCCATTAAGCTAGATGACATAAGGCATTAAATTATCAGAATACCCCACCAAACTTTCTCTATTTTCTTTTTTTGCCATTTCTTAAAACCTAACTGACCCAAATGGAGATATGTTGCTTCAACAAAGCGACTGGGAAAACAACATACTCTGATTTTCTGACTTCATGTTGTTGATCTCTTCTCTCTCTCTCTCTCTCTCTCTTTTATGTAAATGAATATTCTCCATTGGAGGAAACAATGACCAGTACAAAGTGTAAAAAACAAAGTAAGATAATTTCATAAATTAAAGAAAATGATAAAATAAATTAGAAAAGGGTAGTTTGGGTATTTAGAAAACTTTAAACAGTTGAATAAGAATCTTTTTCAAAGTTAACCGATGGAGTATAAGGGGATCTTTGTCTAACGACTAAAGTTCAAGGGGGTCTTTGTCGCAAATTGATGTCTCTAACCCCATAGTACAAGGGGGTCCTTATAATTTACTCTTAACAAATTAAAGAAAATGACCAAAATATTATTTTATTGAAAAATGAACTAAAATTGATTTTAATATTGTTCATATAACTTCAACCTTCATATTATATTCAAATCAATATTATTAATAGATACTCGTACTATAAGTTTTAAGTATATACAAGCATGGGCTTGACTATGATACTTAAAAAAACATATACCAGATAAAACTTATATCCAATCAACCGGCATCACAAAAATGGTAAACCAATTAGGTGATATATTTATCAAAAATTCATTTTATACCCTTCCGGCATCATAGACTATCCTATAAGCATACATACTTGAATCGAAAGAAACCAGATCATGTTGGTTTGGATAAAGTGGATTCACATTCTATCCAATTTATAATGGATCGAATTGGGGAACACCCTTAATCATATTCAAAGTCCAACAGACATAGGGGTGGATTGGGCTAGGATCAGCCCTTGAGAAATTCTTAAGGCCATCTTTTGGCTAGATTTTTTGGCCCACGGGTCATACTTAAGACAAATACTTATAAACTAGATGGGCCTAAAGAGTAACAGTTGGGCCAAGGCCGCCCTATTGTGCAAGTGCAACCCTGCCAGACGAGCAGCTGCATCCTCTGACCATCTTCGCTACATCACCTCCCTCACGACTTTTAATAATATTTATCATCCATTGGCTCAGAATCTGGGTCGATCTTAAAATTTAGAAATATTTTTTACGGGCTTATGAAGCTATGGAAGATCAAGGCTCAAAATTTGGGAGACTTTCAATTAAAATGGGCTCTCTGAGGTTATTCTGCGATAACAAATGTCTGACTATGACTCTAGAGTGATAAGTTGGGTGATGGGATCTCCTGCTCTGCACATACCCTGTAAGCACCGGCATCCAGTGGTACACTATGAATTTATCTTCTTATGAATTTAATAAAATTCATGCATATATAAAAATATTTTTAATATACAGTGACACATCTTAGATTGTATGTGAACCCAAATCTCCTGGAAGCAAAACTTGTGTATACTGTAAGAGTACAATATCCAATTGCATATTGAAAATATCTCCCCTAGTTATAGGTTAAATTCATGAGAAGATATTCCTGATGGATGAGTAGATGCTATGCTCTCAAAGGATTTTTGTTTGAGGAGATCCCATCTTGTTGTACACGCCTTATTTGTATACTTAGTTGGGTCTGGTAAGGGCTGTATCGGAGTTGAATCTAAATGAGATAACCAACGCAAATGTAGGACAAAACTTGCTTGGCAAGTAGGTAAGTTGGTGCTATTAATACATGTTTCAAGGTTCTCTTCCTTCCGTCTGATCGGGTCCAGCTCTTTATTGGTAGCCCTTATCACTCATCACGTTTCCAAGATTCAAGTCAAACATAGGGAATGAAGATGAAGTGGAGTTGGTGCCCATTCTCGATCCAGAACCGTATTCAACTGATTTGGATCCTCACAACGTCCCATATTCCTTAATAGAAATCCGATTCAAATCTGGCATAAAGAATCTATCAAAATGAGGGGTAATTTTGTCCTTCAATAATATCACAATACATATTGCAGAAGACTACAATGACACCTCGGCACCATGCAAGTAGACCCCAAGAGCATCTCAAATACTTCACAACTGCATTGATAACCTCAGCACCACCCTAGTAGGCCGAACTATAAACAGCTAGACAAGAATTCAGGTCGGTGTAAGAGATGACCTACTTCCACCGATCTGACCTAACTCTAGTTAGCGACCTGTTTGACGTGCTGAGCGACCTCCCCTTAAGTGGAATATCACCTCTAAATTCCTTGGGATCACGATGCCACGTTGGAAAAGCTGGTTATCACCTTTCCTGCTTTGGGTGGGATTGGATAAACGTTACATGCTTACGTGGAGTCCACCTCCAGGCGTGAAACCACCTTAGAACTAGACGAGCCAGAGATCTTAGACACGTTTCATGAGGCTCATGGCAACTCACCTATAATTCTCTCGCTTTTAGCTCTCTCAAAGCTCTTCCCTAACTTAAGCATTAGAGTGCCCCCGGGTGAAGCAACCTAGACACTCTAATCATCACCTTCTTGCAGCTCAACCAGGTGGCTTACTTAGTCCGACATCCAAGTTGTCTACCATAAGGGAGCACCAAATCACGTACCATCAATGGTGGGCGTTTGTGGGAACTGTTACACAAAGCCAAGTTCTCACCTTTCTTCAACCTTAGAAGCCTAATGGCATCACCTATCAACAACCCTGTTAATAACAACAACTCGGTCATAGGGGGCAAGACCAACCCGTTGTGCACCCTTGGGGTCCCCTCTATGACTATTGGGAAATTTACCGTGCCCCTGACCCTACCAGGCATCCCCGTCGTGCAAAATTCCAACCTCCCTCTACCCACCATGAATCGCCTCTCCTGAAAATCAAGCCCTTAGTAGTTCCTATCGAGATTAATGTGTGCTAGTTCAACAAGTTGATGCAATATGTCTACAGGATAAACTTGTAGATGAGAACATGGGAATGTTGTTTTGCCGCACTAACAGGGATGCAACACCAACAACAACAGCCGTCGTGCAAAATTCCAACCTCCCTCTACCCACCATGAACCGTCTCTCCCGAAAATCAAGCCCTTAGTAGTTCCTATCGAGATTAATGTGTGCTAGTTCAACAAGTTGATGCAATATGTCTACAGGATAAACTTGTAGATGAGAACATGGGAATGTTGTTTTGCCGCATTAATAGGGATGCAACACCAACAACAACAGCGCCAGAAAGATCAGGTTGTTGGGCAAAACACTAGCCCGAACCAGAATCAATAGCCCAACAACCAAAATCAAAACCCAATACCTGACCCACCTCGTCGCTATGAAGACTAGAACCAGGTCCCGATCGAGGAACTGAGTCGGGCCATAGTAGCGATCGGGACAGAAGCCACCAGCTCGACCGAAGGGTCGTGGAGAAGGCACCATAGACACACATGTCGCGCCCTAGGAAGAAGTCGCCTCACCCCAAATGACAACGAGGAGGCAGAAAAGAAAGAAGAGAAGGAAGCCACCTCGTCAGCACAGCCAGTGTCCCAAACTTCACCACTGGCTGTTGAGATCCTCATGGCCCACTGATTAAAAGAAATTAAGGCCCTTAGCTTGGTCGACCACCTCAACAACTTCCAAGCCCTGATGCAGCTACACAGGCAAACAATGTGAGCCTTTGCATGGCCTTTACAATGTGGCCACGGGCTCTATTAAGAGTTGGAACCAGTTTGCTAACCTCTTCATCACACACTTTGCAACAAGTAAATGGTGATTGAAATCCGCGATCTACCTACTCTGTCATCCAATGACCAAATGAGAAGCTTTGGGACTACATCAAGCGGTTCAACTTGGAGCGACTTCAAATTCCCGACCTCAACCCATCCATCCAACTCACCATAGTGGTCAACAGCGTCCAACACCCTAACTTGCATTGGGAGGTCGAGTTGAACCCTCTGGCCTCCATGGAGGAGTTCCTCAACCAAGTGGCCAAATCTACAAAGGCTGAGGAAGCGCTTGGGTCCTGGTTGAAGATGAGCGGCAAATGGAAGAGGTCAGAAGACGAGGGAGCAACAAATAGTGGCGGAAGAGCAAGTCACCAAGGCACAGTAGGCCCCCCCGCAACCTTCGTAGTAGGTTTCCGTGGAGAAGAAGTAGGTCTCTATACAGAAGTAGTAGATCCTCGGGTCAGCATTCTCATACCCCTCCGTCCATAACCATAACTACACTGCATTGAATGCAAAGAGGGGAGAAATTCGGATGCAGGTCGGGATGGTTGCATATGTCAGATGACCACCTCGGATGAGAGGAGATCCCGCTATCAGGAACCCAAACAAATATTGCCACTTTTATCGGGACATTAAACATGACACTGAGAATTGTCGTAATCTCAAAGATGAGATTGAGGACCTAATCTGCCGAGGTTACTTGAAGCAATTCATCAAATGGGAGGACCAAAGCCAACCTACCAACCAACCAAGAGAAGGGCCATAGCCGGGTAGGGACTAGAACAGAGACTAGCCTCCCCGAGACCCACCACCAGCAGAGCGACCCATCCCTGGTGTTATTAACATGATCACGGGAGAGTCCATTGTGGCAAGATGCAACACCTAGACGGGAAAGAACTCAATTTGGGAGCTTGATCATGAGGATGAGAACTCACCGAAGCACCCTCGTGTGGAGGATGTGATTTACTTCACCAAGGATGATGCTCGGGGGATCCAATATCCGCATGATGATGCCCTCAAAGTCAAGTTAGTGAAAAATGACTTCAAGGTAAAGCGGATTTTGGTTGACTCTAAAAGCTCGGCTAATATTATCTTCTTGGAGGCGTTCGAGTGGATAGAGCTTGAGAGGAAGGACCTACACTTGGTCGATGTCCCCCTAGTCCACTTTAACGGAGAAGTGGTGTGGCCCCTAGGCCGAGTGAGAGTTCCAGTAATAGCGGGCTCGACACCGAACTTAGTACGCTTCAATCACGAATTTCTAGTGGTCGTGATCCCCTTGCCCTATAATGCCATTCTGGGTTGGCCTATCTTGCACGCCCTCCGAACAGTAGTGTCGACCTACTATCTGTTGATGAAGTTTCTAACAGACTGTGGAGTGGGGTCGTGCGAGATGATCGACTCGAGTCTCACAAGTGCTATGTGGATGCACTAAAGGGAAAAGAAAAGCAGGCTATCAACATCAACTTGGAGCCGCCTCCGGAGAATGGCGACGAGAGAGCTCACCTCATGGAGGACACCATCCTAGTGTCGGTCTCGAATACCGACCCCGAGAAGATGGTGCAAATCAGAGCTCACCACACAAAACCACTACGCTCTGAGCTGGTAAGTTTTTTAATTAAAAATATAGATGCATTTGCTTGGTTGGCAGTAGAAATGCTCGGCATAGACTCCTCTATCATAAATCATAGGCTAAATGTTGACCCTTTAGTCAGACCAATCTAGTAGAGGAAGAGGAACCTCGCCCAAGAGCATTAGAGGATAGTAGATGAGGAGGTCGGGAAGCTCCTCGTAGCAGACTTTGTTAGAGAGGTCCAATACCTGAGTTGGACTGCCAACCTAGTGCTCATAAAGAAAGCCAATAGCAAGTGGCGCATGTGCATTGACTATATTGACCTTAACCGAGCTTGCCCAAAGGATAGGTTCCCACTCCCTAGGATTGACCGCTTGGTAGATGTGACCTCAGGGTTCGAGTTATTGAGTTTTATGGATGCATACTTGAGCTACAACCAAATCTAGGGATCCGACCGATAAAGAAAAAACTACTTTTGTAACTAAAATGGGTTTATACTATTATAAAGTTATGCCCTTTGGTTTAAAAAACGTTGGAGTGACCTACCAGCACCTTGTAAACAAAGTTTGTTTTGGTTTAATTGGAAATAAAATTGAGGCTTATGTTGATCATATGGTTGTGAAAACTCAATTTTCAAATTCTTTAATTTCCGATCTTAATTATGTTTTTGACATTCTAAGAAAATACAACATGGAACTCAACCTGAACAAGTGTTTCTTTAGGGTCTCATCGGGTAAGTTCCTCGGGTACATAGTGAACCAATGTGGCATCGAATCCAACTCACATTTGATGAGCTCAAGAGGTACCTTATTTTGCCACATTTGTTAATTAGGTTGGAACCTAGGGATGAGCTCAAACTCTACATCTCTATGAGTCACAAGGTAGTTAGCTCGGTCCTAATTCACGAGGTTGACAGAATGCAATGACCTGTCTACTACGTGAGTAAAGTCTTGCATGCTGGGGAGAACAGGTACCCGAACATTGAGAAGTTGGCCTTTTCGCTAGTGCTACCAGCCCGTAAGTTGCGCCCTTACTTTCAGGCCCATACCACCATGGTCTTAACCAATCGACCCTTGAGGCAAGCCCTCCAGAAGCCTGAGGTCTCAAGTAGGCTAACAAAATTGGCCATTGAGCTCAGTGAGTATGACATCCAGTTTGAGTTGTGCCCAATGATTAAGCCACAAGTCTTGGTTGACTCTATTGCCAAGTACACGTTCAACACGTCAACCCCTAAAGTTGTCAAACCAGTGACCACCTCGGAGGCATCAACCAATGCAGCACCCACCTCGACATGGGACGAGGAGCCCTGAATCCTCCATGTAAATGTTTCATCCAACCAGCGCGAAAGCAAAGATAGGTTGATCCTCTATGGACCTAGCGAGGTGTAGTTGGAGTATGCTCTTCAGTTCACGTTCCAAGCATCAAACAATGAAGCTGAGTACGATGCATTGATAGCTAGGCTATTGCTGGTGAAGGAGGCCAGCGTGAAACATCTCGTGGTGTGCAGCGACTCGTAGCTAGTGGTGAACCAAGTGAATGGGTAGTATGAGGCCTGAGATCCCGCCATGTTGGCCTACCTGGCCAAGGTTAGAGAGCCCCTACCCAACATTCACTCTTGGTACATCCACCAAGTGTCAAAGTTCAAAAACACTGAAGTCAATACACTCTCAAAGGTGATCGGTGCAATGGATACTACAAAGAAGACATGCTACATTGAAGACCTGCTGCGACCTAGAATAGAGAGGGTGGCAGAAGAGGTCGCTCCTGTTTTGGCTATAGAGCTGAGTTGGATGGATTCGCTCATTGACTATCTAAGTCATGGGACCCTACCTAGAGAGTGCAATGCAGCTCGGAGGGTAGAGCAACAATCAATTCACTATGTAATCATTAGCGAGCAATTGTATCGCAGGTCGTTCATGCTCCCCTACGTGCATTACTTGCACCTAGCTAAAGCGAGCCAGGTGCTAAGCAAGATCCACGAAGGCCTCTGTAGAGGACACTTGGGGGTAGGGCGCTCGCCCAAAAAGCGTTACAACAGGGCTACTACTGGCCCACGATGAAGTGTGACAAATGCCAACAGCATGCTAACACAACAGACCAACCCGCCGCCAACCAGAGGTACCTTACCAGCTTATGCCCATTCACACAGTGTGGGATAGATATTGTTAGTCCCTTCCTACCTGCAACCGAGTAGAGGAGGTTCTTGGTTGTCATGGTTGACTACTTTACAAAGTGGGTGGAAGCTGAGTTGATGGTGCCCATCACAGTTCGAAACATGTAGAACTTTTTCTAGAAGAACATCGTCTACAGATTTAGACTCCCCAAGGTGTTGATATCAGACAACAAGAAGCAGTTTGAAGACATAAAATTTCTAAATATGGTTTCACTGAGATGGGACACCAACAAAATTTCACTATAGTGTCTCACCCTCAGGAAAATGGTATGGTGGAAGTAACGAATAGGGTGATACTCCACAAACTCAAAGCTCGACTCTCCTGAACTAAGGGTTTGTGGGTGGACAAGCTACCTAGTGTCTTTTGGGCCTACCGAACTACAATCAAGACGGTGACCGGTAGGACTCTTTTCAACCTAATGTACGGGATAGAGGGTGTCATCCCAACCGAGGTTGAGGTGCCAACCTTGCGGTCTGAGACGTATGATGAGGAGGCTAACGAGGATGAGCTACAAACTAACCTTGACCTGGTGGAAGAAGTCCGTGACCTACCCTATATCTGGATCGAGCTCGAAGTCTTGACATACAGTGTATATACATGTGGGGTCCAAGAAAAGAGGTAAGAAAGTTAGACATTCTGGGGATCGTTTGCCTCAACACCCTCCACACCGGCATTAGATCCGTCATCTGCACCGTCACCGACCACATCGACCTCATCCTTCTCCTCGGAGTGAGGCTCTTGATCAACTTGACCCATCATCTTGTCAGTGCAAGCCGAGGACTTTGATTTACTAAGGTTGAACTTTGGGCACACTGAGGCCACTAGCATTCGACACAGTTTGAATCTTTGACGAAAAGAGTCAGACTGAACACCTCCCTTTCCTTCAAGAAGCCAGGCAAAGTCTTGAACTCATCAACTGCAGGAACCTCGGTAGCATGGACGTCGTTGAGGAACTTCGGTCGTTGATTGGTGAGCTCGACTTCTTTCTCTTACAACTTCTATTCCTTGAGCCCATGCTCCTTGGTCAGCTTCTCAACCTCCCTCGTCAGGTCTGCAATGCAAATCCGCTCCTCCACGAGCTTGTCCTTTAGGTCGCCAATGAGACGGACAACCCACTCAATTCAGGACCTATACTCTATCGCTTCCTCCTCGGCAGTTTGGACCCTCGCCAAACTTCCCTCAGCATGCCCCCAACAAGGAATGTGCCAAAGTGTTCGCCTATAAAAGAGAAAAAAGGGAAATAAGTTTAGAATGGAGATCGTAAAGAATACAATGGAAGGTCGGGAAGATATTACCATTAGGTAATGCATAAGCTTTCCACCAAGCTCATTGGGATGTGATTTGAGAAGCCTATGACCTCTTTGAGAAAGACAACCTCCTTGCTCTTCACTAGGGCGGTCCAGAAGTCCATGATGGTGTGCCTCTCCTCAGGATCAGTTTCGACGTTCGAACCATAGGTCGCCTCAATCTTGGATGGTGGAAGGGGTTCCTCAGATGTACGGGTGGCCTCGGGCTCTAGCGAGGTCCTTTTTAGCTTGTCTTCCTCAACCAAGTCAACTACCGGTACGACCTCAACAACACTTCACATGACAGTTTTTGGAGCACCGACTTGAGGTGCCTCTTGGTGAGCCACCTTCCTCTTCTTCCTTTTTCATAGACTGGAACAACCCGAAAGTTGGCATACCCAACATGTTTCCTACATGAGAAATCTATGGGTGAGATGAACTATAAAAAAATGAGAGAAAGAAAAGAAGGGAAATGCCCAAGGCTCAAATGACGACCTACCCAGAGGGCTCAGCCCAGCCTAGATCAACTTCTCCTCAACCAAATACTCACTCAACATTGACTTCCGGTCCACTAGGACTTACACCCTCACCTACATCCGTTTACTCAGAGTTTCCTCCCTCGTGTCCCCCATTCCCTCTCTATAAGTTGTCAAGAACGACCATCTGCCATTTCGGTTAATGAAGAAATACCTCCTCTTCCAGGCCGATACTTTGGAGGGTAAGTCGCTCAGCATCTTACACACAGGGCGGTAAGACAAGTAATAACTATACATCCCAGGAGTACTTGAAGGATTTTTCCTTATATGGCATATGTTGGCAAAGGTCTTAAGATCTAGGGGGAAGCTGTCGAGGTGACAGAAGGAGATGGTGCCGACCAAGGTCCTAATAGAGTTGGGGCAAAGCTGATCTAAGCTAATGTAATAATAGTTCAGCACCTCGGGAATAAGTAGATGAAAGGGGAATTGAAGACCTGCTTTCAGGGCCTCCTAGAAGACAACGACTTGGTCTTTCTCGTGCTCCCACGGTACTGCCCAAGGGGAAGGTAATATCTGAATTGATTCGGAACCCTATATCAGGCATTGAGCTTGTAGATCTTCTCAACAGAGAGCTTAGTGGGACTGAACTAGTTTGGTGCTTGAACCCTATAGGAAGATGAGACCCTCTTGTGAGAACCTCGTCGGTCTTGAGTTGAGGTCCCTCCCTCGGCCTAGAAGGATGGACCCCTTTCTTCCCTAGACTAACTATCAGAGATTATGAACAAAACATAACTAAGGGAGATGACTCACCTAGGACAAATAAAGTGACCTCGTCGACAACACCAATAACTCTAAAAACGTCGAGCTCCGTGATCTCACCAGAACTTCAAAGATAGGGACAAGAGAAATGGCCCCCCAAGAGTCCTATTTATAGACGGATGAGCTGAACTATGGACGGTTGAGATTAGATGGATCCAACGGTTCATAAGGACGTGACGGTTCGTATTTTGAGGAGAAATCGGTTTAGCGCGCTTTTGACGTCCACGCATCCCCGGTATGCTACCTTGTACCTAAGCTTGATTGATTGAACCAACCTGATCCCAAGCCATTGGTTGGGCCACAATTGAGGACAAAACTCAAACCAAATCACCTCGGGTTAAGACTACTCCCTCGCTGGACTTATCACATCAGATTTGGGAGTGGGGGGCAATTGATGAGGGGTAATTTGGTCTTCCAATGATATCACGACACGTGGCATTGCAGAGCAACGAAGTGACACCTTGGCACCATGTAAGTGGACCCCAGGAGCACCTCGGACACTTCACAACTGCATTGATGACCTTGAGACCACCCTAGTAGGTCGAACTACGAATAACTAGGCAAGACCTCAGGTCGGTGTAAGAGGTGATTTTCTTCCATCGATCTACCTGACTCTCGTTAGCGACTTGCCTAATGTGCCGAGCGACCTCCCCCTTAAGCGGACTATCACATCCGAATTCCTTACGATTGCAACACCACGTTGGAAGAGCTGGTTATCACCCTGCCCGCTTCGAGCGGGATTGGATAAACATTACATGCTAACATGGAGTCCACCTCCAGGCATGAAACCACCTCCGAACCAGATGGGGCGGAGACCTCGGATGCATTTTATGAGGCTCACGGTAGCTCGCCTATATAGGCGCCTAACCTCCAACCTTGTAAGGTATGCGTAATTTAACTCTCACAATTCACTAGCTCTTTAATTCTTTCGCTTTTAGCTCTCTCAAAGCTGTTCGCTAATTTAAACATCGAATTACCCACCCGGGTAAAGCAACCAGGACACTCTAATTATCGATTTTTTGCAATTCGACTAGACAACCTACTCAATCTGGCGTCCAAACTATTTGTCAGCACCAAATCGGGCACCATCTGGTGGATATGGATTTGCTAGACATGCATAGTCCTTTTGCGAACCAACCTGCATGCGCAAATGTGGATTCTCATTTCAATCCGGAATGATCCAATGCTGATATCTATATCGGGTTCTCCGGTCAGAGATGCTATCTGTTTATCCGGATATGACTGGATACACTATTAATCCGACCCGTTTCGTACCCAGTCCAACCTGGCTTGCAGTCCAAGGTGCTTTATTTTATTTTCGGGGAACCGCTAATAAAGCAATTGGAATCTGTCTGTCTTTTATTCTCCGGGCAAAGATGTAGCCTTCCTTTATCAAAGGTTTGTGAAATAATTGAAGAACTCATCATATGTTTTGATCCCACTATGTTTCATACTCTCCTAGTCCAACTCTATCTCAAGCTAATCTGATCTTCATCAGGAGTCAGGACTACCTGAAAAAGCTAATGTAACTCACTAATTCAATGATGGAGGCCCTCAGTTTCGCAAGTTGCCCATGTAAGAAAAACGGGGGAGGGGTTGAACAATTTGGACTCCTCTGAATTCTTACATCTTACCTGGGTTTGTGCTAAGGATTTTGCTGGTTTGGGCTTGGGGTAGTCTTAACCCGGCCCAACCCGACTATATTGCACATTGAACAGTGTTATCGAGATGCTTTCATGACCGTCGGATCCCTTACATTGTTAAAAGGATAAAAGTCATATAAAGACAAAAGAAAATCCAATTACGGACCCACTTTATCTTACTGTAATAAAATAGGAATCGGATCTGACACGCAGATCGAACCCTGTATTCCTCTACCTTCTTACGGTCTTAACGCAGGCACGTAATTGCTTTCTCTTTTTGGATTGAATTACGGAAATCGCCCTTCTCCTGTCCCTTGCATTACATCTCTCCACTGAAAGAGAGGCAGGGTTATTTTGATTATTTACCTTGACGACCCTCCGTCTCCGATTAGTAAACCCGTAAGCTAGGGCACGAGTCGTCAGAAGATAACCGCAGTACGGTAAATCGTCTCGTAAAAGACAAGTAATTACTTTGCGTGAAATCATGCGGTAGTACGGTAAATCGTCACTTTCGATGAATCTCATACCGTCTAAAGCCTGTGATAGACATAGTAGATATGATCATATGATTATACCCAATCAAAGAGACCGCTTTATGCGTATGCATTCCGTTTGCGATGCGTGTAATCGGCGACTCCAATTTTGGTATATACAGTATACGAAGTATTTTACTCTTTTACTCTCATCCTCCAAAATACAGACATTTATGACGTGTCAGTTAAAGCGTAGAAAGTGGGCAACGAGCTTGCTCTCGTTGTAAGCAGCTCCCACGTTCATCCTTCCTTGTCAGTGCAATTCGACAACAAACAACTCACGAACATGTACTATACCAAAAAATGAGAGCAGACTCGTTGTATCACCACTCATAACTTCGTAACAAGATTACTCTCGACAGCTCTTAAGCGCGGGGTCCACATTTCATCTGATCGATGGGTCTAGACTAGTGTGGTGGCCCAACACATGAGTCAACAAGTACCGTTTAAACAGGTGATCCAACGATCAGTGGCCGAAATTGATTAATCAGCGAAGCAATGTGTCAGAAGGGGTCTTTGGTTATTTTACAAAAAAATTAAGGACGTATTCAGAGTTTCATTACTTGTAATGTATAGAAAATGAATTAATAAAAATGGTTCTGCAGTGCTTCTGCTCATTCCATGCTTCCATCATTCCATGCCCTCGGAACATAACAAATTGCAGGTCAATTTGCGGGAAAACCATGCACGGGAAGAACAAACACACCCGCCTTTATTTTAACAAAAGCCCAATATTTCTCCCGAAATTACACGTTTACCCACTCTTTAACTCTCAAAATTCTCTTCAGCTCTAAAGGCCGAAAGACACTACAGACTTCAGATCTCTGCTTCTCCGTTTCTCCGTTGCAGTTGCAGAACCAAAAACAGAAAAATGGCGAATACTAATTTCGCCTTTATACATTTCGTTCTTTACCTTCCTCTTCTCCATTTTGCATATTCTCAGGCCTTTTCAAATCCTGATTATGAAGCTCTAATGGCGTTCAAAACAGCTTCAGATACGTCCAACAGGCTTAGTAGCTGGAACCAGACCGCCGATCCATGCACCTGGTACGGCGTTTCGTGCCTCCAGAACCGCACTTCTCGTCTCGTTCTCGAAGGACTAGATCTTCATGGCAGTTTCGACCCGTTAACCAAACTGAACCAGCTCCGCGTCTTAAGTCTCAAGAGGAACCGCCTCTCTGGCCCTATCCCCGACCTCTCTAACCTCACTGCGCTCAAACTTCTTTTCCTCTCCTACAACGAGTTCTCTGGAGATTTCCCAGCCTCCGTACCCTCGCTTTTCCGCCTTTACCGTCTCGATCTGTCTTACAACAATCTCTCCGGTCAAATTCCAGCTACCGTCAACCGTCTTACGCACCTTCTCACTCTCCGGCTCGAAGAGAACCTGTTTTCCGGTGGAATTTCCAGTTTGGACCTCCCGAATCTTCAAGACTTCAATGTTTCTGGAAACCGCCTCACTGGACCCATACCCAAGTCCTTGTCCGGTTTCCCGGAAGCCGCTTTTGCGCGGAATCCGGTTCTGTGCGGGTCACCGTTACCGAGCTGTAAGAACATTGTGAGCGACCCAAGCAAGCCTGGATCTGAAGGAGCGGTGGCGTCGCCAGTAAGTCCTCTAGACGGAAGTCAGGGAGTAGTTTCATCGTCGCCTAGCTCGAAACCGGAGGTAATGGAGTCCAGTACTACGGCAAATGATCGCCACAATGGAACCGGGAGGATGAGTATACTCGCCGTGGTAGCCATTATACTCGGCGACATTTTGGTGCTCGTGCTCGTCTCATTCCTGTTATACTGCTACTTCTGGAGAAATTATGCGGTAAAAATGCGAGACGGCAAAGGGTCCCAATTACTAGAGAGCGAAAAAATCGTATACTCGTCGAGCCCGTACCCTTCGCAAGGCGGATTTGAGAGAGGCAAAATGGTTTTC
The DNA here is from genome assembly GCF_055504915.1 of Nelumbo nucifera. Taxonomy (NCBI): domain Eukaryota; kingdom Viridiplantae; phylum Streptophyta; class Magnoliopsida; order Proteales; family Nelumbonaceae; genus Nelumbo; species Nelumbo nucifera. Next base: position 24,141,610 of record NC_142651.1, on the reverse strand, counting down.
TTCGAGGGCGTAAAGCGGTTTGAGCTGGAGGATTTGCTCAGAGCTTCTGCAGAAATGTTGGGGAAGGGTGGTTTCGGAACGGCGTACAAGGCAATTCTGAGTGACGGTAACGTGGTCGCCGTTAAACGGCTTAAAGAGATTCAAGTTGGAGGCAAACGTGAGTTCGAACAGCACATGGAGATATTGGGACGGTTACGGCACCCCAACGTCGTTAGCTTGAAGGCTTATTACTATGCTAGAGACGAGAAGTTGCTTGTCTACGAATACATGCCGAACGGAAACTTGTACTGGCTCCTCCACGGTAAGTCAAATTCCTCCTATTCAAGAGCAGTTTACCGTTAAACTCCAAATTATACTGGTTTTCCAACAGTTAAAATTTCTCGTAATACTGAATAACGAGGACGTCGAGGAGAATCCATCCCTCACCTTCGTCTGTTCGTTCCTTTTTTAACTGGTATGGTTTCCGAGACAGGAAACCGGCTCCTCCAATCTCCACCATTGTGGTAAAAAACGGAATGATGACGACTGTTATTACAATTTACTCGTATGATTATTTTTAGCCATTTGAAACAGAGAAGTGTACGTGTGATACGTTGATCGGATGGTTTAATTTAGAACTGCCTTGGCCTGGAAACCCCGAACCCATCACTCTGATTTTGTTTGTAATTTGGCTTTGGTGACATGAGAATTGACAGTGGATTGGAAAGTATCTGGACCTACCAATTAATGATGGTCTCCAACTTCAAACTAACAGAAAATCAACAGTCGTCCTAATTTTAGCAGATAACACTGTTTGTTCATGGTTTTTTTTTTTTTGGTAAAATTTGTTCACGGTATTTTGGATCTAGGGGATTTCCTCAATCCATATTGGAGAGTATCTGGAGTCACCTTGTTGTCACTTGTCACCATTTAGTTGCAGAGATGTAGAAGATAGTAGGGTCCTTCTTGGAGAATGTCTTTTGGCTTTTCTTCCACTTCACTCTTATTTGCAGGGTTAATGAACTAATTAATGGAGTTTAATTAAAGAGTCCATCAGATCAGTGGCTATTGGTATTTAGCTATTATTATTCAACTGCATTTATGCATTCTATGTCAGGTAACCGGGGCCCGGGCCGAACCCCACTAGACTGGACAACGAGGTTGAGGATCGCAGCCGGAGCGGCTCGTGGCATCGCCTATATCCATCACTTTTGCCGTTCGCCGAGAATCTCACACGGTAACATAAAGTCGACTAACATTCTGCTCGACAAGACCGGGAACGCCCGAGTTACTGACTTTGGTCTGTCCATCTTCGCCTCTCCAACTGCCTCGGCAAGATCCAACGGCTACCGTGCTCCCGAGGCATCATCCGACAGTCGGAAGTGCTCGCAGAAGGCTGACGTGTATGCCTTTGGTGTTCTTCTGCTGGAGTTGCTCACTGGCAAATGTCCGTTGGTTGTGGATAATGGCGGGGCGGGAGTTGGTTGTGGCGTGGTCGTTGATCTACCGAGGTGGGTCCAGTCTGTGGTAAGGGAGGAATGGACGGCGGAGGTGTTCGATTTGGAGCTGATACGGTATAAAGACATTGAGGAGGAGATGGTGGGTTTACTCCAGATCGCCATGTCATGCACTTCTAATTCCCCGGATCAACGGCCCAAGATGAGTCATGTGGTGAAGATGATAGAAGAGATAAGGGGAGTAGATTTTTCACCCTCGCATGAGTCATTTGACTCGGTGTCCGACTCGCCTTCCGTGTCAGTATCAGACGACACGGCAACGAGTCATTAATTGCTGATTAGACATAAATAATTAAATACTGACCGTGTTAGGGATAATCAAGTAATTATCATCCCTAATGACTTGGAATGTACCTTTTATTTTGTTGTCTTTTTTTTTCCTTAATTTTAATTTAATTTGTTAACGCGATTGACGGAATATGTTTGTAAAATACGGCCTCCATTAGTTGTGTGGGGTTTGTTTGGTTTATATTTTATAGTTGTTTGAGTGAGACTGATGAGGTACCTGGGGAGTGTTTGGTCTGGCTACTACATGCAAATGAATCTAATACATTTTACTTTTATAGCATTTAGAGGCGCTAAGTTCATCATTTAATGTCACACCAACTTGCCATGTGACCAATGCTCAAAGTATTAAAAGTCACCAGCGACTCTATGACCCACAAATATGAGACTGGGCTGTGTTTTGGCCACCAAGGCTTGTAAATGCCAAGAACCACATGTATACATGTATGAACCTCTTCTGTATATAATATTTATATCTATTTCAGATGAATGAATGTCAGCATCTGTTTTTGTGGGGGAAAAAATAAGTGAGAAAATTGAAATTTGATGGTTTTTTTGCTGTAATATTTTATTATCCTTTTAATTTTAGTAGAATCCCCATTTTAGATACGTGGCTTTCTATTAATTCAGAAAATAGCATTTTAGAAGTGGTTTGATCTTATTTTTAAATAGAATTCAAATCATTTAAAAATTTGAGAATAGTTAACCACGTAGTTTCAAGTTTAACCACATGTGAAACCACTCTTTCAAAAGTGAGGGTAGTTAAATAAAAAAAAATTAACTGACGGTTTCTCATCTTTATAAAAAATAAAACTTAATTTAATATTTAATTAATAAAATGTGGATATTAAATAGAACTGATAAGCATACATGAATAAAAAGAATATATCGGATTTCAAAAAAATAAAAAGAATATATCAAAATATTAACCTGTACTTAATACGGGATCATGCCTATATGCCTAATTTAAATCAAAACAGAGTAGGTGGCGAAAGTTTTTGCATATTTTGATTTCAACTTTTTATAGAGAAACAAGCACAGCCCAAGAGACTATAAGTAGGGGAAAGCAACAAGTTCAGCATGTAGAAATAATTGCCAACTTTACAAGGATATATGTTCATTGTATTGATTTGGACAGCGTTAGGAAGAGCAATCTCTTAGAAAGCTCTTCAGTGATAATGAAAATCAGATGGAGTTAGTCAGGCTAATGTTTTATCCATGAAACATGATTTAGCGTCTCCACATTGCAGACGCTCCCGTTTTAAATCTTCAAACGAAGACATCTCCCAAAATACGAGGAAAGATTATTAACCCAACAGTGTTAGCTAGCTAGTAAATGAATTGACTACTTGACCAGTCACGATTTAGTCCAGTGAGTAGTAAATGAGTTGGCTCCAATAGTTCTAGGTCATAGTCATCATACAACCCTTACCCCAAATTATATGCGTCAGCTACATAAATTCTGTTTGTCCATTCCTTCCTGTTTAATGCGGTATTCATTGTTAAAAAATGAGACACCATGATACATAGAGAATTTACAGGCCACTTGATGTATTTATGGAGTTCTTCCTCTCTTTTAGTGCCACCGGAAGGAAGGGGTCAGGAGAAGGGGGGAGTTGGTGGTGAGAGGGGGGTTCCCAGTTCACACTAGGAGACAAAGAAGTGTGATTTTGTCCCATTTGTAGAATCACATGTAGACTGTTTGGACCATAGCGCAGCTCACCATCCCTATCGTCACCTCAACCACCAATGTCATTTCTTTATATATTAAATAATTTTCCAACTTTTCTGTTGATTTCTTTACTTGGACAACAAACCAGAGTTTGTTGTAATCCATATATGGACATTGCAAGCTCTGAATTGAGGGGCTCGACCTCTGTTTGGAAATCGACTTATAACAATTGGAATAGATATCTTTTTCCCACAATTGTTCATATAAATATTAGATAATGCATTATTTTCCACAACCATTTTATGTGGGAAAATGCATATTTTTTCCGCACAACTGTGAAAATCAATAAATCATAAAATGGTACAGAAAATACATTTTGGGAGTATTTACTATTTAGGCGTCTGTTTGACATCAACGCCGTTGCTCTAGAAACGGTGACACATCAGCATCATATAGGAAAAAACGGTATTCCAGGAAATGCCAATTTATTTGAAATCGTTTTTCTATAAAAAGTGGTACAAATCGAGAAGGCATAGGTTGGAACGTCAAAGTTGACGTTTTCTCAAATTGCAACTCATTGCTGCTAACGAGAATGTTATGGTAGTGACGTGGATTTCCTATAGTGAATATCAGTGCTGTGCTGAAAATAAATATGGAGCACTAGTGTCAAATAGAAAGTGTTGTTGCTCCAAAAAACACCCTACCTAGCAACAATGTTTCCAAACAGAAAAAAAAGACATCATTTTCTAAAAAAACGATGCTTTCAATTCACACATCTGCAGCATCGACGCCAAACATATACTAGATTTTTAACATTGAAAGTGTCAACAGTGACATATTATTTTATTATTGATATACATTTTTCTTTACAGTGCTGTTCATAAATCAAAGAAATTGCCTATATTTTGCAATAAACTAAATGTTGAAACATCAATAAAATAATAAAAAGATAAATAGAAGAGAAAACATTAAAGTAAAATTGGCCCAACAATTGGCTTCTTCAAAACTGGATCCCGTATAACTTTGGTTGGTTTTAAAACCATAACTTGAAGTTATCAGGAAGTTTCACATTTTGTATTAAAACATCGATCAGGACAAATTTGAGCTCCATTTCTGCATCCTCCGTTTTTATCTAGTTTATCTTCTAGTGGCACATTTGATTCTTTAATAGTCATGTTGTAAGGTACATGAATTCAATTAACACATGCTGACATGTAGGTTTTGGATCTAGTACCGTGGTACGCAGTGATCCAACCCCACGAGATTCATAGGGCAAAGAAATTCTGGTCCTGGCCTTTGAATTCTAACCACCGTATTCATTGTAAATAAAGAGAGTAATTTTCCTCCTCTCCTTTCTTAGAATTTATCTTTTTTTTTTTTTTACATGTCTTTATTTACATTTCTATCATTAATTTTGCTGGTGTGAGCTTGTCTTACATTGTCTTGATAAAGGAGCAGGGTTGTGTGAGATTGACAACCAATTCTAAAATTTTTGCAAACTCTCGTAGTCATAAATTTTAAAACGGGATTCATGCATGTAGCCAATTCAATATAATTTATGGATTTAAGAGATAGGTTATCCCATTGTATGCCCCATGGAGCCAAAACATTAAAAAAAGAAAAAGAGAAAAATATATAATTTAGACAAGGCTTAGATGATGATATGCACATTTTCATCAATGAGGCGAGATTTATTATGACATGTCTGTTTTTGTTCACCTATCTTTGGGAGGATTTATATATATATATATATATAGGGGATAGTCCATTCTCCAACTCATAATCACCTTTCAATCCAGATGCAAGTAAGGATAGCAATTTTCTCTATCCCCGACGGGAATTAATCTTCCCCAATTCCATCGGGTTGGGGATGGGGACAAAAATTAATAGAATCCCCGATTGGGATCGGGGTCGGGAATGGGGATTGAGGTCCCCGCTTTTCCCTTGACCCCGATTATATATATATATATATATTAAAACATATTTAAAACATTATTTATAATTTAAATTTTTTATTTATTTTAAATAAATTTATTTTTTCAAAAAATACTATTATCTAAAAAAATTTTAGGAATTCGGGTCTGCAGGGAACCCATCCCCATCAGGGATCAGGGATGGAGGAAAAATTTTATCCCCGACGGGGATTGGGGACGAGGATGGGGGGGGGGTTAATTTCAGAATCGGGGTTCCCGTTGCCATTCCTAGGTGCAAGCGGGATTTGATCCAAAGTTCCGCTACAACCAAGAGGATACCTTACCAACCATAACTTTATTTCGTGAGCTTCTTATAGAAACTCGTAAACATTTGTATAGTTATGGGGATGAACAATATCATCCTAAAAGTTATTTCAAACTTTATTTTTTAAGATTTCTAATTAAAACTTAAATTTTTAAAATAGGGCAATTTGTTGACCGAAGTTTCTGAGCATTGCTGAAACTTCTCCTGAAGTTTAGTTTAGTAAGTGCAATCACTTCCTCTGAACTTTATGATACAATTGTAAATAGATCCCATTTGTTAGAATCCTCTAACAATAGCCATGAAAATGTCCAAAATACCCATAAAGTTAATAATGAGACTGATTTCTATGAAAAATAAAAAAAAATAGAAACTTTATGAACAATAATAAAAAAAGAGAAATTAAAATTACAATTTTACCTTTGAGTGATTGATATGAAGGGAAAATTTAGAAAATAAATTAATTTCAGAAAATATATTGAAAGGGTTTGAGGTAGTGTTTCATATAACGAAAAAATTTAGAAAATAATCATTTTTGCCAAAAATAACTTCATAAATATTTTAAATATTCTCATGACTCTTTTTAGAAGATTCAATGGAAAGGGGTCTACATAAAAATATATAATAAAATTCAGGGGAGGTAATTGTAATTGCGAAAGGAGGTTTCAGCAACAAACAGAAATTTCAAGAGAAGTTTCAGCAATTTACTCTTTGAAATAAGATTCGAGCAATTAAGAATATAATTTTAGTATCTTATATATACTGCTTATTAAATAAAGCAACCTCCCAATATTTATCTAAACTGCAGAACCAATTGAGCAGGGTTGAAGGTGGAATGAAGTGCGTTTCTTGCTTGAAATTTTAGGTAAGGTGGGCTATGTCTTCTCCCGTAATTCACTTCCCTTTTGATAAGGGTTGATAAATAAATTATAAGGTTGGCAAGAAACAACAGACATGGTAGTTAGTAGAAAACTTACTTGTGCCAACCATCACCCATGTCACATCTCTAAAATAACTCCACGTGTCTCCCCCCTTCATGTAACTTTTACATGTACATGCAGTAGTACTGTACCTTCTCTTCCGGTATTTGTATGTATTAACAATCAATAATTGATTTCTTGAGGTAAAAACAAGTAACAATTGTTTGATAATTGGTTTCGAAGCTAATTAATTCCGTGGTAAGAGATGTTGCATAGCCCATCCCCATCGTTAAAACCCTCTCACGGTGGCAACAGGAATAGATCCTGCTTCCCCGCTATGCCATGGTTGTAGATGAACCAACTTGGCAAAAAAGAATTGAGGTAGGTGAAAGATGGTACAAAATTTTCATTAGTTTTTTAGATGTAAAATTTGAGCTGCCAATAAATGCAAGAGACAATAATCACAAATTACAAACAAACAAATCAAAACTAGTATAAATTTTGCACTCCATCAAGATTTGAGCTGAAACCAAATTTAGTTATAAGAAAGTTTCTCTATTACCCGTTAATTGGATTCTTTGCTCCCCTAAACGCCGGGCAATACATTGGTGAGGCAAAGTTGAACAGGGAAATAGGTTTCATGTCCTAACCATTTTATTTGGTCATATCCCCCATAAACAGACAGGTTTATGTTGTTTAATATGTTATTTTGGACATATTGGGAGGCCCCGTTTTTATTTATTTACTTATTTTTTTTGGTTTTGATCTCATAACGGTCCTTCACATGCCGTGATCCTACCTCATACAAATACACAAGAAAATTTGCATTCCCTATGTATATGTTTGGCATCAATGTGGCAAATGTTAATGTATGGATTGGAAGCACCATTTCTGAAAAAATGATATATATATATATATATATATATATATATATATTGTTTGGAATTGTTGCTGTCAGGTAGGACACTTCGAGGAGCAACAACAGTTTTTTTTTGTTTGGTACCAATGCTCTAAGAAACAGTTTCAGCACTGGTACCCATTATCCAATGTCACATCACTGCCACCTCACATCCCTGTTGGCAGCAATGGCCTGCAACTCCAGGAAATGCCAAATTCTGTGTTGCTCCAAGCTATGCCTTCATGATTTTTAAGGTGTGACTTGAAGTACTGGTTTTTATAGAAAAATGGTTCCAAACAAACGCCTGTTTCCTGGAGCACCATTTTTTCTGACATAGCGCTGTTTTCTGGAGCAACAACAATAATGCCAAACATGTGCTATGTGAGAGGACCTTGATCAAGAGTTCGGGGAAAAATAGTTCATGTAGCGGGTCCCATATGATTGGGATAAGGCTTCGGTGATGAGAGGAGTTCGGATCTGCTTTTCACTCCAACTTTGCAGGCACATCCCATCATGTATGGAAAACATCTCCCATATTTATGTGATATTATTCATAAGAAATATTTTCAAATTAAACGAGCAGATCCCAATTCGAGAGGGCCTTCTCATTGAATCAAGTCAAGTAAAATTGGTTCCAATGGATTCGGTCGCACAACATATGTAAAGGGGGCAATTTTAATAATTAATGTTATTTTTTTATGTTTTAATTGGGTTCTACTATAATGCCAGAAAAACTTAAACCTCCCTTGGCTTTGTTAATAAATACTAAAACCTCCCTTCTTTCTTTAAAAAGGATTAAAACTTTCCTCGTCAAAAGTATTGAGGGGGTGTTCTTTTTTCGGATTTCGGGAGGGAGGGAAAGTTTGTTTATTTTTTAGATTTCAGATTTCGGATTTCAGAGTTCCCATTGATCAAGAATCTTATGTTCATTTTTTAGATTTATGTGGGGACTAGAGAGTTTATTTTCGTGGGTATCACTTACCCATCTTCTAGGTGGGTAAATAATTTTCCCACTTGGGGGGAAAGTTGCTAACATTTAAATGAGACAAAAACATCCATTTTAATAATGAATTTTTTTGGATAAAATAGTCACTAATTACCATATTTACCTAGGAAATAAAAGAACATGGGTAAATGCACTTACCCGGATAAATATTTCTCAAGAAAAATTTACCCAGATAATTGCATTTACCCGGATAAATAACTTACCAAACAACGAATGGGGCCTGAACATTATGTCTAACAGAGACATAAAAAGACAATTATACCATTGTGAGTTAAATGTTTTGTAATTTGTTAAATGATTTCTATTGGAACTCCAAACCAAATCGCTAACACGTTAGAAGATAAAATAAAGGGAAACAACCAAATTAAGAGTTACATACAATATTACAACTAGGCCTAATAAACGAGAAAACAAGATTATTAACTGTCATAGCAGAAGCTTGAGCATCATAAAAGTTCAATATCTCCATGGTGTCAAATATGAAGCTTTATTCATTAATTCAATGACAGACAAGCAATTAATCACCAAATGTTCTCACCTTCTGACTAGAAAAAAAAAGAGCAATGCATCAAACGGACATGAGTAACATAGTAGATTCACACGTCTCCAAAGCCTCCACCTTCTCTGCCAAAGCCTTAATGAACAAACCTGGCCTGTGGGTCAGTCACGACATATTGATATGAAACCAGATTCAAGAGCACCACACAAAAGAATTGAAACCAGATTCAAGAGAGTGTTTTCAATAAATAAGATGAAAGAATATTTGATGTCTTTTTTTACAGGGAATTACATGGATATAGGGCGATTCACTTGGCCGTTGTAACTATCAAAATTAACAAGCTAAGGTAATATGATAATGATTAACCACAACAGAATGAGCCTTGATTGCCACATATCACTGGAACTGTTATAATGTTGAGTTCACTTTTACCATTGGCTTTATCGTAACACAGGGCTAAAACAGAAAACCGTGGCCTTGGATCTACTGCAATAGCCCACCAAGAAGTCACCACTTCATCTAATTCAAAGTGGGGCCATTACAGCAAATCAAAGGCTTTGATTTATTTGTTAGCAAATGTGGGTTGGCGAATGTTGGGCACTCCTGGGTTGGGCCGTGTGTCATGATGGCCCAATAAGCTTTCAACCTCCAAGGTTTGTAACGCACCAAAGATAATCACCACTTCCATTAATGGAGGAACACCACAGTCATCAATATATAAAAGACTCTGTTTAACAGGTATAGAAACGACATTAAATTCTACAACGAGGTAGATAATATTTCAATTAGTTACACGTGGATCAGGTCCCTCCCCATTAAACATATCATGAATTGTCAAGAGCCACAGTTTTCAAAATATGCAAAATTTCATTCAAAGCACAAATGTCTCAAGAGACGGCGGGAGATATGAGAGATGGTAGTAGGGAGCTTATTTGGAGGGAGTGGGTGCTGCTGCCAAAAACAATGGTGGCAACTGCAATAGCAGGACTAGTTTGTTGGTAAGTAAAGTAGATCTTTTGTCGCTGTCGCTACTAAAAAAACACATTTTCTCTCATACACGGCTGAATACAGTAGAAAAATGCATTTAATGGTCTGATCAAGTTCTAAGATTGAACACCTGTTCCATTAAATAACATTCCAATCTTCAAATTCGTTTAGGGTTTCTTTAGTCGCTTCATTTCTTCATTGAAATCTATATTTTTGTGAGTTTTTTTTTTTCATTTTTCAATCTTTAAATTCTTGTTATTAAGGGCAAATCTATTAAAGTATCCCTTAGTTTTAGGAAATTGATTTCCTCTACTCCTACTGTTTAAAAATTGTTCTTATCTTAAATTACCCACAAGTTTTTTATAACAGTTGACTAAATCCTCCCCTATTGTTAGTATTTGTTAATTGAAAGATGGAAATGACTATTTTACTCATCATTCTTCTTTAAATTTTTAAAATGAAACTTTTGATTAAGCCTATTACATCTAAATAAGCTTATTGTTAACGGAAATGTAGGCACCAAACCTCATGCCCCATGCCTCCAATGGTTATCTCTTCCAGTTTTACTGTCAACAATGTTGAATGATAAGCATCAAATGACATTTGAAACCAGGAATGCAGTTCAAACTTGTAAGCAAAGCCCACAAATGCTCAAACCAAGAAAAACATAGAAAAGAAATTGAGAAGGTGTCAACAAATGCTTAAAGCAAGGTTTGGGATGATGATCTATTAATGGCGTTGCAGATCTGTAACGGTTAGAGGTGTTGTTGAAATTTTGGATATATTGAGTTATTTTTAAAATTTAAAAAATAATGGAGGACAAATTTGATAAATAAAAGGGTAATATTGGGATTTGAAAAATTCTATATGTTCAGTGATATTACATGTGAATGGATTGTGATGAAATGCTAATGGAAGATGAGGATTTAGTTAATTGTTAGAAAACCTATTGGTACTTTAAGGCAAATTTTAAATAGTATAGGTAGAATAAGTCAATTTACTAAAACTTAAGGGTACCTTGTTGTTAATCAATTTTGTTTTTTCTTTCTACAAAGAGATTTTCTTTCTTCAAAACCTCCCAAATTCCGTTGAAATATTTAACTACCTTGTTGATAGATCTCTTGTGCAATTGTCAAGAGCAGGGCCAAATCCCAATTTTTCAATTTTACTCCCCACTGAAAAGATATGGTATGTGCAACAAAAAAGCATCATTAGGATCAAAGATAAGGTGTTATTAAAACACAAAATGAGTTAACAGAGCATGAAATCATGGAGATAAAAGGGCTAGGAGTTTGTTCTCTTAACTGTTCTATAAGGTCATGAGACTTGTATTTGGCTTGCGTAAGGGATTTTGATGAACTAGGAGATGTAGTAGTGGAATACACTGACAACAATTTTTGTTTGATGAAATTAAAGACGAGCAAAAAGGGATTTTTGAAAAATTTCAGTCACATGCTATGTTACATATAAATAGAGATTAACAAACTATTAATGAAATGGAGGTCTTTATTCGGTGATGTCATCTGAGAAGGGAACTTTTAATCATTTTTCAAATTAAAGGTGGGGTCTTAGTATTTATAAGTAATTAATTTGAATGGAGTTTGACTATATATATTCTTAGTATTTATAAGTTTTTTTACCCTTATTTTTTTTTATATATATTCTTAGTTGAGTTTGACTATACTACCAACAATGTCAAAAAAACTTACGACCAATCAACCAACATCATCAAAGTAATAACCATGTAGTTTTCATCAAAATTCTTTTTCAATGGATTTTAATTGGTCAAAGCCTTTTCTAATATCATAGATTCTTCCTTATTAGTTATATTGAAATTAGGAATGCATGTGAATAAAATAGTTAAGTCAATAGTAAGCTAGTTAGTGATTGTAGTTGTTGAAATGAGAAAAAACAAATTTAATGAAGTTCATATGTGAATATGGAGAAAATTGGTTGAATCATGATAATTGTTCTTCTTTATATTTGCGTTTACTTTCTGGTTAACTTCCTTGATTTTAAGTATTTGTTTTGATGGAATGATAGTTTTTTTCATTAAAAGAGCTTGGATCTACTAGTAGAAAAATATTGCATGACATATCGTGGTTTTATCTACTGCTAAATAGAACCCTTCTACCTTATTCACATATCCACGACCAAAAAAAGACTGAATTTTAAGGTGTATTCTATAGGTAGATAAGAAAGTGGTAGGTGTACTCTATGCAGGGACCAATCCACACCATACCATAATCCAAAGTTGTTTTGAACTGTGGATAGACATGTGCGGACTGGACTAGTCCACCCCCATAGTGGCGTTCTGTAGGCGTGATGTGATCCACACCACACTTTGATCTATGTATCTGATATACAATTTATGAAGTAATCTACACAATCGATCATAAATGTATAATTTATATGATAAACAAATTGAAAAAAATTATTATTTAATTAATAAAAATATTAAAAAATAAGATTTAAATAAACAAAATAACAAATTTTTGCAAAATAGGAATATCATCAAACTATTTATGCAAAAAATAATCAATTGGTTCCTAGAATAGTTGTGGAAAATGCGTAGAGGAGAATTTTGGTGGAGAAGACTTTTCTTTGCGATAGAGCAAAGCGGCAAAGGAGAGCTTTGGCGGTGGAGAATGCCTACATAATGTTCAACGATAAAATACTGTAGAGTTGGGAGGATGTGTGTGATGCATAATATAAAAAAATGGAGTGTGAACCGACCCCTTCCATAAAAAATCAATATTGCCAATATTTTGGGGTATGGATAGGGCCGGTCTATGATATAGTGTGAACTAGTCCTATCCACGTCTAATCGAACATGTTCATCTTGTGGATGGACCATTCACAAATTCTTATTGAATTTAAGCAAGCTTATTATCATATAAAGTTGTACTATAAAATATACTTGCTTATATTCTAAATAATGTATGTTTTACATTTTTTATTTTTTTGCCTTCAATTTTAATTGCAAAACTAAAAATTAAAAAAATAGAACACACATATTCTCAAGAAAAAATATATATAAAAAGTCGTTCTTTCTACTCTCAAATGAAAACTCTAGTTTTAACCAATGTTCAAAATTTTGAAATAGTACACCTATTTTAGGGCATTTTTAAGAAACTCTTCTAGTAATTAAAGAATATAAAAATAGTTATCTATGAAATTTTGATAAATAACTAAGACAAATTGAAAGATCTATTGACAACAACTACAATTGAATATATTTTTATTTAAACATTCTAATTGAATTTTGTTCAAATGCAAATCGTTGCATATTCTCTTTCATCTTAGGCTTTATTTGGTTTTAGGTAAATAACTTACATGGATAAGTTCATTTATGTTTATTTATATTATTTTCTACCCAAATAAATTTTAATGTCTTCATTTTAGACGCTTCTACTTTTTTTTGTTTTTAATTTGTTTAAGGAACATTTTTTTTATCTTGTTAATTTTAGCATATTTCTTGTAAGCGAAAAAATAATCCATCTTGAAAAATGGTTGGAATTTTTAAGGTAAGTAGCTAAAAAACTTACCTGGGGGAAAGTAACACTACTATAGTTTTAACATTTAGGCCCAATCATTTTTTTTTTTATAAATGGAGGGAAAAATTGGTTAATGGGAAAGTTGTTCGAATTGACCAATAATAATGGGTGTTTGATTTTCATTAACGTTGGTTCATATGATAAATTGTTTTTCTGGTGAGTATTAAGTGATACATATCTCCCAAGAAGATAAATAACTTTCACACCTAGGGAAAAATTGTCAAAACATTATGAGGCAAAGTTTCATTTTTTAATAACAAAATTTTATAAGTAAAAATGGTATATTGTTTAAATTACTTGAAAACACATTTGATCAAAAGAAAATGGATAAATGCAATGCACTTACCCAGATAATGACTTACCAAAACCAAATAGTGCCTTATGTGGTCAAAAACATTAAAAAATTAGTTAATTTTCTCATTAACCAATTTATTCCCCTACATTTGAAAATAAATAATGCTTTAATCAAATTTAGCATTTCACTTATTTCCAACATTTATATATTTCTTTTTATCTATCAATAATCTTCTTTATTTTTCAATTTATTCAAAATCAAAATAATAATTAAATGTCATAATAAAAATAATAATTGATTATACTCTAATGTAGATCTTACATATTTTATTTTTTTACTTTAATCATCTCAAAAAATAATATCCAAATAATAATTCATTCACAAATACAAAACTTCTACATTATACATATACATATTTATTTTTAAAAAATATTAGACTTTCAAAATCCTTTAACAATAATAATAAATTATCATATCTTTATAAATAGTATAAATTTATTAGTTTCTATGAGGCAATTATAATGGTTTGACTCTAAAGATCCAAAAAAATAACAATGTTTGCAAAAGTCGTTAGTTTAAATATGTGGCAATTATCTAATTAAGAAAGAATATCTAAAAAGTAATTTTTTCTACTATTGTAAAGGAACTATTGAACCTAAAAGCTTAAGCTGTTAGACAAGGTCTTTAAAAAGGTTTTTATTCTTTAACGCACATCTTCATGCAAAAGGTTATTAAGCTTGAAGTATAAACAAACATGGACACACTTATACCTTGTGATAAAACTTAATTAATTATAATAAGAGATATGAAAATCAAATATTAGATAACTCAATAAAATAAGGTTTAATATCGGGTTAAAGAAATGTTTAACTTAAAAACTTAAGTTGTTAGGTCAGGTCTCTAAATAAGATTTTATTTAAATACAAAAAAAAAACTACCATCAATTTCTTAATTGAATTTATCATTTTTAAATTTTGTTATCATTTTCTTTTATCTCTTTATTAATAATTTTTTAATTTTTTTCACATTTTTGTTTAAAATCTTTATTAATACTTACATTAAGAAACGTTGATTTATTGTTATTAAATTAAAAAAAATCCATTGTCATTAAAAATTTTTTAATAAAACATTGTCATTTAAAAGTTATAATAAAGAAAATACATGCTTATATTGTAAATAGGTATATCTTTGTATTTTTTGTGGAAAAAAATACCTATTTCAATAAAATACAATCAAATACAAAATAAAAAAAACCCTTAAATTAAAAAACTTATTTAACAAATATGTATTTATCAATCTTTTCAAAAAAATAATATCTATAATATATTTCATTTCACTCGTAAATAATAGTCTTTTACTTTATTAATTTATTCATCCATTCTTAGAAAAGATTATAAACTTAAAAAAAAAGAAACATTTAAAAATGACTATAAATCCATATATTTTTAATATTATAAAATTTGTTTATACATATTAGCTACAATCTTTTTAGAAAAGTGTAAATAAAGACATGTACTTATCAATATTTTAAAAATAATAATATTTATACTATAATTATTTCCTATTTTTAAATAAAAGTCTTCTACTTTATAAATATATTAATCTGGTCTTAAAGAAAAAATTATAAATTTTAAAAGAATTGATCCTTTAATAATGATTACATACATCTTTATTATTATAATACTTTTTATTCAAACAAGTGGTTAATTATCTTTTAAAAAAAAGAGCAATTAAAATTGGTTTTTTTCACTGTTAAATAAGTTTTTTGACCTAGAAAATGAAAGAACATAGGTAATAAAAACTTTATGGTTTATATCTTTTTTAGGTTTTGAGAGAGGGCTAAGATACTTATTTTCGGTTTTTAGTATTATGTATGGTTAATAGAAAATTCATTTCTTTTTAATATCACACAAATGAGTAAATAACTTTTTCATTTGAGAGAAAAAATTGTCAAAAACTTGGACATAACAAAATTTTATGTTTTAATAATGACTTTTTATGGCTAAAATAGCTATTATCCTTTTACTTAAGAAATGAAAGAAGTAGATAACTAACTTTTTAATATCACACAAGTTAGTAATAGAGTTTTGATCCCACAAATCAAAATAACAATGTTCTTTTTTTAGAATTATGTGTGACTTATGAAAAAATTATTTCATTAAATATCTTACAAGTAGGTAACTAACTTTCCAACATGAGAGGAAAGTTGTCAATACTTGTATGGAACAAAATTGCCTATTTTAATAATGAATTTTTATGGGTAAAATAATTATTATCTTATATACAGAGGAAATAAAAGAACGTGAATAAATAAAATACTTAAAGAAAAAACTTTAAACCTCTATATACCTTTTTAGATTTTAAGAGGGGAAATCGATTCCCATTGACCAAGATACCATGTTCTTTTTTAGAATTATATGTGGTGTATATAAATTACTTTCTTTCAATATATCTTAAATGAGTAAATTTTACACTTGAGAGAAAGTTGTTAATACTTGGATAAGAGAAAATTGATAATTTTAATAATGGTTTTTTTGGTTAAAATAGTCACTATCTTATTTACATAAATAATTAAAGAATGTGTGTAAATAAAAACTTAAAAAAAAAATTAAAATTGTGTACATTTTTAGATTTTGAGAAGGGGAAAGTCAATAAAAATTTTATTTCATTTGGATATTTTCTAAGTGAAATAATTTTCTCACATCTGAAAGGAAAGTTGTGAACACTAGCATTGGACAAAATTATTCATTTTAATAATGACTATTTTTGGGTAAAATAGTTATTATGTTATTTACCTAGGAAATAAAAGAACATGGGTAATAAAAACTTAAAGAAAAACTTTAAGGCCATTTACCCTTTTTAGATTTTAAGATGGGGAAAGTCAATCAATGGAATTTTGTTTTTATTGATTGAGAAATACATGTTCTTTTTTCAAAATTATGTGGTCAATGAAAACTTTATTTTCCTTAGGTTTCTCCAAAGTGAGTAACTAACTTTCTCACTTTAGAGGAAAATTGCTAATACTTGAATGAAACCAAATTGTCTGTTTTAATAATGGATTTATGTGGTTAAAATAGTCATATCTTATTTACATAGAAAATAAAAGAACGTTGGTGAATAAAAAAAATTAAATAAAATCTTTAAAACCCTGTACTTTTTCAGATTTTGAGAGGAGAAAGTCATCTTAGATACCTATATTCTTTTTTTTCATAATTATGTATAGTGCACGAAATTTTTATTTCATTAGTATTTTCCAAATGAGTAAATGATTTTTCCACATTATAGGAAAGTTGCTAATACTTAGATGGAACAAAATGGATCATTTTAATAATGCATTTTGATCGATAAAATAATCACTATCTTATTTGCATATGAAATAAAAGATTTAAAAGAAAAACTTTAAAGTTCTTTACGTTTTCAGATTTTGAGAGGGGGAATTTAGTCAATGGGATTCCCATCGATCGAGATACCCATATCCTTTTTTCTGAATTATGTGTGGCCCATGAAAAATTTATTTTTCACTTAATAGAAAATTTGCCAAAACTTGGATGGAACAAAATTTTCTGTTTTTATAATGACTTTTTGGACTAAAATAGTCAAATCATATTTACCTAAAAAATAAAAGAACGTGAGTAAACAAAATACTTAAAGAAAAGCTTTAAGCTCATTTACTTTTTTTAGATTTTGAGAGAAGGAAAGTTAATTAATGGGAATCTATTCCCATTGACCGAAATAGTATATTCTTTCTAAATTATGTGTGGTAAATGAAAATTTCATTTCCCATAAGTATTTTCTAATTTGGTAAGTAACTTTTCCACATAAGAGGAAAGTTACCAACACTTGAATAGGACAAAATTGTTCATTTTAATAATAGCCTTTTTATGGCTAAAATAGTCAAATCTTATTTACATATAAAATAAAAGACCTAAAGAAAAACTTTAAGGTTTGTACTTTGTCACATTTTAAGAGGGGAAAATTGGTCAATGAGATTTTGTTCCCATTGTCCGAAATAACTATATTCTCTTTTAAAAATTATGTGCGGTGAATGAAACTTTTTTTCACTTGGCTATTTCCTAAATGAATAACTTTTCTATTTAGGAGAAAAGTCGTCAATACATTGGATGAGACAAAATTAACTGTTTTAATAATGGGTTTTTATGAATAAAATAGTCATAGTTATATTCTTTTTTTTAATTGTGTCATGAATTTAAACTCTATTTCACTTTAATATCTCCAAGTGGGTAACTTTTCTATGTAGGAAGAATGTTGCCAACACTTGGATGGAGCAAAATTGACTGTTTTAATAATGACTTTTTATGAAGAAAATAGTTGCTATTTTATTTACATAGGAAGTAAAAGAATGTGAGTAAATAAAAGACTTAAAAGAAAAACTTTATGGCCATGTGCTATTTTCATATTTTGAGAGAAAAAAATCAACCAATGGAATTTTTTTTCTCATTTGTGGAAATACACATGTTCTTTTTTTTAATATTATGTGTAGTTAATGAAAAATTCATTTCACTTAAATAAGTGATACCCATCTCCTAAGTGGATAAATAACTTTTCCACTTGAGAGGAAAGTTGTTAATACTTGGATGAGACAAAATTGCTCGTTTTAATAATGACTTTTATGGTTAAACAGTCATTATCTTATTTACCTACGAAATAAAAGAACATGGGTAAACATACTTATCTGGGTAAGTGAATTTACTTAGATAAAAAAAAATGAATGAGCCTATAATTTAGATGGTGGGATTCACTCACAATAATTAAAAATACATCAGTCTGCGTGTCACCTTTCTCGCTTTCAAAATTTATTAAAAAATCCCTATTCTTATTTTTACAAATTTTTTTTTTTATTTTTTAAAGGCACCTAATAAGTGAAGGGGGTGCTCTCCCCTTTTAGAAAATGGAATCTTACTGTTTAATTACTACAGATTCAAGCTTCTACATTGCATTACATGATATCACACGTGTTCATACTACTTTATTGCATGATGCGACACTTGTTGTTGATGAAGGAACTCATCAAACAAGCCCTTCACAATTTCACGTACAAGCATTTTGTGCATGTATTTGTTGGCTTCTCAGAGAATTGTCTTCGATATTGCTTCCACAACAAACAATAGGGGTGCTTGCATAATAGAACACGTGCTCATTTCTTGTTTCCTGTGCGAAACCATTCTAGAAAATTCACCCCCTCTTAACTGTTCTGCTTGTTCTTGCATATACGATACATATCCATATTTCTTTGCCTCCATCTCTATCTCCTGTCTCCTATGCAAAACCATTCTATCTCTCCTATGTCTCAACTGTTTTGTTGAATCTGCGCTCTAGGTCTCGCCTCCCTAATCGTGTCATTGCTCTCTTCTCAATCTCATCACAATCACTCTCTTTCTTTTGAAAAAAAAAACCTTGATTCTCTTATCAATCTCCCCACCTCTATGTATCAGCTTTCGTCTCTCTTTCTCCCTATCTTCCTCAATTGACAGGTTTTTTTTAGTTATTATTTTTGTTAATTGTGGTTTGGTCATGGCATGTAGGTTTTGGAGATGATTGTTACCGATGTTTCAGCCAAAGATCCACCATTAAACAGGTCCAATGATCAAAGGTCGTGGTGGAGCATGTGCAACTTTACGAAAGTATTCCTATGGTGGAGCCTGTGCAACTTTACGAAAGTATTCCTAGCGCACATTGTGTCATCCGTCTGGGTTCCCTTGAATTATCAGAGGTTGTACCAAAGCCATTCTGTCTCAAGGGACTATACTGATACAACCATTCTTTGGTGGAGAGGCATGAACTCATTCAAAGATAAACACAACATAGTCCTCTAGCTCGGCGTTGAGCTTGGAAGCCTCGGACATTTACTAGTGACTATTTCTATTGTGAGAGCCAACCTTGATCGGTCCTTGGTGCAACACTCTTTCGAGAAGCTCAACCGAATTGGAAGCCCATCCCCGCCCAACAACCTTGGTTTGCATCTTAGAGATGGATATACTAAGGGACAAAAACTTGGAATTTTGTACTACAATGGCCCGTCCGGGTCATAGAATGGAGCAACTGATGTGCAATGTATGTAGGCCATTCTTTTCAAATTCGTCACAACTTTCACTTCTCCTAAACTCAACCTAGATTCAAAATTATTCACATATCTGAATCATGATATAACAGGAAAACACACAAAAAAGTCCCAACTTTTTAAACTTACTTTCCCGTCCCACTTGTAGTTTTGACTCAATTTTATAGAAGAAAATAGGGGCAAGGCGAAGCATAACATTTCACTCTTAGTTTTACAGAGCACATTGTGGCAAAGCATAGTCATCCTAGGTATGTATTTTCGGCCTATGTGGGTCGGTTTTGATAAAAATAATGACTGACGGTGCCATTGGATCCATTTGGCAACCAAAACATGGTGTTTATTCTCATTAGTTTATTTGTTTTGCAGGATTTTGGCGCAGCCAAAACAGGGGTGATGCAATTGTCTTAGAAGGTGTCAGTATATGAAAACAAAGGTCAAAGGTGTCAGTATATCTATTTGGTAGCCAAAACATGGTGAAAAAACACCTTTGTATCGCTACTGTGGTCGCTTGATGTGGCGACCACAGTAGCTTTTAAGTGGGTAAAGAAGAAGGTTTTAAATGCTCGGGTTTTATACAATCGAATCTAGATCCAAAAACTAAATCCAATATTCGAATGTGATTGGTTTATCCCTTGTGGTTCAGACTGTTTTCTTGATCCAATCAGCTCCAGTCCGAATTCTTTTCTTGATACAATTACTTAAATTACTTTCTAGACCAATTTTTTTATTAGGTCAAAGCTTGCACAATTTTATTGATCCAGTTCATGAATTACTAATAATTAGCAATGATTTTTTTAAAATCCTTAGAAATTAGTTGTAATTTTTGAATTACTGGTGTAATTAGTGAAAATAAAAGGTGAAAATTATTATTCGTGAGAAAAATAGTAATGTCAATAATAATTCGATAATTTACAATTAACAAACATTTTTGTTATTTTAGTAATTTGATAATTATGGAAATTTCAGTAGTTATAGTAATTAACTAATTTTATTATTCAATAATTATTTAAAAATTTACAAAATTATGTAAATTTTAATGTTTATTTTAATTTCAACAATAATTTTTATAATCTGATAATTTTCAAATTTTTAATGTTATTACATCATCAAATTGTAATAATTGTAAAATCATTTCAAAATTATTGAGGTTAATAATAATAAAATATTAATAATAGTAATTTTTAAAATGATTTTACAATTATTACAAAAAACTATTGAAAAATATTGATATTTATATTGTTATGCAATAATATGATAATTTCATAATCATGGTAATTTCATTAATTTATATTATCAATTTATTAGTCATTATTAAAAGTAATCATATATAATTCTAATTTGTGAATTATTCGTAAATACTATTTGTGGAAATTATTAAATTAACAAAAAATTATAATAATTATTTCAACTTACCACACTTATCATTAATTTATAGCTATGATAAAAAAATATTGATAAATAAAAAATAATAAGAGTAATTTTTAAAATGTTTTTTTGTGATTTTTGTAATTTGATAACTATGAAAATTCCAGTATTATAGTAATTATATTATTCACGAATTATTTTAAAATTTTCAAAATTCGGTAAAATTTACGACAACAATTATCATTATATTATTTGTAATAACTAACAGTAAATCATTTTTAATTATGGGTGAATTATTAGAAACTATTGAAATTGTAAGAATCATTTGTTTCAAAATTACTTTTTACCAATTTCATATAAGTTAATTTCATTAAAAATATAAATAATCATATAAAATAAAATGATCATTAATTATAATAAATATATTTTAGAAATGTTTAATTTAAAACCCACTAAAATAATATAAATAAAAAACTATTATAAAATAATTAAAGTTGGCTAAAACTTAATAACACTAAACCCAATTAGGTTGGATCGGGTTAGTCTCACCCAAGTTGTAACCCTACCCTTTATATTGTTTTAGTGGGTTTTAAATTAAACATTTCTAAAATATATTTATTATAATGATCGGGTTAGTCTCACCCAAGTTGTAACCCTACCCTTTATATATCATGTAGTTGTCCACATCAACTTATTCTCTTTTTCGCTTTTCAATCCCTTTAGAATTTTGTAGTTTTTTTAATATTTAAACATGGGTTGTTTACAACAAAATCGGTTTCCTTTTTTATTAGGAAATTGAATGCAATGACTCCCAATTATGGAGATCGTTGCAACCGATGTTTCATTCGAAGATCTACCACTATCGAAGTAGGTTTTTATCTCTCATAATGTGCAGACGTATATTGTATTTTCAGTTGATGGCTTTTTTGTGTGTATTTTGTTTTTCCATTTTCAATGCTAGGTTTTCTCTAGCAAAACAAAAGTTGCTCATTGTTTTCTTGCTTTGCTAGCTATCTCTTTCTTGCCAATGATATTTGGTGATTCTTTTGTTGGAGGGAGGAGTATATATCGATCATTTTCTACTTTAGTTTTAAGAAAGAAGAAATTCTGGTGAACTTAATTAATAGCCTCTCACCATATCCATTCTGGTGGACATGTTAACTTAATTATTTATTTTGACATTAATGTATAACCAAGACAAAAGGAGCTCAAAATTGGATAAAGGTACTAATATGTGTTGGAACCAAACTTAGTGAATGGTGGGATCTCACATTCTCACCTTTAATTCTATTCATTGTGTATTTAAATATGCAAGAAAGAGTAAAAATTAGGAAAATTAATTGCAATTGAATTTATGCTATTTTTTGTACAGAACCCCTAATATTATTCTTTTCTTTTTTTTATTGATCTCGATCTTTTGTATCAGGCAATGCTGATGGATTATTCCGTTTTATGTAATTTGGTTGGTTGATTTTGTTTCTTATTACATTTATGTATTGGCTGCCTATTCATTATCTAATCCTCTTTTTAATTTCACTGGATATGTATCAAGTTAAAATTTTTACTCATTTCCTATGATTTAAGGGGTCTGTTCTCATATACATATAAAATTTGTATTTCTCCTCTTTTACGTAATATATATTTTTCATATATTAGTTGGTTGGTTCCGATAGAGACTTGAACTTGAATCCCTCTACAACTTTTATTATTCTCTCAACTCAATTATTCGGTATTGCCCGCCTGTGCTTAGAACGGGCGCTCCTCGCTAGTTAGGCATTAAACCAACGAGGACACAACCCTATATATTAAAATCATTCCTGAAATATCTCTTTCTTATAAAATATTTCTACCCTAAAATATCTCCCTCTTTCATGCCATATTCATTGGTTTGCCTTCCAAATGTTCCTTAAGTAAAGTCACAAGGACTCTTAGCCTCTCCTATTAGCCCACCTCATCATGATCTTCAAGCATTCACAATTGTGATAAAGATGGAATCATGGAAACCTACCAAAATCGGTTCTCTCCTCTCCAAAGTCATAACATTACTTTTCATCACCTCTCTTTAATGTTTGATGGAAAAAAAAAAAAAACAAACTAACCAATCTCTTTATCTCTCCAAGAATTCAACTACTCTTTCTATTTTTAATTTTTCATTCATATCTATTTATAAATTTCATTTATCTTCTATGTTATTGAATTTTTAATATTATTTATAGGATAATAAAATTTTTAATATATTTTTTCAATTAATTAATAAAGTCTTCTAATTATGTTTACATCTAAGCCAGGATTGAGCTAGGATTGAAATATTGGAAGCAAGCCCGACTTGGAAACTAGTGGGCCTAAGGCATGCTCAAGCCTTCAGCCAAGCCTTAAGACAAAACCTAGGCCTAAGCCTTGAATTTTTGAGCTAGGGTCGGACTTGGGTTGGGCCTAAAGTATTAGACCCAAACTCAACTTTGAAATTTGCAAGCTTAATGTAGGCTCCAACTTGGACTTGGCCTAAACATAAAATCTATACCCAACCTTGGAATTTTTTGTCTGAACCAAGCCTGAACGCAAAACATAGGCCCAATGGTAAAATTTTTGGGCCAAATCAGGCCTTTTCATCTATCTCTCTTTAACATCTCAATATAATTTGATTGAACAAAAGCAAACTAATATTTTAATCCATTCTTTGTCAAAACACTCTATGTCTCTCCCCAAGAATTCAACCACTCCTATTTTCACTTATCTTCAATATTATGGATATTTTTACTATTATTTACAAGATAATAAATGTTTTTAATATTTTTTTGATTAATTATATATACTTAGTTAATTAAGTCTTCTTATTACGTTTACATCTAGGCCGCGCTTGAGTTGGGCTTGAAGTATTGAGCACAAGCCCAATTTGGACACTTGTAAACCTAACATAGGCCTAGGCCTAGGCTAAGCCTGAACACAAAATCTTGGCCCATGCCTTGAATTTTTGAGTTGGGTTAGACTTGAAGTATTGGGCCCACTTGGAAATTTGTGGGCTTAGGTTGGACCTAAACACCAAACCTATACCCAACTGGAATTTTTGGGTCGATTCAAACTTGAAGTAGGCCTAAAGTATTGAGCCCGAGCTCAAACTAAAAATTTGTGGGGTTAATGCAGGCAAGGGCCTAGAGCGTTAACACAAAACTTAGGCCCAAACCTAGAATTTTTCGGCTAGGCCGAGCTAAAAATGACCACCCCTATATTCAACTTCAGCGTTTAATATGGTATAGACTGAGACTGGAGAGAGAACACAAAATTTTAAGCTTCCTCGTGTTGATCATTGGTACCTTTTCTAATATGCAATGTGCACACTTGTGTTTCCCTTCTCAAAGCCCCTGCAAAGCAAGGCCCCCTCGCTACTGTTTCTTTAGTCAAGCATACATTTTAACTGAATTTTATTCAAACACAAATTTTTCTCTATTCACATCTCTCTCAATTGAATTTACCATTTCATTTACTTCCGAACTTCTTATCTTGCTTTATTTCTATCAGTTCTCACATCTTTCTATTAATAAGCTTCTTAAATTCTTCTCGTTTTTGCACAAAATATCTATTAATTGGGAAATGTTTGTTTTGTATAATTAAATCTAAGAAACGTGTAGTTATTGAAGGTTGTATTAAAGAAAATACCTACTTGTCACAACGAGTAGAAGTCTAGAGCCTTAAAGGGTTACCTCCACTTAGACATGGCTGCCTCTCCCTTTAGAAAGAAGTATCGAATACATGGGTTACCTCCACTTCTTAAAAATGTGCTCACTTCAAACGATGAGGGACCAATACCGATAATGACCACCCTTCTAATTAAATTTCCTAATTCAAATAATTGATTCACCATAAAGATTTTCAATTGGTTAATTGATGTGCGTCTCATTCTTTTAGATAACAAAGAAAACAATAGGAGATCATCTATAACAAAGAAAATCAAACCCAAATTCATCACAAGTAGTGGATCCCAAAGTATGGGGGTGGTCATTAGCAAGTTATTTATTGAAAAATGAGAACTCACAAGTGGCACAAACAATGCTGGTACGTATTCGATGGATCGGGTTGAATGGTAAAACCTGGCTTGACCCTATATAGGTCAATATATTTGGCTTTAGAGTCAGGTTAGGGTTTTGCTTATTCAACCCAAGTCGGGTTTAGGTTTTGGCTGACTCGCCCTGCTGGGTCATGATACACTGCGTATATACAAAGTATTCTTGTAACTTTTTGACTTTTAACTCTATAGCTTTAAAGTGACATTTTAGATTCTATAAAACAATTTTCAAAGTTAAATTAATGGCTTTTAAGTCTTCAAAATGTGTTAAAAAATACAATTGAAATGCTACAGGTCAGGTTGGATCAGTATCAGATTAGACCCTATAGGGTCGGGTCGTGTTAGGAAATCATGTATTTTAAGACGTGTCAGGTTGGGTTCGGGTTGAGGCACTGTAGGGTTGGGTTAGGGTTGAAGCAAACACATGCCAAACCTGACCCATTGGCATCCCTAATCCCCAGAAATCACCATAGATAGCATGGCTACTTTTTCTTCAATTTTATCACCTTTTTACCAATTGAACCAACTCTACCTTATTGACTCGACAAGAGGTAGGGGTGTCAATGGACCAGGTACGGATTGAACTGTATCTGAATCAAAATCAATTTGCACGGTTGGACGAACCAATAAGACATATTGGACTGGACCAATCCAGACTTAATGGTACAAAGTATTTATTGGATAGGATTGGACCTGGTCCATCTGTAATGGGTTTATAATGGATTAAGTTGGATTAAACCAATGTCCAGTCCATTTACAGAAGATAAAAATATGGGTGCCAATGGACTAGGTTTAGGTTGGGACCAATCTAAATTAAAACCAATTTTAACGGATTGGACGGTATAGACATATTGAATTGGACCAGTCCTAAATAGTCGAAAGTATTCATTGGTTTGGATTGCCCTAACAAGAGGCAACTTGGAGTCTAGGATTGGATTCAGGGCAGGGGTGCAACTTGCACAGGATTAACCTGAACCCAACGCAAAATATAGGATTGGATATGATCGAGTTGAAGTTATTAGGGGGTTCAGGTTAGGATTGCAAAATATGAAACCAACTTAATTTTGTGGTGGTTTAAGGCTGAGGTCTTGGGCAACCTGAACGCGATATATAAATATGTATGTATGCACGCACGCAAAACATATATGATGCTTTTACAATATGTGTATTCGCATATGTATATTTTGAAGGTAAAATAATTAGTATAATATAAAATTTGAATGGCCCAAGCCCAAAGGCCCGAGCTCGATAAAGCATAAATTCTTAAAGCCAGGTACCAAACTTGCAAGGTTGCACCCTATTGTAATATGATAATGTTAAAACGAGTAAACTTCAATTATCTACTGAATCAAGAATGTTTCAACAAAATGATGTGAGGAAATTAGGCCAACCCAACCCATAAAAGTTGGGTTTGGGTTCAACAATTCGGGTTAAGTTCGGGCTAATTAACCTAGACGTTACCTTCCCGGCCCAACTTATATCCTTTATCGGATTGCATTAATTCATGGCAGGACAGGCCCATCTTCAACCCGATCAGAAGATGAGAAGACAAGCAAATGCACTCCTACAAGTACTAGAACTAGAACCAACCGTGTCATCAATCTAGCTTATCAAAGATCTGACTCTGACCCAATAAGACCCAATTATACTCCATATTTGGCAAGCCTTTAGTTTAGTATTTTGACAATGAAAAGTTTGGTATGTCCCCTAAAAAATGAATAATTTTAAACATCTTATATGAAGATACTTACAAGTGAATCCTCAGAGACTAAGTATAAAATGTTTGTGTGTACCCAAACTTTCTTTTTGCGATTCAAAAGCACCTGTGGACTTGCACAACTCAGAATGGGGGAAATTAGTCCTGCTGAACTGGATGGAAACTTAGCAGCAATTCTGATTTCTCAATGCATGATTGAAAATTCAAATTTCACAAATTTATGAATTGCACTCTCCTGCATAATTAGATTCAAATGGCTAAACCTGGAAATTTTCAGAATTTGTACACAATTCCATTTCCTTCTCATTCAAACACAACCTAAAATATGGAAATTTATGTAACTTTATCGTTAGAGATACATGACCACTCTTCCCTACTATTCACACGTCGAACCAATCAAGATTATGAGTTAGGAGTCCTCAGAGATAGTGAAGAACCATGTTATACAATAGGGTTTCAATCTGCCCTAAATGAACAAGAGAAATTTTGCACAAGGAAATTAAACTAGAACATGATTTCCTTGTGCTGACCTAAAATTATCAACAGACCTACAAATCAATCAATATGTGACCGAGAAATTTTGTATACACATCAGCTGTTGAACATCATGACCTTTGGAGCAAACCTCAACAACCTGTCCAAAGAATTGGGATAGAACTTCCTTGCAAATAGATAGCAAATGTTGGTTGTATTCCCATTGTACTTGCAAGTTGTTGCAGTCCTCATCATCTCTAAAAGCTCAATAGTTACATCTGTTCTGATAAACCTAGTAGGGTGCGGTCCTCCCCTTGACCAATCAACCCAAGTCAAGGTTCTGTTTGAATTCTTCTCCCAGAAATTCACACTCACAAATGTTGGTATATAGTGTTCATCCGAATAACATGAACCTTTGCAGTATTTCCCAAACACAGAGAAATATTTGACGTCGGAGACTATCTCGATGGCGAGGTCTCGGTCCATCTCAAACCACTGAGCACCCTTTCGCCATTGATCGAGGGTGATAAGTGGCTTCATCCGGTGATTATATCGGCCACGACCCACTGGGCCTGGTTCATCGTAAGCCTCTACAAATGTCATGTTAGATCCAATGAGATAGTTGTAGACGGTAGAGAAATTGAAGAGGGGAATGCACGCCTCCGATAGCAGAATGAATCTTTGATTGGAAAAGTCAAGTAGGGCATTTGCCAGTAGGCGCCGCTCAGCTTGTATCATGTTAAATTTTCCCCATTGCACCTCCTGTTTCATAACACCATGAACAACATTAATTGCTCAGGCTTAGGCTTTCTTCTATAGATAGAGCTGTCAATATAATGGATCAGATCTACTCAATAGAACTAAACAAAATCAAACCAATTATACCCGGTTCGACTCAATTATCCAATTAATAATTAATAATTGGTTCGGTTCTAGTTTCAAACAATATTTTAAAAACCGAACCAGAGGCCGAATTGCTTTTTGTCTCATGGGTCACCAGTTCGGCTGTTCAGGTTAAATGGGTCAGACTATATATATGTATGTATGTATTTTATCAATAAATAATGTATAATTATAGTTTACATGTAATATATACATATATATATATATATTATTTTATATTTAATTGCAATTTAAGGCTAAAAAAGTTTTTTTTTCATGAAAATAGTGGGATAAGGCGTCTGCGGCTCCCTGGAACACATAGATATTGAAAAGTTACTCCAAAGCAAAAAATTAAAAATCACCCCAATCGGATAATAGAGCGCAAATTTGTGGTTTTCAAAAATTTGCATACACATTACCCTTGAACTGATCACTAGGTCGAACAGATCAATGGTCAAACCACCTAAATTGAATGATTTTTCAACCAAATAATAGATTTTACTAAAATTAAACCTAGAATCATGATCAACTAACAATTCAAACAGTTCAATTGGCTGGATCAACAACACGGTGAAACATTGGTTCTGAATTTTGTATCCCAATTATAATCGGGCCAGGACGATTCCACCCTGTATTCCCGGATCAGACCCGATCCATTGACAATTACAGAAACAAGTGTAATATTGCAATTTGCAAAAGCACTCAACTGGATAAACCGATCCCCATATATGACCTTGTTAATATATATTTTATATGCTTCTATTGTTTGTATTGGACCTATTGGTTCCATGTTGACATGACTTCATACCGACGCATAAGTCAGCTTGGACCGGGGGAGGTTGTTCTGAGTTCTCATCCCATTCCCTCATGCTTTATTAGCCTTTACTATTAATTGGATGATGCGTAAGCAATGGGCAGCGTTGTCTAAATGCAGCCACCATGGCCAAAAGCAACAACATGCCATCTATATATATAAAATTATAACCTAAAAGTAAGAGGTTTTATGGCCCATTGCTGTGTATTTACCAAATGAAATATGTTGTTTATATAACCTAAATGAAATCTTATAATCTTTTCTTTTCATATTTTTAGCTATTACCTTTACAAATTTAATTAATTATAATAATACTATTAAATAAAACAAAAAAAAATAATCATAACTTGTCTTTTCTCCTTTTCTCTTTCATATTTGATACTAAATATATAATTATTTATAATGGTGCCACAGCTAATTATTTATAATGATGCCATTAAATTTTTACATTTTTCATATTTATTAAAAATTATCTTTATCTCTCATTTTATTTACAATCGGACCGTGTTGGGCCATGCCTTGTGGGTCGTGATTCCCTTCCCTAGGATATTTTAGGGGTCGGCCCGACACAACCCTTGGCCTAAGCCCACACAGGCCTATGTCGTGCTGCAGATCAGATTGGCCCACGGGCCAAGTCTTAGGCCAGGTCGGGCCACGAACTGGGATAGTCCATGCTTTTAAAAATTTTGAAAAGAATAACGAAAAAGTTAACATAAATTAAAAAATAGATTAAAAATTAAAAAAAAAAAACTTAAAATTTTACTTTATATGAATTTTGATGTATACAATTGTTTATATATGCAATAATAAAATGAAATAATATAATAAAATTATATATTATATAATTGTATATAATATACGACCCAAGCCGGCACGGACCCATGCTGTGCCATGGGCCAAGTTGGGCCACAAACCGAGATAAGCCATGTATTTTAAAAATTTTGAAAAAAAATAATAAAAATTTTAACATGAATTAAAATAAATAGACAAAAAAATTAAAAACAACCTTAAAATTTTATTTTATATGAATTTTGATGTGTACAATTGTTTATATAAGCAATAATAAAATTGAAAATAAAATTATATATATATTAATATATTAATTTTATATAATATACAACCAGAGCCTACGCGGGCCCATGCCATGCCACGGGTCGAGTTGGTCTGTGAGTCATGTCTTAGGCTAGGCTGGGCCATGAACCAAGCTAAGCCTTGTTTTTTTTTAAATTTTGAAAAAATAATGAAAAGTTTAACATAAATTTAAAAAGCAGATAAAAATATTAAAAATATCTTAAAATTTTATTTTATCCCGAGCCCGCACGGGCCCATGCCATGCCATGGGCCACGAATCGGGTTAAGCTTGTTCATGGGCTTAGTAGCTCGATAGTTCATCCCGGCCCATTAACAACGCTAAATTAATTAGTTAAATAATTTGGGATAGCCTTTACCAATCTTGCGTTAATAACACATAAAGTTTTATTTATTTATTTACTTATTTTACTAAATTATTTAATTAGTTAATAATTTAATAATCTAACAAATTATTATTGCTAGCAAAGTAAGACATAGAATAGTGTATATATTTACTCTCTCACTTGATTCCTATTTATCTCATTTATTTTACTAAATTTATTTATTTAGTAAATTAAATTAATTATTATTTAACTATTTACAACTATTCCACTATATAAAACAAAAATACAATGACAAAAGTCATCTCTCCCTCTTTCACTCTATTACCTAATATAATGGCCATAATTATTTATTTATTTATTTAATATTTTATTTTATTAAATTAAATATATTATTATCAATAATTTTTATTTATTTTAAATAAATCTTTTTTCTAATAAATTTTTAATTAAAAATTTTAACTTTTACAAATTTTTTCCTATATAATAATTTACCTTTACAAGCCACTTACTATCATGTTTTGCCTACTAGTTTATTAATTTGGTGATAAAGACCGGGGACGACTGGCCGTGGGTGGAGGGAGGAGAGAGATTGAGAGCGCTAGTGAGCATAGGCCTCAGGCCTGAGGCTAGTACTGATTTGGTGGAAAGTTTATTTATCTGTCTAACATCAAAAGTTTGATCACAGCTTCATAGTGTTGTCTTGTGGAGTATTAAAATGAACGGACAAGTACGGATACACACGATGCAAATCCTGAATTCCAGCCCCCCTAATACCAGCCCTCTCTCCCTATAAATCACATCCTGTACTTTGCCTATAAAATTCTGATCTGGGTTAATTGGTCATTGCACAAGCTAGAGATTTGTTCAATACGTTATAAGTTTCCCAAGGAAGCAAATGAATTCCTACGGACAGTTTCCTAATAAATTTCTCTGCCTTCCATGTTCCTTGCGGCACTGCTCATGGTTTCAAATCAGAAAGCAATCTAGCTATCTGTGGCTTAAGCGCTACATCTATTATTTATTATGGCTGGCTTTTGAAGTTGGTTCTTCTTCTCCCACTCTCATTTTTGTCCGCTTTCATCAATAAGATATTCATGGTTACATACTAAAGGGAATTGCACCATTGAAGAAAGAGACAACTAGAGCTCACATAACAAGAAGAAAAGAATTTTTAGATTAGATTGAGTAGATTCCTTGCCTGACTGGATTCCTAGCAATGAACCCAACGAAATTATTATTCTTCTTCAGGGAACCAGTTGCTTTTATCATCCCTTGTTACTACTACTTGGGGACCCAATTTGGTAAACCGATCGAACCGTGTATGTAAACAGTGCACATTTTTGAGCTTCTCTATGTCTAACCATACGAGTTTAACCCAGAAAGGCAGAAACTTTTCTTTTTAGAAACAAAAGAATAGTCAAACTACAAGGCATTATTTAGATTTTCCTATCTTAAATTTATCTTCTGGTTCATATTTGGTAGAGCGTTGAACTGGAAGGCACCAGGCATGCAATAAGATGTAAAAGCCAAAATAGAATTCAAATTACTTGTGTAGAGAAACTAGTCACAAAAATGAAAGTTACCTTACTGGGGATCCTCCGGCCTTGAAATACAGGACTCTCAGCTTCTGATTCATTGAAGTTGGGATTGGAGTGGACGTAGATTGAGTAGAGGCCTTCGTGACCCTTGAAGAACATCTCCCACAGAGGAGCCATTGCCAATCGTCCCCTGGTTAAGAACATGAAGGCAACCTTTGGAACCCGCTTGTAAGGGTATTTACGTACCCCAGGCGTCATTGATGCTTTCCACAGCAATTCCTCATCGTCCATGTCGTGCATAACAGTAGGCGGTTTCAAATATTCTTTCAACCCAATGCGCGCCGCCGAGGATGGTTGTTTCTGCGGTACTAGAGGTAACACTGACAGTGATGATGGCGAAGAAGAGACAGGAAACAGGCTGACTTGAAAATTGAATGGCGAATCCTTTAGAGAGAAACCTACTACGACTCCAAGGGCCAAACCCAAGCCAAAGAAAACGAAATATGAAAGAGGGTTCAGTATCTGTAACCGGGCACTGAAGAGCTTGGGTACTATGGAGCTTCGTGGTGATTGTCGTTGATGTTGTTGTTGTTGTTGCTGATACTGGTTCTTCATTTTGCGGGGGCCGGCAGCTGGCTGGGGATAGGTGCTGGTTCTTCAATTCGAAGGAGATACTGACTTTGTAAAAGAAGATTCTTGTCAGCTAAACAAACGCAGCCCTAGCGGCGCCAATAGTAACTGGAGAAATTATTATTAAAAAGAAGGAAGTTCATCAATTTCACAAATAAAATAGGATGATAATACAGCTATTAATTATTCTCGATTCTCAAAACGTATGTGGCCAAATGAAACTGTCCCTTCCTCCCCAAAACACGAATCATCACTTGAAAAACAAATTAAATTACGGTGCCCCAACTCATCAAATTGTATCACAATTTCAAAAGACTCCAAATAAGAAACCAACGTCAGTCAGAAATGGATCGCCACTTGGCCAGTACAGAACCAACTGGACCCAAACTAGGTTAGCAGATCTTGGAGAAAGAACGTACGATAGTCCTCCTCTCCTCTCACAGAGAAATTAAAAGACTAGAGATAAAACAGTCTGGAAGAATGAGGGAGACGGAGAGAGAAGCAGTAGTGTCGGTTTGAATGCTGGCGTCACAGAATGATTATGGACTGAGAGTACTGGAAGCAAGAGTTGTGCGTGGTTTGTGATCAGTAGAGGGATTTATTGTGGCAGAGGCAAGCCCATTTGGTAGTTAGGTATGGCTGTGATCTCACTTGGGGAGTTGGGGTAGGGGATTGGGAGGGAATCTCTATTATCCTTGGTCTCAACTGTTATTCAGAACATTTTTGTTCATTTTGTTGCATTTCATGGACACTAAGGTTGTTGAGACTTACCCTTCCCTACCTTTTCCTTCAAACCAAACATAGCCTAAGTCTCAACCGTTATTCAGAACATTCTGTTACTTTTGTTTACCTACATTTTTGGGGTGGCTATTTTACGTTTCCACCAAAGATCGGTGTTTGGATATTTTACTTTTCACAGCCCAAAGATTACAAAGCTTTTCCTTTTGCTTCTAAATGGGGCTACACAACTGGGGGTGGCCATCCTCAATACGCATGGGCATGATTTGATTCATAGTCTCCATTAAGGCCTTGTTTTCTTTTCGGTAAGTTATTTATTCGGGTAAATGCAGTTATCTGAATAAGTTTTTTTTGAGAAATACTTACCCAGTTAAGTGTATTTATCCATGTTCTTTTATTTCCCAAATAAAAAAAAAATGACCATTTTAACTATAAAAATCCATTATTAAAGGTGGCAAGAAAACAAGCTTTTCCTAATCCCCACATTAATCTAAAAAAAAGAGAATGATATTCTTGATTAATGGGAACCAAAACCTCATTAACCAACTTTTCCCCCTTCTCAAAATCCAAAAACAGAACACCCCCTAAAATGAACCAGAGACCCTACTGCGCTATTGTCAATGGTTTCAACTCTCAATGATTTCAAGATTAGGGAGCACCCAGCTAACATTATAACTATGGGTTCAAAAGCTTTGGCTGTAGCTGCTGTAGAGCTTGGGCTATCCAACAGGACTACAGCCTAGGGACCAGACATGACATGACACGTTATCATGGGTGTGGGGTAAAACAATAATTGACCTCCATTTTCCTTTGAGGCTTAGTTTGGAAGGAGTATAAAATATAAGGGATTTTTACTGTTTAGTCCACCCTAAAAAATCTTGGCTCTATTGACAGTTGGGGTAGGTGCTAGTTCGGAATTGATATCAATAATACATAGGCAGGTATTGGTGTTATAGGTGGAGTTGTTTGAAATTTTGAAATGTTGAAAGTTTTCAATAGAACTCAGAATTATGAGATGAAAAGTGCAATCTACTTATCCTTAAAGCAAATATGTAGAGTGCAAAACCTTGTGTTTATAGTATTTTGTATCTATTTGTACTATACATATTTGTATTTATATTCTTTCTAAACTGAGCCTAATCAAAGAAAAAATAAGCAATGGGTTAATATATCATGCCCAACATTCCCAGCAGCCAAAGTTTATACCTTGAATGTTTATGGACACTCATGCATGATAAGGTAATTAATTACACATGGCAATGTATTTAGAGAATTAGGATTAGCTGTTCAGCGGGCTGTGGAACCAATGACAAAAATCCATACCAGTAATAAATTCATGGGTCCCATTATAAAAGATACGGGCCCCATGTATTTAAATACTGTCATGAAACCTTAGCATTGGTTCCACGAGATGCTGAACAGCTAAAGCATTCAGCTAAACCTTGCTCTCATCCAGAACCCAAACTTTTACGTCTATGTAAATCAGTGTCTCATATAATTAATGAATTGAGATATTTGCTTGTCACAAGGTGATTCACAAACCTCGCAACACATTATAGCCATGCATTGGAAACATCTTCCTATACATGACAACTTAAAAGTATGGAGATGTTTTAGATGTGTAAGGTTGGTGTGAGACGTCTTGTGAGGAGCAAATCTGAATTCATGGGAAGAACTCATTTGATAAGCCTAGTCTTTAGGTCCATGTGCATGGAGAATCCGGATTTGTATTGAAAACATTGCTCATATTTGATTTTGTCATTCATAAAAAAATATTCTCAATATAGGACTGAGATAGTGAGATGTGATTTAGGCTCATTTTGAAAAGAATACAAATGCAAATGTGTAGAAGGCAAAATCTTATATTTTATATTATTTTGTATGTATTTACACTATATATATTTCCCAAACCGAGCTTTAGGCAAGGGGTCCATGGGACTACTATTTGACAGCGAGGTTTGTTTTGCTCACTAGTGATGGCATTATGACGTTAGTCATTCATGGTGTCATCCACTTGTAATCTGTTCCCTCATGAAAGCTAAAAAATTACCCATATGTTTTTTTAAGGATAAGAAATTAAGAATAGAGTTAAATACTTAAACACCCCGCTGTTTTGTAAAATGGACCAGGTATGCCCTCCATGTTTAAAGAATACCTTGAAGTATCCTCAGGTTTTATAAATATGGTATATCGTTGCATCTCCTAACGGAAGTGGAGAAATGCCTATTTTACCCCTCATTATTTTTCAAATTTTCAAAATATGACCCAAAAAATTCAATCAAGATCAGTACCTGTTCTTCCTCCCATCAATAAATATACCAGTCCAGATTGCGTAGTGGAAAGCAATCACGCTTCTACTCGGTACCACAATGAAGAAGTAGGGAGTAATGAGTCCCCCTTCTGGGTCCACTTGGTGAGCTGGGAAGAGGAGAATGTCTCAAGCGGCCACCTATTAATTCCAGCAATACTTCCTCACAAGCTGTTGGTTTTCCATCAATGTAGTGCACATATACAACTTGTAAAATCTTCAAATCCCCATTTTGGTAGAAATAGAGCTGAGGAGGTGTAAGCAGAGAAAACAGATCAATATGGAACTGTGGATTTTCACGGCAAACAATACCGAGATTGGGTAAGAGTAGAGACAGATAAACATTAAATTATAGAACAACCATTGCTAATGCAAAGAAAATGTTAAGTTTACTAGTGGCCTGCCATTGAAATTTGAACCACATTTGTTGTTTCTTCAACGTTTCAGGTGGTTGTTTTAATTTGCAGTTACAGAGATGGGTTTAAGCTCGAACAAAGTGGAAGATCTGTCAGATGCGGCATGCAATGAAACCACCCTGAAATCATAACAGATTCTTTACCACCCATGGACGTCCATAGAGTGACTTTACCACCTAAGCAAACTGATTTTCAAATACTAAAACACAGGCTCTCTGAAAAATTTTTCCCAGCTAACCACCTTCATCCCAGATTCAAAAACCAATCACCATTTGCCAAATTAGTCTTCAATAATCCCTCCCACTCCTATTCTCAAGCACATATCTGAATCATTGGTTTTCAGGACTAGCATTGATAAGATGAGAAAGAGAAAAGGTCTTACCTTCAAAAAATCGACGCTAGGAAATAAACCACACAAAAGGCCAAAACAGAATCCAAAAAAGGGAAAAATAACTAAAGATGACAAACCGTTAGTTTTGATATTGGCTTTGCTCGTGGTACAATTTTCAGGTTCTTATTTGTTGTGGTTGGTTTTCGATGATCGGTGTTTAATGGTGGTACTGTTAGACATTTTCTTTTTATGGTAATGTGAGTAGTGGTAGAGGTTTGATTTCTTCTGAACGTTGAAACCAATCTGTTCATTGTTCATCAATGGTCGAAGTTGCCATTAATTACTACAGCACTTTCTAATTAAGTTGCAAGGGGGAGCTAAGGAAGAAACTCTCTATAACGTGATAGTAGAGATAGGTTTGGATGGTTAGAGATGGTGAAGAAGAAGAGTGGGCAAAATTGGATTTTTAAAATATTATAACAGTTATATGCCATCATGTGATTATGAACAAAGGGTGTATTTATCCTATTTTTTAGAAAACCTAAGGATATTTTAAGATATTCTTAGAACATGGAGGTATACTTGGTCCATTTTTCGTAGTTTAAATATTAAACCCTTAAGAAAATTATCATTAGCAATTTGGATTTAGTACTCACAAAAAGGTCATCACAACCTTTTGCAATCATACATTATATACTTGAGGTCCACTGACCATACTATGGAGAGCCCAGGGCTCTGCAGGTTTAATCCCACTTCATGCTAAAATCCAGATTCATTTCAGTGGGAGTACCCGCTGGATGCCGAGGGTAGGGTATGAGGGTATGACATGTAGCTTTTGTCTTTTTGAAAGTTGCAAACTAGATATTAATAATTTCCCCCTGACCCTTTTTTTTTTTTTTTACCCCTGACCCCCTTTTTTTTTTTTTGGGTATTCGGTGATATGTAACATTAATAATTTCCCCCTGACCCTTTTTTTTTTTTTTTTTCAAAATTCTGGTTGCAGGATTTGATTCCGTTCAATGCTGGAACCAGCTAACATTAACGTGCCAATCGGCCCATCCCTCGGTTGAGATTGGATCAAGGAAGAGAAATCGCGGAGTTGAAGTTGACCTCAGCCCATTAAGGAGATGGCCCATTGCCAGCTCACCTCTTATGTTTAACAACTTAACAAATGATGCATGATATGGTGGCGGTGCACTTGCACCGGGCCCATCTGGGAGGATGGATTAGCTCAATTTGATATCCTCTACGACAGTCAAAATATATGTGCCCACAACTACTCAATCTCACACTTATATATTATGAGTCCGGATTTCTTGCACACAAGAACCTTGCCTATGTCTATTCACAATACATTATTCCCAGTGAATTGGGAACATCTCCCCCTGCATAATACTATGTAGAGGATGAGATGTTCTCCATGTGTGGCTGCGATGAATGTGAGCAAAATTTTCATGGGCAGGAAATCCAGACTCATATACTATGACTGGACTGGCGTGGAACAAAGTGATTGGCCCCCCATTGCCATTATAACAGCTTTCAGATTCAGCTAAATCCCACCTTCCCATTGGGTGGCTCTGGCTGTCGATAGGCTGAGATTGGTTTCGGCTTTAGGTCCTTGTACATATTGGGCTATAGTCCGTACCTCAATTTAGTTTGAGAGAAAGGAGAATATAGGATTCAACTCAAATTATTGACCTTGTTCTACTAATATAGATGCAGCATGCAGGCCGTGGCCCAAAGCCTGAGGGTTTCTTCGAGTTCATTCAGCCTACCAGGCTGGACCAGTCTTAAGGCTAATGAGGCTGCCATTCTGCCTTTCTGACTGCAGGTTATTTAGTCAGCTATGAGGCTGCCATTTTTCTTATTGCGTGAGTATGCTGGAGCCACCGAGAGCAAAGCAAATTTGTCAATATTAGTTGGTACTCAAGAAAAACAGAGCCATTTAGCCATGCAGTTTCTTTTACAATTTTTGAAGGAAACGATCTACACATCTATATAAAAGAAAATTGTCAATTGAAGACATTAGAGTTGTTAACTTATTCTTCTGTAATTCCCATAGAATGAGTAACATCTATAGCTAGAGCTAAATTGGGCTACACTACTGCGGGGGAGCCAAAGAACGTAGTGACTTTTTTTTTTTTTAAATACACAGCGGCATAAATTTCATTCATCTTTAAATCAGAAGATACAATCATGGTTTTCAAAATCAGATCGAACCCGATGGTCAGATCGGAAAAATTGGGAATCGGTCATAAGATAATAAAATCGCTTTTTGGTTAAAAACCGTTGATTTGGTCAGTAAACCGTTGATTCAGCAGTCGAACCGTTGATCTTGACAACAGTTTCTGGCATTTTTTGTCTTTAAATTTTGTATTTTTTCTGTCAGAGCGGGCCATTCATTTGGACCAGATGGTCAGACCGTTCAACCCGCCATTGACCTGGTCGGTCGAACCGTTCAAACCATCACCGGCCAGGATTCCGGGTCTGATTCAGTCAAAACTGTTGACTTGGTCAAGAACCGTTCGACCCAGCCGGTTCGACCGTTGACCTGTTCAACACGACGATCAGATTACGGGTTGCACACTCAATGCATGCAAAACTTTCGAAGACCATAACTTATTTATACATTATTTATTGCTAATATATATGTGCTGACATGGCATGGTCTGAACCGTTTGATCCAGTCAGTCGAATTGGTGACCCACGATGAAGAGACAAAAATGGTTCGGCCTCTAGCTCAATTCTTAAAACATTGGTGAATTCCAAACACTCCAACAAATTACAAGGTCTATTATACAAGCAGAGATGACATATCGAGCTAATTAACCGGTGAGCAACCTTGTTTGCTGATCATTAAGCATGAGAAACCGAGGCAGATGGAAGGTGAAAAAGGATACTTCTGCAATTCGCAATCAAAGCATCCACCAACGTAACATAAGCTTTGCTGGTTGATGCATCGCCTTCAATAACAAAATGAGTGATAGACAAATCTGCTGAAAATGTAATACCCTCTAAAAACGCATGGGACATCCACTTCTAGCCACCATTAGTTGGTTTAGCCAAATTGTTTTTAGTGATGCCGCTTTAGTTCCCATTCCCCAAAGGGGCCAAGCCCTATATGCTAGGACTCAGGTTGTGTTTGTTACCATTGCTGTTTCTAGGTGAGACGTATTGGGTTTATTAATACAAATCAACACATATGTGGAATTGATCATTGACCTTTATGGTTGAAAGATCAATGGTACCAAACACTACCCCAGCCAGTGGATTAATAGGTTAGTGATGTGCACACAGAGTCCACCGACACACAATATAGCTAGAAAGCCTGTTTTCCCATGATTTAAACCCATGCCTCCTTAATACGAGGGATGCCTTACAACCAATTTCACGTCAAGTAGATGGGCTCTATTTGCCTTGGATGAAAAATTTATTCTCATCCTCTGTTTGCTTGGATGGGCTCTAGGCTCTAGAGATGGCAATTTGACTATATTACATTACATAATATAATATAGTGCTAGGTAGTAGGTTTCAAAAAAGTAAAAATAACCAGGGCGGGGCGGGACAAATTCGGAGATCCCCATTCCTCGTAGGGATGGGGATGCGACTGGGATTTCTAACCCTGATGGGATATTTGAGTTTGGGGTTGGAGACAGGTCACACGAAACCTGGCCCCGCCTGCTATTTCTAATTCTTCCACCTCTATACCGTGTTGGTAAGCTCTTATAGTGATGGTGCATAATGATTTAAACAGATTGGAATTGTCGCCACTAGTGAGGGGGGCCTCTACGATTTTTGCATTCCTTCTCGGTTGCGTCAGGAAATATTTCTTGAACAAAATACAAGGGCTTCTGAATGGTAACCAAGTACCACATTTGATATTTTTCAGAGGTCGAAGCTCCGTATACCTAGTGTTGTACAATCCAAGCCCGCATCAACTCCGCTTGAAATTTTTATTGGGCTTGGATTTTGTTTTCGGACTGGGTTCAAGTCCAAGACTTCGGAGTTTATTATTTTTTTGACTAATCTAAGCCTAGCCCTTAGGTAGCCCAAATCGAACCCGACCCAACCCAACTATACACAGAGTCCAAGATCTAAGGTAAGTGGCAATTATTCCTTTTCTTTCTTTCTTTTTCAACTGTCCTTCTCACTCTCTCCTCTAATAATATAACATAACATTCCAATCTAATGATCAAGATGTAATAAACGATGGAAATTGAACTCAATTGTTTTGACCCATTCAAATCGGATGGTTGAAGTTGACCCGCTTACCCGAGAACTGGAGGGAAAAGCAGTTTTGTTTCAGATTCGGTTTTTAAATCCTTGCCGATCATACTGTATCAACTTAATACTTGCTAACAGAAAGTAGATTTTTTTTCCCATTACTGAAACCACATGCAAATGCAAGTGACTTTCGTCTAGTAGGAAAGGTCAATACATTAGCTGATTACCATAATTTAATCAAATAAAAAAACCTGCTACTCCTTTTAGAAAGGAGAAAACGTTCTTCTTCACTGTGGTCCATGGATAACAAGGCCACATCTCTCATATTTCAGAAGATCTCAAAAGTTTATATCACCAGTGACATAACCTTAATATCCTAAGTACTGGAAAAACTTCAAATTTTTAAAAATAAAAAGCGAAAAAACTTGGGAAAATGACAGTTCAGCCCAGGGTCAGAATTTTTAAGCCCAAAGTACAGTTGGAGTAGGTGATAACTCGGAATTGATGCCAATTTATGGGCGGGCATTGATGCATAGATTGGGGGTATTTAACATTTTGAATGTTTATAGGTCTGTAATGAAATTCAGAAATCTGCAATGAACCCGTCCATACTTTTCCAAAAAAACTTTCGCTGTTTGAGAGGCTTCTTGTGCATGACAATTTACCAATTAATGCATCATGCAGAGGAAGCTCCCAAACAGCCCAAACTGTTTTTTTTTTTTTTTCTTCTGAACAGCGAAAGTTTTCTCCCAAAGTAGTGGTAGTGAAGAGTATCAAAAGGCAATTTTATAACAACCTGGGCTGTTTTTTCTCAAATAGCCAAAATTTCCCCCAAAGTAATGATCGCGAAGAGTATCAAAAGGCAATTTTATTGGACGGCACATAATAAACACCCAAACTTGAATTTCAAAAGGCATGGTTTGTAGTTTGTACCAACACCGTCAATATGTATCAATAGCGGGTTTACAGAGGGCTTTGTAAATTCTAAACCCTATCTGCCCCACTAGATCTCCCAACCCGTACCCTCCCCAAAAGCCTTGAGTGTTGAATTTTCAAAATCCAAACCCTCCCCTCACATGAAAATGCAAAACCCTCCATGACCCTACCCTCCCCACATTTGAGAGTGGGACAGGTCAGATTAGCAGGTTGAGTCTAGAACTAGCATTTAATTTCCCATTATTTCCTTTTATATATAAGCAGCAAACAAGCATAACATGAAGAAACAATAAAACTTTTAAATATTTAATTATAACATGCAAAAAAACATAAACGCATGCATACATACTATCTATATATATATATATATATAAATATATTAAGCTGAATGTGTACATAAGAAGGCGAGGATGAGGGAAATGGAATCTAACAGTATTTTTTGCCTTTTTTTCATAAAATTACAAGAATGCCACTCTTTACCAATTCTCTCTTTTGCTTTTTTTTCTTTCAAATTACAAGAATGCCACTCTCTCTCCTACCAACTCTCTCTCTTACAAATTACAAGAATGCCATCTCTCTCTCTCTCTTTCTAAATTACAAGAATGCCACTCTCTCTCCAACTGAGGGAGACCTCAGCTCAGCATCTCGGTTGCTAGGGGACCTGAATCAAATGTAGTCAAGTTTGAGTCAAGCCGAACTCGAACTTTTGAGCTCAAGCTCTAGTCTCCAATTCAAATCGAGCTCGAGCTAGGCGATACCTCGACCACCGAGGGAGACCTCGGCTCGACACCTCAGTCACTGAGGGAGATCTCGGCTCAACACCTCGACAACCAAGGGAGACCTCAGCTTGGCCATAGCTCGACACCTCGCCTGCTAGGGAAACCTCAGCTTGACACTTCAACAGCTGAGGGAGACCTCGATTTGGCACCTCAACAATTGAGGGAGACCTCGACTCGAAACCTCGGCTCGACACCTCGACAATTGAGGGAGACCTCGGCTCGAAACCTCGACTCGACACCTCGACTTCTTGAGAGACCTGCAATCAAAGGTAGTCGAGCTCGAACTTCCGACCTTTTGACTCGAGCCGAGCTCGAGC
Organism: Nelumbo nucifera; assembly: GCF_055504915.1. NCBI lineage: Eukaryota > Viridiplantae > Streptophyta > Magnoliopsida > Proteales > Nelumbonaceae > Nelumbo > Nelumbo nucifera. The sequence continues at coordinate 24,098,737 of NC_142651.1, read as the reverse complement.
TCAAGTCTCTAATTCGAATCGAGCTAGAGCCCGATAGTTTATGAGCAAACCCCTACAACACAGGGCCCCCTTCCACTTGTATATATGTAAAAACATGAAGAAACAATTTTGCCAAACTTGAAATTTTTGGGATATATACATTTATAGATGAAAATCGCATCTACATACATGAACCATACATACATATATATATATATATATATATAGATAGATAGATAGATAGATAGATAGATAGATAGATAGATAGATAGATAGATATAGATATAGATATATGTATATTGGGTTCATACTTTTCAACCCTAACCCTAAATCAAACTTCAACCTGACCCAGGCTAACCTAGCCCAAGTCGCAGCCCTAACTGCGGGGTGTATGCAAGGTCTATTGGTCGTACAATGGAGAACCTGCTGAGTTCTGGTCTGCAGGGTTGATCTTGTGCCTCCACTTTGGTAGGGATGACAAGTTGATATCTCAACAACCAGATCATAGGCACAGATAGGATGGCGTACTCCGTTGATGCTTTGGGTGGTCCACAACCAGAATGAAGTGCAACTCATGCCGCTAAGACACTAATAGCTAAGTAGCATTTTTTGGTAGGTCATAGGTGGTTGCCCCCTGTGGACTTTCTTCACATATAGCTGTATAGGTTACATGCACTGAGATTTGCCATCAACTTTGTTCGGTACATAGATGAATGCTATCAGCTTCATCCAATCAACTGCATCCCACATATTTAACCTGTCCTATTCAACCTTTTTGCAATATTTCCCACCTACCCCCGCCCGCCGGAAACAAAATTGTCATTCGGCCAAAGAATAACCAGAAGTAAAAGAACGAACTTCTTTTGCAACAACTTACGAAATTACATTCATTATGATTTTCTGAAGTGTTTCCATTAGCTAGAACTAAGCTTGTATTTAACAGCATAGAACACACTAAATGCAGCCACTATGATGGTTGTGAGAAGTTGAACTACCCATGGCTTCTGATTCTTAAATAAAACATTATTGTTTAGGTACACCCATATCCACCGAAATAGAAAATGTAGACCACAAGTAGTCTGAAACTTTTGGACAGAGAAATCCTGCACAGAACAATTCTGACAGTTCAGTATTCATGTAAGGATGCAGGATCCTAACCCACACTGAATAACTGAGCATATAAGCAACCTTGACTACACAAAAAGCAAGACTATACAAAAATGCAATGCTTTCAGTATCTAAAAATGTGCCAAAAGAAGACTACACAAAAAACAAAAGAAAAATAGGGGAAAATATCAAAGCAGCCTTTTGTTCCCAGAAAATGCAATATATTTGGTATAAGATGAAATTATGAAACAAAGTTTTCAGCATTCAAAAATCTATAAATAAAGTTGCTGTTCAGATTGGTCAGATGAGGTTCATAAGTTTGTTCCATAATATTTATCTAGGTAAGCGATCCTAACCTACATAGAATGTGGTGGGTTGGAAGTAGAGCAGCTTTTCTCATTTGGTCACCAGACTATTCACCTTGGCAGCAAATGCAACGCAGCTGCAATTGAACTTTTCTAAGGAAAACTCCTGCACTCTCAGAGAAATTGTATGATATCTTGATCAGTTAAGGAATAGGTGAATATACGGATTCTACTTTCACAAAATAAGGAACCATGTTCCTTACTCCCCCATATTTTTTCCAAGACAATTTGTACTTCTGCACACATGGAATGGTGGCCTTCAAAAAAACATTTTTTCACTAAAAAAACAGGGCATACATCATTTTGTCAAGGGAGAAAAAGCACATAACCCCAAACAGACAGGACATACATACTTTTAACTAATTAGAAGACATGATTTCCTTTGTTAAAGAAAAGTGACTATCAACACTTGAAGTTGTGTGCATATCAAGTTAATAATATTTATGTTTCAGGAGAACCTTACCAAAAAAAAAGAAGTTTCAGGAAAGTAGATTAATATTCTTCTTGCTGTGTTATGCCAAAACAGGTTATACTCTCTTAAGACTGAACCATAGACCTAGTTTCAGCACAACACTTGAAGTTGTGCATAATTCCATGTAATACATGTCCCGATGTCCCTATAATCTAAAACCTGTTCCACATAGAGAGCTCTCTGCTTTAAACAGAAATTTGAAAATTGGGAATCACCATCGACTTAGTAACGCATGAATGAGGAATGTAAGAACATGCCCTGGAACTGAACCCCATCTCATACGAAGGAAATAATAATACCAAATTATGCTGTTATCAATACCATGGATTGTTCGGCTCTACATGCTTTTTCCCATTAAATACTTCATAATTCATACAAAGAAGAATGGAAAAACATGCAAGACAAAATAGCCCTATAGCATTTATTAAAATTAAAGAATTTTCTCCATGAAAATTGTTTCCCCTGATAGATATTACCTTCGGTAGCTTATCTTGACTGGCCAGATGATCCACATGAAGCCTCACATTTGATGAAGCAGCAAACCAAACACGGGGGTTGACATCAGAATATGTTTCTGCCACTATGTCAAATAATGTCTCTGCTCCACTTTCTATGGCTTTCAAGATGGATGATTCCCTATTTCGGCGATTTCTGAAAATAAACTCATTGTTATATTGGAGGCTTAATGTTTGTTATAGTGAAAAATTATGATTGATTATTGATAAGCTATGCACATACAAAAATATGAGTGAAAAATGTCCAGTATACTGTGAAAATGAGATAATTCTTTCCATTATTACTGAAACCACAAGATAGCCAATGCATAAATCAGATCTGCTATGTGCTGCATACTCCCAAGATATTCTAAATCTCCCCGAAAGAGTGACACTTCCCATGCAGCACAAGGGACATTGAGGATGAATAGAAGGCACTGATTCTTCATTCTCCCACACAGTAAGTATTTATTTTGAACGCCAGATAAGATGATCTATTATAAAAACCTCATTTTGGAATGTGCTCCCACCACTCTAACCAAAATCTCTTCAGCGGCATTCCTTTACACCCCACACCTGCCAACACCTATTCCAATCCTAAATATCCCTATAAATTTGTAATAGGCCTATGTACTCTATTACAACTTGCACAAGTCTATTTTCAACAAAACTTGAGTAATTATCTACCTTCTTTTGGTATACAAGGAGGCTATCAAAAGGGAGTAGTACAACCCCAGAAGTAGTGGTGTTGGACTTCACATGTTATTTTTGTAATATCTTGGATCTAGGATTACAAGTACAAAAGAGCTCCCACAATTTCCCATGTTTCTCATATTTAGGTGATTGGTCAACTTAATGGGTGGGCCTAAGAGATTATTTGGTCTTATTAATCAGATTAAACATATAATCCCAACTATCTGTTTCCACTGTATTCATTGTAAAGAAAAGTTCAATTAAAGCTCAACAAGATATCTGAAAATAATATATGGACTAGACTAGAGTAACCAATTCTCCCCGGAAGGGCCATACAAAAAAGTTGCTATAACCCTTAGTGTAGACAGTCAAACCAGACTCCTTGGATGGCTATTTCAAAAGGAACCTAGAACCAGCAAAGATTGGAGGTATCTTGAGGCAGACAGCATTTGTCTTCTAGGCTTTGGGCATCCTATTGGAGAAGCAGATTTGATGGCAGTGGAAGTTAGAACTCTTCTCAGGTAACTTGGTTAATGTCATTCAATGGTGACAAGGGTGAATATTGGACTGTAAAGCTTAGAACACTTGCGTAGATGAAATATAGGAATCCTTGGTGAGCTTGACTTTTCTTTTCTTTTTTTTTTTTTGGTACTTGTTAGCTTGAGTTTTCAAATTAGATAGATTTCTATGGAAATGAATTCTATAGCTGATAGAAAAGAAGGACAAGATTGAAAAACAAAACCTGTTTGAATAGAGAAGTTGGTGAAACTCTTTCAACCCAATCTCCAGATTGTTGTGATATGGAATCTAGTTCTGCAGCTCTTACTGAAGAAGCTGGGGAAATTGAAGGGGAATTGCTGGGGGAGGAGGATGATTCAGAAGAAGTTGAAGAAGGAGAATAGGAAGAAGAGAGGGTGGAACTTGATAGAGTTAGAAAAATTGAAAAGAAGATGGGCCTAGAAAAGATAGTGGAAACTAGAGCCCAAGCTTGTAAGATGCTGGGTGTATATGCTTTAGGAGGGGAAGATGCTACAAGAAAGTTGTTTCGGAAATTAGTACTGAACTACCAGGTGAGTGATGGAAGTCCTACTTCAGATTGGTAAATTGATGAGGGTCTTGTCTTAGGGCTGTGTCTTTGGTCGGGTTGGAAGTATATTTGGTCTGTTGAGGGACATGGGCTGTGGAAGCAAGTTGTAGGGATGGATTCTAAGGGATAAAGGAAATTGTTGTTTTTGTTTTTTCCTCTGGGTCTGGGAGTTGTTTGGTCTTTGGGATTTGCCTTTGTTATGGGTGACATCTTGTCACCCCCTTTTGTACCTTTTTTCTTCTTTAATACGTTTCCTTTTTTTATTTATTACCAAAAAAATGAATTCTATAGTTGATACTCTTGCAAATTCAGATATTTGAAAGGCTTTTATGTATACGGATCTTGAGTATCACATAGTCTTTTGTAGTGGGGGAGGGGAACTGTTGTGCATCATTGTATATCCTCTCACAAAACTCTCCTGCTTTTTGATATATAATATATACAAGTTAACTTTGTTAAAAAGAGTCAAGAGTCACCTAATCGGACTGATAGTTTCAAGGACCTCCAAGGTTTCATGGGTTGGGTAGCCCGACGGTCCAGCCCATTCTAAGTCAGGCTAGGACATGAATTTAGGCCTGCGTGCTTGGGCTCGAGCCGAAAATACCGGGCTCGACTTTTTTTCGGGCCGGGCTCGGGCTTTCTCAAAAAATCCCATGCCAAGAAGCCCCATCCCAACTTGATAACATATTATATAGCAAAAAATGCATTTTATATAATAAAATATACATATAATATGTTCTTTTCTTTGTTCCTCTTCTTGTTCTTCAAGCCATAGTGGGATCTTTTATTATTTTTGGGTTTTGCGGTCTTTTAATATAAATAAATTAGTTTTTTTATTGAGCAAAAAAAGGAAAAAAACGGGCTCTGGCTCGGGCCTGACTACTCTGTTAATATAGAGACAAAGCCTGGCCTGGACCCACCCGGCCCATGAACAGGTCTACTTGTAACTACAAACTTAAGATGTCCCCGTTTAAATATTACAAGAAAGGAAGCTCTTTGTTAATTAATTTGATGAACCAAGTTCACATGCATGCCGAAATGCAGCAGCAAGGCCTACCATAGAAAAAAATATGTATGACCTGTCAAGAGACATTATATTTTATGTCCTCATGGGTTTTTACACAATTTCAAAATCCCTACATAATTAGTTATTTTCCATAGAAACTTTGGTGACAAAATCCTGGAAAATGGAAGCAGATAAAAATGTATCATTGATTGCGCCTTTAAGATGCTAAAAACAAGAGAAAATTAAAACAAGTTGTCCGTTTCATACTTGAGATATCCACAAAGCATGTATTTTGGCCATACGTTGACTCTCCCATGCATGGGGATCAAAGCATGTGGTGAAAGATCCAGGAAATTATAGGTTGTTTGGAAGTAGTCCTGCATGGAAAAGAATTTTAGAAACTGCTGAAAAATAAACTACTAAAAAGATTAATTCCATTCATTGTGCCAGAACTTCATATTATCCTTTCGAGATGATTTGTAGCATAGAACATTTTGTTGCACTCAGATTTTTTTTTTTTTTTTGCATTTTATTAAGCTGAATAATTTAGGTTTTAATTTCTTGCACATATGGGCTTTTAGCTATTTACATATTCCAACTGCTAGCTTTTTTTGGGAAAGATTGCAATACATGAAATACAGAACTAAGGCGTACTGGAATATAAAAACATGTCACATCCATAAGTGGGCCTATCATCTAATGGACATTCTAGATCAACCACATCATCCCTCCAGATAGCTGAATAGACTGTGTACAGTGACTTCTTTTTGTCCCATATACGGATGTATTATTCCAAGAGAATAGAATAGAATAGTGTAAAGTCAGAAATGTAAAGTGGTACTCAGGAAAGTCAGAAATGAAAGAATCATATATAAAAGAAATCTTTCATATCACAACCTATTTGTTTTTACTTTGTTAAACCGTTTCATCCTTCAGGGAGCTCTATATTTTTCTGGTACATTATCTCATCATGAATATAGGAAAAGGAAAGCTTGTATATATTACTATGAAAACCAAAAACCACTCAAACCAGGATTATGTCAGAAATCTATAAAAACCATTTAAATTTTTAAAATTTAACTTACCTTCATGTTTCCACCAGAAGTGAAGTCTAGAACAGCACTTCCTTGCCTGAAACAAATCCAGTACAAGGGATTTTAGTAGAGAAGTATTTAAAAAAAAAATGATAGAATAACGGAAAAATAAAAAAAAAAGAAAAATGCGCAAAATTAGTAGCAAATGAAAGCAAAAAAGGGCCTAGCTAATAACACAAGATCAGAATTATTCTTCACACTCTTTTTGAAGTGGACAGAATAGAAATGGATCCATGATTCAATGTTTTTTGCCATAATTATCCAGAATGTTCTAATATCCTGTTATTCTCAAACACGTTTTGTGATTCAATTGGAAGCTGCAAGTATTAAAGATATTGAGACAAGAAATATCAATTCCCATGATTTTCTCAACAAAAGGAATAAAATGGAGTAGATAACCTTGTGAGTCCTCATTGCTTTGCAAAAGACAAACTCATTTTGAGACCAAAAGAGTAAAAATCTTACGTAGAGATTGACCATTCAATAAAAACAACAATGGGGCATAGAAAAAAAAATAACAAAATAAAGTCAGTCTGGGCAAGCCGTGGTAGATTACTTATTGCATCCTTTGACAGGTTTACAGGCATGTCCTAAGTATGACCAGTCTTTGATGTATTAGAATTAGCTAAAATAAAAAACCAGCATGAGATCTATAAACACTGATTTCATTGCCTTTTCTGTGCTTCTTTGCCTTCTGTTTCTCTTCTTGGTTCAATCAAGAAAAAGCTTGGTTAAAAGATATGAAAAAGAGAAGGTTATGGAATGATATGACACCTGAATACCTCTGTGCATGGCTAGAGTACTGGTGTAAGACACAATATGTAATGGGTATGACACCAGATACTGCTCAGACACTTCTAGATAAACTCTATAGAATTAACACTTGTATGAAAACTGGTATGTTTTAATAAATCATAACATTAAAAATTTCTGTATATGTTAGAAATTTAATTAAATTTGGAAGAACATTATTGAAGAAACATCATATATTTGGTTATATCAGTTAGACCCTCTTTACAAACCCAAAAAATAAGATAATGGATCTAAAAGGAAGGAAGAAATGGTCCAAAAAAACCATTAATTCACATTCTCATCTTGAAGGAATTTCACAGGAAAACAATTGGCAAAAACCAAAAGTGGGATCTATCAAGATGCAATTTTTTTATTGAAATTGTAGGTGTCTTAGGAATGGTTTTTAAGTTTACTAGAAATCTACCGTCATTTTGAAATTATTATTTATGGTAGCTTTCATATTACTAATCATATTAATTCTCGTAATTATTATTTATAATAAAATCACAATTTACTATTTTTAGTCATTTTTGGAGTCTTTACATTTAGTATTAGCGGCAATAATATGGTGTTATTGGAGTTCATTAGGAGTTAGATTCCTTGTTTGAGTGTCTCTATGGATTACTTATGTGTGTCTTATTTCTAAAGCAATTAGAAGTTATCTTCAGTCAGTTTTTTTTTTAACCAGATTTCATTAAAGAAAGAAGGGGTACATGAGAAGATGTACAAAACAGGGGAAGAACCCCAAAAGATTACAGAGGAAACTTGTCACTATACAAATGATCCAAAAACACACCACATTTGGCTAAGCCATCTGCTATATGATTTAGTTCCCTAGGAATCCAAGCTAATTTTGCATTTAAACAGTCCAAGGAGTCCCTAGCCTCTGCCAAGTAGTGGCTCAGTCTCCAAGGTCCCCCCTTCTTATCCCTCAACCATTTTATAGTATTTGCTGAGTCACCTGCAATGATTAAGTTCTGGATTCCCAAATATTTTATTATTCCGATTCCTGTGAGAGCATCCATCACTTCAGCCTTTGCAGAATCAGCCAATCCAATTGGACCACTGAAAGTCCAGCATATGTTACCCCTTTCATCCCTTATTGTGCCTCCAATTCCGGCTAAGCCAGGATTACCAAAAAGCACTTCCATCGAAGTTTAGGGTCACCACTCCATCACTGAAAATCTGGTTGTCTCAAGGTCATTTGATGAGAGCGAGGGAGAAAGTCTTGAGTCAGTTTTTGTCCAAATTGGAGTCTATAAAGGGACATCCAAGTTCATGTTAAGTCTACAAAGAGAGTCATTGAAATTGAAATTAAGAAGAGTTGATTTAATGAAATAAAGTCTGGTTTAGTGAATTGTGGTTGTTTCCAAGATTTTTTTTTTCCGTTTTACCCTCTCTCACCTATTTCTTCTTCTAAGTGATATATCTCTTTGCTGTTTACCCTAATAGCAAGAGTTATTCTCTTTCTTTCTCATTTCTTGCTTTGATATGTTATTCTCATTTCTTGCTCATTCTTTAGTGGATAGCGAGCTGTCTATTGTTTCTCCATCCCTATTATTCATCCCCAATCACCCAAAACCCCTCCTTCACCCCACAAAGCCCACCAGCAGACCTGAAATTTGTAGGATCCCTTACCCTGTCCTACATCATTTTTTTATGAATTACCCTGTCCTACATCATTTTTTTATGAATTACCCTGTCCTACATCATGTGTCTTGAGAAATGACAAATAGAAAAGCATGATAAAAGCATATTATATGGAAGACTTTTCAACAAAAATAAAAGCATATTATATGGAAGACTTGTGCCTGCATCCATGTCCAGATTTTAGGAAATGGAGAGTCATACCCTCATTTCCCATATCTAGATCCATGTCAATATCCATATTTGGGCATCATAGATGGAAAATCTAGAACTAGGGTTTTGCAAAATTATTTGAGAGAGAAACTAAGAGGTGGGGAAGGTGGAAGAGAATCCAATTAAGGTTTTCTGGGTTACAAGATTACACTGTAGTCTTTGGTTTGTGTAGTTGGATTTTCCAAATAGGGACTACAATGGAGGGACTATAAATTTGACATTTAGGGACTCACAGGAGGGGTTGTTCGGTTGTTCCTCGGTGCAATGGTAAAATCTAAGGTTGACAAGTATGAGAACGTGAGCTCAACTTTTACAGCAGCTACATCATGCAAAAAAAAATGCTATAGGTTAGGTCCATACCTAATGCACCGCTCCCAAGACCCCAGAGGCCCAGGTCCAGCATTGGCTAATAGACTTTTTTTTACATTTAGGAACTCTCAATTCTCAAAGCCTTTATTGTTCTCAAATGTCAAAAATGCACCACTAGGGATGATCATGGGTCATGCCATGTTTTTACAAGAGCATTTTGAGCTGCATGGGCCCAGCTGAGCTAAGCATCCAAGTTGCCTACATAAGTTAATAAAACTATTTTTTTAAAAAAGCTTAAAATTTAAATATAAGTTTATATTCAAGTTTACAAAAAACACAATTTTATATAATACATATATGAATATCTGCATATATATTATAAATACTATATATAAGACATATATTATATTATATATATTAAATTTCTAAGTCAGGCCAGGCTTTCTAGGCTACTTCCAAAGAATTAAAGAAATGGTTTGGTTGACACCATAACATGGAACCAGAATTCTCCCTTGAACATGGAAATGTTCATCTGATGGGGATTATAGGCATGAGAATTAGTATAATGATCAGTAGATTCCATAAACTGTTAAGTGATTGGCCTTTCCTTTTAGCATCTATAACAGGTAACTTAAAATGAGATTATTTCTTCAAGAGAATCTTACCCTACACAATGATCCCCTAGTATTAGTGAATGAGTACTGACATGAAGTAGAGCCATGTGACCATCTGTATGTCCCTGAAATTGGAAGAATGTATTGTTAAATTGCTGAATTGAGTAGCAGCATCTATGTCTCAAGTTAAATAATGAACTCAGTATCCCGGAAAAGGTTAAAAGATAAAAATGCAAACTAGTCAATGTGGAGATTCTGAAACATGCTGCTGCAAGATGATGTGTATCCTTTTTTATTGGTAACCAAAAATTATCTGTAATCTGTACTAGCAAAGTATTCCTTGAATCAATTAAGCCACCACTAAGTGCTTAACCCCACAACAAAAATAGCTGTACCAGAAAGTGCTATAATCCCCCAACATAGCTGCTCCCTATTTACCCATTGTTTGGTCAAGTTGTCTGCCAAACTATTAGCTAATCTTGGAAACCAATTACAAAGCATCCAGTTCCATACTCAAGTGATTGATTTCCTTAATATACACCAATACTGCAATGGTCCTTGACTTCTACTTTTGAGCCATCTCACTACAACCCATGAGTCGCCCTCTATTACCACATCTCTAACATTCAGTAATTGCCAATTTTAGTCCTTGGAGTACAGTTAGAAACTCTGTTCTGCCCTTTGTTGAGTTCCTCACTCATATAGGTCCTAAGAAATACTGCTATTATAGTTCCAACATTGCCATCTCTACCATGAGTTGCCTTCTATTACCACAACCCATGAGTCACCTTCTATTACCAAATCTCTAACATTCAGTAATTGCCAATTTTAGTCCTTGGAGTACAGCTAGCAATTCTGCCCTTGTTGAGGAGTCCGGATCTGCTGACCACAACACATTGCCGGTCACATTCATCCAGCCGCACATCAGAAATATCTCTTGTACTTTATATAGACGATGTTCCCATTGTGTGGTTGGATGAATGTGGCCAGCAATGTGTTGTGGTCAGCAGATCCGAACTCCTAGTTGAGTCCCTCACTCCTATAGGTCCTAAGAATACTGCTATTATATGTTCCAACATTGTTCTTTCAACACCCCAATTGTCAGGATTTCCCATGCTGCATACATCAAAGCTTAGTTTGATTTGACTGAGAGGAGGACCCCAATTCATCTTCACAAAGGATCTCAGCATCGATGAGTTTGCCACATTGAGCCAGCCTCTCAAGATGTCATTGGTAGGGAATATTCCCTAGTTTTGAGCCAATGAGCCACTTTTATCAAAATATTTTCAATAATGACCTCTTTCCTTTGTGATTTTTCCAAGAAAACTCTTGCATTTCTTTCCTCCCAAATCGACTACAAAAAAGCTGACCTAGTACATTGTCACATTACCTTTCCTCTCTTGTGAGGACTGAAGAAAAAGCTTTTAAAGATGGTTTGTACATCACCCTGATGAGTCCACCTACACCTTGATGACCAGAAGGTGACTTCTGGCACCTTCCTTGCATCTTTCTTCTTTTTTTAATAAAACTTTATTTTATTACCAAAAAAAATAGAGTCCACCTACACCCATTAAGAGTAAAGAAATAATCTGAAGTGCTAGAGACAAGAGGGGAGAAGATTAATCAGTGATAAGTATCATTAGATTTCGTGAACATTGTTTCAACAATTCTCTATTTAAGTCCATGAACCAACCATTTTTTTTATGAATAATTAAAAATATTTTACACGTTTATTTTTGAAAAACTAAGGATGAAACTGGCGCTGGGAAATCTAGGAGAAGTTGAAAAGCAAGAACATTACCCATCATTTCAATACTTTCTTTTTCTTTTTCTTTCCATAAGGCTCATTAAAAAGAATAAAGGGGTAAATATCAATAAAATACAAAAAGGACAAGAAAGAGGCATCTAAAGAAGCCCTATAAATGGACAAAGAAGGGCAAATGAAATGAAACAGGTAACAATACAAAAAGAGGGAACTTGAGGCTTAGAGTAACCCAAACATATCATCTTTAATTGCAAAATCTCAATTAGTATGAAACTCAAGAAAACCAGCACCCTTAAATTCCTTGAGGATGAAAAAATCAAAAGAAAAAATGTCAAGATAATCATGTCTTTAAACAGGGCCATCCTCCATAAACCAGACCATGCTACTTTGAGGCAATGCTTTTTCAGGTAAAATATCCTAAACCTTCTTAGTAAAAAAATCTCTAAATTCCTTGAGGATGAAAAAAAAAAATAAAGAAAAACATGTCAAGAGATCTCTGTAAGTGGGGGAATCCTCCACAAAATGGAACCACGCTACTTAAAGGCTCTACTTTGTGTTTTTCTTTTTTTCTTTTTTGAAGAAGGCAAGGTAACACTTTATTGAAGACCAAAAGGCTATTACATCACCAAAAGAACTGAGGAAGATTAAAAAAAAAACTCTTTTATCTTTCTCTCTTCTTTCTTTTTCGCTTTTCAAAACCCTTGGATCTTTTAAATTTCTATAGTAAAACCTTAAAACAAAGCATAAGTGATACATATAATGTATAATAGAATGTCTCTACACATGCTAATAAGATGCAACCATAGTAATAATGTTATAATAAAGCACCAGGCCTTGTGATTTATGTTGCCTAGGCTGAGACCTAGTCACCTAGACAGGCACCTCTCTGTTATAAGTCAAGGTGTTCAGGATAGGTGCCTTTGGTGCATAGTAATAATATTACCAAGGTTCAAAATATCGATACATATCAGGTCGTATCGGCCGATACACCCCTACAGGGGGTGTTTCAGGGTCTTGACCAGATCAGGGGGTGGACGGATAAACCGACCCCTCTGAACCAGATTTGAAAAAAAAAACTAAAAAAATAAAGAAACAGCTACCAATACACTCCGATACGCCTCTACCGGCATATCGGATGTATCGATATTTTGAACCTTGAATGTTACAATAAGGCACCAGCCTTGTGATTTCTGTTGCCTAGGCCGGTGCCTAGTCCCCTAGACAGGCACTTTTTTGGTATAAACCAAGGTGTTGAGTTGGACACCTAGGCAACACCTTGACAGCTATGGCCCCAAGGAAGCAGATCATATTGAGTTGTACTTTATCCTCTGAGAAGAAGTCCCAGATCATAGACTGTTACCAGGGAAAAGAAGCAATGATTTGCAATCATCTAAACTCCTCCCTAGTAAATATCCAATGAGCCACCCATGGTCACCAAGTCTAGGAAAAAATTACCTTCCACCTTTTTTAAAATTTGAAGATGTTCATATCTGCATCTTCCTATAGGATGCAAAGCATTGTTGCCATGGTTCATCTCCACATGATCATTCTACTTTTTGTTTAGGCAAGGGAAAGAAAGGCTCAAATAGGCCCATTAGATTTAATGGGGGTTCCACCTGGTGCCAAACATGAGATAATAACAGGCAATCAGGCATCAGTAGCATAGGAACATCATCATCATCATTTAAGCCTTATCCCAACTATATGGGGTTGGCTACATGAATCCTATTTTTTTTTTCTGAAGGATAAAGAAAATTTCATTAAAAAGAAAAGGAATACAAAAGAAAGGTGATAAGGTAGGTATCACTCAGGAGAGAGACATAACCAAAAACCCCTACAGAGATAAAAGCAAACCCAGATCAAACCCACAGCCACAATAAACCAAAGCCAAACTCTACCAGAGAACAGCAATCATCCCTAGGAAAGACAATGGAACCCCTTGAGCTGAGACCACCAACCACCAAACCGTTGGACCAACTATGCCTCTACTTAGCACAAAAAACAAAGCCTCACTCTTCATCAACAAGATCGCCTTCTTGCCCAGTATCCTCCTCATCCCAAACCTTGTCTCCTTCCAAACGAGCTTTTTTATTCAGCTTCTCATCTCTCTTTTTCCTCTTAAACTCCTCAAAGGCCTTTCTGTCAAATTTCTCACCACCCCAAAAAAAATAAGCCCAGGCTTTTTCCAATTGTGCCCTCTCTACCCACTAATTTCTGAAGAGTCCCGCAGCCTGAATCAGCGCCCTTCTTATCGCTAGTTCATAACAGCAAGTTCTCTCCCGGATCAGGACCATCAGCACTCGCCTTGTTAACTAGTTGCTCCTTCCCTAAGTGGAAATCCGATGATTGATCCTGCTTCGTAGACCCCTTTTGATCGCTTTCAGCTGTCGTATTGCCTTTCCCACCTTTCTCTTGTAAACCCGTTTGAAGTTCTTTGTAGGACCTCTCCCTACCAGACCTAGTTTCAGCCTAGAAAAAATTTTCATCACATGCACAACATTATGAGTTCTTGTGCTGCACAATCCTTTAGTAGTCACCTCATTAGCCAGCTCCTTCTCCTTTTCCTCAATCTTGTTTCTTTGACCCAAGTCTACACCCAGCTTTCCGACCATCACCTCCTCAAAGCAACAGTGGCCATTGGAATGACTCTCATCTTTTCCACCTTCAGCTCCACCAACAGCTATAGTCTCTTCTTCCTCAGTCACATTTTCCTCTTCAGTTTTATCCTTTGCGCTGTAGCAATCCCTCCCATCCTTTCTCCTCCAACCCCCAGACCCCTTAAGGACATTCTCCTCAAGGGTCAACGGATCTGTAATTTCTGACACGAACCCCGGATCTTGAGATTCCACATCTGCAGTCCCATTCTCAGAAGTGTTAAAATTCACTGCAGGCTTGCTTGCAGCATGTAGATGTCTCCCAAGATCGTTTTCCACAGAAGAAATCTGGCCATCCGCAAGCCAATCCATTGTTCCTCCCACATACCTCTTCTTACTGCTCTTATCGTACTTGGCCATCACCCAGACCCACTCCTCCCCCCTTCTCTTTCTAACCTCTGACGTTGGAGGCTTCCATACAATCTGCTTCTTTTAAAAGTTAATTTGTTAGGGCCTAGATTCGATTTCTTAGGCACTATACCTTTCCTTTTCCAACTGGTCTCTCTACTATCACTACAACTTGTTTTCAAAGTATGAACTTCACTCAGAGCTCCGTCTGGGCGAGAAGTTTGTATTCAACCAAAGTATCAAACTGGGTAAACAGGGATGATGATATACTGTTATTGTTATCCATAAAGTGGGCCGTGTGCCTTTTTAGCAATTCACATGAGCCCAAATTCTCACACCCATTTGAGTTCTTGTCTGGGCTCATAACCTGGGCTAACGCCTCCACCACTGGGGCCGAGTTAATTGGGTCCCCGACTCTCCCAAACATCGACCTATCACGGATTAAGTCCTCATCCGAAATGGATTTCAGTAATCAGGCCCCACCCCTAGTTACTCTTTTATAGTTATTCTCACTCGTCAAATTAAAGTTTTCTCTAGGGAGGTTTGCATTATTCTCATTTTCAAGACCTGCCTCGAGTTGGGCCCCAACTTTCAGCTGCTCTCCTTCCAAGGACCACACATCCTTAATGGTAACAAACTCCTCCTCTCCTCTGTCTCCACGCATATTCTTTGTTTCCAGATCAGCATCTTCTTCAACCTCCTACCCATTCCTCCATAGCAACATTTCAAATTCCGTGACCAACCAGACTTTGGTGCATAGACCGTTGGCAAGAATGTTGATCGCCCAAGGAACGTCCTACAGCAAAATTCCAGTGATCTTCATCTTCGCTGCTCGCAAAACAGACACATCAACTTCTAAAAGAAATCACCCCAGAACCTGTGCAATCCTTTCAAAGGAAGCTTTCTTCCATAGAGTGAAAGGTAGGCCAAACAACAATATCTCAAAAGCTCTGGCCACTACAGCCACCTTGTTGCAAGAGAACGGCCATTTTTCTAGTATCACCACCCCCATTTCAATCTCCGTCGACCTAAAGTTAATCGTTTTCAACCCTGCATCCAGAATGGCTCTTCTGTCATCAACGGGAAAAACTGAAACCCCAGAGGAAACTTGTAGTTTCTTCATAATAGCCTCTACAATCAATTTCCAGTTAGGAAGCTTGTTCTCAGCCTTAACGATCAACTTTCTTTCCCAGCCTCTAAAATTGTTTTCCAGTACTAACCTGTGAATCTTTCCTAGGCTAGCCACCAAAATTTGATGCTGCAAATCCTCTTGCCGATTAGCCTCCACGGAAAGTTGCTGGGTTCTCTTGCTCATGGCACTCAGTCTCTCCTTCAATCCAAGGACTCACGATGGGGAGCTTAGAAGGTTCTCTTTCAATGAATGTTGGAAACTTGTAGATAGCCAAATCACCATCCTTCAGCTCCAAAAAACTTTGAAGCTTCTGAGACAACAGTCTCCAACCCCAACCTTCTGGGATACATATTCGTTGATATCTATTTCTTCCAAAAAATGTTGTAATCTCCAAAAACCACCCTTTCAGCTCTTGTTCCTATGCTACCAATGGATATGGTAGAAAGCGAGATTTTGCCATTCTGTTCTGTTTAGTGCCATATCCATCAGTAGCATAGGAACAAGATCTGAACATGTAGTTAATGGTTTCATCATATTCTTGCATAGGTCAAACATGTGGGGATAAAAACCTAATCATTCATCTTTTTTGGTGTAAATTATTGGTAATAAGTAATCTTCAGGATTGTTCCCCAACAATCCAACATGCCCTAATCTTTTGTATAAGAACTAGCTATATAGCTTTAACAGAAAATGTTGGAGGTTTAGAAACAGTGTGACCATTCTATATCTCATTGCTATCTAGCATATTGAAAAGGAAGAAGATGAGAAACTTCAACTTGAATCAGCTCACCAAACTAAAGAATTTCTGCATCCCAACTCAATTAAAACATCCTTAAAGGATCTAGGAGGTTCATTATATATCAATATTTAATACCATTCTATCCACCATGTGAAGATCAAACTAGTCAATACTTAATTATGGATCAAAGCTACATGCCATAGATAAATAGCAAGCTTTAGTTATTCTATCTTACATGGACACTTCAAAATGGAGTCCTACTCTTGTTAGACAAGCATGGACACTACCAATGGCAAGATACTTAGACTCTGTTTGTTTTTCGGTAAATGGAGACGGGTAAATTGTGGGTCCCACAGTAAATTGCTTTTCCCTTGGTATCACTGAGATGGACAAGTGATACCCATCTCCCAGGTGGGTAAGTCACTTTCCCACCTGGGGGGAAAGTTGCCAAAATGTTATGGGACAAAATTGTCCCTTCTAATAATGACATTTTATGGGTAAAAATGGTCATTGTTTAACTTACACGGGAAACATTTTTGATCAAAAGAACACAGGTAAATGGCGCTTCCCAAAAAAACAAATGGGGCCTTAAGGAAACTCTTCTTCCTTTTTAGTTTGGTTGAACCTGTAATATGTGACTAAAGAACCTTAGATTCTTAAGATAAAATTTAGACATAAACTCTGAATGTTTAATACTTGATAATTTAGTAGAGTCAATTACAAATTATTTTATTTTCTTAGTGTTGTTTGCATTGATCTGTGCTTCTATATTTAACTCTTTCTTTTTCAATAAGCATTCCATTATTTATATAACATAAAAATATATTACTAAATTTATTAAAAGTTAAAGACTATTTGTTGAGTCTTGAAGTCCTATTCATTCAGGCTCACAGAACTAGAAACCTCAAACTCATTTCAAATTCTGAAACCCATACCAGCAGGATCCAGCTCCATGCAAATTTTCATTCCTATATTACTAACTATTAGCTGATACACCAATAATAAACCAACTTATATGCATCACTGTTAAGCCACCCCACATCTAAATAAATGGGATATGAAGTATGCCCCTTCTTTGTTTTAATGTATCTTTTCATTCACTTGTCAAAACTCAAAAGAATGGAATTGTTCTTAAATGATACACCTTTTTTGCAGCAGGCATCACCTATGACTGTAGGAAAAGGAAGGAAAAATATTGAATGGAAGTTTCAATAAGTACAAGAGAGAAGGCAGACAAAGGCAATAATCAGATACCCAAGCTCTTTGTCATTCAGAAGGGGGCAGGGTAGCATCCTGTCACCTGTGCTAGTGGTTCTTGGTTTTGTGGAGCCCAAGTGCCAGTTGCTGTCTTTGCTTGGGTTGAGGATTTTGCATGGAACTTCTTGAAGTTGAAGCAAGGTTAGAATGTCCTATGTTTATAATTCTGCATCCCTCTCTTTTTCTGTTAATAAAAATTTTTTATCTGCTCAAAAACATTTATGCATATGCAAATGATTTATCATTATTTATTTGTTATTCTAATAAGTAAAGAAAATGAGCATATTCATGACAAAAAGAAAATAAGGGGTCCATCCCCATATACAAGATCTGTTAATTAAGGAACCAATCAATTACAATGAACTGTCGATTCAATAATTGATGATGCACCCAAGATGCAAATGCTAAAGATTGCAAGCCACACACAAACATAAGAACAAAATGGAAAGTTTGATACCGGAGCAAAAATGACTTTCAATCTTTCACCACCAATACAAAGCACTTCCCCTCCTGAAATTGGGGTATAACCAAGAGACCAATCATCTGCAAAAATTAAATAAAATTACAACTTATAACTTGAATTGCAATGCTTAATAAATCAATGGAAATGTGTCTTTCTATTTTGGGAATGACAACTGAGAGTCATGATTTCAGTAGTTAATTTTAACACTTAATGCATGAATGTTGTACTATGTCAGGCACTTCAATCCTTGTTAAATTGTGCATTTTCCATATCCAGGTAACAATGTGACTTAACTATAAAGGAATTGACAGCAAAAACTTGGATCTGGGCTAACAAGCTTCTAAAACCAGCAAAAATTAAGTAAATTGTATTAACAGGACAAATTACTAATTTTTCATATGTTTATAATTTAACCCAAGGTTTTAAATTTCGTAACGTATCGGCCGATACGTATCGTTTCGGAAGAGTTCCGATACACGGAACATGTCTAATTAAATGGTTTCGTATTTTTTTGTCCGTATCAAACCGATACAGGTTCGTACCGGCCTTGTATCGGTCCGTTTTGGGTATGTATCGGCCGATACAATCCAAAACATGCCGATACATACCCGAAACGGGCAGATATGCATTATGTATCAGCCGAATTTAATTTCCCTCTCCTTTTTAAATTTAAATTTAATTTATATCTTCTCTCTCTCATTAATATCAATTTTAATTAAGCCTTAAAGTCTGAGACGTCACTAAATGCTAATAGAATTTAATTAAATGCCCATTTAAGTTACCTTTAATTACAGCATTTAATATGTCATTAAATGTTATTTAAGTCAAATAACTTGTTAAAAATCACAAACCAAAGGTAAGAAGTTTTGAACCCAAGTCATTTGCTTGCAACACTAATTAATTAACCATTATGCCAACCTCAATTACTTATTAAAACATGTTTTTTTATACTTAAAGTAATCTTTCTTGCCTTGGTGGATGTTTCCCAACAAATGCTATAAATTTGATTATTAATATTTATATAATAATAAGATGGGTACAAGTTAAATTTATTTATTAAAAATTAAGGAATATATTAACTTGTATGCATAATAAATATCATCTAAACCTATATATAATAAATATTAACTAATAAATGACTTCAAAAAAATATTAACTAATAAATATTAGTATGTATACACATACATTTTAGTTCTATTATTTTTCAATGGTTACTAATTATATCCCAATACTTCATATAAATCATTAAAGAATGATTTTTTATGTTTAAATAAATTAGTTATAATCACATAAAACTCATTTTTATTATTGTTCATATTTTTTAAAGATTTTTTGAATTTTCTAGTGTATCCATGCGAATCTTGATTTTTTGTTCGTATCTATACGTTCCCAAAGCGTATCTTGATACGTCTCTTAAAATTACCTTTCCATACACCTTGCGTTTCCAATACTTTGAATCTTGATTTAACCGCTAGGTAGAGTGGTAGACCCATATATTTGGTGCCCATGTTACCTTCTTGGGCTCATTATTGGAAGCTCAATTTTGAGAGTTACCATCATTGCATTCCTAGGGAAGATATGTTGAGAAGATGGTTGGATAACAATATAATGCAATTTCCTCAAAAACTATAAGTGTTGCTTCATTTTATTTTGATTTATTCCAACTCTTTAATTTTTTGAATCAACCTTTCCTGCTCTTTATTTCCTGAACCCCATCAGCAGTAAATGGCAGAAGCAAAGGACTGAAGCTCCTTGGAATTCTATCTTCTTTCTTTTTTGTAAGTAAAGAAATATCACTATAAGATGGCAGAAAATATCCAAGGGACTTTTCTTAAAAGAAGACAAATCACTAACCAAAGCTTGATTACCAATGAATGCCAGGAGGAAATGAAATGAGGAAGTCTAAAGGCAAAGGAGAAGGTTGTGAACTTGACTTGGAGAAAGCCTAAAATAATGTGGACAGGTCATTCCAAAGGGAGGTTTTAGAGAAGTGTAGGTTTGGCGTCAACTGGATAATGTGGATCATGGGATGTATGAAGATGTATCACTATTCACAGGTAAAATGGGATTGTAAAGGACTTTTTTCCAGCAAAGCAGGGTTTGAGACAAAAGGCCCTTTACCTCTTTCTTTCCACCCTTATAGCAGATTGATCTTGAAGGCCAATAATTATGGTTTAATTGAAGGGTGAACGATTGTCAAGAATAAGACGGATAACTCACAATTTGTTGATGACATTATGTTGTTTTGTCAATGATTCAAAAATGAGGAGGGTAGGGATCTTGCAACTCTGAGTAACATATTTTGAGAGAATATCAAACTTTACATTAATCTTGACAAGAGTTATACATCTGGTGGTTAATATGGGGGAGGAAGAGGTTGGGAGGTAGACATTCATCTAGGTTATTCCGCAACACAGTGGCCTTAGAAATCCTTGCCTTCCGTTAGGTGGGATATCAGAGATCCGATTGTAGAGAGGTTATCATGTGGGGCTTCTTGTGGGAGCCGGAAGAGACCAAGAGGGATCATTTGATAAATTGGAAAATGGTGATTCAACAAAAGGAAAAACGAAGGGGGGCTGTGTATAAAAATTCAGCTTCACTGGGACCAATCAAAAAAGGCTCAGCTTTATTGGGAAAATGACTGGAGATTTTCACTGGATACTGAGTACTGACAAGCTATGGCATGATAAGGTGGTTAGCATAAATGAGCTGCAAGCTATAATGGTCAGAAACTTGGAATGTTGGCCTGTCTACAAGAGCAATGTTGGACTCTCCTTGGAAAGTGATATCAGATTTGCTTCCTCTTTTTTTGTGTAATATTTGTTATATTGTTTCTTAAAGAACCTAACCAAATTTTGGGAAGACAGAACTTAAAATATTTTTCCCCACTTGTTTCCATCTCATCTTATAAAGTCAAGCCAGTTTCTCACTTTGAAATGTCTTCTTGATCAGGGTTATTGCTCTGAATTTAGCTAACTCTCTAAAGGGTGCATTCCATCTTATGAGCATACGATTTGGACTAACTCTTCCTCAGGGTCTTTTTTAATATGCCTCTTTTAAAACTCTCTCCCTTGGCCAATCACAGTACAGCCATTTCTGATAAAAGAAATTTGGAGAATCTAAATCCCACCCAAAATTAGAGCCTTCTGTTGAGAGGTTTATCACTCTAAAATTAATGTGTATAAACCTCTGTGTTCTTTGAAAGACAAGTAGAGAATCTATCCATCACCTACTAATTCCATGCTCATTTGTTGACAGTGTTTGGGAGTGGTTCTCTACCATTTTTAGGTGCAAGTAGAATGCTCCTAATAAGCCAAAGGTGCCAGTTGGCACATCTATTTTTTGTTCATCCTGCTTGGATAGAACATTTACTTCCAGTGTGGGGTTATGGAGCTCAAGATTGTGTTTCAAATTGAAACTCCTCATAAAGAATATAAATATTATTCAAGAGATTTTAGAATCAATCTGAAAATTTTATCCAAAATCATCACAAGTAATTCAGGGTAAATCTGATGAGAAAAGTCACAACCTTTAATGCGATGCATAGTATTTTCATGCGCCAGGAGAATAGCATCAGGATTGCATTCTTGGATAATTGAAAGACCTGATTCCAAGTCATCCAGTAACAAATCATTGTCAGTACAGAGAACAGAATTTAATAAATAAAAACTGAACTCCAATATCAAATCATATCAGATAAGGATAAATGGGGAAGAAAGTATAAAATGTAATACTATAATCATGGTGAAACCAGGATTCTGCCTCTATATAAACTTAAGAAACAAGTAGAAGCAGCAAGTAGAATACAATTTATTCAGCCATATTTTCCTGTTGTATCTTTTGACCAGAAACATATGCTAAATCTTATAATTTTCGATATAATATATGATTCATTCAAATCATGGATCCCAAGGGCTTTGTTTCGAATCTTACATCTGAATCCTTTCTTGTAGTAAAATAGCATTTCAATAAAATAAAAAAGAAGTTGCAAGAACGGAGACGAAAAGTCACCCAAGAGAAGAAATAAACACCTTACACTCAACCTCCACCCAACATCAAGCCCTCCACTTCACCAACCAAAAAAAAAAATCCAGAAACCATTCCTATCCATAAAACAAAACAAAACAAAACCAATTACAACCAAAGAAACACCGAGACCCAACCAACCCTAATGAAACTTCAACCCAACAACTTAACAGCCAAACCTCCTGACCAAACCAAAAACAAAAAACAAACCCCAACAGACAACATAAAGCCAACAACCTCACAACACTCGACCCCAAGTTAGCACCAAGACAAACTCTACTCAATAACTTAGCTTCTACTCTGGCTTGAACCAAAATTTCTTCACTTTTCTTAGAGATCTTCCTTGTTCTTTTCACCCTCTTGATAGGCCCAACCCCAAAACCCCTTTCAGCCTGGTGAAAACTTTTGAGACCTGAACCGTCTAGTGACTCTTCTGACTTCTAAAATATCTTACTCCATTAGGAGTCCTATTATGTTCCTTTGGCTCCTTAAAGTTTGCATTAATCCTCTCTAACTCCAAAACTGCGTTCTTCTCAAAAATCTTATTTGCAACCCCCTCTCCACCCTCTTTGTCAGCATGCTCTACAACTTCAGAAGATTTCAGTCTTTCTTGAAACTCTTTGATCCCTAACTTGAACCTGACTGCTTCTTTATCCAATCTGTCCTTTCCCAACCTTTTTCCTCCAGCTCTTTAAATACCTTGAAAACTCTTCACCCCCAAAAAAGAACAAACCCAATATTTTACTCACTACCACTTCTCTATTCACAATTTCCTCTAACTTAAAATAAATCTGAATTGTATGTGTTTCATCAATTATCATTTCTTTGATTATCCCATCCATAATTTCCTCTTCTTCAATGTCATTTTCAACTCTCTTATGATTCATAAGATTCATGTGATTTGAGTCAATTTAATTCTGATAGAATTTTCAGATAATAATAATAATAATAATAATAATAATAACTGTTCTAGTCGAACTAGAGAGAAAAATCTATCTTTTCTAGTCGGCCAGACTTTATTTATATCTTTCTAAACAAATCAGAATTACTCTTATGCCCTCACTTAAGTGAGAGACACATCAGCTAACTTAAGATCTACTCATAATTACATTTAACATATAACTTAATGTAAAATGCCTATACTACCCTTCTACAGCCGACTCTAACAATCCCCCTCAAGCTGGTGAGTATATGTCATATAGTCCCAGCTTGTTACATATGTAGTCCACTCTTCCCCGACTCAACCCTTTGGTAAACAGATCTGCCCATTGATTCCTGTGTTCACATATGTTGTACTTATCACTCCATTAAGCACCTTTTTTTTTGATAAATAAGAAGGATAAATTTCATTAATAAAAACTAATGCAGTTACAAGCTTCCCGTGGAAAGGCACGAGCTGCGTCCTCTCCTAATAGTAGGAAGAAAGAATAGAAAACAGATTCGGTCTACAATTGAGCCCAATACAAACTTTCCCTATTTAGCCCTTGCTTTGCAAGACCATCAGCCATAGAGTTTGCTGATCTCCCCACCCATTGTATTCTCACCATCAAGCTTCTTGTTAGGCAGTTGAATTTTTTAATTCCATTCTTAAAACACCACACTATAGATTCCGGATTTTGTAGCCAGCCCACTACCACCTTGGAGTCCCCTTCAACTGCTCCACACCTATCTGCACTGCTAACTGTACTCCCTGGATAGCGGCAGCAAGTTCTGCCCTAGTAGAGTTTCCAACTCCTGTGGGTCCTGAGAAAATAAGAACCACATTCCCACTCTCATTCCTCAATACCCCTCCCACCCCTGATGGACCTGGATTACCAAGACTACTTCCGTCGAAATTCAGCTTCAAGAATCTTTCAGGAGAGGGTTCCCAAGCCATACTCACTTTAGTCTTTATGGATGAACAATTAGCCACTGCTAACCAATTCCTCCAAATATCATTAAACGAGAATTGATGGAATAGGTCCAATGATTTTAGCCACAAGATCACCCTATTTAGAATGCAGTCCTTCATCTCTTCTGGGCTTCTCTCCTTCTCTTGGAAAATTCTGGTATTCCTTTCTTCCCACACGGACCAGATCAGTGTTGTTCTTGCACACCTCCACATAATTCTTCCCACACGGACCAGATCAGTGTTGTTCTTGCATCTGCTGGCCTAACCAACTTGCACCCAAACAATGAGAAGAGCCACTCCCATAACTCTGCAGTAAATGAACAAGATATTAGTATATGGTTACAGTCCTCACCATGTGACCTGCAAAGAATACACCAGGAAGGTGAGAGACAGAGAAAAGGTCTTCTCTTTTGTAGAATGTCTAAGGTGTTTATTTTCCATAATACACTTCCCAGCAAAAAGCCATAACCTTAGTGGGGACAGGCCTGCACCAAATTTCCTTAAAAGGGAAAGGCTGGTTGGGGGTAGACTGAGTAATGGATTTAAAGAAAGAAGCGCATGAAAAGGATCCATTCCGCTGGGGTGTCCAAATCCGATTATCAGGTTCAGAAGCATCCAAAGACTCCAAACATACTGTATCAAGTAGACTTGGCAGATTTGTGAGACACAATTTCCTCTTCCCTTAAACCTCTACAAAACCCAAAGTCCCAATTTGGTGTTAATGGATTATTCATTATGGAAAAAAACTTTGACACAACATGCTTTTTATACCTTGAAACAGAGAACAAAGAAGAGAAGAGGTCCTTCGATGGACACTCCATTAAGCACCTTCTCACGTACAAAGTGGTAATCAACTTCTATATGCTTCGTTGTTTCATGAAACACTGGATTAGAGGAGATATGAACTGCAGCATGATTATCACAATATAGCTTCATAGGAGTGTCAATCGAGTACCCCATTTCCTCTAGGAGATGCTTCAACCACACTAATTCACATGTTGTGTGTGCCATGGCTCTATATTTAGCCTCCGCACTACTTCTTGCTACCACTGCCTGCTTCTTACTCTTCCATGTCACTAAGTTGCCACCAAGAAAAGTGCAATACCCTATAGTGGACCTTCTGTCAGATATGGAACCAGCCCAATCAACATCCGTGTATCCCTCTATCTCAAGACTTCCTCCACTCTTATATAACAAACCACGACCTGGAGCTCCCTTCAAGTACCGTACAATCCTTAGAACCGCTTTCCAATGTGGAATTCGAGGATTCTGCATAAACTGACTCACTACACTAACTAAAACTGAGATATTGGATTGAGCGATGGTTAGGTAATTCAGCTTACCTACCAACCTTTTGTACCTTCCAGGATCTTCAAACTCCTCACCTGCATCACTACTCAACTTGACATTCGGTTCCATGGGTGTATCAGCTGGTCTAGCACCTAACAATCCTATTTCCTCTAGCACAGATTAATACCATTCTTGAACCTCGCTACTTCTATCCCTAGGAAGTATCTTAATTTGCCAAGATCCTTTGTTAGGAAGTGATCATGCAAGTAAATCTTCAACCTGTAAATCCATGGTCTATCACTGTCAGTGATAACAATATCATCTACATGTACCACTAATAGGATCTTCCCAGCACTAGACTCATAGCCGAAAGGTGAGATACAAAAACATAATTGGAAATGGGGTGAATAGCACAATTGTGTTTACCTTTCCGCAAAGCAATAGAAAGATCAAGGTCAAAAATAAGGGATGGGGTTGGGGTGGTAACAACTGTCGGATCTATCGACGATGACGAAGCTGGAAGAGCCGGTACCTGATGATGTGTATACAGTTGTCGGATGGGTGGTCATTCAGCAAGGAGTTGCACTGGAAGCAAAGACTTGGTCACAACTGGAACAAGAGGAATGGGGTCCTCAACAGGAACTGGAAGAGGAGGTGATAGTGATGGAAGAGAAGAAACATCCAGACTCAGAGAAAAAAGGAACAGACTTAAAGAATGTAACATCATGACACACAAAAGAATACCAGGAATTGGGGTTATAACACTTACACCCTTTTTGAGTCCTAGAACAGCCAAGGAAGATACACTTAATGGATCGAGCATCTAACATCAGGACACACAAAAGAACACCGGGAACTGGGGTTATAACACTTGTACCCTTTTTGATTCTTGGAATAGCCAAGGAAGACACACTTGGTGGATTGAGCATCTAACTTGTCCATTCCAGGCCCAAGATTATGAACAAAACAAACACACCCAAAGACTCTAGGAGTAAGAGGAAAAGGAGACAAAGTAGGAAACAAAACGGAGAATGGAGACCGACCTTCAAGGATAGACATGGGCATGTGGTTAACAAGGAAGCAAGATGTAAACACAACATCACTCCAAAAGTGTTTGGGAACATTCATATGATGTAAGAGGGACCAAGCAATTTCAAAAAAGTGACAATTCTTTCTCTCAGCCACCCCATTTTGTTGAGGGGTGTAGGTACACGAGGTTTGATGGATAATGCCATGTTGTTCCAAATATTCTTGAAATGGTGTGTAAAAATACTCGCGGCCATTATCAAAACAAAGAATTTTAATGTGTACACCAAATTGATTACGAATCTCAGCATAAAATTTTTGGAAGATAGAAAACAATTCACTCCTTTCTTTCGTAAGGTAAAGCCATGTCATCCTTGAATAACCATTATAAGACACTATTATGTTTGGACCCCAGATGTCCGAATGGACTAAATAAAAATGACTCGGCATACGACTATCAAATCTAGGACTACAGGGAACACAATGATGTTTCCCAAACTGACACGACTCAACGACGGAACAAGTAACTGAAGAGCTTTAAGATACGGATGACCAAGTCTACAGTGCCACAGAAGAGGAGAAAGAGATGTCTGAAGGGTTGTTTTCGAACCACCTCCGTCAAGGTAATACAATCCACCAGCTTCATGCCCTCCGCCAATCTTCATCACCATCTTGAGATCCTAAAACACACAAGAAGAAGGGTAAAAAGTGATAGAGCAATTAAGAGACTTAGTCAATTTACTAACAGACATCAAGTTAAAGGGAAACTTGGGAACATATAAAACTGAGGATAGGGACAATGAGTCAGTGTCAACATTACCAACACCACATATGGAAGAAGTAGAACCATTGGCAAGAGTAACAGATTGTGATATGGAGGACGGAAAAAGGGATGAAAACACACCTGGAGTCCCAGTCATATGATCGGAAGCTCCAGAATCTATAATCCAATGGGAAGGTTTGGATGCCAGACAAGCCATACCTGAGTGTGCAAGGGTAGTCGTGTTCTACTGAGATGTACCCTGAATGAACCGCTCATACTCATCCCGTGGAACACTCAACATCTCCTTTCTGGAGGCATCTGTAGATGTAGAGAGTATTTGATTAGTTTGTTGAGATTCTTGTCTCAAACCATCACCAATTACAGCTGCATGATTTACCCAGGTTGGACGTGGGCCATGTAGATCACAACAGAAGTTGATAGTATGTCCCTCCATACCACAATGTGTACACACCCCCTCTGACCATTACTATGTCCTCTACCACGGGCTCCCCTAAGTCTCGACTTCCAACACGACCACCACCACGACTGTACATGCCACCACCGCAACGACCATACATGGGTCCATCACCACTACCACGGCCAGGTTGACCTTCTTGAGCTCCTCTACCTCCACGACCTCCCCCTCTCGTTACTACAAATGTAGACCTATATGATATAGTAGAGTTCTTCGTGGGTCCAACTGAGATCCTCCGAAGACGAGCAAATACTTCCTCAAGAGAGAGAATAGCAGACCCACCTAATATCTGTGCCCTTACCGATTCATATTCAGACTTCAACCCTACTAAAAATCTAGTCACATCCAACTGCTCTCTCTGTTGTTGCTGAATTTTGACATCAGGTGTAAGAGGGTGATACACATTCAACTCATTTCGCAAATTTCTCATACTTGCATAATAGTCTTCAAGACTCTAATTCCCTTGTTGCAAATTGAAATACTCTTGGTACAGTTGGTAAACCCTAGTAGTGTTGTCTTGTCCAAAATAAAGCTTCCTTGCATGATCCCAGACCTCCTTGGCTATATCTAAAACAGTGTTTTAAAAGGCATGGGAGGCATACGCCTAGAGGCGCACCTCCAGGCGAGGCGCTCCCAAAACACCCTGAGACGTATATGCCAGAGGCGCTGACACCTCTAAGGTACGCCTCTTGCGTTTTTTTCATGAGGCGTACACCCCATGCACATCTTATATAAAAAGACAGAAAAAAAAATAAAGGGAAAGGAAAGGAAAGGAAAGGAAAGGAAAGGGAAAGAAAAAGAAAGAGAAGAAAAAAAGAGAAAATGAAAGAAAAGAAAAGGGAAGGGAAGGGAAGAAAAGATAATGGGAAAGAAAGTGGTTTGCCCCCTGCCCTTCGGTTGGGGGGCAAAGACCCCCCCCCCCCCCCCCGCCCCCGCCCCCGCCCCCGCCCTCTTTACGATGCAGCCCAATTTGTTTTTTTGAGTTAGGAGGGTCTTGCTCCGCTTCGACAAGACCCCCCCCCCCTTTCAACTAATGTTATGCATCTTTATTCTTCTTAATATAAAATATTTTTATTAAAAATAAAGAAAAAATGATATCCCCCCATACTCTTCATCCTTCTAACCCCCCCTCCTCTTAAGGAGGCTTACACCTCCTTGTGTTCGGGAGGCTTACACCTCTTGCATTCTGAACTACGCCTCACGCCTCTAGGTAGTGGAATGCCTCGCATTACGCTTCTGCATTTTAAAACATTGATCTAAAAACATGAAGTTCACACTGATTTTGGGTTCCATACTATTCCATAGCCATGTCATAATCTGTGCATCCTCTTGCTCCCATCATATCCCTGAGAATCAGTTGGGGGTTTATCTTCCCTCACATGCTTCACTTTCTTCTTAGCTTTCAGAAAAACTTCAACAGATTTAGCCCAAGGCACATAATTCTCACCATTCAGTTTTATAGATGGCATCTGCACATTCAAATAATCATAAGGGACCATCACACTAGACTTGCATTCACTGCTATCTCCCATGACTGCACAAGGAAAAAGGGAAGAAATTCTACCACTAGTTTGTCACTCTACTTCACTAATTAGTCACCACACTACACACCAATGACTGATTACTACTAGGGTACCTACTATCATAGGTTTCAGCAATAACACTCACAGTTGTTCACCACTTTTAGCAACAACACCACTGCTGTCTTCCACTTTCAGCACCATAAACCCTCACAATACACCTCACGAACAGGAAATTTGGTTCTGCAACATATCACAATTTGTTTCTCACGGCTACACTCATGTAATCTAACTATCTCACTGCTACACATCACGATTTGGTTCAGCAATCATGTATTCTGTTTCACCAAATCTGCATTGTCACCATCCTCACACCTGAAACCAGCCCTCTTCGAACTGCCGAGTAGAGGATTTTCTACCAACCACACAAAACCACAACAACTTCACTCATTGGAGGCATGAAAAACCCCAGAACAAGAAAACGATCAGTCCTTTTTTTTCTTTCTGTGAAACTCCTAGCTATCAATGAGAATTCTGCAAAACCCAAGGAGAGTATGCGCTGAATAGAGGGAGAAAAAGAAGGTTGATCTGAACTAGTTATCGTGGCTCTGGTACCATGATAGAATTCAGATATAGTGTCCATACGATTTCAGATCATAATAATAATAGTAATAATAATAATACGATTTCAGAGAAAACTGTTCTAGTCGAACTAGAGAGAAAAATCTATCTTCTCTAGTCAGCCAGACTTTATTTATATATTTCTAAACAAATCAGAATTACTCTTATGCCCTCGCTTAAGTGAGAAACACATCAGCTAACTCAAGATCTACTCATAATTACATTTAACATATAACTTAATGTAAAATGCCTATACTACCCATCTACAGCCAACTCTAACAAATTCCAACATGGTTTTTTACTGTCATTCCTTATTTCGTATAAGATTTTTTTTTTTTGATAATTAACAGGTATCATGTCATTAATATAATTTCAACCTGGTTTTTTTTTATTTCATATAAGATTTTCAAGGGGCATTGGTTTTAAAACTATTACTAGAATAATATTTTGTTGACCAAGGTAAGATTGTTGCCCTAATAGTTTATGTGCATGATATTGTTATCATTGGAGATTGGGATTTAGAGATACAGAGACTGAAGGATTTCTTGGCCACACAATTTGAGGTGAAAGATCCACATCCCCATCATTATTTCCTTGATTGAGGTTGCCCATTCAAAGAAGGGTATCTTCATTTATCAAAGGAAATATGTTCTAGAGTTTAGACCTTGTCCAAGATATTGGCAAGTTGGGAGCAAAGCAGCCAACACTCCTATTGAGGTGAACCACAGACTAAGTAATGATGAGGGTGAGATTTTACTAGACATTAAGCAATTCCAATGTCTGCTAGGAAGACTTCTATACTTGTCAACAACTCAGTTAGACATTGCTTATGCTATAGGGGTCCTCAATCAACATATGCATGCCCCTAGAACTTCCTACCTTGACGTTGCAACTTGCGAAAAGAGTAGTCAGGTACTTGAAGAAACATCCCAAGGAAAGGTTTAATGTTTACAAAACAAGGCCACATGAAAGTAGAGGTGTACACTGATGCAAATTAGGCTGGGTCTATTGATGACAGGAAGTCTATTAGTGGGTATTGTACCTTTGTAGAGGGTAATTTGGTTACATAGACAAGCAAGAAGCAAGGTGTGGTTGCCAGATCTAGCACCACAGCAGAGCACAGGGCCATGACACATGGGGTTGAAAAAGTACTATCAATAAAGAACTTGTTGGGAGAGCTAGTATTTGTTGCAAGCAGCCCTATGTCACTTTACTATGTGTAGGGGTTGGCTTGGTCGGTTAGGTTTGAAAGTCAAGGATTGCGAATGGAGAAACTACAAGAGTTTTCCCCCTGAATATTCATTGAAAAGAAGGTGAGACAAGTAGTGAAAGTGATAAGACCCGCTGCTGTTCTGTCACTGGTGAGCTGGTTCGAGGGAGCTCGCCCTCCTGAAATGGACGAGAGGTAGAAGACGAGAGAAGAGAAAGAAAAAGAGAGGGAGAGGGAGAGAGAGAGAGAGAGAGAAATCTCAATGATTCATTCACACCCCTCCAGAATTCGTTCATTGGCCTATATAATAAATTGCCAGCTACAACTGTAACCGCTTCTGAGCATTTTCACAGTCTATGATTACTTTTCAAATACGTGGGTGTCGGTTATATATGAATGTATTGGGTGGTGCCACCCGTGTGATTCATGTGGTGTTCTGGACTGACATGTGGGACTTCTGGGCCTGACTTGCTGTGTGTCTTGGGCCTGGGTTTCCTGTTGTGGGCCCGAGTGGGTAGTTGAGGGCCTATCAGTCCCACCTTCTTCAAGAAACACCTTGTCCTCAAGGTTGATGTGGGGATACTGATCTTGTAGTTTGTCATAGTCCTCCTGAGTGGCATTTTTGGTGGCAAGTTTTTCCAGATGACTAGGGCCTGCTTGTGTAACTTCTTGCCTATCTTGACCCCTCTTACATTTCTGATTTGTCGTGGTTCAATCAGTATACCCCCATCTTCTGTGAATTGCGGAAGGGTTGGGCTGACCTTAGTTGTAGGGCTTAGATAAGGCTTCAGCATACTAACATGGAAAATCGGGTGTAATTTCAAGCAAGTGGGAAGCCCCAATTTGTAAGCCACCTGTCCCACTCGTTCATTCACCATGAATGGGCCAAAATACTTAGGAGCTAATCTCTGCCAAACTTGTCGGGCTACTGAAGCTTGCCGGTAAGGCTGGAACTTCAAATAGACCCAATCCCCAACTGCCAATTCAAGCTCCCGGTGATTGCGGTCGTAGGCCAACTCCATGCGCTGTTGTGCTCTCTGCATATGCAATTTAAGGAATCTTGATATCTCATCTCTTACGTCCTTAATGTGCAGCTCGTAGTTCCCTCCCTCGATCCATTTTTGACGTACATCTCTGAAAAGTGTGTGGATATCAGCTGTTGTAAGGTACCCTCTTCCATGGAGATCAAGACACCGAAACAAATATGTCAATCCTCCCGGTGTATCTTTATTTTCTAGGACCAAAACAAAGTCAAGGAAACTTTCAAAATCCATCTTCCGTGCATTATCACCACCACCACCATTTTTGCCATGCCGAACATGTTTATCAAATGCCCGCTTGATGAATATTTCTGTCAATGTACCATCTGCATATTCTTGAAGCTCCTGCTTGCTCAATGTCCCATTCAGAACTTTATCTAGAGCAAGAATCATATCATATATCCGTTGGGCGGATGTCAATGAGAACCAGTTTTCAGTATCAGTGACTTCTTCCTCACTTTCTTGGTGCAGTTCCATGAGTTCCTGGAGGCAGTTACTAAGTAGTTCCTTCTTTATGCATGCTTTACCTCGCCTGTGAGGATCACAAAGGAAGAGAAATTTGCATGCAGCTATGCGGTAGTTCATTTGAATAGAACCTGCAGGCCTACCTCGTCGTTGTGTCAAATTAGGATTAAGATCTCTAATGTAGACCTCCATTTCATGAGAGTGAAGGAAACCATCAAAATCCTCATCAAGCTCGCTCATATCAATTCTCGCCTTAGTGAGGGAAACTGTGCGCATCACATAAAGGTAAAACAGCAGGATGGAAATTCTTCCAGACTCATCTTTCTCAGACTTCATAAAATTTGAAGGGCTGAAAAACCGTCGACACCTTGGACCTATTTGCTCCGTACATACAGAAGCAATTTGGCAAAAATCTTCATGATTCATCTTCTTTGGTGTGAGCGTGGCTGAGACCGGGACAATGATGACAATGGCAAATCTCTTCTTCGTAGCAACAAGACGAGCACTAATTAATCCAACTCCAAACTGCCTGAACATACTCACAACAACAACATCCACCCAGCTATAGATATGGCACTACTGGAGATGCTAGAACGGACAAGGTGAACAACGACTACGTTAAAGATGCTTGGATTCTCCCCATTACCTATCATTTCCCCCTTTCGTTGTTGACCTGTGTCTAGAGGTTCTGTTGGAACCAAAACCCAAATCATTGAGTCTTCCTTAGCTATTTTGGCATCACTGTCAATGATCGAAAGAATCTGCCAACATCGTAAATTGGTTGAAACAAGCACACGTCCAATGCGATCTTCGTGGTCGAAGGTTCCGTGACCCCCGGGCCTAACTCCAACAATGAACCAGAACTCATGGTTGTCACTAGGGAGCCAAGGAAGAAGAGAAAGAACAGGGATCTGTAAAACTGGAGGGTGGCCAGAGACGGGTTTCAGGTGGCATGGTGAGATGGGTCGGGTTATGGTTGCCGCCAACGAAAATGATGACCAGAGGTTGAACAACTGAGACGGACCTGGGCTGGGTATGGACTGGCTCGATTTAAGCGAGAGAGTGAGAGGGAAGAGAACAGGGACCAGGGGTTGAGCTACATGGATAACAATGGATGGGGTTATAATCTTCACACTGCCCTTCTGTTCCTCCTCCCCTATTTTGTCACCTAACATCACTGAGCTCGTTGCTAGGGTTGAAGTCTCAACTTCTGATGTCTCAACTTCTGATGATGATCTCATTGTCGTTATTGGCTTTCCAATGCTCTCTATCAGCTTCGATCCTCCATTTTCTCCGAAATGAGTGTTGACGGAGGGAGCTCGGCGACTACGCTCTTCTAGAGAACAGACCATCGTGCCAAGCCTGTCTAAAACCATCTTCAGCTCGGCCAGAATTCCTTTCTGATTCCTCTGACTTCCCTCAAGACGACTGAGACTGTCTTCAAGCCTTGTCATCTGCACATCCATGGATCTGGGTGGCTCTGATACCAATTGATAAGGCCCGTTGCTGTTCTGTCACCAGTGAGCTGGTGAGGGAGCTCGCCCTCCTGAAATGGACGAGAGGTAGAAGACGAGAGAAGAGAAAGAGAAAGAGAGGGGGAGAGAGAGAGAGAAAGAGAAATCTCAATGATTCATTCACACCCCTCCAGCATTCGTTCATTGGCCTATATAATAAATGGCCAGCTACAACTGTAACCGCTTCTAAGCATTTTCAGTCTATGATTACTTTTCAAATACATGGGTGTCGGCTATATATGAATGTATTGGGTGGTGCCACCCGTGTGATTCGTGTGGTGTTCTGGACTGACGTGTGGGACTTCTGGGCCTGACTTGCTGTGTGTCTTGGGCCTGGGTTTCCTGTTGTGGGCCCGAGTGGGTAGTTGAGGGCCTATCAGAAAGCTTAGTAGAGCCCTATTAAAGATTAAGGTTTTGCTCCAAAAAAGTGCTCTCACTCCTTAGACTCAAGATTAAGACTGCTGTCTTGTCTGGAAAATATCCGATCGGTATCCCTTTTCTATTGGGCTATTTATAGAAGCTTTGGAACTTCTTAGTTGACAAAGCTTTATTTCTTACTATTCCCTTTTTGTCTTTTCTTTCAACTTACTTTGTTGTTTACAACAAAAGATCTACACATCTAAGATCATCTGCCCAAATCAATCACACCACGTCACATTTTAAGGTTAGCTAAAGAGAGTTATGGCCACATGAATTGCACGGTACAGGTGCTTTCCTTTCCCATGAACAAAGAACAAACATGTCTCGCATGCAAGTTACTTTCTGGATTATCAATTTTCTGAAAACACCTAAGTGAGTGGATTTCACATGAACAAGCATCTCGACTTTGCTCTTCCTTTAATGCTGAAGTATAGGTTTCGCATGGTCCATTCTGCACTATGGCCTGGTGCCAATCTGTGCTCTTACACTAAGACAACAAAGCAGCAATCAACATAGATGCAAACCTGGCTCTCCATGACCAGATCAAGCACATTGAAGTTGATAAGCACTTCATTAGGGTAAAACTAGAAAAGAGAGAAGTAATGTACACCCTATGTTAGCTCAAAAGAACAGCTTGCTTAAGTACAAAACAATGTTTTAAAACACGGAAGCGTGAGGGTAGTTCAAAACACAAGGAGGTGTAAGCCTCCCAGACACAAGGAGGCATAAGCCTCCCTAAGAGGAGGGGGAGGAGGAAGAAGGGGAGGAGGAAAGAAGAAGGAGGATCTCATTTTTCCTTATTTTTAATAAAAATCTTTTATCTTTTCTTCCCTTCCCTTTCCTTTTTTCCCTTTCTTTTCCTTTCCTTTCCTTTCCTTTTTTTTCTTTTTTTCTTTTTTTCTGTCTTTTTATATGAGGTGTGCATGAGGTGCATGAGGCATACACCACTAACATGCCTTATCAAAAAAGTGTATGAAGCGCACGCCTCTTGCACCTGAGGCTTACACCTCAAAGGTGTCAATGCCTTTGGCATATGCCTCAGGGCATTTTGGGGGTGCCTCGCCTGGAGGTGTGCCTCTAGGCGTACGCCTCCCATGCCTTTTAAAACACTGATACAAAAAGCCTTAAACTGTTCTCCGCACAATGAGTTATGTAACAAGTTGGATATGATGGTCATCTATGACCCAATTTGAGGGGGAGTATTGTAATTCTGTTATTAGTGCCACAAGAGTATTTTATCTTTTTACATTATTATCTTATGTACAGCCTTTGTTACCCTAACATAAATAATATACTAGGCACCACCGCCTAGATTTTTGAGCCTCAAAGCTTCTTTCTTTCTTCCTCCTCTCTTCTCTCTTCTCTCTTCTCTCAGCTTCTCTTTGATTTCTTCTTGGTTTTTACTTGCATAAAAAGTACTAATTTAACCTCTAGTTCAGAATTTGGCGCTCTCTTCGATGGGATCATAATGTACTCGGACATCGTGGACAAGAACCACTTAGATGTCTATTCAATAGCAATGGTTCAACCAAACCTAACTATTAAAATACCAAATAAATTATAAATGTTAGTTCATGTGTTAGAATATGTGTACATGTCTGTCTGTCTGTGTGTGAGAGAGAGGAGGGGACTTAACATCCTCGTCCTCTGACACTATACGACAAAAAGTATTACTAAGAGATGAAACAGTAAGAAACCTAAGATCAACGACTCTTTTTCTGGCTCCAATCTCATTAACAATGGTTTCTTGATTTAAAACAAAGCAACAAACAACAAGTTTTCTTGTACAAATTATAAATCAACCACATGTCAATGCCTAGTCAACTTACAGAATAATTATGAATATAAAAAAAAAAATTAAAAACTCTTAGCTGAACCACTAATACTCTGAGTATCTTGCCTTCAACATGATCACGATGGTGATGAGTAACAAAGACTACTAGCTTTCTTGGCAAAGCAGTAATAGTTTCCCTGAGCTGATCACATAAACAACAATATCTGAATACAAGAGAACAATACTAAAAAAGTCAAAGTAGCATAATATTGAACAAAATAAAGGATGCTGAAAGTAAGTTTGTGCCAACAGTTCTGGATGCCTCCCAAAAAAAGGGTTCTAAATGCGTACCAGGTAAGTCCAAGTTCTAAACAAGGAGGCAAGTTCTCCACTATAGTCTAATTCAAGATTTTTACTGGTAACAGTGACAACAATATTATCAATTTGAATTGAGGTCTAATTCAGGCATATGAGCTAATCAAAAAATAATGATTGGTGAGTGAAAGTTTCCTGAACTGGACCGTGGTTCCTAGCTGGCTTTTTTAGAGAAGCTAGTGATTTGGCATCTATGTGGAGCATCTCATGCCAAGTAGTCCCTATGTCAGCTAACCATGGGATGGAAAGCAGGCAAGCAAGCAAGCAAGGAGTGGATCAACAGTAATGGTTGTATTGGGAATAATTGGTGCTTGAGTAAGCTTCATCCTTCTTTCCTTGCTTTTGATTGAACAAGGAATGGAGTGTCTCATAGGCGCCTTTTAAGACTGGAAAGGGGGATTTGCAATATCGAACTAAAGAAAATGGTAGAAGAGAGGAAGGGAGCAAGAGAGAAGAGTAGAAGGGAAATAGGAGAAGATGGTGGTGGTTTTAGCCGTCATCCATGGCAGACTCAGACCAAGCTCTTTGCTTCTTCTTCTTCTTCTTCCTCTTCCTAGAATGGACACTAAAACTAAAAATGAAAAGAGGGAGATTGAAGAAGGGAGTGATGCTGAAACTAAAATGAGAATAGGGATATATTGAGGAAAGGAGTGACATGGCTGTACAAGGGGAGTGGGGCCTGGGAAGGTGTTGTTTGATGGGTCTCATGGGTGCCCCCCATTCCCTATTTATAAGCTTTTGCACAGGGGTAAGTTGGGGGCTTTGGATGATTTTAGGGGTAACAACGTCTAGGTAGGTGTGGGCCAGGATATTTTAGGGAGAAAATATGCAAGAGGGGCATTTTGGTCTTTTAATTTTTAGGGTTTAAGGACAAGAGTGAAATGATCAGGGGTATTTTTGTAAATTTGTGGGGCAAGTATATAAAGTGAAGGGTGTTTTAGAATTTAGGTGGAAAGAATGAGGGTACTTTGGGGATTTAGGGCAAAATCTTAGAGGAGAAGATTCACTCTTCTATGGGATTCCCTTTTGAAGGTTAGGATGTTATGAGGGGGTGTATGAGGGTGCAGGGTAGTTTTAGCAAGTCAGCCACCAAGATTGCATGAAATGGAACCTTTCTAGTTAGGGGGTCAAATGGGAGTGTTTTAGGTGAAATTTGATGGGCCTATATTTTTTAGGGTTCTGAACCAAGTGGTGGCATCAGATTGGCCAAAGAACATTGATAGGAGGGAGGTTTAGTGCTTGATTAACCTTGGACAATGAGGAGCTGAAATCTTGGCTTAATCAAGGGCTAAATGAGGGATTTGTAGGGTGAATGTTGGTAGGCAGGGGCTTTGGGGATATAGAATCTAATGGAGAGGGCTGATTGGTCGAGGGTGGTGTCATGGTGTCATATTTGAAACTGACGAGCTTTGGCCAATGGGAAGGGCTGGAAAAGAATCTTGGTTTGATTAAGGAGGAAGCAAGGTTATTTTGAGATGAAATTTAATGTGTAGGGGGTTAAGGTGTCCAGAGTTTAAAGGTAGGGTTCGATGGACCCGAGAAAGATCAGGGTGTCTTAGGGGAAGTTTAAGTAGCTTTGGGGTCGATAGGTAAGGAAGGTTCTGAGGTTGGGGATGAGTTTGGATAAGAAATTTTGAACAATTAGGAATGACTCTAGGGTGATGAGGTGTAGAGCTACAAGTCAAAGACGGAAGCAATTTTGAATCACAATTCTCAAACATTAAGGCGATGTCTGTTTTCGGTGTAAATGTGAATCGACGTAAAACTCCATCGTCGGTTCGCATTTGCACAGGCAGACCAGTGTAAAACTCCACACCCGGTCTATATTTTCACGCGTTTGTTTTCAGTGTATCCCATCAGTTGGCTTTTCCATCGATAATCGATGTAAATTGTGAATTATCATATTCATTTCTAGGTTCGAAGTAGAGAAGAGGAAGAAGAAGAAGAGAAGAGAGAGGAAGAAGAAGAAGAAGAAGAAGAAGAAGAAGAAGAAGAAGAAGAAG
This sequence comes from Nelumbo nucifera, assembly GCF_055504915.1. NCBI lineage: Eukaryota > Viridiplantae > Streptophyta > Magnoliopsida > Proteales > Nelumbonaceae > Nelumbo > Nelumbo nucifera. The sequence goes on along the minus strand of NC_142651.1, from coordinate 24,060,094 downwards.
GGTTCGGCCAGTTGAGGAAAAGTTGCCTCCCCATTCGATCCACTTTGTATTTATATTAAATAAACTGAGTTACAAGAAAGGCAGTATTGTCCCTTACAAGTGATAGGACACATAACTTAAACTTGAATAAAACAGACCTTTCACTTCTAATTAGATAAACCAAAACACCAAAATACCCCTGATTTGTCAACTCTAACACTCCCCTCAAGCTGGAGAGTATATGTCATGTAGTCCCAGCTTGTCACAAATATAATCTACTCTACCCCGAGACAGCCCCTTTGTAAAGAGATCTGCCCACTGATTTCCTAAGCTCACATGACATGTAGTTATCACTCCACTAATCACTTTCTCTCTTACAAAGTGGCAATCGACCTCAATATGCTTTGTTCTCTCATGGAAGACTGGATTAGAAGAAATGTGTACAGCAGCCTGATTATCACAATATAACTTCATGGGTTTGTCAACTGAGAACCCCATCTCCTATAACAAGTTCTTCAACCATACTAGTCCACATGTGGTATGAGCCATAGCCCTATACTCAGCTTCTACACTGCTCCTTGCCACCACTATTTGTTTCTTACTCTTCCAAGTTACAAGATTGCCACCAAGGAAGGTACAATACCCTGTAGTTGATCTCCTGTCTGATACAGAACCAACCCAATCAGCATCTGTATACCCTTCTATCTCAAGAGTTCCTCCAGTTTTGTATAGCAAACCACGACCTAGAGCACCCTTCAGATACCTAACAATTCTTAAAATTGCTTCCCAATGAGGAATCTGAAGATGTTGCAAAAACTAACTCACCATACTTACAGCAAATGATATATCTAGCCGTGTAATAGTTAGATAGTTCAACTTGCCCACCAACCTCCTGTACCTTCTAGGATCATCAAACTCTTCACCTGCATCAATACTCAACTTAGCATTTGGTTCCATAGGTGTCTCGATTGGTTCAGCACCTAACAGTCTTGTTTCTTCAAGTAGGTCAAGAACATATTTCCTTTGACATAAGTTAATTCCATGCCTTGACCTTGCAACTTCTATTCCTAGGAAATACTTCAGCTTACCCAAATCTTTCGTATTGAAGTGGTCCTGTAGGAATTTTTTCAACCTGCCAATCCCATGACTGTCACTCCCAATTATGACAATATCGTCCACATACACCACTAGCAAGATTTTCCCATCTTTTGAGTCATGGTTGAACACAGAATGATCTACCTGACACTGTTTCATCCCCAAGTTCTTCACTACTTCATTGAATCTGCCAAATCACGCATGTGAAGATTGTTTCAATCCATAAATTGCCTTTTTAAGTCTACAAACCTTACCATCTTCCCCTTGAGCAACAAACCCTAGCAGTTGCTCCATATATACCTCCTCAATTAGATCACCATGCAGGAAGGCATTCTTGATGTCAAGCTACAAGAGAGGCCAGTCATGCATAGCTACTAAGGAAATCAATACCCGAACTGAGCCAATTTTAACCACAAGATAAAATGTCTCCATGTAGTCCACACCATACAACTGAGAATAGCCCTTGGCCACTAACCTGGCCTTTAATCGTTCCACACAGCCATCTGGAAGATACTTCACTGTGTAGACCCACTTACACCCAACAACATGCTTACCGGGAGGAGAGTAGTAAGTTCCCACGTGTGATTGTGTTGTAGAGCAGACAATTCCTCCTCCATTGCTTGTCGCCACCCTGGAGAGGTAAGGGCTTCCTAGATAGTTTTGGGAATGGAAACAGAGGATAGCAAGGATATAAAGTGGCGATGGGAAGCAGAACGGTGAGCAACTGAAACATAATGTGAAATAGGATGAGATGTACAACTACGTTTACCTTTCTGCAATGCAATAGAAAGATCAAGGTCCGAGGGAGAAGGTGCAACCACAGGATCTGTCGATGAGGACTGAATTGGAGGAGGGGCCGGTGCTCTTCTGTGAGTATACACTTGTCGAATTGGTGGTCGCTTAGTAGTAACTGGCACGGGAGAGGGATCCACAACTGTAACAGGAACCACGGGAAGGGGGTCCTCAACTGGGACAGGAAGTGGAACCACAGGGGAAGGAAAAGGAACCTTAGTGCCCGAGAAAAATGGGACTGATTCAAAGAAAGTGACATCGGAACACACAAATGAGTTATGAGAGTTAGGGTTATAGCACTTATAACCTTTTTGAGTCCTGGAGTCCAAGGAAGATGCATTTAGTAGCACGTGCATCTAACTTGTCTAAACTAGGTCCAAACTTTTGAACAAAACAAACACACCCAAAGACTCTCGGGGTAAGGAAACGAAGACAAAGTGGGAAACAAAACTGAGAAAAGGGATTGACTACCAAGGATGGACATGGGCATCCGATTGATGAGAAAACATGATGTTAAGACAGCATCACTCCAAAAATGCTTTGGGACATTCATATTAAGCATCATGGACCGAGCAGTTTCAAGTAGGTGTCGATTCTTCCATTCAACTACATTGTTCTATTGAGGGGTGTAGGAACAAGAAATTTGATGAATTATCCCATGGTGCTCTAAGTATTGCTGAAATGGTGTTGAGGTGTGCTCTTTTGCATTATTGGAGCGAAGGATTTTAATATGAAATCCAAATTGGGTATGTATTTCAGCATAAAACTTTTGAAAAATAGAGAACAATTCACTGCGATCTTTCATAAGATAGAGCCATGTCATCCTTGAAAAGTCATCAACAAAAAGTACAAAATACTTATAACCATTGTATGGCATTACTTTATTTGAACCCCAAACATCAGAATTAACTAAAGAAAAAGGACTTGAGACACGACTATCAACTCTTGGACTAAAAGAGACTCTATGGTGTTTCCCAGATGAAAGATGACTTAAGGACGGAACCAACAACTTCAGGGCGTTGAGAGATGGATGACCAAGTCTGCAGTGCCATTGAAGAGGAGTAAGACATGGCTGAAATGCTACTAGCGGGCAACCACCATCAAGGTAATACAATCCACCTGCCTCATGCCCTCCACCAATCTTCATTACCGTCTTGAGATCCTGAAACACACAAGAAGAGGGATAAAAGGTTATGGAACAATTAAGTGACTTGGTTAATCTACTAACAGACATAAGGTTAAAAGGGGACTTGGGAACATATAAAACAGATGATAAAGATAAGGAGGAAAGATCAACATCACCAACACCACAAATGGGAGATGTAGAACCATTAGCAAGAGTAACTGTTTGGGATGTGGAGGACGAGGAAAGTGAAGAAAATACATTTGGAGTCCCAGACATATGATCCGAGGCTCCAGAGTCAAGGATCCAGTGTGAAGGTTTGGAAGCCATACCTGTATGGGCAAGGGTATTTATGGAGGATGTTTGAAGGAACTTCTCATATACCTCACGTGGTACACTCACCATCTCCTTCCCAGAAGCACTAGTAGATGTGGAGGGAATCTAATCAGTTTGTTGTTTTTCACTAACTATACCACTACCACTAGTGACAACATGGTTAGCCCAAGTGTTGGTTGAACCATGTAAATCATTGTAGAAATTAACAATGTGCCCCTCTAACCCACAATATGTACACTTCCTAGGTACATTACTCCACTCCGACCAGCAACACGGTTAAACATAGGACCACCTCGGTTTCCTAGAAATCCACGGCCACCACCTCCACTACCTCTATTTCCACGACCTCCCCCTCTAGTCACCACAAAACCAGATCTGTCTGAGAGAGAAGAAGACTCTATAGACTCAATAGATATCCTCCTAAGGCGGGAAAACACTTCTTCAAGTGAGGGAAGAGCAAACCCGCCAAAAACCTTGTCACATCAAGCTGCTCTCACTGTTGTTGCTAAACCAGAACATCTGGTGTCAAAGGATGATATATATTAAGCTCATTTCGGATATTTCTCATGCTTGCATAGTATTCCTCCAAGCTTTGGTTGCCTTGCTTCAAATTAAAGTACTCCTAGTACAGTTGATATACCCTAGTTGTATTATCTTGGCCAGAATAAAGTTTCTTAGCATGGTCCCAGATTTCTTTAGTTGTATCTAGGAACATAAAATTCACACTGATTTTAGCTTCAATGCTATTCCATAACCAGGTCATAATTTGAGCATCCTCCTGCTCCCAATCACTGAGCCCTAGAGAATCAGAGGAAGGTTTTTCCTCTCTCACATGCTTTACCTTTTTCTTGGCCTTTAAGAACACCTCCACCGACTTGGCCCACGGAACATAGTTCTCACCATTCAACTTAATAGATGTCATTTAAACATTTAAGTAATCTGGAGAAATCATAACACCTGTTTTATTGTCACTTCCATCTCCGGTTGACGCCATCTCAACTAAATCTCCTCCTTCACAAAGGAATCGCTGTTATAGACAAGGTATTCACCTTCGACTATGCAGCACCACACCACACACTACTAAGCAAAGTATAGCATCACCACACTACTGCTGTCATGAACTCAGCAATCAAAAACCCTACTTTCAACGCACATATCCAGGTATAAACAGAAGGAAAAGGAACTGACATGCATACTTATCAATTCACACCACTACAGAAATGTATTCTAGACCAAACACAGCAGCCACAGTCCACTACTGGGCAAGAAAAAAACTGTTCATACCTGTCCACAAACAGTCCTCTTCGTATCACAGAATAGAGGGCATCTAGTACACCACAGCAACCGGAGGCATATTTACCTCCAAAAACAAAAAACGACCACTTTTTTTTGGCCCCTTGCCGAGCTTCCAATCAGTCTACGAGAAAAATAAAGAAACCTGATATGGCTGGCGGCGAACTCAGGAAGAAGAAAGGGTGATGAGAAAAGAAGAAAAAAAGAAAAGAAAACTGGTGTCCTATTGCTTTGATACCATGTGAATAATCCTATTCAGTTCTAGGTCCGAAGTAGAGAAGAAGAAGAGAAGAGAGAGAAGAAGAAGGGTTCAGCCAGTTGAGGAAAAGTTACCTCCCCAATCGACCCACTTTGTATTTATATTAAATAAACTGAGTTACAAGAAAGATAGTATTGTCCCTTACAAGTGATGGGACATATAACTTAAACTTGAATAAAACAGACATTTCACTTCTAATTAGATAAACCAAAAGATCAAAATACCCATGATCTATCGACTCTAACATAAATAATACATTGATTTTATCAATGTACATTTACATCGATTATCACATCAAAAAAGCTCCAACGGTTCACTAAAATTTTAAACCCATTGATTGAGTTTTACATCAAAGAATTTTCCACCGAAAACAAACACAGCCCTAAGAGAGCTTGAATTGGAATTTGGGTTTTAATAAGGGTCCAATAAAGGAATCTTGGGGTGAAACTTGTTGGGCAGAGGGTTTAAGGGATCCAAAGCCTAATGGCAGGGTCAGGTTGGCTGGGTGAGGTGTCATGGTGGCAAAGTTGAAATTTGAGGGTGTCAATAAATGGGAGGGGCTGAAACTGAATTTTAGTTTGATCAAAGGGGGTTGCAGGGGGTCTTTAAGAAGCTTTTAAGGGTGTTTAAGTAACTCTTACAGGGGGCGAGGTTTGAGGCTTTTGGATGAGACTGGGCTCAAAAGGGTAGCCAAAATTGGGTGTTGACAGCCTAAGAATAGCAAAACCTTGAGTCTCAATAATTTAATTGTGTAAGGAAACTCTAAAGTTGTAATTGGCTGGTCAAGGAACAATGGTAGAGTTACTTGCAGGCTGCAGCATCAGAATGCTATGAGAGAAAAACAAGTTAGGAAGAAGAAGAATCAGTAAATGTAGCTGGATTCACAGGTCAGCCAATTGTTTGGATAACGCTTTATAAGACAGGGGTTAGAAGATTTCAGCCATTGTGGGAATAGCTAGGGGACAGTCAGTTGTAACAAAGCAGAAAGTAAAAGGGGCTGGGACAAGGCAGAAGGGGTTACCCATCGACTGTGGGGCATAATACTTTGAATATATATTCATTTTTTCTCATTTCTAATAAAATGTCATTAACCAAAGTAGCTGGGTAATTGTGCCTGTTTCTTGTTTTGTAGGTATATCCCTATGGTTGCATCTTTGTTGACTAAGATGATTACAATTGCTTTCTTATGTGTGGACCTTGGAATGGTTAGGTGTTTTGTGCTCTTTGTGTGGAATGAAGGCATGTAGGATGGAGGTCTTTTGCATCTTCTGTCTTGTTTGTTAAATCCTTTTTGTGTGCATCCTATATGCTTTATACTTTTTTTTTATAGGTAACTGTAACGAATTTTATTATAGAAGATATATAAGGAAGAGAGAAAGAGAAAGAAGAAGAAAGAAGTCTCAGCAATAGGTTGTGGAAGAAGAAAAGAAGGGAAGAGAGAAAAGAAGAGTTCAACCACCCTCTCTAGCCCCCCTTCATCACTTTTATTAACTTAATTCTAAGATTAAGTACAATTACTTGGATGCCCTTAATGGGGCGGCCAGCACTAAAAAAATAATTAAGGAAAACAAAGGAAGGCCCATAACTAACAAATATAACTTTAAACACTACTTAAAAGAAATAAAGAACACTAAGGCCCATTCGGCCCATTCTCACTACAATATACAACGGAACAAGCATCCCTTAGAGAGATGCAAGCTGCCACCTCAAGTTAATTCAATCTCAATTTACAACTATGCCAACACAACTATCCCTGATCAACCAGCTCTTTGGCTAGGGTATCATCCAACCCACTAGCCGACCTTTGAAACCACTGTGTCTTTATGGTCATGCTGGTGGTTAACCACTTGAACTTCTTGGCTTCGTCCCTGTATCGCCAAACCACAGCCTCAGATTCCTTAACCATCTCTGTATGCTTTATACCTTATTTTTAAAATACAATATACTTGATCGTGGCAAGGGTCGTGGTGTCAAAGTCAGATCATGAATCAATAGGAGAAGAAGACAGCAGTTTGGTAGGAGTGTCGAAGTGTGCCAATCGTCACTCCAGAATTAGTATTTATATTATTATGGTAAAAGAACCATTATGTCCTTGTAGAGAAGATGGGCCGAATGGCCCATAGACTGTCATTTTATGTTATGTTATGTTTCTCTCTGTTGTGGGCCTTATTCTGGGCCCATACTCTGTAATATTCTGTTTTTTGTATTTTCCTGCTCACTCAAGGGCCTCTCTGTAATTTGTCAAAGATTAACTTATTAATAAGATGTTTAGAGTGTTAGAGAGAGGTAATGTTCGAACCTCTCATTCTCTAACACTCATTGGAGCAGCTCTCTCTCTTCTCTTCCTCTCTTGTTTGCTGTTTTGCTGTTTTGCATCTAATCTCAAACAGTTCCATACATCAAGTGAACTGTTTTTCAACTTGGTATCAGAGTGGGTCGTTGCTTGGCATGTCCCTCATGTGGTTCTAGTTCAGCCAACTGCATGAGGAGGTTCTAGGGCTGAATGTTTACAGTCATTCGCCTGGTTCTTGGAGGTCATTGGAGGGTGCCCAAGTTTCTATACACTTGGAGAAGGGTTCGGTGACCAGGAGGAATCAGAGAGAAAGTTTTTTAGCCTGATTTGAAATCAGAGAAAAGGGATTTCAAAGCTAGCTCAGAGAACAAAGTGTTCAGCCTGGTTTGAAGTTCAAACCAGAGATACTGTAAGTTGTTTTCTCAGTTCTTTGCTGAGTTATTTTTGTTATTTGGGAGGACTGTTAAAGCATTCAAAGCACACCTCCATTCGGCCCACTGTTGCTGGACTGATTTCTGGGTTATTCTAGAAGTGTGGTTCGGCTGTTATTGGGCTTCCAAACTGCTGAAAAACTGATCTAAATTAAGTGGTACAAGCCTCTACTTTAGTTCAGCTGCTCCTTGGACCTAGACAAAGTGTTCTTGAAGTGATTTATGCTTGTTAACAGTGAAGTGTTGACTGTTGCATACATATTGTTTGTAAAAAGTCCTCTTAGGTACTGTGGACTGTTTTCTTTGTTCTCCTTGGAAAATTACTGTTGGGAACCAAGAATACATATTGTTTGGAGGCCTGCTGATTGTTCCTTGAAGGCTGAATCAGGGTTTCTTCTCTTTGAAAGTGCTGCCACCGAACTTGGTTCTCACGGCTGTCAGTTCTGAACTGAGTTTGTGTGCTGTTGTGTTTGCTACTGTTTCAACTCAATCTGAGTTCTTTGAAATCAAATCACTTTTAAAGGCCTGCCGAAACCCTAATTGAAGCTGTTACATAATGGACTTCTCAGAAATTGAGAACAAGAGCACTGCTGAATATGGACATAATTTGGGAACTACAACTGATTCCTTGTTGGCTGTAACTACAGTTAAATTGGATGGAACCAATTATTTGGCCTGGTCACAATCCGTAAAAATTCATATTTGCAGTAGAGGAAAGTGGGGGTTTATCTCTGGGAGCAAGAAAGCTCCCCCAGAGGAGGATCCCTCTTATGAGAAATGGGTGCAGGAGAATTACACAGTGATTGGGTGGCTTGTGAACTCAATGCAGCCACAGATTAGCCAACATTACTTGTGAATGAACTCGGCTAAAGAAATCTGGGATAGTGTTGCAGAAACTTACTCCCAGAAGTTGAATGTTGCCAGAGCTTACAAACTGAGAAGTGATGTGAAGATTCTAAGACAGGGGGAGAAATCACTTGCAGCATACTTCTCAGCCCTAAAATCTATATGGCAAGAAATTGACTTGATAGAGGCCGTGACATGGGATACCCCTAAGGATGCTGAAACATATAGGAAATTGGTTGAAAGGAATAGGGTCTTTGAGTTCTTGACAGGGCTCAATTCTGAATATGACATTACAAAGCAAAACATCTTGTCCAAGGAAGATGTTTCATTGTCTCAAGCATATGCTTTGGTCAGCAGTGGCACAGGAAAGAAGGAGGTGGTGTGTGAATATTGCAAGAAGCCGAAACACACTAAGGACAAGTGCTGGAAATTGCATCCCAGTCTTGTTCCTATCCGATTCCAGAAGAAGAATGACAATAGAAAGACAGGAAGTGCACATACTGCCACAAGTACAGATACAGAGTCTGAGTCTGCAAGTGCACAATTGGCAGCCATGAAAGCTGAATATGAGAAGTTTGGAAGGATGATCAGCCAGCTTGAAGGTGTAACTTCATCATCCAACCCTTCTGGAAGTCCAGCCACCACTGCATTTGCTCACTCAGGTATAAGGGCTTCTGCTAACCATGCATCTACCTCAGGTAATCCCAAGACCCCTTGGATCATTGACTCAGGTGCTTCTGATCACATGACCAACCTTTCCACTTTGTTTGTGTCATATGATTTGCTTCCTGGTCGTGACAAAATCACCTTAGCTGATGGTTCTCTTGCCCCCATTTCTGGCAAGGGAACTGTCAAGCCTACAGACTCTTTACTTTTATCTTCCACTCTTCATGTACCTAAGTTAAATACCAACTTGTTATCTGTAAGTAGCTTGACCAAGTCATTGGATTGTTGTGTAACCTTTTTCCCTTCTCACTGTGTGTTTCAGGACCTGAAGTCTCGGAAGGTGATTGGGAGTGGCCATGAAGCGAATGGAATATACTTGCTTGACACCCCTGGCCAATGCTTTGATAATCCCAAGAATGTTGCTTTTGGTTCTACTTCTTCAGAGTCTGTCAGTCAAATTATGTTGAGTCATTGTCGGTTGGGTCATTTACCTTTTTCTGCTTTAAGTCATTTGTTTCCCAAACTGTTTAAGGGAGTCAGTGTGTCCAGTCTCAGTTGTGAGTCATGTCAGTTGTCAAAGCATTGTAGAAAAAATTACCCAATGAGCAATAAAAGATCCTCTTTTCTTTTTCATATTGTACACTCTGATGTGTGGGGGCCTTACCACTTACCCTCTATGGGGGGCTACAAATACTTTATCCTGTTTATTGATGACTTTTCTAGATTCACTTGGATATACTTAATGAAATCCCGAGACGAAGTCCCGAGACTTGTGAGGCAATTTCATGAGCTTGTTTTAACTCAATTTGGTACCAGAATTAAGGTTTTCAGATCTGACAATGCAAAAGAGTATTTTGAGAAGAGCTTATCCTTGTATCTCTCTGACATGGGGGTTATTCACCAAAGCTCCTGTGTTAGAACCCCTGAACAAAATGGAGTTGCTGAGAGGAAAAATAGACATATTGTTGAGGTTGCAAGGAGCCTTTTATTTGCCTCACATGTTCCCACAAGATTTTGGGGTGATGCTGTACTTACTGCTACCTATCTAATAAACCGTATGCCATCCAGGGTTTTAGGGTTTAAATCCCCCTTCAGTCTTCTTCATCCAGATAAGGATCTCTTCCCAATTCCTCTTTGTGTGTTTGGTTGTACCTGTTATGTTCACATTCCAAGTGTGCAGAGACACAAGTTTGAACCAAAAGCCCACAAATGCATCTTCCTTGGTTACTCCCCCACACAAAAGGGTTATTGTTGTTTTGATCCAAAGACTGGCACCAGACATGTCTCTATGGATGTTACCTTTGATGAACTTTCTCCTTTTTATGGTTCCTCTCAGGAAGGACATTGTCAACAGGGGGAGAGTCTGTCACAAGTTTTTGCTCTTCCCCTTCCTGTCCCAGTTCAGTCTCTTGACAAATCTGTATCCTCACAAAATGAATCAAAGGAGGATCAGCCACTTCATTCTTCTTGTCCTAGTGCTCCTATCTCTTTACCTCCTCGTCCTACCCATAATCCCAAAGTGTATCAAAGACAGAGACCCAGGAATGAGCAAGTGGTTTCCCTTACAACAGATGAGGCTCATACCCTCCCAATCACAGATGAGATAACAGGTATTGCTTCAGCTCCCTTGGAATCCTCCTTCCCAGATCTTGATGTCCCCATTGCTGTTAGGAAAGGAAAGCGGAAGTGTACTGCACACTGCATTTCCAAACACCTTTCTTACGACCTACTTTCCCCTTCATATTGTGCCTACCTCTCTTCAGTTGCTTCTAACCCCATTCCTAGGTCTGTATCAGAAGCTCTTGGGATTCCAGAATGGAGAGATGCCATGCAGGCTGAAATGGATGCTCTACATGAAAATGGTACTTGGGAGGTGGTGGATTTGCCTGAAGGGAAGGATCCAGTTGGATGCAAGTGGGTTTTTACCATTAAATACAGGGCAGATGGGACTATTGAGAGGTACAAGGCCAGACTTGTTGCAAAGGGCTACACACAGACATATGGGATTGACTATCTGGAAACTTTTGCCCCTGTTGCTAAGATGACATCTGTGAGGGTTCTTTTATCTCTGGCAGCTCACTTTGATTGGCCTCTCTATCAGTTAGATGTAAAGAATGCATTTCTGAATGGTGATTTACATGAGGAGGTCTACATGTGTCTTCCTCCAGGAATGTATGGGAAAGATATGCAAGGAAAGGTATGTAAACTGAAAAAATCTCTTTATGGCCTCAAACAATCTCCTAGAGCCTGGTTTGAGAGATTTAGAGCTGCACTTGTTAAATTCGGCTATGTTCAGACACAGTCAGATCATACTCTTTTTGTGAAGAAAAGTGGGTCTCTAGCAGTGTATCTCATTGTGTATGTTGATGACATTATAGTGACCGGTGATGATGCCTCAGGCATTCTGGGCCTTAAGTCTTTCCTCCGTACAAAATTTGAGATCAAGGATCTGGGGGAGTTGAGATATTTCCTTGGCATAGAAGTTGCCAGATCCAGGGATGGGATTCTTATTTCCCAGAGGAAATATGTCATTGATTTGTTGTTTGAAACTGGCAAATTGGGTGCAAGACCAGCTGCAACTCCTATTGATATGAGTCACAAACTTTCAGCTTCGGATGGAACTTTGTTAGAAGACAAAGGGGTCTTCCAGAGACTTCTTGGGAAGCTTTTGTACCTGTGCATGACTAGGCCAGATATTGCGTATGCTGTCAGTTGCATTAGCCAGTTCATGCATGCTCCTAGAGATACCCATATGGCAGCAGCAGAACGGATTTTGTGCTATCTGAAAGGCTCTCCAGGAAAATGACTTCTATTTGCCAAACATGGTCATCTGAAACTTGAAGCCTATACTGATGCTGATTGGGCTGGAAATATTGATGATAGAAGATCTACTTCAGGGTATTGCAGTCTGGTGGCTGGTAATGTTGTCTCTTGGAGGAGTAAGAAACAAACAGTTGTGGCTCGATCCTCCGCAGAAGCAGAATATAGAGCCATGGCACATGGAGTCTCGGAATTGTTGTGGCTAAGGTCCTTAATGGAAGAACTTGGGGTAGATCATGACAAACCCATGATGTTGTACTGTGATAATCAGGCTGCCATCAACATTGCTCACAACCCGGTACAACATGATAGAACCAAACATATTGAGGTTGATAGACACTTTATTCGTGAAAGAGTCTCCTCCGGTGAAGTGTGTCTTCCATTCATTACTTCTGAAGGACAATTGGCAGATTTTCTCACCAAGGCCATTTCCAAGGCAATGCTTCAACATGACACTGGCAAGCTGGGCATGATTAACATCTATGCTCAACTTGAGGGGGAGTGTAGAGAAGATGGGCCGAATGACCCATAGACTGTCATTTTATGTTATGTTATGTTTCTCTCTGTTGTGGGCCTTATTCTGGGCCCATACTCTGTAATATTCTGTTTTTTGTATTTTCCTGCTCACTCAAGGGCCTCTCTATAATTTGTCAAAGATTAACTTATTAATAAGATGTTTAGAGTGTTAGAGAGAGGTAATGTTCGAACCTCTCATTCTCTAACACTCATTGGAGCAGCTCTCTCTCTTCTCTTCCTCTCTTGTTTGCTGTTTTGCTGTTTTGCATCTAATCTCAAACAGTTCCATACATCAAGTGAACTGTTTTTCAACTGTCCTTAATATACAAATAATAGTGTACAACAGAACAGAAAGAATGTAATCTACAAGAAAACATAAAAAAAGACAAAAACAACCCCCCATTAGCTCTCTTTATCTCTACACTCCCACTCCCTCTCAAACTGATGCCTAGGGATGAGCATCAATTTGCCCATAAGAAATGAGTCTAGCTTGAGTCATGGCTTTTGTCAACAAGTTGGCAAGTTGGAGGCCAGAAGACACATGTGGAAGATAGATAATGTCAGCAAGGAGGAGCTCACGAATGAAATGGCAATCAACTTCTATGTGCTTTGTGCGCTCATGAAAAATATGATTGGATGCAATCTTGACGGCACTAATATTGTCTACAAAGAGAGGAACTGAAGGTGGAGGCTCATGTAGAAGATCATGTAGGAAAGCCCTGAGCCAAATGATCTCACCACACACCGAGGACGTGGCTCTATACTCAAGCTTCAGTGGATTTTGATACTATAGACTGTTTCTTGCATTTCCATGAGATAAGAGAGTCGCCTAAGAAAACACACCAACACGTAGTAGATCTCTGAATGTTTGGGCAAACTGCCCGGTCAACATCAGCATAGGCAGTAAAGCTAATAGAAGATGATGAAGAGAAGAACAAGCCATGAGATAAGGTCCCCTGCACATATCTGATAATCCGATAGACTGTAGACAAATGTGGTTGTCGTGGAGACAACACAATTTGACTTACAATCTGGACTACATAAGATATATCTAGCCAAGTCATAGTAAAATGGATTAGACTACCCACCAACCGGTGATAAAGAGTAGGATCTTCAAGAGGGGACCCATCATCCTTATTGAGTTTCAAATTAATCTCCAAGGGAGTGTCAACTATCTTGGAATCAGTGAAGTTAAGCCATATTGACAAGGTCAGCTACATATTTATGTTGATTGACAAAGTAACCATGAGAGTCAACTGGTGATAAAGAGTAGGATCTTCAAGAGGGGACCCATCATCCTTACTGAGTTTCACATTAATCTCCAAGGGAGTGTCAACTATCTTGGAATCAGTGAGGTTAAGCCATGTTGACAAGGTCGGCCATATATTTATGTTGATTGACATTTGACAAAGTAACCATGAGAGTTATGACTAACCTCCAGTCCCAAAAAGTAAGTCAAGTGACCAAAGCCCTTCATTTAAAAAAATTCATTGAGAAGTCTCTTCAAATTAACAATCCCTTCTACATCACTTCCAGTAATGATGATGTCAACAACATAGAGAAGTATAGTCACTCCCTGGTCCCGATGCAAGGTAAAAAGGGAGTAATCAGATGAGCTCTGGACGAAGCCAACATCAGTTATAACAAAGTGAAATCTCTCAAACCAAGCTCTAGGTGCTTGTTTAAGGGCATACAAGGATTTCTTGAGGAGGCATACAAGATGGGGATCAATACAATATCCGGAAGGAAGCTTCATATACACAATCTCCTTTAACTCTCCATGTAAGAATGCATTTTTCACATCCATTTGATGGATCTCCCATTGTTTAGCGACAAAGATGGCAATAGAAGTTGAACATTAGTCATCTTTGGCACTAGAGCAAAGGTCTCCTCATAGTCTATCATGTACTCCTACTTGTAGCCTTGAGCAACAAGTCTCGCCTTGTATCTACCTAGCCTTCCACCTGACTTTAATTTCATTGAATAAATCCACCGACTACAAATAATAGATGCTTCAGGAAGAGCTTTAACCAGTTCCCAGGTATCATTCTCAAGGAGAGCCTGAATTTCAAGTCCATGGCATCTTTCTAATGAGAAATTTCTATAGCATACTAGTAAGACTAAGGAATATCTATGGTGGACAATACAGCAGAAAAAAGAGCTATGGTCCAAAGAGAAAACACAGTGGTTAGGAGGTCGAGAAATTTTAGAAGAACGATGCAATGTAGGTGTAGTGGAAGTAGTGGTTTCAAATGGAGGGACAGAGGAACTTACAAGAATGGATGGAATAACTAGACCTGTAGCCGGTGGTGGAGAGGAAAGAGGCATAGGTGTTGATATAGGCCATTGCTTCTGAAAATAAATCTGAAATTTCTACAAAAGTGATGCAGGAGCTTTTGAAGAATCTATAGAGTCAAAACTATGCAACAAAGAAGTAGAAGGAACGGGTCACTTAACAATATGCTCAAAGAAAGACACATTCTCAAGAAAAATAATATTGCAGGATATCCGAATGCTACGAGCTGTGGGATCACAACAAAGGGAGCCCTTGTGATCAGGACTATAACCCACAAAAACACACAAAGCTACTTGAGTAGTTAGCTTAGCGTGTTCTTGGGGCAGAAGATGAACAAAACAAACGCAACCAAATCCCCAAAGCATGGAAAAGTCTGAAGGACGATGAAGAATGTACTAAAAAGGAGAAGAATTGTCTAGGACTGATGATGGAAGAAAGTTTATAAGTTACACAGTAGTGCTGGCCGCCTCCAGCCAAAACCAGGAGGGTACATGGGAATCTTGCAAGAGTGTTCTGACTACACTCAAAATGTGTTTATTCTTTCTTCTACCACTCCATTTTTTTATGGAGTACTGGACAGAATTTATGGGACTAGATACCTTGTTGTTTCAAGTAATCTTGAAAATCCTCATCAAAGTACTTTCCCCCTGAATCTGATCGTAAAATACATATGTTGGTTTTAAACTGAGTTGTAATGTGTGCCTGAAATAGTTTGAATGTAGAGGATACCTCAGATTTCTTGTAAAGAAAATAAATCCAAGTAAAATGGGTGCAATCATCAATGAAAGTCACAAAGTACTTGTACCCCAATCTAGAGATAACTAGAGATAACCAAACATCTCTATGTATTAATTGAAATGGAACAGTTACATGTTCAAAATGAGACGGAAAAGATAAAATATGGCTCTTGCATAAACAACAAGTAATGCACACTTTGTTAATATTCTTAAGAGAAGTATTAGAAATTGGTAAACTACCAGAGGTAAACAAATAATCAAGTTTCTTAGAATTCTACCTCATTTTCTCAATTTCATCAGGTATGATGCTAATTCTAGACACAATGTTCTTTTTTGGGAAGACATTTGGGTGGGAAACCAACCTCTTAAAGACCTTTTTCCCTCTCTTTACTCTCTTTCCCTTTATAAGGAAGAGCCGATTTCCAGTTTTATTTCCTACTCAGACTCTTCTTTGGCCCTAAACTGGGATTTTGGTTTCTGTAGAGGGTTACGTGATGATGAAAGTGCTTGTGTTTCAGATTTATTGTCTTCACTTGAATCTATTTGTTTAGATCCCCTCAAACCTGACACAAGAATTTGGACCCCTAAACCGAATGGTTTGTTCACTTGCTCCTCTTTCTTCAAGTCCCTTTGTTCCACTTCTGCACCTCAGAATTTCCCAGTTAAAGAATTTTGGACTAGGCCCATTCCCCTAAAGATTGTTGTTTTTTGTTGGGAAGTTTATTATGGTAAGATTAACACCTTTGAAAACCTACAAAAGAGAAGACTAAATTGGTGTGTTCTTTGTAAATCTCAGAATGAGGACTGTCACCACTTACTGATCTCTTGTTCCTTTGCTATATAGCTTAATGGAATTGGATTCTTACGTTGTTTGAGTGTAGGTGGAACCTGCCATCTGATACTAGTTTGTTGTTTAGTCCATCTATTTTTGAATGGCACACAAAGAGGGAGAATTATTTGGAAGTGCATAAGAGCAACTTTGTTGTGGACTGTTTGGGAAGAAAGGAACACCAGAATCTTTTGTGAAAAAGAAAGGAGCTTCTCAGAAGTTCAAGAAAGTATTTTGACAAGGGCAATTCAGTGGCTGAAAACTCTAAAGATCTTTGATACATACTCTTTTGATGACCTATGGAGAAGTTGGTTAGCAATGGCTAATACTTCTACCAGGAAGGACAGACATGGGGTTGAATGGATGCCACCAGGGGAGGAGTTTATCAAGCTCAACATTGATGGAAGTAGCCGAGGAAATCCAGGACCTTCAGGCATAGGAGGAGTGTTGAGAAACAAAGATAGTAACGTGATATCTCTGTACTCAGGTCCTGCGGGTGTGGGAGACTCTTTAAGGGCCGAATTACTGGCTGTTGTACAAGGAATCCAACTTGCAAATCAGCTAGGCATAGAGAATTTGATTATTGAAGGGGATTCCCAGGTGATGGTGGGTTGGATGAAGGTTCCAAACACTGTTATTTGGGGTTTTAGAGATCTTCTCAAAAAGGTTAAATGGTTAACAAGGAATATGACAATCAGAGTTCAGTGGGTAGGCAGATCAGCAAACTCATTGGCTGATTCACTTGCAAAACAAGAGGTTTCCCGAGATACTTTATTTTGGGCTTCAATGTAATTTCTTTTGTACTTATAATTCTGTAATTAGTTTTAAAGGAAAGGTCGCATCTCGTGCCTTTCCACGGGTTGCATGTAACTCTTATTTCCCGGTTTAATAAAATTTCCCTCATTTATCAAAAAAAGAAAGTTTCTTAGAAAATGGATGACCAAGATGTCTATGCCACAAGTGCCAGACATTATTACAGCAGAAAGTAAACAATAAGTGGATGTGGAAGGAGCCTTCTTGTCAAATTCCAGAGCAAACAATTGACCCAAGTCTAAGTCCCTTCCCCACCTCCCCAATTTACTAGTCCTATATCAAACAACCATCAGAATAAAACAAGACAATATTACCATCTTCGACAAGTTGATCAACAGAAATCAAATTAGTAATCAATTTAGGTACAAATAAGGTCTTGGGTAACTGAAAGTAAGAAGACTTAGAAATAGATAAGTGCAAATCATCACAACCAAGAATATCTAACATTTCACCATTTGCAATAACAATGTGTCTATTAGGAGAATGGGGTTTAGGAGACTAGCCAAAGGAGGCCTCTGTAATGTGGTTAGAGGCGCCTGACCTGAGTCAATGATCCAAGGATGGTTTGATGAAGGACAAAAGGGAGGAGACTTACTAGACATACCAATAGTAGAGAAAGCGGAAGAGATGGTCGAGGACATAAGTTGCCAAATCTTCTCTTCTGACATACCACCAAAGGGATCATTATGTGGGGCCAATGAAGCAATAGAGGATGAAACATCTAAACTATCTATATAAGTCTGATATGCCTTATAGGGCCTCTTCTTATGATTAGACCCACCCCCTTTTGGAGGTTGAGTAGGGCATTCTATAATGATATGCCCATGTTGTTTGCAGTAAGTGCATGTGTTCTTACGATGTAAGATAACATGTCCAAATTCTTTGCATTCAATACACTGTACTCGGGAAAAATCTTTCTTCCCCTTAGGCTTTGTTGCAAGGAAAATAGCATCTATGTTAAAGTCCCTCTTCCCATCAAGTGTAGCCTATGTAACCAGCCTGGTTTTTTCTCTTAAAAGCTCCCCAAGGATATTATCAAGGTCTTAAAGAGTTTCTCGACTGAGAATATTAAATCTAACAACTTCAAACTACCTTTTATTGGCCTACAAAAATAGGGAGAATTATGTGGAGATGTGCTCGTGCTGCCTTGACTTGGACTCTTTGGGAAGAAAGGAATCTCAGAATTTTTCAAGATAAGGAAAGGAACAGCCAAGATTTGAAAGACTGTGTGTTAAACAGGGCAATACACTGGCTGAAAACCTTGGAAACCTTTCATCAATTCTCCTTTAATGACATTTGGAGAAATTGGTCAGCAGTAGCAAGGTGTTCATCTTTAAAGGCCAAATCAATTACAAGCTGGTCTCCTCCACCCGAAGGCTCAATTAAGTTGAACTTTGATGGAAGTAGCATGGGTAATCCAGGATTATCCGGAGTGGGGGGTGCTTTGAGAAATGAGAAGGGAGAGATTTTGTTGCTCTACTCAAGTCCTTTGGGAATTGTGAATTTCATCAGGGCAGAACTTTTAGCTGTTGTACAAGGGGTCCAATTTGCAAACCAGCTGGGGGTACAACACCTAATAATCGAGGGGGATTCCAAAGTGATGGTGGGTTGGTTGAAAAATTATGAAGAGGCTATGTGGCGATACAAGAATGAAATGAAGAAATTTAGTTGGTTGACAAGGAATATGTTGGTCACTGTACAGTGGGTGGGGAGATCAGCAAATACCTTGTCAGATGTGTTAGCTAAGCAAGGGGTAAATAGGGAAGAATTATTTTGGGCTCAGTTGTGATTCTTGTTTTTCTTTCCTAGTTTACTTGTAAGTTTCAAGGAGGGGCTGTAGCTCGCGCCTCTCGTTGGGATGATGTATGAACTCACTCTAATTTGCTTCTGAATCAATAAACTTATTATTATTCATCAAAAATTCAAATTTAGGTCTGAGATGCATTAAAAAATGCATATCTTCCTTCTATCAAATTGTGCTTTCATAAACTTCACACAACAGTCTGAAGGATCTTCTCCCATGTGTACTAGCTCGTACTCAGTCCAAAGGTTAATAAACCTTGCATAGTATTTCTGAAATTTTCTCTCACCTTGATGATAAGAAAATATGTCAATTTCAATCTAGTACTATCTAGAGAGGTTTGATTGTTGATAAACCTTCTCGAGATATTGATACATCTCATATGTAGTTCAATACCCTCTCATAGGAATGGCAATATCAACCTCAACTGATCCAAGGATCCATAAGGCAATCTTTGCATTATCAATTTTCCATTACTTTAGGGCCTTAGTATCTGAATCATCAGGTTTAGATGTAGTCCCATCCAAATACCCCCAAAATCCCTTTGCCTTAACATGGAATTGGAAATGGAACTTCCATAAAGCATAGTTTGTCCCATTAAACTTGATGGAAATGATATCCATTCTTTCCGAAGCCATGGAACAACCAAATAACAGTATAGACTTCCAAAGGAGATAATAATTTTCAAATCAAAAAGTGAAACAAGTACCTTTCAGCTAAGTGTCCAGAAAGGAAATTGTAGTAGTCAACAATCAATACAAGAGAGGGATCAAAACCCTCCTTACACTGATCCGATCCAAACCAGACTGAAGGAGATCACAAGTACTCCTCTAGGCGACACCAGATCTAGAGTTTCAGGCGGATCTGATGTCTCTAAGAGGAGATCCGAAGAGAAAAGGTGAAGCTGGTAGCGCAACTTTCCAGATTTCAGGTCTGTGAAGGGCTAATCGAAACAGCCTTATGAAAAGGATTCAAGGACACAAAAGGGTTTCCCAAATACTGTTAGGGAGAGTCCTAAATACCAGAAGAACCAGAAGAGAAAAAAAAAAAAAAAAAAACTTCTTTATGCAGATCAGATCATGACCTGCTCTGATACCATGTCAGAGTCAGATCATGATTCATGAGTCAATAGGAGAAGACAACA
The DNA here is from genome assembly GCF_055504915.1 of Nelumbo nucifera. Lineage (NCBI taxonomy): Eukaryota > Viridiplantae > Streptophyta > Magnoliopsida > Proteales > Nelumbonaceae > Nelumbo > Nelumbo nucifera. The sequence goes on along the minus strand of NC_142651.1, from coordinate 24,040,025 downwards.
GTTTGGTGGGTGTGTCAAAGTGTGTCAGTCGACACCCCAGAATTAGTATTTATATTATTATGGTAAAAGGACCATTCTGTTCATAATATACAAGTGATAATGTACAAAAGAATAGAAAGAATGTAATGTACAAGAAAACATAAAAAGACAAAAATAACCCCCCATTAGCTCTCTTTATCTCTACAGGTGGTTTGGTCAAAGACCTTGCCCACCTTTGCTCATTTCTTCTTTTAATGATATTACTAGGAATTGGAAAGTCAGTGCCAACTCCAGAACTAGAACAAGAGAAAGTGATGCAGACACTGAAACAAGGAAAGAATACATGGAGAAACAAACCAATTTTCCAATTCCTACACTAATTTCAGAAATCTTGGGTGACAAGACACTGATATTGTATGTGTTTTTTTTTTAATTTCTTTTCTAGTTGCAACTTGCAAATGTCTAATAATAGGGTTTTAAACTTTCCAGAAATTTAATGTTATTTTGAAATTACTATTTATATCGCTCTCAGACTTATTATTTATAGTAATTCCCATAATTACTATTTTTAGTAATTTCAGGTGTCTTCACAATAAATTACTTTTACCAGGACTAGGAAAGTGTTATTAGAGTTGTTTATGAGTTAAAGAGACCTTATTTAAATGTCCCTAGAGGTTACTTAGGGATTTATCTTAGTTTTAAAGCAAATAGAAGCTTATTTGGGTAAGTTTCCTAATCCAAATTCTAGTCTGCAAAAGGGCATCTGAGTTCATAAGTTGAGTCTATGAAATAGTCATTGTAATTGCAATTAAGATATGATTGATTTCATGAAATAAAGTTTGGTTTGATAAATTATGATTGTTGCCAAGAATTTTTCTCTCATTTTCGCTCTCTCTCACTTCTTCTAAATGATCTATCTCTTTGTTGTTGTTGTTTTTTTTTTTGATAGGTATAAGATGAAATTTTCATTAAAATAAAAGAAAAATGCATGCTGATAGTAGCAAGGCATCACCCAATTACACCAAAGAAGTTCTGAACTCGATATAAATTTTCCATATTACATATCTGAATTCCAAAAACTTCCCCAAGTTTTCCCCAACTCCTCCTTGTCAAGGTGGTTGAGATCTGGATGAACAAGATCCCAAACAAACGCCGACTTGCTAATAGCAACTATTATAGTATTGTCCTCCAAAATTCTTCTACCCCTCTCCTTCCAGATGTTGCAGCATACTGCGAATGGAACACAGCTTCAGCTCACCTTCGCCCTCTACTCACAGTCCACAGTCAACTTCATTTTTTGCCACAACCTCCACCCCCTCAGACTCTACCAACTTCACTCTTCATCAACCAGACCCCCTTCCTCTCACACTCCTGTCTCTTCAATAGCGACCTTTTTTAGTTGATCTTCTCTTCTCTTTCTCTCAAATTGTTATATAGTTTTTTTAACTACCCTCTCTCCTCCCAGAAAAAATAAACCCAATGATTTGCCCACCTCCACCTGTCTCTCCACCAAATTTTCAATGTCCACCTTCTTTCTCTCCTTGGGAACTTCTCTTCTTCCCCCTCCCCCCTCACCCGCTTCTAGTAAATCATCTTCTTTTTCTTTTCCCCCCTCCCTGAGACCCTTTTAAGTTGATCTATCTCTTTGTTGTTTACATTAACAGCAAGAATTCTTCTCTCTTTCTATATTCATCAAAAAAAATATCTTCTCTCTTTCTAATTTCTTACTCATTCTTTGGTGGACAGCAAGCTGTCTACCTGATTCCCCATCCCTATTCTTCATTTTATCACCCAAAGCCCCTCCAACCCACAAAACCCACCACCAGATCTGAAATTTGGATCCCTATTCTGTCCTACATCGGAAAATGTCCAACAGTCACATCTGGCTCAACCCAATATCTAGATGAATTTTGATAGTGCAGCCTAGGAAACCCAGGTAGGTCGAGCATTGTAGAGTTTTCAAAAGGTATGATGGTACTGTTATCACACTCTTCTCAGGCCTATTGGATATGGAGATTCCACTAAGACAGAACTCCTGGCACTGGCAGTTCTATGAGGATTAAGGCTGGGCAGGGATCTAAAGTATAGAGGAGGGGGACTCCAAGGTAGTGGGCGGCTGGTTAAGAAGAAATCATAAGGAACACGGAAAAATAGATATCTATTGGGGGAAGTCAGATTATTAGCAGAAGAATTGATTGTCACCTTCTTATGAACTCCTAGGTATGCTAATAGCACGGCTGATGCCTTGGACAGAGGAGTAAACAGAGAATATATTTTTTGGAATGGTTCCATGGGGAGCCTGATGTAAAAACATGTTCCAGTAGGTAGTGAATGCTAGCCTAAAACAGAACAGTTTACATTGTAAATTTGTAGATCATTCTTTTACACTAATCAATTAATTGCTTTAATTGTTACTGGTCGAAAATATACAATATATTCTTTTACCTGTCAAAGATTTAAAAAGAAAAAGATACCTCTGCATAGAATTCAGACTGACATCCCGGGTCCATTATCAGTGCATCTCCATAAGCAGCAAAACTTGTTTTTCCACTACCATCACTAACATTATTAGGAGCAATTACAACCAAGTTGGTTGTGTGAAAAGGCTTTGCTGTTCTACTTCCCATAGGTATAATTTTGACACCTGGAGGGTACTCCTGGAAAGGAAACCACATAATAATGACAAAAAATGAAAGTAAAGTTTTCAACCAAAAAAGAAAAGAGAGCACATGGCTGATGGGAGGGGAGGACAATCCTTCTGATGAAGCACTCCATGTAAATCTGCAAGCAGCATGTTGATCCATCTACCAAAACAAAACGTAGGTCAAATGACGGCTGACCTGGGTGAGCAAGGTGGCTGGCACTTTCCACTTTCTAGATTGATCTGAATCGGTTAGAAGTCCAGCAACTACCAATGGTCCAATTCGATCATTACTTGGCTTCACATGCACAAGCAAATTTACACAACTTTGGATAGACATCCAGTTGAACAATTCTGCAGCCATATTTCCAACATTATCAGAAAGTATCTTATGAGAAGTGGCATAATATCCAGCACTTATGGAATACCAAAAATAATGAAAAGTTCAGTATTAAATATCAGTTAAATTACATGTTAATGCTGGTTTTATGTGCACTTTTTTCTTAGCAATGGGAAAACTTGTTATTAATAAGAGTGAAAAAAAGGAAAGTTAAATCATCCGCTTCCCCAAAGGAGGGAAAAGACTAAGTGAAACTTCACAAGGGCAAATCACAAATACAGTTTCCGAGTCGATCAAGAAGCTTGGGAAGAGAAGACCCTCATACAACTCATTCTTCCCAACCCCTCTCCTGAAAAGACCATCAGCCAATGAGTTAATTAACCACAGAACTCACTTGAATGGCATGTTCACTCTGGATGATGAAGCTCTATCCACCATAATATAGTAACACAGTGACCAGGGTCCATCTGATCCCTCTCTCACCATCCAATACATCTCAAAGAAGCCTTCCACTTCTAGGCCTAAGAAAATATCAGCCTGTGTGCACTTCATTTAAATGTGTATTCTATTTTTCCACATCATAAACATTTGCAAATGGATGATGGTACTCACTCTAGTTTGCTTCACGTAAGGGAGATGGAGAGAGGAGATCGTGACCGAAGGGAGTTCCGTCCAGCGACGAGATGGAGAGAGGAGGTAGTGACTGAAGCAAAGAGATTGTTGTTTGAGGAAGGGAAAAGCAAGGGACCGACAAACTCTAAAGACCAGGGAAGGAAATAGATCAACAGTCTTCTTGGTTGGAGAGGCTGCTCTCTGGCTCAAAGGATTTATCGATGGGGCAAGTTTCTCTATCAAATAAAATGGATGGAAAGCAATATGAAGGTTCCAAGAAGAAGGTACCAGGCAGAACTAAGAAGGAATGTAAAAGGCTGGTTTGTGGTGATCTCAGAATTTTTTGGCATCAACAAAAAACAAATGGTATGCTTCCCGGAGGGTAAGGAAGGTAAGCGCTGGAAGATGGTAGCAGAAAATTTGCAGGGTTTTTTTTGATAATAGAAAAATTACAGTTCTTTCTCCTGGTCAAAGAAAAAAGTGAAAGGAAACGTGTATACTCAGTAGTTGAAGGAGAGAGTATCAGCTATGGAAAAGAAACAACAGAAGATGAAGCTCACAAGGGTGAAATAGAGAATCAGGTGGAGAAGAAAACTGGGAAGGACATAACCATGACAAGTTCAAATAAAATCCAAAAACTCATGCTGGAGACAGAAAAAGGGCTTTGGGAACAGATATGTTATTGATGCAGGGAAGAAGGTTATAGAGTGGAACAACATTCTAGCCTCTGTTGTTAACAAATTAAAAATCAAAAATAAGGTAACGTTGATACCTTTCAATGATACAAAAGCCCTTCTAGATGTGTGAGAAGAGAGGTTGGAGTTTTCTAGGGGTTGAAACTAGGGACGCAAACAGATCGGATCAGATTTGAATCAGGGTATATCCGTATCTGATTCGATACTACAAACAGCAGATCTGATCCGATCGGATCTCACAAACATTGAATTGAATTCAAATCTGATTTAATTTAAAAAAAAAATAATAATAATAATAATAATAATAAATTATTAAAAGAAAATTGAAAGGGCAGTTTCCTTAAACTACCCCTACTGTTTGCAAAATTGACTAACTCTACCCTTACTGTTCACATATTGTCTTAAAGTACCCTTAAGTTTTCTGACAATTGACACGCCGTAAACACTAACGGAAAAAAATGAAATATCGAATTTGCCCTTCACTATTCATCAAATTTTCAAAATAAAACCCAACTGATGAAAAGCTCCCTCTTCTCAAACTCAAGCGCATCAGACATCGATCTCCACCAAAACCGGTCTGCCTCTTTGCTACCTATTCATTATCAGTCAAAGCTCCCTCTTCTCAAACTCAAACACAGAAATCAGATTCATTCGCTTACTTCTCCTTTCAGCAGTGGTAAACCAAACTCTTCATGGACCTCATTCGCTTACTTCTCCTTCGACTTCTTCTCCATCATCAACCTTTTCTGATTGGAAGACAGATGGATAAAGTGAAGAGTCTATTGAAACCCAAGCCAAACCCACAACAGCAATTGAGGGATTGGCAAAGACGACTCAGGCAAGAGTGCCGCAACATTGAACGCCAAATCTGAGATTTGCAGAGAAAGGAGAAAAGTGTACAGAAAGCAATTAGAGAAGCTGCAAAAAGAAATGGCATGGTCTCAGCAAAGGTACTCGCTAAGAAAGTTGTGATATCAAGAAAAGCTGTGAAACAAATTCCATCTGATAGAGCCCTTATTTCTTCTATTCTCCGGTTTCTTTTTTTTTTTTTTTTTTTGGTAGAAACTTCTCTGGTTTCTTATTCTGAAGGTTGGATCCCTTCGGAGGGTTGTGTTATTGGACAAACTTCTTCGTAATATGCAGCACCTTATATATAATTTGGACATCTGGGTTGTCTTAGTGAGATCCTTTCATGTCATGATACAGCTGTTGAATTTAAGGAAAAAAAGGAACCCAACCATTGTTAAGAAATAAGGACATCTGATTTGTCCAAAGGCTCTTACCAGGATTGTTCGTTAGACTCGACAGGCACAGAGACTCGGGTTGTGTCGCTAATGGCGAGTTTTGATTCCGGTTTGTCCAAAATATACATGTATCCCCTGCCTGTGCATCTTATCCATCTACAGTTATTTTGGCACTAACATGAACTGGTAATGGTAACCAACTTACTGAAACTCAATCAGAGCCAGTCAATCTCAGTTCACTCTCTCACTCACCAGCCTGAGTGATTATAGTAACAGGAACCCGTCGGGTCCTCCTTCCCTCTCCATAACTATGACCAAGGCAAAATAAAATCTGGAGATGATTCTCATCCAATAAATATGTGCTCGGAGCAATGGGTTTTATTGCCAATAAATCTCTACCCCGCACAAAAATCATGGGAGCATCGTTATGGATTCCGCATCGTTGTAATGCATCGCTTTCTCCTGAGAAATCTGTACCCGGAGTTCTTTGGAGAAATTGGGATCAAAAATCTCTTTCGGGAAGATGTCGAGAAAGGGTACTTAAGGAATTTTTAAAATATATATATATCAGTCATGAGACGTCACATGTGAGCAGAGTGTGACAGAAAGTTAACGGCAAGGGAGGTACTTGACACATTCTGCAGGGTACAAAGGGTCTGTATGGACAAGCTCGTATTCTGCCCACAAGTCAAGGTAACCAGCATAATATTCCTGAGTCTTCTAATCTCCCTGACAATAGGCAAAAAAAACTCATATTCAATTGATGGTACACCCTCAAGTATGCATACATTTATCTCATAAGCACTACGCATTCTTCTCATGGGTACTACAACATGAGATATTGAGTTGAGTATACAAGAAACTATTTTTCCCATTATCCAATTTCCATTGTGAATAGCCTTGGTATTAGTATCATCTGGTTTAGTAACCTTTCCATTCAAATATCCTTCCAGACCTTTTCCTTCAATAAAGAAGTCAAAATGGAACTTCTGCATGCTGTAGTTAGTTCCATCGAACTTTACGGGAATGATATCAGCCTTCTCAGACACTCCAAATCACAACCACTGTCCAAAACAAGTTAACAAAGCTCAAAACAAAGCTAAAAGAAGGAATAACCGGAGACTAACCACCCAACTTAAATCAGTAACAATTCAAAAGCAATGTTTAAGTAATACTTCATTAAGTAAAATGAGATTATACTACAAAAATCTCAGAACAATAGGTTTATATTGATGTCAATCCCAAAAAGGAAAGTTTTGGGACTGTCAATTACAAGATGGGATCAAAACCCTACCAAAACTAAACCAGTCTTTAAAATATGTTAATAACCAATTAAAGGAGGCCTAGGCAACACCAATTCTAGAGTGTTAGGATGATTGAATCAGCCGATTTAGAGAAAACAAGAAAAAACTGACCTGTTGGGAGTCTTTTCTGGAAAATATCTATCAGCTTCGACAGATCAAAACAGCCTTCAAATAATCTTCAAACAGAGCTCGATGGGAATCAAAATATTTCTCAAACAACCCTCTAATCATCCAAGAAATAAGTCGAATCAGCAGCTGATAGACATGGCCCACTCTAATACCATGTCAATCTTCCAATTCGTGAGAGAACAGACACCAAAAATTTCAGGGGTGTCTAATGTGATAATCGACCCCACCCCCAACGAGTCATATATCTATATTAATTATGTACAATTACAAAGGAGCCCTTGAAGGGCTAAAAGATAAAATATAATGAATTACAAAAGGACCCTTAGAGGGCTGAAAGATAAAACGAAGAAATAAAGAAAATAAGACTATAGTACAACAGGGACCATAGTACTCCAGTACATCAAGTGTATCCACATTTGTGTTAAGTTGGAGCATGGCGGTCTCTTGTTGTAAGCATTTGATTGTCTATTATGAGCTTTTGTTTGGGGTTTGGTGTCTTTGGGGTTGGATTGTCTATTATGAGCTTTTGTTAGTCCTCTTTTTCCTTTGTTTGGTGTGTTCTTTTGGAGTTACTGTTTTGGAAGTTGAATGTTTGGAGTTGGGTTTTGGTTGATTGATGGGATGCTTATTTTTCTTGTCATCTTCCTTTTGTCTTTTTTCTTTTAATAATTTTATTTTACCTTCGAAAAAACTCCTCATTAAGTCCTCCTATGAAACACCCCAAGAGAGCCTTCTCATGCCATCTATGAACTCGAGTAGCAAACTTTTCGAACTTTATCTGATAGTCTTAGATGGGTCCAGTTTGTCTGAGCTGGGACAGGGCTTCATTGTAGTCGTCAAATCAAGTTGTTCCAAACCGGATATAGAAGGATTCAATGAAGTCTACCTAGGAAACTTAAGGGTGAGATCTGCAAAACCATTGATACCACATAATCACCTTTTCTTCTAGGTAGAACAAGGCTATGGGGTCTCTTTGATGACTAGGAGTTTCATGGTATTCAAAATACCTTGAAGCCTTGAAGATCCAAGGCACCAAATAGTCACTAGAATACTTTTTTTCTTTTTTCGAAGATAAATAAAGAAGAAAATTTTATTGCTTAAAAGGTGAATACATCTTAAACAGGTGACAAGAAGTCACCCCCCATCCATCAAATACAAAAGACAAGGAGAAGAAATAGTCACCAGAATACATGGGAAAGTCCAGCTTGGTGATCCTTCCTATCATGGCTCCTCCGTGCCTGCTATTGTCCAAACTCCAAACTTGACCCTTCCTGGTCACTATCTTTGCCCCCAGTTGAGTTTCCCTTTTCAAGCTGAACCACCACCATAGGGTGTCCTAATCTCTTGCAGATCACTGATAAAGTTGTGAAGATGAATCTCCATGCAAACCCATTGTGTTCCACCATTCCACATCTAGTGTTAGTCATCTCAACCTAAGCTCTAACACCAAGTTGTTGGGATCTGCCCAACTCAGTAGTCAGTCCACCCATTTCAGGCAGCCCCCTTAGTTTATATAGGGAAGCCTTTACATGGAATATGATTCGAATCCAGATCTAACAACTTCTTAACAGTTTCATAACAGATTCAGATTCCTGGAGATTCTTCTGTCAGGTTGGTTCATGGCCATGAATTTCAGCTGATGTGGCCTTCTAGTATAAACATGCTTGAAGATGGGCTTAGTGAGCTGCTTGTGAGACCCATCCCAACTGGGCTTTGCATTACTAGACTCTACCTGGGTTCTAATACTATACCTTATAAAACCTCAGTCAACTGAAATTAATTCAAACTCCTTAACCACAAATCAATGGAAATGGTTATGGAAGACAAAATCTGAACCAAAAACAAAAGGGTTTCTCTGGAGATGCTGCAGAAAGCCCTGGGGCTAAATAAAAACCTTGTCACTTGTAATATTACAAGAGACGCTATCTGCCTTCTTTGCAAAACAACAAATGAGTCGATAATGCATGCTTCATTTCACTGTAATGCTACTAGATGCATCTAGCTCAGCAGCAACATTGGGCTAAAAAGTGATTGGTGGAATGAGAATATTTCCTTTGTAAATTGGTAGAGTGAGTTGGTGTGCACACAAAAAGAGAGAGGGAGAGAGAGTGGTGAGCATCTGTTCTTAGCCATTACCTCAATTTTATAGCATGTATGGAAATTTAGAAACCAGATGATTTTTGAAGATTCTAATACGTCTCTTTAAAGCTTTTAGGTACCACTAATCCAAGGATTGCTGAAGATGAAAAGCAAAGGACTTAGCCTCTTTTAGCACAGCGATAAGGGACAGTGGAGTAAATTTTGTTGGAGCAAAATGTGGGGACTGTTCAGCATCACCGCCTCTCCAAGCTGGTGTTTGCTTTAAAGGAAAGTTTGATTTTTTCCAGAAAAATATGGACAGAGAGTCACTGAAAATAATAACAGTAATTTTATCTCTGGACTTTCTAGTAACAATGAAGCTCAGCCGGTTGAATGCTGGTTACTACTTCCAGGATGTGAAGAATCTGATCAGGGACCTAAATTTGAGTTATCTTTTTTGTTAGAAAAAAGGGTTAGGGTGCTGCCCATGAGGCTGCAAAGAGGGGGTTTCTTTGAAGCAAGAGAATTCTTAACTCACCCTCCAAGTTGGTTATCCACAAGAGTCCATTATGGCCTGCTGTGTTTGAACTCTTTCTAGTTGTTTTGCGGGTTGCAGTTTGCTGTTTGGGTTGGGTGTTGTTTTCTGCTGTATTCCCTCTTACCCCGTCCCACCCCCCACCCCCCACCCCCACCCCAAAAAAAAAAAAAAAAAAAAACGAAGAAGAAGAAAATAATGCAGGCAATTAGGCAATTGTGTTCGAAGGGAAACCTTGTGAACTTTTATCTTCAGAACTTGACTTCCCAAGGATGAAAACTGTGTTAGTAGGAGGCCCTGGGCCAAATTCAGCCTCTTCAAAATACTTCCAGAACGTCCAATGTCCATCAATTGGTCTTCGGAAACCCACATTGGATAGAATCTACCAAGCCGTTCATTTCAAAGGAGAAAAATGGAGAAAGAAAAGCCGTGAGCTCAAATGAACAGTACATTTGCTAATTAATTGATGTAAAAAAATAATAGGTCTTTGAAAATTGAAAACAGATAGCAACACGAAATAAATGCAGGCTACAACCAAATAAACTTTTGGCCCTAAGAAATTTCAGTATTCCCCTCTGGAAAGTGGAAACTACCTGGTCAATGGCCGAATCGACACCGAATGTCCTAAAATTCAGCTTCTCGGAACAAGATTCGGCCCCTTCAATGATAACTCCAGTATTAGATTCTCCTTCCATAGGCTTGAGTGGAGCGAAAGGCAAGTCCCAAAGATCGGAATCAGTGTAAGAATCATACTCTTCATCCCCAAATTTCGGCGGCCGAGTCTGTCGGGCAAGAAGAAATTCATCATCGTTCGAAGAGCTTTTGATGATCAAAGCAAGGTTGTGAAGTGCCATGGAAATCGAGGAAGCGATTTAACGAAGCATGGAGAAGATTCAAGGGAGTTAGGATTCCAGTTGTAATAACGCAATTAGGAGCGGGACCGAAACCGGATTCAGTCAGTGTAAGGTCCGTTCCAACAACCTGCTGTAAAGGCTGTTCGAACGGGTCTTGCACCGAATGAAGCCGATCTCACCGCAGTGGTAGACTAGTCAGTAATGTATTAATGTCCTTCCGATTCGGTCATTTAATTGGTTGCCGCAGGGGGTGTCTGTGAGTTCGGACGTACTGACCACAACACTGCGGTTTTGTTCACCCAGCCGCACACGGTTGTGTTGTGTTCACCGATATTCTCAATATGCGGCGGATGAGTGTGGCCAACAATGAAAAATGTATTGTAATCAGCCGATCCGAATTGAAGTCTTGTTCTTTTGGTAAAAAGGTAGTCTCAGATTAGTGGGCCGCGCCGGGCTTTGCACGTTATAGTTTAGGCCTAGGTCCGGCCGAGTTTAGGGTTCCGAACCTGAAACATAAGTTTTAGCTCAGGTCTAAAGGGCTCGGGCCGGGCCGGGCCTGATTTCATGCCAATGTCACTCATATATAGATATTATATATCTATAATATTTTATATTAAATGGCATAATATGCATATAAACTTATTGTATACTATATAATATAAAATATTACATATAATATAAATTATACATCTCATGTTATAATATTTATATATAACATATATAATATAATGTAAAATAACATGTATACATATGTATACATTATACACAAAATGTGTAATTTAAATATATGTGGGCCGGGTTGGGCTTGAAGTATTAAGCCCAAGCCCGGCCCCAAAATTTGCAGGCCTGATGTGGGTCTAGGCCCGGACGGGGCCTGAACACAAAACCCAGGCCAAAGTCTGAAATTTCCAGGCTGGGCTGAAATAACCACCCTTATCTCAGACTCTCAGTTTGTATTTAAACTTCAAAACGTGACAGATGTTAAGTGTGGCATGTAAAATAATAAAATGCCCTTTATGCCCATTTTGAAGTTCAGAACGAACACATCTACCCTTTATCTACTACTCTCATAGCCTCATATAAACAGATAAACTAATTTAAACAAACTCATCTAACTAAAAAGATATTGGGGGATAATTTATGGGTGCAAGTTGTGAATATTTGAGAAGGGAAATTTATGAAACACCAAGACTAAAAAAAGGGTATCTCCTGGACCTAGAGGAGCATTCTACTTGTTAGAGACCTCATTAAAAAATGTTCACATTGGCAAGTTGGCGATGGGAACTCAATAAACTTCTGGTTGGATAGTTGGGTATATGATGCCAAAAACTCTAAACCAAGGAAATATCACAAACGAGGATACAAAAGTCACTAAAATGATAGACATAGAAAGGGAATGTTAAAAGGAAGACAGAATTAGAGTTGAGGTCCCTGAAAAGGTTTGGCAAGACATCAAGACTATTTATATTGCTCCCAATCACATGGATGACGAGATTGTTTGGGAGTGTAACCCTAAGGGGACCTTTTCTATTCAAACAGACAACTTGTTTAAATGCTCCTCTATTCTTGAACCAATTGGAAATTCCAATTGGCTAAACAACACTAGAACATTAAATGCACCCCAAGGATTAAATTGTTTATTTTCTTTCTACTGAACAATAGACTACCTATAAAAGACCATTTGAGGAGAAGGGGATGTAATATTGATGGCTCTTGTAGTTTTTGTGGGGAGGAGGAGGATACGGAACATATCTTTAAAAGGTGTGTACACACAAAGCAAATTTGGTTTACTTTGAGTATGCCCCTATAGGGACCAAATAAAAATGAAAATCTATGTGAATGGTGGGGGGAATGTGCAATAAAAGGAAAATAAATCATTATTTGTAAGGGAAAAGCTAACTTTGGTTTTATTGGCGGTTTGGAAAAATAGGAACTCCAAAATTGTTAATAATGTTATTACCCCCTTTCCATTAATCTTAGAAAGAGCGCTTAATATGTTATTGGAAACTATTGAGGGAGATCAAAGTAGTACCCATGCCCCAACTCACAACATTTAGAAACAAATTGTATGGTCAGCTCCAAAGTATGACTACATTAAAATAAATTTTGATGCATCATGTAACAGTGAAGGGAATTGTTTTGTGGCTAGCATTCTCCGTGACCATGTTGAGCAAGTACTTGTGATTAAAGCCTATAAACTTGGCACCTGTTCCATAAATCAAGTTGAAGCTTGGGCTGCATGGAAAGCCCATGTCCATGCTACAAATTTCGGGGAGTTTCATATTATCATCAAAGGGGATTCATCTCTTGTAATCTCTTGTCTCAACAAAAAGGTGGTTGTTCCTTAGAAACTAAAAGGTATCATCTCTAGCTGTCTATAGAAGAGAAATCTGATCATAGCAGGTCTCAAGTATCAACATGTTTATAGAGAGGCAAATCGGGCGGCGAACTGGCTCAAACATGAAGGTTTTTCTTCTTATCCTTCTTCAACTATAGATTTTAGTATCTCATCTCTTCCCTCTTCCCTTTTCTTGTTTGTTTTGCTAACTTTTGGGGACGTATTACCCCCCATTGTGTGTAGTACATTACGAAATTTATCAAAAAAAAAGACCGATAGGGCCATAAAAAAAAAGAGTGAAGGGAATTCAGAATTTAAACAACGACAAATAAATAGAAAAAATAAGAAAAGAACAATCAAAATATAGAATATAACCCAAAAAAGGGTTAAGCCAGTTTCTAAGTCCATGAGGGTTGGGCTTCAATTCCCCGTATGAAGGATAGCAAGGTTTTTGAAGAAAGGTAGATATGTTGAGAGGCTTGGCAATGGTGCTCCCATTTACTTAGCTATCGTTCTTGAGCATTTGGCTATTGAGGTGTTGGAACTCGTTAGAAACGCATGTCAAGATAACAAAATGACCCGTATTATTCCAAGGCATGTTCTGTTGGCAGCGAGGAACAACGAGGAGCTTGGGAAATTATTGGATGGTGTGATGATTACTCATGGTGGTGTTATGCCTAACATTCATCAAGTTTTATTGCCCAAGGGGACCAAAAAATTTGAAACAGATGCCAGAGTGACCAAGACCAAGTCACTGAAGAAGGCATGAACCAAGCTATGAAGAACCTAAAAGAGCTTTGTGTTGTTTTTTTAATATGCTCTTCGATGAGAGCATATTTGTGTTGGGTGTAAAAAATAATGTTGATTTAACTCTTTCAGAGGGTGAATCTGCATAGTTATAGACTTATGAGGAGGGAAGGGTTATTTGGTGCCAAATTTATAAATTTCAATATTTTTTTTTGGTGGGCAAAGGAGCCAAGTCTGAACTTCTTATAGGCCTTCCTTTACAGATCCGAATATAACTGAAAAATAAAATTTGTTCTTTTGGCAACTAAAAAATACAACTGAACAAAGCTATGGAGCACAGGAACAAATTTGTCTCTACACGATGCTTATATATAGTTCTTAAAAGTTAAAACAAGTCTCAGTAGAACATTGTGTTTTTGTTGGATTCATATTTTTTAGACATTACACCCATGGCTCCATATATGATGCCCATAACAAAAAATAAAAAAAATAAATAAGAAGAAGAAGAAGAATGATGAGGTTGGACTCACACATTCTCTAGTCATGACCGGTCACCGGAAGCTACATTGGAATTGGATATTCAATGTGATGGCACTACTTGTGTCATACTAAAGTGTGAAGACTACACATTCCTCTCTTTTGGTTCAATCTCAGGGTAAAAGATAATGAATAGTGTCTTCTTTTGAAAGGTAGTTTTGGCTTTATTTTTTTAAGTTATAGGTCACACATGTCATCATATGATATAGATAGTAGGTTAATTGCTAACAACAGGGACTAAATTGATAGCTTTTGAGAGTTCAAGTACTGTAGTGGCACGTTTTGGACGTTTGGGTACTAAACTAAAACTACCCCTAAAGCACAGGGTACTAATATGGAATTTCCCCTTCATTTAATTCACACACACAACCGAAACCAGCAAGGTAGCAAACCGAGGTGAAAGAAAAAAAACCTTTTTGGTGTTAGCTTTTGATCAATGAAGTAGGGTATAGGCTAAAAGGGATCTAGTCGCTCTAATGCAGTGTTCCTAGTAGTTTGTAAATTGATAGATGTGTTGGTTCAAAATTTTCGAACCTGAGACATAAACCACTAGCTTAAGAATCAACATGTCTAACAAGGTGCCTGTTTAACCAAAGGGCCGCACAACTAAAGCTAGCAAGCGCGACAAGCCAGTTGACCAACTAGCTAGCTTGGACATGCGCATCCTACGTTGCGAGGCGGCATTAGGTGAAACCCGAGATCGGGTCAATGAACTCCACCTCAACCTAGAGACTGTTGAGAATGCAGTGATGGAACTAGAAGGGCATTTTAATGGTGCCTTCAGAGGCATGCACACCACCCTACGAAACTCGAGAGCGAGGCCTTCCCAAAGTAGCCTACAGGGCTTGCTAGACAGATTTCAAGCGCAATTGGACGATATGACTCTCCTAAAGAGGTCAATGGCCAACTCATCTAGCACTCCCTCCACCCCAGCTCCCATGCACATCAAGATATGTGAGCCAATAACTTACTCAAGTGCTCGGGATGCTAGGGAGCTTGACAATTTCTTGTGGCAATTTGAACAATATTCTCTGCCACTAGCATCATTGACAACCAAACTCAGGTACGTAAAGCTGCTATGTATTTGACTGATATCGCAATGTTATGGTGGCGTAGGTGTTGCCAAGACATTGAACGTGGAACCTACACCATTGACACCTGGGTTGGATTCAAGCGTGAGATCAAGCATCAGTTCTACCTCAAAAATGTGGAGTACATGGCGCGTCGAAGAATGAAGAACCTTAGACATCAAGAATCACTACATGACTATGCCAAGGAATTTTCGGCTTTAACGCTTAAGATCTTCGACATGTCAGACAAGGACCTTATGTTCAATTTCATGGACGGTCTCAAGCCATGGTCTGAGCTTGAACTTCAATGATGCGGGGTTAAGGACCTCGCCACTACCATGGTTGTAGTTGAGCAGCTTGTTGATCTGAGGGCACCTGAGGAAGAAGAGCAAAAGCCATCCATCCCACGTACCATGAGTTTGAGTGGGGAGATTAACAATCAACCTCTACAAAGGAGAAACTAGTGTGCATTGACAAGCCCATCAATCATCAACAAGGGAAGAAGCCACAAGGAGCCCAAAGCCATCAAGGCCACTGGTACACCAGGAGACCCACTACTCCTCCCGCACCTTGTTACATTTGCAATAGAAAGCACTGAACTAGCGACTATCCTGTGCAGAAGAAAATCAATGCTCTCATCGCCAAACTCAGTGATGATGAAGAGAGTGATGAGGAGAAACCCATAGCAACGCCCTTCAACGCCATGGTTAAGAAAGAGGCCACATCCAAGCGGCCCACCAAAGCCCACAAAGGACTGAATTATGTAGACATCACCCTCGACGGGAGGCCAACCCAAGCCTTGGGGGACACTAGGGCCACCCACATCTTCATCTCGCTTGTGGAGGCAAAGCGACTCGGCTTGACCACCACCAAACAAACAGGTTAGGTCAAGGCTGTCAACTCAGGGGCCAAAGTAGTAGAAGGCATGGCTCGTGGAGTATAACTCCAAATTGGACCATGGAAATGACCCATAAATCCATCTGTGGTACCTTTGGATGATTTTCAAGTTGTTCTCGGAGTGGAGTTCTTCACGCAGGCGGAAGCAACACTTATGCCACACATCAACAGCTTACTTATCTTGGATGAGCACTCCCCTTGCATGATTCCCATGACCTCAGCCCTACAAATACATGGGAAGCAGCTTTCAGCCTTACAGTTGTACCAAGAAACAAGCAACCATGAAGCCAACACCGTGTCAACAAGGAAGACCCCCTGTCAATCATCTCACATCAGCACCGGAATGGGTTAGGAAGTTGTCACCAAGAAGAAGTCTCCCCCAAAGCCATTCCAGCACCAGTGTCAGCGTCAACATCAACATCAACATTAGTACCAACGTCAACACCACAAGCCGATAGCACAGAAGACTCCTAGAAGACCCAAGGCTGTTTCCAGCCACAACTACTTCCACTATCACCATCATCGGGGAGAGCGAATACCACCTAAACCATTTAGGTGTCCTTTCCACCACCACATTGATCCAGCCAACCCTCACAGGAACCTTGTGAGGAACAACCCTTGGGGGACAAATAATCATGGGAACCAATCTTCGAAAAAATCCAAACCATCATTTTGACCTAAACCCTGGACAAAGACTTTCCTACCACCAAAGCAGAACATCCAAAACCCTACCTTGAAGCAGCTAGGCAAGGACTTAACGTAGGAACTAGCCATAGGTTTTCCCACCATCAAGAACACCCTAAAGCCTTCCACCCAACCTTATGCTTGGGCCTTGGAAGAGACAATGTTCGTGGAGCAGCGGAAGAACCCTCCTTCATCAATAGCAAATTCGAGCCACAAGCAGAAGCTTGTATTTGAGGACGAAGACCGAATTGAGTAGGGGAGATTGTCACAAGTGTTCTCTTCGTTGTGCCATCATTTGCCATCCCTTGTGCCTACAACCGCCATCTGAGTGTCCAAGTATGTGTCTTGGATGGGGCAATGCTTGTATTTTGTATGGGGGATTGCCAATGGCACTGTTGTAATTATCTAGTATGATTTTTCATCATTTTGATGTATTTTTATGTCACTCCCCCAAAAGCTTAGCGTATTCTTTGAGGGGAGGTAGGTAGTCGAGTGAATCAAGAGCATGCAAAGGTTAAGCATGAGATCCCCTAGACACTGAATTGTGTGCTTATGCTTGCTATCCATTAATGCAATGCAACTTGCCTTTTGTCTAATTTGTGTGCCATCTTTGTTGCCTTTTATTATGTTGTTGCTTGTTGTTTAGGCTTACTCGTCGCATTCGAGTGCCGCATAGGGCCCCAATGACTAGCCCCGTGACAACATGGCATCTGTTGGTGTAGGAAGTCAATATGACATAATTGTGGTCATCCAAATGAGATTGATATTGGCTATTGAATTTTCTATAAAATTTGAGGGCGAGTGGTTGAAAGTGTTGCTATTTGCTTTTTGTGCATTACTTGAGTGATCGTCCAACTCACCTTTAGCAATCATCTTTCGAAGTCGTCATCCTCCTTAGCCTTCAATAAGTGTCTTCTCGCTTTACCATCTTTGTACGGTCAAATTAGGAGGTGTATGATCTCCTTGACTAGGACCCCCCAGCCATACTTGGTCGTCTACTCATGAGTCATGGTTGAACACAAATATTCTGGTTCAACCTTTGGAAGTGGTCTTAGAGAGTAGGGCCCCATTTGGCACATCCTTTTTGCGCAACTTGTCGGCTATTTAAATTCTAGTGGCCCACATTTTTTTCTTTTCCCATTTGATTGGGGGAAGATCTAGTCACCAAAAGACTCTGCCCATAAAAGACGTGAGAAGCTCTATTTGAGCTTATTTTGGGAAATTAAAAATGAAGCTTCTTGCCTTTTTTCTTCTCGTCTTTATGCAAAAATGCGTGCCTCCAACTAAACATTTTGTGGGCAGCCAAGATCTTTATGTGAAAGCCCATTACGTCTTTTGGATGTCAGATCTTCTAGAAGATCTTTTCAAAAGACTTGCCAAACAACACCTAGGTCTATAATAACCCAGGTCGAGCAAGACAAAGTTACTAGTTCAGCTTATGAGGTAGTAGAGGATGGTACATGATTAACCATTTCTACGATAGTCTGTTGCATCGAATGAGTGCAGGTCCAAGTTGGAATGTAGCATTGGGTTGGGCTTAAGCTTAACCCCCAAGTAGTTTGATCCTAAATTGAACCTAATCCAACTTTAGCCTAACCCGAGCCTACCATGGCTCAACTATACATATGCACAAGTATATATGTCGATACACAAACATACATATATTCATGCATGCGTGCATGCTTATATGCAAAATATATAAAATTCTTATTCAAATATTTAAATCAACGATAGCAAATAGATTCATACAACTTTTCACTATATTGGGCCTAACAAGCCCAATTGACCAACCCAGCCTAGTATGGGCCATGTAGGGGTGAGCATACTTTGGTTAAAATCGAAAGTCTAATCCTCTTTTTATATTGAATTTTTTTTTTATTCAGTTATTTCGGTCATTGGTTTGGTTTTAGTTCCTTCATTCAGTTTTAGATATTTTGGTTGTCACATTTATAACTAGAAATATCGAACTTTTAAATGTATAATATATAATAATTAATATGATGTAAACAAATTAAATGTATATTGCATAATATATAATATCAACAAGGAAATGGAAACCCTCTTCCCCAATCCCATACCAGCAACCCCAATGCCCAACCTAATAACCATTGTAGCATCACTGCCATCGGCCATCCGTTGTTATCAGAGAGAGAGAGAGAGAAAGAGAGAGAGAGAGTGAGTGAAGGATCATAACAAAACCCCTTTGCCTTCATATTGACAAACAATAGAGGTCAAACCATCACCACTTACATCTCTGACTTCCCCCACTAACTTCACCCCTCTTTGTAGCTTTGTTCACCATTCCTATAAAAGTTGAATAAACAATTTGACATATTAGCACATCTCACCTAGTGTCCCCATACCTCAAATGTCTCCCTTCGAAGAACAACCCTGCCTTTTGCACCATTGAGTCATTTTGTTTGAAGTCAATATTTGGGGAATCTTAAGTTTATCATTCAAATAATCAAGGGCAAAATTCTTAAACTACCATTATGGTTTAGCTAATTGATTAACTATACCCTTACTGTTTACATATTATCTTAAAGTACCCTTACTTTTCTGTTCTGACAACTGACATTGCCATTAAGTGGTAATGAAAAAAAAAACGAAATGTTGAATGTACTCTTCACTATTCCTTAAAATTTCAAAATAGAACCCAATTGATGAAAGTCAATTAGCTTTATTGGATCTTTTATGATTTTAAAGTTTGGAGATTCTTCACTGCTCAAAAGGCCTTTAAGTACCCTTACTGTCTAAACAATTCCACACACACACACACACACATATATATATATATATATTACCTGTAATTTCAATCCCAAAATCCTTAACCAACTCCCTCAGCTCGTAGTGTTCAATCAAGGAGATTCAATTTTGCCTTTGGCCTTCGTTCTACTAGTTACGACAGTTAAGGATGTGTACGAGGATTGGAGGCATCATTAGCTCATCACTTATACTGAAATGAGAATAATGGATTAGCATCTGTGCTTGTAAATGGTTAGTTTTAAACCAAAAGATGGAAGGACATTAGGGTTGGGAAGATCATTAAGGTCTACGCAAATGAAACTCTTCGTTGTGACATTAATATGGATCCCACATGGAGAAATGGATCCGGTCCACCATTAGACTAGATAATAGCAGACCCGCTTGAGTAGGAGATAGGAGCATGCATGTGCATGGAATGAGTTGTGTCGCCACCTTCCTTGCCACCGTGCATTACTTTTTCCTGATACTATTTTAGCCAATCATTGGCCTCCATTCTGAACATAAAATACTGGTGTAATGGCCTATGGTCATATATAATCATTCACAACTTAATGAAGAGGCAAAGAATCAATTATCACCAAAATCCCTTGTTTGAGTGTCATCTCTCCCTGAGTGGTGCTTTGCATCATAGATCGTCGAGGACGAAAGAAGACGTCTTCCCTCCTCCAGGAAGAGGTCGGCATCAATATGGTATCAAAGTCGATTGAATCCTTTGAGATGGATGGGGTGGAACAGAGGCTCGATGGAGTAGAGAGAGCTCAGGCTGAGTTTTCCTGTAACCAGTAGGAGTTTAACCAACGGTTGGATGAGATGGTTGGGAAGCTCAACATGTTGTGCTTCGGTGAGGGACACTCTTGACGAGCGGCACTGGACAATAGACTCGATTCAAGCTGGGGGTACTTTTAACAACTTTGTTCGAGCTACCCAAATTTGATGAGAACAACCTCGATAGTTGGTTGCTCCTTATAAAGCAGTATTTCTCCCTCCAGGAGATTCCGGAGGAACAGTGGGTTTTAATTGCGAGCTTGGGCTTTGACGGAAAGGCCATTGAGTGGTATTGTTGATACACGGGTTTGCACCCTGAACAAACTGGAGACACTTCATCTCAGCATTGGATAGCTGCTTCAGTGGCTCATTGGGAGCTAATGTAGTTGGCCAATTCACCAAGCTGAACCAAACCTCTACAACTCAAAGTTATGTGGAAGAATTCCAACGCCTCTCCAACCGAGTTAGGGGCATGTTTGAAGACTTCCTGGTGGGGATTTTCATTGCAGGACTACAGGCTGACCTTTGGATTGGTGTCAAAAAGTTTGAACCAGCCACCCTGGCCTGGGCCATCAGGTTGGCATTGTTAGGAGAAGAAGAGCACAATGCCAAATGAAGTTTGTTCAAGCATGAACCAACAAAATTTAAGAATCCCCTCCCCTATTTCCCTCAACCAACCCATCCACACCACTACAACCCAACCCCCCAAGCCACCTGAGATCAAGCACATAACCCTAGCTGAAGCTATCGAGAGAAGAGCCAAAGGGCTTTGCTATAACTATATGCCCAACACATCTGCAACTCTCGAAAGCTCTACTGGATTGTGGGCCCGCATAACACTTCTAAAGGAGATGGGAGCCCAAGTTCTGATCCACCACCTTCTCCATATGGGATAGGCACCATCCCGGAAATTTCACTACAGGCCCTTTGTGGGCTTTAAATCAGCCCGCACCATGCGACTCCAAGGTACGATCCACAATCACCCCCTTCTTGTTTTTATTGATAGTGGATCTACAAGCAATTTTTTGGACCCTTGAGTTGCGGATAAGGCTAACCTCATTGTACACAAGGAAGGACCATTTAAGGTTAATGAAGTTAATGGTGAGTGTAAGATGGGGGGTAAGGCTAGGTTGGAGAGTGGTATCTTTGAAAGACGAAGAGAAGCCTCGAGAGTGAAGGTCTTTAGGTAAAGCGCTTAGAAAATGAGAGAGCGGTGGATACTCGAGAGTATCAATAAAAAATGCTTAGGATCGGATGAGTTTTAATGTGAGGAGGATCTCTATTTATGGAGGAAGTCCCGAGATCCTAAAAGGTAGGAGACGAGGATATTTGATTCACCATCAATTATGGATGCATTATTGGGGTATCATCACATGTCTCATGAGGATCTTCTCAAGGATAGGCGTTCCTTATCCTTGAGATCCCTTATTGCTCACGTGTGTTACTACATTTTTGCGCTTTATAACTAATCTTACGTGGCAACAGTGACGTCGTTCGGCGGTTGGTACTTCATCAGTTCTACATGGCGGTTCACAAAGTCCTTTGTTGTCTTGGGTTCGCATTTGTCTGGGCACATGCGGGCCTCACTGTGGTCCCAATCTATTGTCCTTTCTAGTCCGTCATCCAAAGCGGACTTGTGGGTTGTGAGTTCATCACACATTATAGCGGGTGTGGCTTCATCACACACTTAAGTGTGTTTGGGTCTCTTGGACGGGTCTTTCTGAGATTTATTTAGGTTCGGACATTTGTTGGACTTGATGGACCGCGCATTTATCGCAGTTTTGCTTAATGTGTTGCGGGTTCATCGCAAAGGTGGCGGTGTACCATAAGTTCATCGCAACTTGGGGGGTTGATTGCAAACTTCTCATAAGTGTTTTTGTGGTGTTACTCTTGGTGTCTAAGTGTTATTTGAGGGTCTGAGTGAGGGCTTGTGCTATTGGATTTCTCAGCCCTGAGCATGAAATTCACCGATTTAATTGGAGTCTATACACTAAAGGGACTAAAAACTGCTGAACCCAAAATTCCTAACCCTGGCCCGACTTCTAAAGCACTTCACAAAGCCCAACAAGTTGTTGTTGTTATTGTTGTTGTTGTTTTTTTAACTTCATCTAATAACTACCTACCAAGAATCTAGCCTAGAGCAATTACCACCCCCCATCCCCCATACAACACCTTCTTGAGGAGTATGTCGATGTGTTCTCTGAGAGCCCAAATGCCTTCCACCCAATCGCCCTTGTGATCATTTCATTACCCTGGAGCCTAGTAGGGGACTTATTAATGTCAGACCTTATAGGTACCCATATTACGAGAAACGATAAATTGACAAAATTATAAGAGAAATGTTGCATATCGGGATCATTCGACCCAACACTAGCCCTTTTTCTGCCCTGGTCCTATTAGTTCGAAAAGAAAGATGCCACTCGGACTATGTGTAGACTACCAAGCACTAAACAAAGCCACAATCCCTAATTGATTCCCTATCCCTGTGGTCAATGAGTTACTTGATGAACTATATGGTGCTTGAATTTTCTCCAAATTGGATCTTCGTTTAGGATACCACCAAATCCGAATTAGAGCTGGCGATGAGATCAAAACTGCCTTATGCACTTGTGATGGGCATTACGAGTTTCTCGTCATGCCATTTGGCCTCAACAATGCTCCCTTAACATTCTAGACGCTAATGAATGAGGTATTCTAAAGCTACTTGCGCAAATGTATTCAATTTTTTGACAATATTTTGGTATACAGTCAATCAATGGAGAACCATATCCTACATTTGTGAATCACTCTTAACACCCTTCGACAAAACTCCCTATTCATCAAGCTTAACGAGTGTCAATTTGCCACCACTAGTATTGACTATCTTGGTCATGTAATTTCTGTCGATGGTGTTATTATGGACAATGACAAAATGCAGAGTGTGCTCTCCTGGCCCAAGCCCACATCACTAAAGGAGCTACGTGGTTTTTCTTGGGCTCACTAGGTATTATAGAAAATTTATCACACTATGGTCTTCTTGCCAAGCCATTAACCCAATTACTTAAGAAGAACGTATGGTCATGGAGTAGTGATGTTGACCATGCTTTCAGCGTAATGAAGTCTGTCATGGTATTTGCGCATGTTCTAGGCCTGCCGAATTTTTCACAACAATTTGAAGTGGAAACTGATGCAAGTTGCTCTGGTGTTGGGCCAGTCCTTTCTCGGTCTGGTAGACCAATTGCCTACATTCGGTGTTTTGCTAAGCCCACATCCTCACCAATGGACTATGTGGCTTCCACTTGCTAAGTGGTGCTACAATACCACTTACCACTCCGCTTCCAAAATGACCCCTCTCAAGGTTGCCTACAGTGTGGACCCTCCCACTTTGATTTCTTACATTCTAGGTGATGCATCAATTTTTGGTGATGTATCAATTTTTTGTGCTAAGTACCTCGTCATTTGGTCTGAGCTGAGGGTAGACTAGGTGTCGAGTTAACTGGGCCGAGCTGGGTAGGTTAGGTGTCGAATTGACTAGGCTGAGCTAGGCAGGTTAGGTGGACGAGTTGACTAGGCCGAGCTAAGCAGGTTAGGTGATGAACTGACCAGAGTGTCGAGCTGCCTATTAGGTGCTGAGCTGACTAGAGTGCCGAGCTACCTATTAGGTAACGAGCTGACCAGAGGGCCGAGCTGCCTATTAGGTGAAAGGTGCAAGCATACAATCATGGTGCGAGTAGTTTAAGATACACTCCATAAACGTGATACTGTTCTCACACAATCATGGGATAATCTGGTACATGCCCAATCCTGTATGAAGAAGCTCCATGATAAGCACTGATAAGATCGCCAGTTTGAAGTAGGTGATATGGTTTTCTTGTGCCTTCAACCATACAAACAATCCACTATCTTTGTTCGTCATTGCCATAAACTCTCAGCCTGTTTCTTTGGGTCCTTCTGAGTGCTTGAGCGCATCGACACAGTAGCTTATTATAGCGCCAGCCATTGCATTCACCCCACTTTCCATGTTTTCAAGTTAAAAAAGAAAGTGGGATCCCATTACCTTACAAGCCCAACTCTTCTCCCTCTCCCCTGATGGCACACTGAAACCTCACCCCACTGCCATCCTAGACCATCGCATCATCAAAGTGGGCAACCAAGACCAAACCGAACTACTCATCCAATGGGAAGGCACTCCCCCCTCTGACTCCACATGGGAACACTAGACATTACTCATCAAACATTTTATAGGTGTTAATCTTGGGGACAAGACTGTTCCAAGTGAGGGGAGTTGATATATCCGACATGGGGAAACAAATTTGATCCACCATTAGATTATATAATGGTAGACCCACCTGAGTAGGAGATAAGGGTGTGCATGTGCATGGAATGAGCTGTCGTCGCCACTTTCCTTGCCACCTTGCATTAATTTTTTTTTTGTTATTGTTTTAGCTAGTTATTGGCCTCCATTATGAATAGAAATACTAGTATAACGACCTCTAGCCCTATATAATCATTCACAACTTAATGAATAGGCAAATAATCAATTACCACAAAAATCCCTTGTTCGAATATCATCTCTTGATGAGTGATGCTTTACACCATAGCTCGTCGAGGATGAAAGAAAGCGTCTTCCCTCCTCTGAGAAGAGGGCGGCGTGACGACATCAGACATGGTATTGCTTTCTACCGATGACCAAATTGGGGTTGCCTATGTTCATACACTAAATTTAGATGTGGAATTGAACTTGAAAACATGGCATGCGAAATAGAAGAACCTGTCAAAGATGCCTGAGAAAGAGGGGTTAGATGGGTTGATCAAATGTGAGCGCCCCGATAAGAACATATATGGTTTTCATGCAAACATGGAGATTAACGAGAAGGGGCTGTATTTGGGACCCTCAAACATTATTCATCATGGTTGCAAGCTCAAGAACACAACTTGGGCTGTTGGGGTTGTAGTGTACGCTGGTCATGAGCTCAATAACACAACAAAAAGCTGAGAGATTAATTGAGTTTTCGATTTTTTTGTATTTCTTTTTTTCCTCCCTTTCGACGAAATGCAATCAAATACACTGTCTTCAAGAATGAAGACCAATAGAGGACATTTCTCTATAACATCACCATCTCACGAATCTAGGCTTATGAATTTGGAGAAAGTATAGTTCCTCCCTATATGGTCCCACTCCCAGTTTCCGTGCCCTGAGTTCTCTATGACAAAAGGGTATTTTAGGGAATTTTTAAAAATATACCAGTCACGTGATGTTATGTGTGAACAGTTATGATTGGGAGTTAACAGTAGGGGAGGTTTTAGACAATTGTCAAAAACAATATGTAAGTAGTATGAGTGAGTTAGTCAATTAGCTAAACCACAAGGGTAGTTTAA
The DNA here is from genome assembly GCF_055504915.1 of Nelumbo nucifera. Classification (NCBI taxonomy): domain Eukaryota; kingdom Viridiplantae; phylum Streptophyta; class Magnoliopsida; order Proteales; family Nelumbonaceae; genus Nelumbo; species Nelumbo nucifera. Next base: position 24,014,451 of record NC_142651.1, on the reverse strand, counting down.
GAAACTTGCCATATTCTAAGTTTTTGTTTATTGAAAATTTGATTTATTATTATCAATTTATAATGTAATAAACCAATATTTTCAACCCGCTATTGACTTGGCTGGTCGAACCGTTCAAACCGTCACCCGACCAGGATTATGGGTCCAATTCAGTCAAGACCCATATCGTTGACTTGGTCAATAATTGTTTGACTCGACCGGTTCGACCTTTGACCCATTTGACCTGGTGATTGGGTTGCAGGTTGCACGCTCAATGCATGAAAAACTTTTGGAGGTTGTAACTTTGCACTCCGATGTTCAATTTGGGTGTTTTTTTGTTTTTTTTGGTAACTTTTCAAGATCTATGCGCTCCAAGGAGCCATAGGTGCCTTGCCCTACTATTTTTTGCAGGAAAAAAAACCTTTTTTGGCCTCAAATTATAATTTTTAATATTTTTATAAAAAAATAAAAACATAAATTAAATATAAAATAATACATATAACATATCTAAAACTTATTTATACATTATTTGTTGCTGAAATATATATTTACACACACACACACACACACACACACATATATATATACACACTTAATACATATGCGCTGATGTGGCACGGTCTGAACCATTTTACCTAGTCGGTCAAACTGTGGCCCATGACCCGGAAGAAAAAATAGTTCGACCTCCTAGCCGGTTTTTAAAACATTGTAATAAATTGAATGTCCTCTAGGCCTAGACACAACCTAAGTATGCCAATTTTTAGTTTAGGTTGGGGTTGAGTTGAAATGATTGAGATTGACTTTTGGCCCGGTTTTGGTTAGTGCATGAGGTCCAATATTTAAGTTTGGGCTTGGGTTGACCTTAAACCCTGTCCAACCAACCAAACTTGCACCCCTTGCCGTGGGGGCTATGGACTCATAGACCATTCATATGTCTTAATGTTAAGGTTGCCACGGGGTAGAATTGATTTGAGTGTTTCTTGAATACTGAAGGACCTAAGTCCAATTTTGTGGAAATTCTTCAAAATTGCCCAAGTTGGAATCCTATTTTAATTCAATTTTGGGTGGTGTTTGGCACCTGATGTAGGTTTTTCGGAAATCAACACCACATCAGTGATTAAAAAACCGTTGGTTATTTTGCTGTTTGGTTGGCTGATTTCTCAATCCATTATTAAATAAAGCTAAGTAGATAAGTCACCATTTTTGGGATGATTCCTATTTTTAGGTTGGTTTTGATTTTTTTTAGTGGTGTAGCATCCGACATGGATGGGGAGACGGTTTCCATAAAAGAAAAAAAAAATCAATGCTAATAAACACTACCAAACAAACTTATAGCCAATTTCTCAAATTTCAGTTGACAAAGCAATAATGGTGCCAAGCAGTCATGATTTACCATATAGTCTTTTGGATACTTCTGGGTAAGGCATTTGTGAGTAGCAAATCCAAGCAGTAGTAGATGCATTGGGATATGTTGCTAGCAAAATGTGCACTAACATGCTTAGAGCATGGCATCTAACAACATATCAAGATCTTCCCATGAATGGAGTTTGGATTTTCTCTTCATAGAGCGCTCCTCACATTGATCGGATTTGAGATCTGATCCTATTTGGTCGAAGTCAGATCACTCATGTTTGATCGGATCATATTGGATGATAGGATCCGACCATAAATTGGATCGGATTTAAACCCCTATCTAATTTGAGAAGATCCAATCTGATATGTATTATATATTTATATATATAATACATATACATGTTATTTATTTATTTATTTACAAATATATTTTAATATTATATTTTTATAAAACATGTATATATGATGAAAATAATTAAAAAATACTTGTACCTTTTTTATTTTATTCAAATTAGTATATTTTATATTTATTTTAATAATTTATTAATTTTTAAAGAAAACAAGTCATATCATATCAGATTTAAATATCCAACTTACCAATAGGATACAAAATCAGATCTGATCGCATCTTCAGATTGGTCGAATCTGACATGAATCGTGTTGGACCAGATTTGAATATACTCTGATTCAAATCTGATCCGATCCATTTGCATCCCTACCTGGAACATTTTTCTATATATGCATGTTGTTATTCATAGGGATGTTCCACCAATACATCACTAATTTGTGTCGTGAGATCAGTTTGAGGACTTCTACAAGAGGAATGTATCCAAACTCCCATTAATGTAACATACAAGTATGAGAGATGATCGTCAAATCTCCTGCACATGGAACACTATAATTGTACATTAGGAACATTTTCTAAACTTGAATGTTACCATTTATGAAGAAATGTTCCTGATGTGTGGGTTTGGGCAAGGTTATTGCAGGTAGGAGTCTAGGAGATCTAGACATACATGTGGATAGATGTGGTGCTGTTAGCACAATTCAGATCTCCTACCTATGAATGGATCTGGATTCAGTAAGAGCAAAGTCCATTCGAATAGCCATCATAGCCTTGCATTGGGAATATCTCCCCATGAAATAAAGCACAGAAGTACGGAGATATTCCCAATGAAAGGTTGTAAAGGCTGTTCGAACATTGTTCGAACGGGCCTAGCTCTGACTGAAGCCGATCTCCCTATGAATTGGGATGTTTCCTCGTAGAGTGCACCTCACAACCTCATTCCACCATGTATTGGGAACATCTCTCCATGATTAACAACACAAAATACGAAAGATGTTCCTGATGTATGGCCAGGAGGCGTTGTGAGGTTAATGCGAGGAGCAGATCTAGGCTCTCTACTCACCTACTTGACATTATAGCTGTACATTGTGAACATCTTCCTTTGAATGGTAACATACATAGCATATAAAGATGGCAATTTGATCCATTCCCGTGAGGCTCCGCCCTGCCCGCCCAAGGTGATTTTTTTGACCACTTATTGGGGTTTGAAAAAACCCAAAACTTTAGAGATCAGGGGATAGGGTGAAGATGGTATTTGTCTACAATGATGGGGATGGGGTTATGATTTTTAGCCCCGCCCGGGTTCGGAGCGGGGCATTTGAGTTCGAGTCAGGGTAGACAAAACCCGGCCCTGCCCGCCCCGTTGCCATTCATATTAGTATGATGATCCGTGTTCGAAGTGAAAAACTCGTCATCATGTGTTTTGAATGCCGTACGCAATGCATCATAGGCCATACATCTTCAATATTGTGATCAGGTGATCTGATCCCACTCCCCAATATTTCAGATGTTTGATAAGCGGTGCATAACTAAGGTGCATGTCATGAAAAGGTATGATATGGATCCGATGTTATGATTCGAGTCCGCGTAATCCTTTTTTTTACTCCCGCGAAGACTACTAGCGGAAATTTCAAAAAAGGGGAACAGAAAACGAAAGGAGGCAAATGCAAACCATTTGAATATTCGAGTTAGCCTACGCCACGTCATCGATCCGAAGCAAGTTTCTAGTCTTCATCTCAGCCGTAAATTCAGAAATATCGGACAGTCAAGAAATTCCCTTGAAAATCCGCCGAGAGCACGATCGATCCTCGATGTACCCTTATCGTTTTCGTTTAAATACCCCAGAATACCCCAAACATCGGTCATCCCTCTTCCAAGCCTCCAAGCGAAGCTAAGTTCGGAATTTCGAATTTGCTTACTGTGATATCTTAGTTACAGAGAATCAACAATGTCTGGCCGTGGAAAGGGTGGAAAGGGTTTGGGGAAGGGTGGAGCAAAGCGTCATCGTAAGGTTCTTCGCGATAACATTCAGGGCATTACAAAGCCAGCCATCAGGAGGTTGGCCAGAAGAGGAGGTGTGAAGCGTATCAGCGGTCTGATCTATGAGGAGACCAGAGGTGTTCTCAAAATCTTCCTCGAGAACGTGATTCGCGACGCTGTAACCTACACCGAGCACGCTCGCCGTAAAACGGTTACTGCGATGGACGTGGTTTATGCTCTTAAGAGGCAGGGCAGGACTCTCTATGGGTTCGGTGGTTAGGGTTTTCAGAGGAAAAGTCTTGCTATCAAGAAATTGGAACGTAGGAATTAGATATTTTCTTTCCCTTTTTTCTGTTTTCTCTAGGGGTGCTTAGTTGGTTACTTTTTGTCTTGTGATTACGGTGCTCTTATCCCTGTTCTAGCTCTCTGATATGATTTAATTTTGGAGAGGGAAGGTGTGGATGTAATGTACACTTTATGTTGAAAATCAATGTAGAGAAATCTTCGTTCTCACATTTTGAGTCTTACATCTTTATACGTGATATTGTTTCTTAATGGGGTTGAAACTGATATTTTATGATCATGTTCCTTCTACATTGATTCCATGCCAACAAAAGCGTTGTCTTGCTTGCTACTATGAAAATTGAAATCCCTGGATCGAATTCAATTGCCCTCCAGCAAGAAGTGTCTTGAAACTTTATTTTGTGTTGTCTAGACTCGAGAATAGTATCGAGCCCTCTCCTCTCCACCAACCTTTTACTATGTTTGTTCATCTAGACCATCTAGGATTGAACAGAAGGATGCAGGTTAAGTGTGATTGTGGAGAGCTCCGCTTCACCGCTAAAGATAGGTATGGCATCATACCTAAGCCATTAGAACCTTACAAGTTACAGATATCTTCAGAAGTCTGTAAGCAAGCGACTTGCTTCATCATTTTACCATTTTGGGTCATGTTTTCATTACCTCAAAGGTTCAAACCCTCAACTCAATACTTTCTTTGGTCATGGTTTCATTATTTAGCAATGGATTATTAGTTCCATTTTTGTTATCCTCTTTGCACATGAATACATGATTAACCATTGTAAACAACCTTTCGCCCTTGTAAATATGAAATTGATGGCACCATTTGGGTGTTGCCGTATTAGCCAAATTAATGTTTGTGATAGTAAAATCGAGATTAGGTTGGTAATCGGCTGATGCGCCCCAATCGAAATTTGGAGCCTTGATGACAATGAACACAAGTAATCTAATTCTCTTAACCCTGCCAATGTTTTGCTAGCATTATATGCATAATAACTTGATGGAGATGGTGATCCATTTTCATATTTTTTTGATAACAATTTTCATTTGCACATGCATATTTTTGTCAAAGTAATTTTTGCAAGGTTCAGGAATCACATCCCCCGCATCACATTGCTAAATGATGCTCTTAATGAACTACCTGAAACTCTGAAAACACTGCCAAGGAGGAGCTTGACCGGACTGCACAAGTTGTAATTGACATCTCAGTGCTCGGATCTCGATCAACTCTGGATTTTTGAACAGAGAATTCATGAAATTTTGCTAATCCATCCATTTTTCAGGCTGGGGTTGGGTCGTTGGCTAATAATCCAAAATTACATGCATTTCTTATTTCTCTTAGCTACGCACATTCCAGTTGCTATACAACGATACAATATTATAATCCTTTAAAACAAACAGAACAATGTTACTGCACAAACAGCATATCTGAAACGTTTGGACAGAGATTTCACTAAAGTCTAGGAAACGTTCATCTTAAGAAAAGAAAAAGCTGAACATGGAAATCGCTAATCAAGTCTCATCTGATGCTATGCACTTTTTTCCACCATAGAAAAGTTTCACCTCCCATGTAGGGCAAGTCTCACAAGTCTTGTTTACTACCTTTGCTTCCAGCTATTGTACAGATTAGACTGCAGGGTTAAGAGCACGCTCAATTTCCTCCAGTGATCTCCCCTTGGTTTCCACAACGTTGGCAGCTATGTACAAAACAGCTAGAGCACAGACAGTTGCAAATCCCAAATAGACGGTGTTGATCCCATACTTGTTTACAACACTCAAGAAATACAAGCCAATGACAAAGTTGGAAACCTGTTAAATTGCCATAATATGTATGAATAGAAAAAAGTACAGTAAGTGATAATAGCATAATGCAGTCAACTGAAAAAAAAAAAACAAAAAATGGAAAAGAAAACCCATGGAGAAATCATTTATATGGGATAAAGAGCCATGTGATGGGTAAACCATGTGAATATAAACCTTTCCTTTTCTATGTGAAAGGATATTAACAATTTCCTGATTTTCTATACATTCATGCAATCATAGATTCATATGCATAATGTCTTATCTCTGGTGCTCATGTTGACACATCAATATTTGTTGCCACCAAATTTAAGGAAACAGAAGCCTAATGCACAGATTAGGATTTCCAAAATATAGAGATCCTAAAGAATAAAAAAGTCATTCCTTAATAAAAGGATGATGAAGCTCATATTCAAGGAAATAGTTGGAACTGAGATCAGGGATTGAAGAAAAACTAAAATGAGAAAACAATTGTTAGTTTTGTTATTGGTAGAAAATCACACTTCATTCAGAATTTGTTTAGCATCTACAAAGAAAAAATGATTCTTCTTTTTCAGGTAATATAGTGTGTTTTTTAAAACTAAAGATGCATAAATACAATAACCAAACATTGCTATCACTTATGGGAACCAGCATAGTGAAAGTAAATGTAAATCCATAAATCCATTAGTTTTGCACCATGAAACACAAGAACAAATTATTACTTAAACTAAAAAACATATACACATAAAAAGGTCGCAGCTTATCTACTACACTCACCCAGTGCATGCCCAAAGACAAGGCAACTGCTTTTGCTCTTATTCTAGAGGCAAATATCTCTGGAAGAAGAAGAGCTGGCACAGGTCCCGCACCCAGTGAAAAGGACAATACGTAGCTGTTTAAATTGAATTATAGAAGATTTGTTGGTCAAGATGGAATAAAGTTTCACAACAGGAAGAAACATTAGTCACTATCAAGAAAAAAACAGTTGATCGGCATTAACTTACAGGACTGTACCCAGAACAGCAAGTGTCCCAGAATATGGTGCCAACACCTTCCAAGTGAAGGAGAATGAGAGTAGCAACATTGAAGAAGCCTTGAGAGGACATATCACAGCATAAGGTCAGTGATTGATCAAACATTCAAGATGAAGATGCAGTGAGAGGACAATGTTTTGTTACTATGGCATCTGTAGTTAAACATAAGGTCCTTAACTACATAGTAAGTATTTCAGGGGTTTATCCTACACACTCAGGAAAGAAGAAAGGCGTTGCTCCTTTTGATAAGTCATAAACTACTCTGGGTTCATGTGGCAAATTGTAAATAATCAACATAGATCTTCAGTCCAGAAAAAAATCATTTGAGGAAGCATCCAAGAGATGGAAAGCAGCTATTGTCATGTCAATTCAAGCACTTGTCATAAAGTAATGTTAGCAAAAAAGTCCTATGGGACATGTACAGGTTCCAGTCTTGAACATGGTGATTAGTATTTAAAAGTTTTTCTATCAATCTCCATATCCTATCACTCACCTCCAATTTGTTGATGATACAAATTTGTTCTGTGATGGAAATGACTTGAGATGGGTGAGAAACTTAAAGATGAATTGGGATAAAAGACGTCTCATGGGATTCAAAAAGATTGGTGTTGGAGTGTAAGGTGGAAACTTTGCCCTTGAACTATTTGGGTTTACCCCTGGGGGATGATCTGAGGGGAAGTCAATTTTGGAACCCGGTTGGGGAAAGGTTTTCAAAAAGATTGGTGTCGTGGAAGAAGTGTTACCTATCTTTAGGGGGTAGGATAACACTGATTAGGTCCACCCTTGCAAATTTGCCGGTTTACTTTTTGTCTGTTTTCAGGGTTCCAGGAGGGATAAGCAAGCAATTAGAAAAAATGATGAGAGATTTTTTATGGGAGCCAGGGGAGTAGAAAAAAGACCATAGAGTTAGTTGAGAGATGGTTAAAAGAAGTAAGAAATACGGAGGGTTAGGTTTAGGGAATATTCAGGAGAGGAATGTGGCTCTGCTTGCAAAATGGCTTTGGAGGTTGCCAATTGATAGGGACAAGCTATGAGTGAAAGTGATTATCAGTATTCATGGTCTTGTGGCTGACGGTTGGGATGCTGGTGTTTTGGCCAGGGATACAAGAGCTTCCCCTTGGAAATTTATTCATGCCATCCTTCATTTTTTAATTTCCGTTTGTCAGGTATAACCCTTGCTCAAGTAACATTGTTAAATTTTGGGAGCACTTATGATTGGAAAATGCAACTCTCAAAGTGCAAATTCCCTCAATTTTTGCATCTCAAACCAGAAGAATGAACCTATTGCCTCATTTATTAACCATTCCAATTTGACCTCTGGTTTTGCTTGGGATTTGGGCCTTAGGAGGGGTCTTAGAGAATGTGAGGCCAACAATACCATTACCTTGATGCAAAAGCTTGAGAGAGTGTATTTGGACCCTTCAAGAAGAGATTGCAGTTAATCCAGAATAATGATAGCCGGGGCCAACTTTTCCCAGTTAATGAGGTTTGGAGTAAGCCTATTCTGCCTAGGATTGGTGGCTTTTGTTGGGAAGTGATTCTTGGTAGGTCAACTTGCTTCAAAGGAAAAGACCTAACTGTTGCTTATTTCCTCATTGGTGTCTTCTTTGTAAGACTAATGGTGAGTCTTCCCATCATTTATTAATATCTTGTCCTTTTGTTCTTCCAATTTGGGATTGGTTTCTTTCCTTAATTGGGTGCAGGTGGAATCCCCCATCAGATGTACAAAGCCTATTCTGCCCCACCTTTGTTAGATGGAAGAAAAGAAGAGGCAAGATCTTGTTGAAGTGTACAAGAGCTGCTGTGTGTTGGACAATTTGGGAAGAAAGAATCAAAGGTTATTTGCAGAAAAGGAAAGAAATAGGGAAGCCCTCATTGAAACAATTACAATTAGAGTGATCTATTGGGTAAAGACTCTGAAGTTATTTGAAGGAGTTTCTGCTACTGATGGTAGCAGTGAGGGTGTAACCCTGGAACTTCTGGCACTGGGGGGGGGGGAGTTAAATGTATCCAAACTAATAATTGAAGGGGATTCAAAGCTCATTATTGGTTGGCTCCAAAAGGAGGAGGAGATGGACTGGTGGGAGTATTTAAATGAAAAAAGAAAGTCCAGAGACTTGGCTCAAGGAATGTAAGTTCAATTTAAATGGATTAAGAGAGATGCCAATAGCTTGGATGATGCTTTGGCTAAGCAAGGGGAGGGAAGAAACGACTTATTCTGGGCTATTCTGTAATGTTTTCTTCATTTTTGGAGAGTGGGAGCTAAGAGAGTTTGGCTCCCCTCCCCCTCATTGTACTCGCTTATTAACTTATTTATATCTTAATGAAATTCTTTCAGTTATTGATAAAAAAAAAAGATTAGTATTTAAAAGCAATGTTAAGAGCCCAACATCAATAACTTATTTACTCCAACTAAAAAAGAAAAGGAGGAGATCCCCTTCATCATGTTGGAAAGTAAGCAGGTGTTTGTAACATTCCCAGGAACATTTCTCTCATGAACAGACAAACATCTATTTTCTGCTTCTTGGGAGCAAAAAGGAACATCAGAACCACTCCCAGGAACACTACGAATGCCACCTGTGCTACCAACTTCAAGCTTGTGTAGTTTTGGTTTATATTCCATGGTGAATGTTCAAGTATTTAAATGCCTGAGAGGGGAGACTACTAATCATTGTGTAATTATTTATAGTTTTGGTTACCAGTTGATCACCATGGAATTAAGCAGCCAAAGTCTAAAGCATGGAACAGGTGCAGGAACTAGAACTAGAGTTAGAGTATTTAGTATTTACTATTGCCTTATAAGTTATTCTAGTGAATAATGAACAAACTGCATACCTTAATGAAGGGAAGAATGATAGGCTATGAGGCTAAAAGAAAAAATGTAGGAAACAGTTACAAGGCTAGCAATGTTGCATGAAGAAGAGTGTTGGGACAGTCAAGAAACAAAATGTTAAAAAAGTGAATATAGCAACGCAAATTTTGAGACGAATGAATAGAAAACTAGAAAGAATAGTATGAGAAATGCACTTATTCAAATGAACCTAGGAGTAGCTTCAACAGGTGATAAAATGATCAAAAGCAGACGTACATGGTTTGGTAACATACAGAGAAGACAGCAATAGTGAAAAGAAGTGACCTGTTACAAGTTGTGTAGGGTCTAGGAGAGTTTGGGGAGGAATGATTTTAGAGCCCATGGTTTAACAATGGATCTAGCACTGAACATAGCAGAATGGTAGAACAGGATTGATATAATTGGGATAAGGCTTGGTTGAGTCAAGTAGAGCTCAATTCAGTTGAGAGAGAAGATGGGTGATCTGGAGCTGGGGTGGGGAAAAGAGAGCATGGACACCGTTAATAATTCAAATATGCAGCTTATAGTATCAGAAGGTGTGTTCATTAATTCATTGATTACCAACTTGTCATTGCTAACTTAAGGTACGGAAGAGTCCAAAATCAGTGGGTAAAAAGATCTATGAGCAAGTGACGTGATATATTCATGATCCTCTAAAATCAAAGAACATATGTCTTAAACAGTTCCACTCCCAATCCTTAGAAAGTACAGTTCTAGAATGGGAACATTCCCATTGTGGATGGTTCTTGTTACTAAGCCTTGGAATGTATAATATGATGCAGAAAAGGTCTAGGACTATAGACTACCTACTACCTTATTTCCTTCACACTTAAATTTGTATAGGATCTATACCATAGACAGATTGCATGGTCATGTTTGCTGAGTTGCTGCCGCTGGATTTGCAGCGACTGGGATGGTCAACTGTCAGCAAGATTTGTTCATATGACTCCATTATCTAAATCAAGACTGGTTGGATGACATCAACCAAAGGAAGGTGAAACAAATAAATGTAAGATTCGGTTATAGAAAATCACATTATCAATATATAGTTTCCACGAAACCAAAACTATATGTCACAGTTTCCAACGTTAAACAAGCCAGCGGTATGCATTTGCTATCTTTAGGATCAAGAACACAATGAAGATCCAAGGTTTTACCATTCCAAGAAAGCTTGTAATCAAGAGACTCTTTCTTCCTTGCCTGTCCATTAAGGAAGATGCAATAACAGTGCCTGCATTCAGTAACACAACATCTCACATGGATTCTGCTCAACCAATCTTGGATCAAATGCCCTAGCTTTCACATAGAACTTGAAGTGCAAAAGTGCAATAGAAAACTAACCAAAAACATTTGATGCCCCAACCAAAGCACTTGCTGCAACATCAGATGCAATCCCAGCGCTGCGGAACACAGAAGTGGAGTAATATACCACAGCATTTATTCCAGCTAATTGTTGAAAAAAGAAAAGTGCTAAACCCACGCTCACAACTGCAATAGGACACAAATGGTAGAAATAACTTCATATTCTTTAACATGTACTAGATGACAATTGACAACCAGACATGATGAGATATAAAAGCAGAAACAAATCTCAGATAGCATACAACTATATGGAGAAGCAGTTCCTATTTCCTTATTTATGAACCAAAGACAATGGGCCACCTATATCTAACTTTTTAGAACTCTGTACAATGTATTCTTAAAAATGTCATGGAAATTGAAATGTCAACAACTAAGTCAAGGAAAAAAACACAAAGGATAAAAAGTCGATATGGTGATGAAACCGGATAAAGTACAGTTTTCTTTTTTGTTGCAGATAGTATCATATCCTTGCCCTTCGGTAGTTTATGGATGTAAACCTAATTGGAAACAGAAGATAGAAATACAAAGATGAAGTAATTGCATGTATCTCAGCAGTCTTATCCATCAGTTCAAGGATATTTTATGTCCATCCCCACAAAAGAAAGTGGAAATTAAGCTTAAGTTACATAGAATATATAAAAGTACCTTTCCAATAACGACTACTAAAGAGGTCAAACCACCCAGCCTCTGGCTCTGTGGAACTCTGATTACTTTCTCTTAAATCATGCATGACATCAGCAATTTTTTCTTTTCCAAAGAGTGTCCTTATAGCCATCTCAGCTTGAGAAGTTTTCCCTTGCTGTTCAATAATGGATTATGTTTAAATTCTTAAGAATAACCTACATTTGACTACATACAGTAGAAGCACGGGTAATGATCTATTTCACAAAGTATCTAACCTGGAAAAGCCACCTGGGACTTTCTGGAGAAAAAGACATCCCCAGAGCCATCAGAACAGAAGGAACAACTGCAATCCCGAACATTGTCCTCCACCTAATCAAAGAACAATGGAATAAGAAAGAATAAAAATGGAAAACATGCAAAAGTTCATATTCATGGTAATTAGCAATCTATCTCAAGCTTTTATGATAAGGGGAAATTGTAGGGTCTTAACACATATGAACCAGAGTGTGACCATAAATTGAACCTTTTTGGTAAAAATGTGATCATGAATGACAAGGAACAATTCAATTTGGATGTTAACTCAAAATTCTGGCTTAGATGAAATATATCAAGAAGCAAAATCAGCTTGAGAACCAAATTAATGGAATTTCTAATTAGGTAAACTATCTGTAGATCATTGCACAATCAAGTGTTCAAGGAGGACCAACAACCCCTTTAGGTTTGAAAACATGTAGCTTACGAACCCATTTTTTTATCAAGTAGTAGGAATTGATGAAATGAACAGATGGAGGCAGAAAGGATGGGTTTTGAACCGTGGAAAAAATTGCAACTAATCAAAGTAAAACTCAATGTCTAGAATAAGGACATCTTTGGTAACCTAATTAAGAAAAAAAATAATATCATGACATAAAGAGATGTTGGATAGGCTTGAGACTGATGGGGCTCTCAATTACTCTAAAAGGGAAGAAGAAGGAACTTGAAGTTAGAATATGATACAATATTTGAAAAGGGGAGAAATATATTGGAAGCAGAAATCAAGGTGTAGATGGGTAAAGGAAGGAGATGGTAATTCAAAGTTCTTCTATTCATTAGCAAACAACATGAGAAACAAAATTTATGTGCCAAGACCTGTGGTAGACAGTTTGGTGGGATCACTTCAAAGGTATTCTTTGGGTGGGTTCTCCTAGGCTTCCATTCAGTATGTTGGAAGGGTGTCAAATTCTAGAATTTGGGGGAACCACTTAGGCAGGACCCCCCCCCCCCCCCCGAACAATATTACAGCTCTAAAAGACTTCTTGTCCTCAACAGAACCCCTAATTCTGAGGCATGGAGCCCTTTTGCAGCCACAATCCAAGAGACCAACTTGCCAAAGGTGAAGGAAATCTGGAAATCCTAAAAACTCATTGTAAAACACCAGGGGCCACACTAGCCTAAAACATGGTGAGATGCTTGACATGCTCCATTCTAGATATTACATAACACATTCTTTTCACGTATTAATAAGGCAAGTTTCAGTTACTAGTAAAAAACTTGTTGTAAAACCCCAAGAAACATGCCAGAAAATTCCAGATAAATCCCCATTTGTCTGAAATAATGCATTATTTGATAACACTAGAGATTTTACAAGATACTGTCCAGTTGAAAGATCTTCCTCATGCGTATGTACCATACTGAGGCCCTGAGAGCTACAAAAGTAACTTTCAGTTGAACCAGAGCTGAGAGCCATTATTCTCTTAGAATTTTGTACTAAATTCCAGTTAAACCTGCTCTTACATCATCTCAACCTGGCTTGAACAAGATATTACCACTTACCAGGCATGCAAATGAAATCCATAAAGCACCAAACACAAAGAAAAATAAGATTAAAAAAACAGAAAATGTTAAAGAGACAAGGCACACAAGATTTATATGGTTTGGAATGAAAAGCCTACATCCACAAGAGAAAGCCTAATCCACACTGTACCAAAGAAATAAGGGAAGATACAACCATGAATCACAACCAACCTCACTCAGTCCCTCATCTCTAACCTGAAAAAAGTGAACTTATAAAAGCCTAAAATCACACAAGAACCAAAAAATTACATACAGCCCCCACATAAAATACCCAAACATTGTCCAACATCCTTGAAGGAAAACCTGGAAAAGAATACAATCACTCAACAATTTGAGTGGAGAACTCTCTAGAATACTTCTCCTTATGATGGGATCACATTGATCTTCACTTCCCCATCAGCCTTAATCCGTTCAAAGTTATCCTTCTGTGAGAGCTTGAGTTGCACCAAACATGAATTTATGGTTGTACCACCATTATCATCAAACTCCATTGATTGTTTTGCCATCTAATAATTGTAGCAGACATATCATAACCATTTTTTATATGCAGGATAATAATGAGAAACATTTCCCTTTTTTATTATGTATCTTTTTTTCTGTAATCAATGTGAATTTGGATGACACAATAATATAATGTTAAAAGTGTTTGAAAATGTATTGATGTGAAAGAGAATACCATAGGGGATTCTGTGCTAATGGTAATCCAGCCAACAATGCTGCAAGAATTCCAATACAAATGAAAAGTTGGTTGATAGATCCAAGAGCACCACGAATTTCGGTTGGTGAAATCTAGCCATAAGTTGAAAAGGAAAATGTTTTAGCTGCAATAAAATTAAAGAGGAAATATAATCTCAATTATCATATTAACAAACAACATTTATTACCTCCGATATGTAAAGTGGCACTAAAGCAGATGAGATACCAATTCCGATGCCGGAAAATAAGCGGCCAATTATCATTGTCTGTACACTCTGGGCTGTTGCACTGAATAAATGTTTTGAGAGCATTAATATGCTGCTAATAAATCCAAGTATCACATCATCACAGTCAACAGGAAAGGACAAACCAGAGAAATGCCCCAACTGCAAGTGGAATTGCATCTAGTTGAAAAGTCCTTGTTCTACCAAACTTGTCAGCCAGTGTTCCTCCAGTGAATGAACCAACAGTAGCACCGGCTAGGAGAGTGCTGACAATCCATCCTATCAAAATCTCATATTGCATAAACTTGTAAACCCCACTCATGAATTCAAAATAATGACATTTATTATCAATAACTGGAAAAGATTTTATTTATATGGGAATTATAATGCAATAAGTTGTACAAGCAGTAGTCTCACTTTTCTATGTGCAAACACAGCTTGCTATTTCAATCCATAAGGAGTGGTCTATGAGAAACAGATCATTTCACCACAGGGAGTATTCCTCCCCACCCCACCCCAAATAGATATGTTCCTGATGACTCCATGATCTAGACAGTCTACAACAGTATTGGCTGATTGAGGATTCCAAGCGACAATAGCTCTCAAAAGGCTCAAAACAGATCTTGCCTCTCTAATCTAGTGTCTAAACTGCCATATTTCATAACCAACTAGTGAGTTTTCATAACCAATCCGTGATCACTATAGAGCCCCCTTCAACTAGCAAGTTTTCATAAACAACCTCTTTTGCCAATCTCAGGCTTTGGATTACTGCTAGGAGTCTGGCTATTATGGAGTTTCCTGTACCTATTGCGGCCCAAAGAAAGTCAATAGAGTTTCCCTTCATGATTTCTAAATATACTTCCTATTCCTGATGGCCCTATATTACCTAAGCTACATCCATCAAATTCAGCTTCATCACATGCAAGGGAGCAGGGGACCAATAAATTTTAGGCCTTACCCTTTCTACATTTTCCCAATGTAGTGCTTTGATCCCAATCAGTCCAATTAGGGACATTTTGAACTGATATTTGTCTAAGAAAATCCAAGCGCTTCTCTCTTCCCAAATTGTCCAAAGGACAGCTGCTGTCATGCATCTCCATAGAAATTTCCCCCCTTCTTTTCTAATGGAGAGAAAAAAGGATGGCCAAAATGCTGTCAATATCCTATGGAAGGATCCATCTGACACCAAAGAGAGCTAAGAAATGCTCCCAAATGCTGTTTACAAGTTAACAGGAGATTAGTAGGTAAGTCATGGTTTCACAACCCATGCATAGAAAGCAAATATGGGGCTAGAGGTTCCAGTTTGGCCTTCCTTTTTTAGATGGTCTCATAGGCATTCATCTTTACATAAAATACTTTCCAACAGAAAGCCCTAACCTTTGGAAGGTGGGACTTGACCAAATTGCTTTAACTGGAAATGCCAAGTAGGGAGGCAACGGGTTAGAAATGGCCTTGAAGAAAAAGGGAAAAGATAAGTTACCAAGGTGATCAACGTTCCGAATTTTCTCATATGACCTCATAGGTCCAGGAAGACACCATCAAGATGATCAAATAACCTTAAAGCTTCCAAAGTTTCATTGCCACCAACAGAGACCAAACGGCAAATACCCACATAAAGGAGGAAGTAGAGTAGTTCTTTAATGGAGATATTGAAGCAAAGAAAGAATACATGAAGAGATAAATCAATTTTCAATTCCTATACCAATTTTGGAAAAGTAGGGCAATAGGATATTGATATTGTTTTTTTTTTTAATTTATTTTCTAGTTGCGAGCATCTTAAGAATAAGGTTTTAAATTTTCCCGAAATCTACTGTTATTTTGAAATTATCATTAATGATAACTTTCACACATGCTATTTAGTAATTCATGTAATTTCTATTTATAGTAAACCCGTGGTTTACTATTTTTAGTAATTTCTGGTGTCTTCACATTAAGTTAATTTTAGTAGGATTAGAAAAAGGTGTAGCTGTAGTTGTTTATGAGTTAAAAGTTCATATTGGAATGTCTCCATGGGTTATTTATTGATTTGTGATTTGTCTTAGTTTTAAAGCAATTAGAAGTTGATTCAGGTTAGTTTACTAGTCCAAATTAGGACTCTGTAAAGGGATACCGGGTTCATTAGTTGAATCTATAAATAGTCATTGTAATTGCAAGTTGAAAGGGATAGAAGCACTAGGGACAGACTAAAAAGAACATGGAATAAAGTAGTAAGAAATTATTCAAGTGCTTATAATTTAACAATGGATATGACACTAAATGTTTGGGAAGTGCAAAACAGGATTCAGGTAACCAACCCCATATGGTTGGGATAAGGCTTAAATGATGATGATGATGATGATGATTTGATGAAATAAAGTTTGATTTAGTGAATTCTGGTAATTGCCAGGAATATCTCTTTGCCACTTACCATAAACACAAGAGTTCTCCCTTCTTTTGATTTCTTACTCATTCTTTGGTGGACATCAAGCTTGCCCTTGCTTTTTCATCCATATTCTTACATCTTTAACCACTTAAAGCCCCTCCTTCACCCCATAAAGCCCACCACTGGATCTTAAATTAGTAGGACCCCTACCCTCTCCTACATCAAATTTTAAATGTAATACAACCAAACCTTGAAATTTTGCATACATGAAAGTATAAATCTCAGAGATATGTACAAAGCAAACCAATGTGTTAGAGAAGTGATTATTTCATACTTAATATATTCTTTCAATATCTTCCACTTGTATGACAAGATTATTTAGATTTTAGAATTATATTTCCTAATATATTAAGTAATCTGTAAGAGGTTTTGATTTGTTAATTTGGTTACATCATGTGACTCATTGTATTCATGCCTGACATCAAGGTTTATCCACATGTCCAAGTTAAAATAAATAGGAGAGGATTTAATTTTCATAAATAGAAAGAAAGCAAAGAGAATGGTGATCTGCATCATAATTTACGAATTTTGCAACAGATATTTAACAAGCATGTAAAAAAAAGCACCTTGTAACGCAGTATTCTCAGCAATACCAAGATCCTTAGATAAGTATTCAAGTGCCCCATTCACAACACTGCCATAGAGGAAGAGAACTTTATTTAGCCTCATATTGATGCCTATTAGGTCATAAGAAAGCAGAGCATAAAACCACAATCCTGATATGATAGCTGAAAGAGCAATATGGAAAGAAATAAAATTTCCTGAATTAATCAGTACAGAAGAAAAAGAAGTAGAGTGTGCTCTTTTCATAGTTAAGCTACTACGTACCCTAGATGATACCCAAACAAAATAGCTCCTAAACAAGCAACACCAACATAGGCAAAAACTGATCCAGAAGATTTTCCTTGAAGCTTGGTGGGGATACCATCCTCAATACCTTCATCTGTCAAAAAATGTCCCAGGATGTTACATGCTACTTCTAAGAAAATAGTCAATGAAGAAGCAAAAATACAAGTCCCTGGCTTAAACATGTAAGCTTCTTTAAAGCAAAAATGACAAACCCCATGGTTAGATTTGAAACTTCTTTTAAATATAAGAACCATTAATTCAAAAAGAGACAAAAACATTCTAAGCATCTGTGTCAAATTCTCTAGGAACATTGCTTGACAATTCAAACCCATGTGTGAAACTGAAACACAGATTTGAGAACATTATAAAGCCCAGGAAAGATAAGGTTTTACAAGCCTATATCTATGGGACAATAAGGAGGCTTGACAAGATTCTTGTTTGCAAGATTTTTTAACAAATGAGATACACCGGCGTGCTAGCTCCTTTAGTACAGTGGCTATGGAAAACTGTGAACAAACACCAACATGGATCATCAAACCAAATATAGTGTGTGTGTGTGTGTGTGTAAGAGAGAGAGAGAGACTTCAATGATAACCAATGTTAGAAACTATCTAATGTAATAAAGGTAAAAGATAATCAGGATCTTATTAGCAGTTAAACTACAGATCAAAACAAGCATGTATTGGTTAAAAAGATGGCTTAAATGATAGAAATTATAAGAAAAAGTGTCGTGACTCGTGATGTGATAGCATACAATCAGCCATAACAATATCTACCCAAGAATATTCAAGGACTGCAACGAACGCGTGCACAGAACATGCACATGCACAGAACCGTATTTGATGCAGTTTCAAGAGATGATTCTACCCTTTCATGACATATCTTGGATTTCAGACGAAAGCAGGGTTTAAAGAAAAGGAAACTAAAGCCAGAGAAACTCCAGATAAAGCAAACTCTCGGATGAACAACTTTTACCAGTTCATTAAATTTAAACAAAGTGATAACGACAACAAAATTGATATCACAGATAACAAAGAGAAGTAGCCGAGGGATGCATGTGAAGTGATGAACAAACCAGAAGCTTGAGCCTTTACTGATCTAGGCTTCGCAGATGACCTAAACATTGTTTCAACTCCCGCTCTTGCCCGAGTAAGTTCTGCTCCCATGGACACCGAACCAAAGTATGACCTACGGTAGAATCCTCTGTCGATAAAGGAGATAGCTCTCCTGGCTGAACTTCTTTCACAGAGTCCACCAAAACTAGACCAGATCCTACGCTGTTGCAGCTTAGAACCTACACTTCCCTTGAATGCATAAGTTGAGGCTTGCATTCTTACCTGCTAGCGAATCTAATTAGCCAATAAAAACTCGAAATTTTACAAATACCAGCTAAACAAAGATTTTTTTTCAAAAAGCATCAATATCACCTCTTACCAAACCAGAAACTTGAGAAAATGACAGCAATAGGCTGGAAATCGGCTTCAAGGGACTTCGACATTAATAACTAGAAAGAAATTCAAAATGATTTATACAAATTCAATAACGTAATTTGAATGCAACTGACCAGAAGAAACGACTACAAAGACATTAAACACGAATTTCCAATACGATTGTTCAACGTAGACTATGGCAGAAACAGGAAGAGAAAACGAAAAGGAATAAACAAAAAATATAAATAATTGAGTTACAGAAGCTGCTATTATCATTTAACGTAGACGACCAACCGATTCGGTTTACATAATCGAACAATGAAGAGAGAAGAGATCGAGCAGAAATTAAAAAGTAAAACCTGCAGCGAGATCTGAACCGAAAACACGATCCGATATTTTCTGCAGTTTTCGCTCTTCGCCGCCACTCGATTCTCTTACCGTAACGAAGAAGCACTAATAAAATTTTCATCAGTGAAAAGAAACTTCGTTTAGTTCTGCTGTGCTTGTCGAAAAGAAGAAGAAGAAACGGAAGCGAGCCTGCTGAAATCGGAATAGTCAACTGCCACGTAGGTTTTGATGATTGTCAAATTCTTTTCGGCATCGTAGATTGGAACTATGGTAATTCGTAGTCAACTAATCCCCATCTCTCTCTCTCTCTCTCATGTAATTGAGCAACACGAAGGTTTACATGTAAGACGTAACACCACCGTAAGATTGGAATGGTGACGAACTGACGATAGTAATAGAAATTTAATTGGATTTCTATTTATCCATTTCTAGATCCTGGGAAGAAAATATCTTGATCCAACAGTTTTAATAATTTTGGTGTCTAAATCAATCAGAGGAGTAAAAAAGAGTTAATGGTAGACACATGGCACATTAATAAATAATTAATTATATAAAAAGACTAATAAAATATTGTAAATATAATTAATAAAATAAAACATTAATAGTAAAACAAAAATAATAACGAAACATTATTCGTTCATTGTGAATACTAACAAATTAATAATTAAGTAATTATCAATATTCATTAATTAACTAATTATTTATATAATTAATAAATAAAAATATCAATAATTAATAATCAGTTAATAATAAAATATAAAATAACAAAAATACTATTAATTATTATTAATCAATTAATAATAAATATCTAATTGTCAATGAATAATAACATTCTAAATAATAATAAAAATTAAAAAATACTATAATTTATTTAATAATTACTAAAAAAGTAGATAATCATTAATTAATTAATACATATTTAATCTAGTTTAATTAATCAATAAATAATAAAAATGTTGGTTAATTAAACATGATTAGTAATAGAAAATATAAATTAATAATTAATTCATAGTAAATATTAACTAATTAGTATTTAATTACTTAATTGGTTATCTAAATATAAACAAATATTATTTCTTAATTAACAAGCTGATCAATTATAGAGGTAATCAATAAAATATTAATAGTTAATAGTTAATTAATTATTTAATTATCAATATTAATTAATTAATATTTTTTATTGGGGTTTATTTTCCCACTGTTTCCTCTTTTGCAACTAAAAGAACAAGAAAAATGTGCACCCATTTTTCATTTCTCATCACATCCTTTTATATCCCACCAAACTCTTCCCTCGAACTAAACACAATATAAATGTATGGGTGGCAGAACGCTAGGTGCGCAGAGTTTTTGGTTTCAAGAGATCCAAGCTTAATTTGGATGAGATTTGAAAGCATGGCAATTGTTGCATCCCACATGAGAGAGCTACAAAGTAGTTGTTACTACGGATCAAGTCTAGTGCATTGGGCTTGGTTTATGGTCAACCCAAGCCCGATCCTAAAATTTGGGCTTAAGGCCCAATCCTGAGGTTAAGCCTGATCTTTCCAGCTCGCACTATACTTTGATGCACTCAATTTGGGCTCGACCCAATAAATAAAAAAACCTGATTTCTTAGGCCCAAGCCCAGCCCGAAGATCAACAATCCAAACCCAACCATGTAAAATTTTAGGCTGGGTCGATTCAGGCTCAGGCTAGGCCCACCCAAGTTGCACCCCTAGTTGTTACTTATGAGTTCAGATCTCCTGCAAACAAAAACTCTCTTACATAGTATCCAACAACACATTGGGGAGATCACATTCAGTCCTCACAAAATGTTCCTTACACAGTACTCATAGCCACTTACATGATTTCAAAGTGGCTGTGAGGACGATGTGATCATCGTTTTGTGAGGAATGAATCCGAGCTACACATTAAGAATATCTCTCGTGCATGTATATTAAATTCATTGGGAGATGTTCCCAATATGCCCTGATTCTCATGCTTTCACAATTTGTACATAGCTTTTGTTTGCAAAGAAACTAGTTGCATTGCTTATTAGCAAGAGCTTTTGTGTATTTAAGAAAACTCCTTCGTTATTTATGCCTTGAAGAAAGCATATTTAATTATTTTATTTTAGTGTAAATCCATTGTTGTAGGCAGTGTTTTCAACCCGTTGTTGACCTGGCCGGTTGTACCATTCGAACTATCACTAGGGGTGTCAACGATATTCAAAAATTTGATTTCGAATTCGAGATTCGGCATAATCGAATCAAATTTGGATAATTCAAATATCCAACCGGTCGAATTCGGATATTCTATTCATATCGAATAGCTAATCAGATTCAAATTCGAATATGACCTGATTCGATTTGATAAATATTAGAATATGATCGATTATTTAATTCTTATATATAATATATAAAATTTTTAAATGTTTTATGTAATTTATATATATATAATAAATAAAGTATATATTTATATACATTATATAAATAAAATATTTATTTTATATATTTATTAATTACCTAAAATAATTAATTAGTCGAATTCGGATCAAATCGAATATTTAATCGGATTTGAATCCGAATATTCATTTTCAATATCCGTCGGATATCAAAATTTTCAAACAGAGTCAAATTCGGATATTGCCTGATTCGATTCGAATTCAATCCGTTTACACCCTTACTTGTCACCCAGTCAGGATTCCATGTTCGATTCTGTTAAAACTCGTGAGCCGCTCAAAACCGTTGACTTAGTTAAAAACCCTTCGACCTAGTCACCAGGTCATGGGTTACACAAGGCACCATTTTTTGCAAAAAAAAAAAAAACTTTTGTGGCCTCAAATCACAACTTTTAATATTTTTATAAATAAAAAAATGAAAAAACTAAATCAAATGTGTATAACATATCCAAAATATAATTATACATTGTTTATTGATCAAATATGTATTTGTACACACATGAATACACCTTAAATACTTACATAGATGATGATGTGGCACGATCTGACCAATTTGACCCAAGTGGTGACCCGCAACCTAGAGTAAAAAATGGTTCGGCCTATGAGTCACTTTTTTATCAATAATGGCATAATTTATTAAATATAAGGAACTTTAACTGCAAGAGAGAGGGAGGTAAACTTTCCTAACTCCCCCATTTTAGCAAAAACAAAAATACAAGATTAGAAATGAGCCCAAAAGAGAGACCCCTTATTCACCCCTTGCTTAGCTAACCCACCAGCAAGTGAGTTAGCAGTTCTCTTTACCCAATTGAGTTTCACCTCAATGTCCTTAGTCAACCACTTAATTTTTTTCTTTTCATTGTTGTAGTTCTATATGCCAGTGTTACCTTCTTTTAGCCATCTCACCACCATCAAAGGGGAATATCCAACCCAAGTTTACTCCCAAAACTTTATAAGATTGCCAGAATTCACATCATACCTGATCCACAAGGAGAAGATTGGAAAAAGATAATGGAATGACTTTCCAAGGAGAAGCACCTGTAGTCCTTGCTAGAATTTCAGGTCCCAGCCATTGTCCTCCATCACATGAATGCTAGCCGCTATCTTTGTCCACAATTTTTCCTTTTCCAACGGAAATCTCCATAACCACTTTCCCAACACCTATAGTCTTTTAAATATGATGACTATGAAGAGAGTGATTATAAAAACCACATGAAGATGCTTTCAATGGGACTAGCATGTTGAGCCATGAAGCCCATTTGAAATTCTTGATGAGAAAGATGATATGTAATAGAAATGAGTTTAAATTTTTATGACGAGACTTCTTGAAAACAAGAATTCTATGAACACCTTAAGGCCTCGTTCGCTTTTCGGTAAGTGCAATTACATGGGTAAGTTTTTCCTGGGAAACATTTACACAGGTAAGTGTAATTAACCATGTTCTTTTATTTTCCAACAAAAAAAATAAAATGACCATTTTATCCAGAAAAATCCATTATTGAAAGGGACATTTATGTCCCATTCAAGTATTGGTAACTTTCCCGTCATAGTAGGAAAGTTATTTACCCACCTAGGAGATAAGTATCACTATATAAGTGATACATAGGAAAATAAACTTTCCTAAATCCCCACATTAATTTGAAAAAAGAACATGTGATTCTTGGTCAATGGAAACCAAAATCCCATTGACCAACCTTCCCCCTTTTCAAAATCAAAAAAAAAGAACGCCCCCTAAGAGTATAACATCTAGCCACACATCGATAACATTTCCCCATGAATTTAACTTACATGTATAGAAAATGCTCCCGATATATGTTTGGATGCCAAGTTATTAGGGTACTAACATTATCCACGAAGGTATCAAAAGTTTGGTAAGCAATCCGAATGTGTCAAAACCAAACCCAAACCTCTAGTAAATAGTAGTACAAAAAAGTTGATTGTGCTTCTACTTCCTCGTGTGAACATTGATGAAACCTAATGAACCAATACATTACAAAGTTGTCCTTTCAATCTCTGACGATGATAGTTGCACCTGAGAATAATTCACTATAGCACAACGTTGATGTATAAAATCTTTTCCACAAGATGTGTGAGTTGAGATGTAAGCTGAAAGACGATAGATGACTTGAAGGACAAGGTAAAGGGCAAGAGAGAAGAGAGGGGGAGGTTACGGGGAGAAAAAGGCTGGAATGCTAGGCCCGGCCCGCACTTTGCACGCGCCATACACAAGCCGTGCCATGTTGGTCCGTTTTAGACCTCTAAGCATGACTAGTTGACACGTTGCTATGGTAAATTAATAATTGACACATATACATGGAGGTTTTAAATTTTGATGAATTCTCTATCCACAAATGATGTTTTTACTATAGCATTTATAGGAAATGCCACTTGTGCAGTATGTAACTTTGAACCAATAGAGCATATCCTTATTGCAAATTTACTTGGTTTGGTCAAATATATATATCAGTCTATTTATTGACAATAGCAAGAAACCTACGAGGGGTTTAATTCTCATTTAGAACAAAAGCTATAAGCTATAATGTCCCAAGAAACTCACAATTCTTTTTTAATGTTTGATCTTTAGTTGGCACATGCAAAAACACTACGACAATATGCATTGTCGCCCTAGCCATATAAAACCATCCTATTTGCAGCAAGACACTTGAGTGGAGGATTGGTCAAACTCTTTTGGGATGTTGATGGTACATAGGGGTGCAAATGGATCGGATCAATTTGGTCGCATTCGGATTTCTTCTTGATCGGATATTTGGATTGGATCGGATCAGATTATGATTAGATCATAAATCGGATAAGATTCGGATCATCCTCTATTTGATATAATATATTATATATTTAAAAATATATATAATACATATATATGTTATTTATTTATTTAAAAATATATTTTTTATATTATATTTTTATAATTTTGTTATATTATTTATTTTTTATAAATATATATGATGAAAATAATTAAAAAATACTTGTATTTTTGTTTATATTTTATTTAAATTAATATATTTTATTTTCTTTTAATAATTTATTAATTTGAAAGAAAACAAGTCAAGTCATATCAGATTCGAATATCCAACTTACCGATAGGATTCGAATTCAAGTCGAGTTCTATCAGATCCAATCAGATATTCTGATTGAATAAGATCCGACATGACAATGTCGGATCAGATTATAATATACCATGGTTCAACTCCAATCCATTTGCACCCCTAGTGGTACATTCTCAAAATCCAAGGCAGACATTCACATGATGGTTCTCACGATTTAGCAGGCAATGTCTTGGTGGCTATTGGAAGGCGTAGTCTTCCTTGCTCTACGTTAGAACTTAGAAGTTGAAGCTTTTATATTTGAGGAAAGGTTGAGCATGTGCCTGGACCTAATTTGGAGTCATGCAATCATAGAATGTGATTCTGTTTGTGTTATGCAACTCCCTTTCATTGATAGAGCCTTAATGCTTTGGAAGATTGGCTGTGTCACTGTCGTGTAAAACAAAGGTAAAAGAGAGAGGTAGAGCTGTTTTACAATTTTCAGATAAGATAATAGGGCAACTCATTTTATCACTAAAATGTTTGTTTCAAATGTTGGGAGCATTATCTGTCTTCCTTTATTTCTGCATATATCTGGAATGCAACAAGACAAGAAGTCTCTTTACTAATTTGAGTTGTTGACCGAATTATTCTAAGGGCTTCCAGGAAAAAAAATCTCACCTTCGCAATGGTTGGTGGGGTCATGGATTACCTCTTTTGTAAACAAATTATTTAGGCTCGTTTGATTTTGCATTCTAAAGGAAGGGGAGGGGGAATTGGTCAAAGGGTTTATAGTTATCATGATTGTCTATACATGTTGGAACAATTTTGTCCACTTAAATAATAATAATATTATTTATAGATAAAGGCGTCATTGTATACTTTACTTGGGAATCAAGAGAACCTATACGTAAGTTAAACTATTTATACTTACACAGCTAGATGAACTTATGTAGGTAAATAGATTTATGAAAAACAAATGGGGCTTTGTAACGAAATATAATAGACAACACAAGACAAATAAAGCATATTAATTTTGCCAAAAAGTTCAAATATATAGCTACTGTTGGCTCACGCAAAATGAAACCAAAATATCTATATTCCACATAAAAGAAAAAATGGAAATCAGACAATAAAGTAAAAGTCAAATACAATCGACGCGTTGTTCATTTTTTTTGGAAGCCAATTACTTGGGTAAATGTGTTTATTCAGACAAATATTCCATAGGAAACACTTATTCTCGGAAAAGTGCATTTATCAATGTCATTTTGTTCCATAAATAAAATTAAACTGACTGTTTTATCTACAAAAATGTCATTATTGAAGGGATCATGTTAGAAAAAAACCTTTATTCTTACCTACTAATACTATAAAACAAACTTAAATTCAACAATTCTTGCACTAACCAATTTATTCTCTCCATTTGCTGAAAAAATGAAGGAGGCCCGAAAAATATTGGTTTTTTTTTTTTTTACTTTTTTTTATCATAAGAAAATGAATTTTATTAATGAAAGATTAGGAATTACAAGGTATGCGATGTGATTTCCACCCAAATCAACAACGATTATAGGTTTGCCCAAAACATTTGCCTTCTCACATATTAATTTAAAAATTGTTTATTATTACTTGATTAAGTGTTCATAGTCCATATACGTTTGTTCATGAGTAGAAGTAACATATATGGTTGATAAATTTAGGAAGATCTGATTCAATCCTCACAAGACTGTGCTCACATGCACTTGCAAACGTGTGTCGAAAATACCTCCATACTTGTATTATTTATTCATCATGAGACCCAATGCATAGTTGGCCTATTAATGGTACTTGAAAATTCAAGGCCCAATCTGACATCCAATAGGATTGTCTCAGAATCGGATGATGTATTTATGTAATCAGATCAGATTCAAATGTTACAATCTACACCTGATTAATAATCATATTGGATTTGGAGTTGATCACATCCGATCCAATTATATTATAATATTTATTAATTTTAATATATACATTTTATATAATAAATTTAGTATGTTATATTTATATTAATTTATTATATATAAAAGTTTACAAATAAACATTATTTATTTATTTATTGGTATTTTAGAAAAATTATAGCACAATTAGATTAAACCCAAATCCATTCAGGTTTGAATTCGAATCCAAACCTTTAAATCCAATGGATTTTGAATAAAATTTAGATATAGATTCTCAACAATTGGATTAGATGCAGATTTTACTACATCGGATCTGAGTTTGATCAGATTACAACCCTAATGCACAACTGCAAGTGGCTGTAATGGTAGAATTGGGATCTATTCCTCACAAAGATCTCACAGGCACATCCCGTCGTGCATTGAGAACATCTCCCGTAAATAATAACACATAAATACGATAAATGTTTCCAATGCATGGTAGGATGTATCTATGAAGTCCCATGTGTGAGAAGCATATCAGGTATCGTAACAGTGTGAGCACGGTATTGTTGGACTGAATCCGAGTTCAGTTTTAGAGTACATCCATCTCCATGGACACCAACATTTGGATGAAAAAGCCGAGGCATATAAATTATTTTTCTCGAATGGATTACAAATGCATCATGGGCCATACATCTGTAATACTGTGTATCAGGTGTAGGGGTGGCAACGAGCCAAGTTTTTCATGAGCTGCTCAAGCTCGATTCGTGAAAAAACTCAACTAGGCTCGATTTCAGTCGAGCTCGAGCTCGAGCCCAATTTAGTGGCTCGATTATTAAATGAGTCGAGCTCGAGCCTACTAGAGCTCGGCTTGTGAGGCTCGCGAGCCGACTCGAATAATAATAATAATATATAATAAAATTATAGAAAATAATTTATAATAAAAATATTATAATTATTAATTATCATAATTCTTAATTTTTAAATACAAAATAAAAAAATTATATATAATTTTTATTTTTATAAAATATAAAATGAGCCGAATCGAGCCAAGCTCGAACTTATAAACTCTTGACTCAAGCCGAATTGGAGCTTATGAACTCTTGACTCGAGCCGAGCTCGAACCTAATACTATTAAGCTCGACTCGGCTCGGCTCGAATCCACTCCTAGTCAGACGGTATGATTCCCAATATTCTACGAGTACGATGCATTCGTTGGGAGCAAAGAGACTTATGGACCCGATTCTTATGGTCCTAGTCGGCGGCAAATCTTTCCTCCCGCGAAGACTACTGAGGTCGAAAAATTCAAGATGGCGAAAAGATAACGAAAGGAGGCAAGTGCAAACCATTTGAAAAATCGAGTTACCTTATGCCACGTCATCGATCCGAAGCAAGGCTCTAGTCTTCATCTCAGCCGTACATGCATGCGGATCTGACAGTCAAAAAACTCTCTTGAAAATCCGTCGAGAAGTAGGATCGATCCTCAGCCGCTTGGCGTTTTTGTATAAATACCCCGGAATACCCCATACATTTATCAAGCCTTAGAGAAGAAAGAAGCACTGAAGCAGTGTTCGGAATTTCAGGTTTTCTGTCAATAGCGTATTTAGCTTCCGAGAAACGACAATGTCGGGCCGTGGAAAGGGAGGAAAGGGTTTGGGGAAGGGTGGTGCGAAGCGTCATCGTAAGGTCCTTCGTGATAACATCCAGGGAATTACCAAGCCAGCCATCAGAAGGTTGGCTAGAAGAGGAGGTGTGAAGCGTATCAGCGGTCTGATCTACGAGGAGACCAGAGGAGTTCTCAAAATCTTCCTCGAGAACGTGATCCGCGACGCTGTGACCTACACCGAGCATGCTCGTCGTAAGACGGTTACTGCGATGGACGTGGTTTATGCTCTTAAGAGGCAGGGCAGGACTCTCTATGGGTTCGGTGGTTAGGGTTTTCATAAGAAAAGTCTTGCTGTCAAGAAAAAGAAACACAAGAACTAGTTGTCCTCTTTCCTTTTCTGTTTCTTCTCTAGGGGTGTGTAGTTGGTTACTCAATCTTGTAATTACTATGCCCTCTGTCCTGTTGTTGGAGAGGGAAAATGTAGATGTAATGCACACCTTGTTGAATCAATCTAGAAAATTCTTCGTTTCGTATTTTGATTCATGTGTCACCATGTGTGAAAATTTATGTTTGAAGATTGCTGCATCTGATTCAATTATCTACTATGTTTCCTAATGGAGCTGATGCTGATGTCTATGATCATGTCCCATCTAGATGGATTCTAGGCAGCAAAGTGTGGTGTTCCTTTCTTTCTTCAGCTTTGAAAATTGAAATCCTTCGGCGTATGTCTTTTTACTGGTCCCCATCCAACAGAAAACATGTTCCTAGAGTTTCCGCAGAAATCGTTGTCTGGCATCCTAAAATCCTTTCCTTCGGAGTTTTAATGACTATAAGCATAGATATATTGGCTTATCTTGAAACGCAGTCGTTGCGCGAGCCGTTCACCGAAGCTTGTAGTAATTGTTTAACCCATGAAGAGTCGTGTCGGATCAACGAATTAAGAGTGATTTTGCTATCCTATCAAGTATGTTCACCTCACCCCTATTCTTACTCATTTTTGATTGTTAAACAATATAATTTTTGCCCGGGTTTCTGTATGGTCAGAATTTTGATATTACTCTAACTTGCCTTGAAGTACGAAGTCAATCTATGCTCATTGATATACTTCTATCACTACACCAAAGTGGTATTTTTATTACTGTTAGGAATATCTCCGGGTTATGTAAAATCGATGTATGCGTGGCTTTGTATCACGCATTTGTATGATTGGCGGGTGAGTTGTGTTGAGTCTCCAATTTGCCAATTTGGAATCTTAAGAATAAGGGTCTGAATTGGGGATGAATCTAGTGCACAGGTGCATTGGATGTATAGTGGTTCACTGGACTAGGTTTTGTTCTTTTCCCTTTTTGATTAAGGTAAATTAATGATTTGCACTATAACAGGCCAAAAGCATGCAAGGCATGCTCTTTAGAATCTGTACATTGTTCAGTGATGTTCTGTACAGAAGATTGTACATAAATTGTTTGCTAATGAAAACGAAAAGGAATTTCTTTCATGCCAAACTTTCCATAGAACCATAGCAGGAAGCACCTATCCTTTTACTGTCTTTCTGGGTGCCAACCCGGAAACTAAGGACTATGGAAAGGACAATTAAATCCTGCCAGGAAGTACCAATCAGATCAGCCCAAATGAGTTGTGGTATTATGGCAGTGAACAAAAAGATGACTGTGTATTTCCAGTGAGGAAAAGCATGGCACAAAGTTCTGGTTAGACTTAAGAAAACTCCCGTATGTCAGGTGTTTTTGCTCAATTTGACAGGGACTTTCAGTGGGGAGCTGATCGTTAAACAATACATGTTTAGATTGTTACCAAGTGGATCCCTTACTTGGTTGCATAATGAAAAGGTTGAATTATAAGGTAACTCATTGGATGGTACAGAAAGTTATATACAAGGGTAATGCTTCAAATTCTATACACTGATAATGCATTGACACGCTTCACTCCACTTTGTGCTCCATGTTCTTGATTCTTTACTATTGTACAGTTTATTTACTTGATCTCTAAATTGAAGGAGATTTTTTAATCATTTTCTATTTGAACCAACCTTTTTCTTAAAATTATCAACTGTTATCATCCCGACAGAAGCATTCCATCTTGAAGCTTCAGAGCTCTCCAAAAATGTTACTTATTCTTATAATAACTTGTCTGATCCAGAGAAAAGAAAGCAGTAGCAGAAGTTCTGGGTTTGAGGTGAACATCTTCACCCCATATTTTTTTTTCATATTTTATTTAAATATGCACTACTACTTAATTATTTGAGTTATGATCTGTTGCCATGGTTATGTAGAGTTCTAGATTTACACATTTTGTACATCTGATAGTAGATACACCTGTCAAAATGAAAGTTTGTTAGATAATCGGAGTGCCAACTGCCATCCATACTTTATTGGTCATCATTTTGATTTTTGAGCAATCAGGAGATGCAACATTCATTACATGTCCATGTCTGAGATGATGATCAAGTGGCAAGACTAGCGGTAACCATGGCTCAAGCACAGGGGAGCAGTTGTGCCCCTTGTTTATCTCTTGAGTAGGAGATAAAAAGGTGTTGTTGAGCAGGAGACCAAGAAGAAGAAAAGAAGAAGGAAGAAGAAGAAGGAGAAGAGGAAGAAGAATAAGAGGCAACTGAGTTAAGGCCTCAACAAAACTTAGCTTCAGTTGAGTGAATCTTTCTATTTATACTATTTTGGCCGTACATAACAATATGTCTACAAAATTACGAAAATACCCCTGCGGGTAGTAAGCCTGTGTACAGTACATATAATACACCTGTTAACACTCCCCATCAAGTTGGGGCATAGATATCAATCATGCCCAACTTGTCACAGAGACCTTGATGTTTGGAATGGTTTAGCTCTTTTGTAAATAAGTCAGCAAGTTGGTCTTCAGAGCTGATGTATGGAGTGCATATTTCGCCTGTGATGATTTTCTCTATGATAAAATGCTTGTCAACTTCAATGTGCTTTGTTCTATCATGTAGTACCGGGTTGGCAGCGATATTGATTGCTGCCTTGTTGTCACAGACTAGAGTCATGGTTTTACCAAGTGGAAAATCCAACTCTCCCAATAGATTCTTTATCCACATACCTTCGGCTACTCCGTGTGACATTGCACGGTACTCAGCTTCAGCATTGGATCTAGCTACCACACGGTTTGCTTCTTACTCCTCCAAGTAACAAGGTTCTCTCCTACAAAGGTGCATTAACCACTAGTAGACCTTCTGTCACTTTGAGATCCAGCCCAATCTGCATCTGTGTAAATTTCAACCCTCAAGTGTCCATGTTTCTGGAATAATAAACCAGCACCCGGGAACTTCTTAAGATACCGTAGTACTCTCTCCGCTACTTCAAGATGGGTGGACCTAGGTGCATGCATGAACTGACTGAGGACACCAACAACATATGCTATGTCTGGACGAGTCATAGAGAGGTACAACAATCTCCCTACAAGCCTTTGAAATTGCTTCACATCCTTAAGTGGTTCACCTTGACCGTCACTTAACTTATGGTTGGGATCAATGGGAGAGTCAGCTGGTTTAACCCTAATCTTTTCCGTGTCCTTGAGCAAATCTAGGACATATTTCCTTTGGAAGATGAAAATACCCCTTTTTGATTGGACAACCTCAATCCCAAGGAAGTATTTGGTGGGTCCTAGATCTTTTACCTCGAACTGAGTGGCAAGGAAGCCCTTTAAATTTTGAATTTCATCATTCCAGTCACCAGTAACAATTACATCATCCACGTATACTATTAGGGCAGTCATTTTACCTTCTATTCTTTTTACAAACAGTGTGTGATCTGACTGACATTGCTTGTATCCCCTCTTCTGAACTACAGTATGAAATCTGTTGAACCAAGCCCTTGGTGATTGCTTCAGCCCATATAAAGACTTCTTCAACTTGCACACTTTTTGTTCACTTCCTTGAGCCAAAAAACCGGGGGGTTGAACCATATAAACTTCCTCTTCAAGGTCACCATTCAAGAAGGCATTCTTGATGTCGAGCTGATGTAGATCCCAATTCAGATTGGCAGCAAGAGAGAAAAGGACTCTAATAGAGTTCATTTTGGCAACAGGTGCAAAGGTTTCTGTATAATCAGCCCCATATACTTGAGTGAAACCCTTTGCCACTAAACGGGCTTTATACCTCTCCACGGTTCCATCAGCCCCATGCTTAATAGTGAACACCCATTTACATCCAACTGGATCCTTTCCCTTAGGGAGATCAACAAGTTCCCATGTGCCATTCTTACGAAGATCATCAATCTCTTCCTTCATGGCCTTCATCCATTTTGGTACTGAGAGAGCTTTTGCCATATTCTTGGGAATAGGGATACTGTCAATGGAGGTAAGAAAATCACGAAATGAAGGTAAGATGTTCTCATAGGAAACAAAGTTGGAAATGGGGTGTTTGGTGGTGCACGACCTAACCCCTTTCCTGTGGGCAATGGGAAGGTCAAGATCATTAGCAACAGGGAGGTTAGGAGTCAAGTTACCTGAGTGAGTATGATCTTCCCCTAAGGAATTTGATGGCATTTGAGGTACGGTTTCTGAATTCTCCTCAGCTCTTGAACCTGATTGGCCTTTACTACGACGAGAAAAAACACGAAAAGGTGGATGATTAGAGGGAGAAAGGGGAGAAGGAGGAGTAGGGAGAGGAGGAAGTTGAACCAGTTTCTCCTCATACCTCCACTCCCCTTGAGGAGAAACAGGAAAGAAGGGCTCATCCTCAAAGAAGGTAACATCCATGGAGACATAGAATTTCCGTGAAACAGGATCAAAGCAACGATACCCTTTCTGAGAGAATGAGTAGCCAAGAAATATGCACGGGATAGCACGAGAGTCCAATTTTCCCCGGGTGGGGGATAGGTTTTGGACAAAGCACCGACAACCAAAAACACGAGGAGGAATAGAAAGAAGAGGGGCCTTAGTAAAGAGAAGCTGATGTGGAGCTTTGTACTCTAACCAACGAGAGGGCATTCGGTTAATGAGATATGTAGAACAAAGGACGGCCTCAAACCAAAAACGTTTGGGAACATTCATGTGGAGTAGTAAACCCCATGCCACTTCAAGAAGGTGACGGTTCTTCCGTTCAGCCACACCATTTTGTTGTGGCATGCGGGCACAAGAGGTCCGATGAAGTGAGCCATGTGAAGCAAAGAACTCCGTGAGGTCACTATGAAAAAATTCTTTTGCATTGTCTGATTGAAATATTTGAATTTCGGTCTAAAATTGGGTGAAGACCATCCGCTGAAAATCTTGGATAATTTTTGGTACTTCCTCATGGGTTCGCATTGGATATACCCAAGTGTGTCTGGAATAATTGTCAATTAAGGTAATAAAGTACTTGTAGCCACTCTCAGAAGGTAAAGTAACAGGGCCCCACACATCAGAATGTACAATGTGAAAAGGAAACTCAGATTTACTATTTCTTTGGGGAAATTGAGTTCTACAATGCTTGCTTAACTGACACGTTTGACAAGAAAAATTGGAAACAGACACGAACTTACACAGTTCTGGGAACACAACTTTCAACGACTCAAAAGACAAGTGACCCAAACGACAATGCTATAAATACATTTTACTCTTTCTGAACTGACTCATAGACTCTGTAACAAGAAGGCCAGCCGTATTCTCCAGCATATAGAGTCCATCAACCATACGACCCCTACCAATCGTCCTCCCCGAGGCCAGATCCTGAATCACACAATAGGAAGGGAAAAAAGTCACGGAATAGTTTAAGGAATTTGTAACACTACTGACTGAAAACAAATTAATAGGAAATTTTGGAACATGAAGAACATTAGAAAGAGTAAGGCCAAGGGGAAGAGAGGGAGTTCCTTGGAACATGGGAGAGTATGATCCATCAACTAGTCTCATTTTATCTCTTCCGGAAAGAAGGTAATAAGTTTGGAAGAAAGAGGACATACCAGTCATGTGTTTTGACGCTCCAGAATCAATGATCAATGGAGAATCAAGGTCGTGAGAAGCAACATGGAAAGCTGTGGCAGGATTACCTGATGTGGATGCAAAAGAGGTGGTGGGAGGAGCATCCATCTGGCGAATTGTTCTACCATAAAGTTCCAAATGGTCACGGAAGGAGTTGACAATATCCTCCCTTGGGTCGGATCCAGAGTAGTTATGTTGGCCATGTGGTGGTTGAGTTACAGTAGAGGTGGAGGGCTGATTCTCCCGAGTAACCATATTGGCCATGTGGTGTTTCTTGGTACCTTGCTGCCCGGGATTTCTAATACCATCTGAGCCTTGCTTCTTAGGTAAATCCTGAGCCCACTTCGGTTTCCCATGGAGATCCCAACAAGTATCTTTGGTGTGCCGGGGCTTCTGACAATTAGTGCACCACAATTTTTCCTTATCTTCTGCTTTCTTTTGAGATCCCCTCTCTTGAAAGAAGGTCCACCACTAGTGGAGGGACCGCCCTTTGCCGCCAACACAATTGCGTCCCCTCCGGTGCTGTTCATCAAGTTCCTTCTGCTCTCTTCAGACTGGACAAGTTTATAGACCTCCTGAATTGAAGGAAGATCCTTAGAACTTAGAATTTGTACTCTGATGGGTTCATAGATTGGATTGAGACCATGTAAAAAGGCAAACACCCTTTGCTGTGAGACAAGTTTCTTATACAATTTTGCATCTTCCTCACACTTTCACTCAATATTCTGGTAATGGTTCAGTTCCTTCCAAACAGTTGTCAGGTCAGAGTAATAAACTGATAAACTCCTCTCCCCCTGTTTACAAGTAGATGAAGCTGCTTGCAATTGATAAATTTTGGCATAGTGTTGAAGTTCAGAATATGTGGACTTTGCCTGATCCTAGATCTCATTTGCAATTTCAGCCCACATGAAGTTCTTCCTTATTTGCGGTTGCATGGAGATCAAAAGCCATGACATAACCATATTGTTCTCCTGATCCCATTTATCATGTTTTCCATTTCCAGAAGGTGGTTTTTTGATTCTTCCATTTATGTAGCCCACTTTTCCCCTTGCAGTTATGTATAGTTTGATCCCCCTTGACCACTCTAGGTAGTTTAATTCGTCAAGAGGAACAACAGCCATAGGGAAGGATAGGTCACTGTTCCCACTCATTCCATTCAGCACTGTGGAGATTCCGGATGTAGATGAATCTTCACTACTCATGATTCTCAGTGTAGAAGTACACAAAACCAAAGCACAGTCTTATAGAGCTGCAACAGTCCACAACTAGACACTTGCTGATTTTCGGCCTCACAGAGAACCAAGCACAAACACTGCAGCTGCAGTACTAGGGTTTATGACCTACACTATGTAGGAGTCCACAAAACAATATACGAACTGCACATGCAGTGTAACCAGGTCTGAATGACCTACAGTTCACAACTTTGATACAGTTTCTCAGCCCCAAAAAGAAACACAGTAGGAACAACAATACAAGTGGTGATTCACCACACCTAATCGGCTGATATCCACTTTCCAGGGCAGCCGAATAGTCACTCAAGTTCTAGGGTTCATCAACAGCCCCTTAGAGAGCAGACTAGGGCAACATACAATCGGAGGAAGGGGAACAGTCCTTACTCAGATTCTGGGACATTAGCAGTCGTGCAAGAAGCCATAAACAGGGAAAAAAAAGGTTCAGTACCAGCAATATGCAGTACAGTCATGAACTCGAACTTCCCTTCAGGTCAGAGCCTTCCTTCGAACATCTGGGATGGATTTCTATAGTCCTCTTAGCCGAAGCAACCCAGTTACCAGCAAAAAATACATGTAGCCGAACCCTTTTTCTATGCTAGGAAGTTGAACAGTCAGCTTATTTGTAGCAGAGCCCTACTCGGCAGTGGAGACTAGCCGCAGCACTAGAGAAGCTTCCTCTTCCTTGTCTTCAAGCATCAGTACTATAGCTCCTTCGCAGCAGTGGAGAGAGACCTCAGCTAGTTGTCTTCTAGGCCTGGACGGACCTGCTCTGATACCATGTTGAGCAGGAGACCAAGAAGAAGAAGAAAAGAAGAAGGAAGAAGAAGGAGAAGAGGAAGAAGAATAAGAGGCAACTGAGTTAAGGCCTCAACAAAACTTAGCTTCAGTCGAGTGAAGCTTTCTATTTATACTATTCTGGCCGTACATAACAATATGTCTACAGAATTACGAAAATACCCCTGTGGGTACTAAGCCTGTGTACAATACATATAATACACTTGTCAACAGGTGTATTGACCAAACCTCTTCTATTCATATACAAAAGAGAAAAGAAAAAAAAAAGACCAGATCCCTATTGAAGATAGATAACAAAGTGGTTGGTAGAGTTGCCAGACATGGAATACAACCCTATTACCTGATTTTATACTTTTATTACATATAGTTGTCTTCTTGAAAGTCATTGATCAGTAAGAGGCTCTATTTTGAGTGGAGCAAGTGCTTTTCATATCTTCTTTTCCAGAGATTTATGGGGCCAACTATCAATAAGAGAGAAGAGACAACATTCAAAAAGTGTTTATAGCTGATAAAATTTGGGTGAGTCTGATAATGAAGAAGATGGGAGTCAAGAGGCTGATGTGATATTGGATGACATACAGTTGAGAATTTCGTTGATCTGGAAACAGTGGTAAAAAGGAGGTGGAAGTGAGCAAAATTTTGGGTTTACTTTTTCTGTGAGGAGAAGACTCGGCAAGGAAGGTATTTAAGGAGTGGGAAGAAAAGGATCTGGAGAATGGGAAATTTGAGTTGGGGGGGGATGATGTCAGTTTAAGGGTTGAAGTTTCACAAGTTAGAATGAAATAAGTTGGATTTGCAGGGGAAGTTGAAAAAGAGGATGGAGAGACGGTTGTAGTTCAGACTTTCGAGAAAAATGCGTTATTGGAATTAGAATGGTGGATAAGTGAGAGTTCTGAGTAACAGAAAGATTTTACAAAAGATGTTACTGCAGTGAGATGCTTCAGGAATCAGAAGAAATATTGTGTCAGTCAGGTCTCAGAAATTTTTACAAGATTCATAGGGGGTTTATTTGGGATTGGGCCTATCAGGAAGGTGAAGAAAACGAAGGTAGTAAGAAAAATAAAGAGATGGCTGTTCAAATGCTTGATGGAGATGAGCAATAAAGCTAATTGATGGAGTTAAGGTGATGGTCAATGCTTTTGTGTTGTTGGAGCTGGGGATTTGAGTAGGTTTGGCTTTCTTGTTTTCGAGTGGTTGATCAGCTTGTTTGGGGAGCTTGGTTGGGATATAGTTAAAAGATATATTTTGCTGAAGGCTCATCCCTGGTTTTGGGTGGAAGGTTGTAGTTTTTTTTTGTTGGGTTACTGCTGATCACCTTTCTTGTACTCTTCTTTTTCTCTTTTATAGGTTTTGTTTTACATACAAAAAAGGAAAACATAACTATCTTTTGGAATGCACGACCTAATATCTTTTGAAATGAGAAAGAAATTGTTGTTGCCTAGTATCTTGAAGAGGATAGTGTGCCCTAGGCCCTCCTGCATCATTTCCAGGATGCTTAGGCTTCAAATACAAATTTTGGTGGCAAATAATTGGGAACAATGACCATTTTTTTAATAGTGATGACATTTGGAACTAAAAATCAATCTTTTAAGCAATGCCCTTTCCTGAAGCATAGTCCAGTGATTCCACCGACAAGCAGAAATGTGGTACAGTAACTAAAATGGTTCTCTGTTTCCAGGTCTGACAACATTGTTTATGTTGGCTACAAGTCAAAAGAAAAAAAAATTGGTTATGCTGGCTGTTAGTTGCTGTTAACACTGACTTGTCTAATTTTTGAACAATGACTTTCTCAAAAAAAAAAAAAGTTTTTGAACAATGATTCCATGTTGAAATCTTTGCCATTGGAGTTTGTGAACTTGTAATTACATTTATACCATGCTGTTCTGGTCCTTTTTTTTAATGAAATTGGTGAATGGTTTGCTTTACACCTAAACATTTCAATTAGAAACTAAGTGCCATCAGAGGGTTATGGGAGGGGCGGTGGTGTACTGGAGGTGACTTTTAATGTTGCTAGATTCATAGAGGAGACTAATAATCCTAGGCAAAGGATTACAACTAGCATGAGGAAATTCAACAATTTTATTAATAATTTTCAGTTGAAGGATTTGCCCCTCCATCATAATTCCACTTGGTCCAATCTTCAATTCAACCCAATTTGTTCTATGTTGGACAGATTTCTTTTTTTTGGTGGATTAGGAAGAGCACTGGGGTGATTTAATATTGAGGGCTCTACTTAGGGTGGTAACTTCTGATCATTGGCCGATCACACTTACAAAGAAGAGTTGAGATGACTAAGCCTTGTGCCTTTTGAAAACATGTATTTATAAGAATGGTGGGGAGAATGTAGGCTTAGGGTGAAATGGAAAGTAATGATGTTTCACAGGAAATTACAATTGTTGAAGACAAAAATCAAAGGAGTGCAATACCAAGCATTTTGGGAGATTAGAAGAAAGGAAATGAGAGGTTTTTGACCAAATTGAAGGTCTGAATGCAAAAGAATCTCTAGGTACTTAGGAGGGGGATAGAGAGTTAAGGTGGTCGTTTAATGAACTGTTGGAGGCCATTCTGCATAAGGAAGAGATTAGTTGGAGGCAGAAATTGAGGAGCAAGTGGATTAAAGAGGGAGATAGGAACACAATATTTTTTTTTGATCAGTGGGAACACAAAATATTTTCATGCTTCGGCAAATGCTGGAAGAAGGAAGAACTTTGTTTCCAATTTGGAATTAGAAGGTGAGGTGATTACCCAACCTTGGGAGATTGCTAGGGACTTTCTGGAACATTTTAAATTGATTTTTAGAAGGCACCTAGGTGAAAGTTTTGGGATTTAAGGTTTGGATTGGCCTTGTCTTTCTAAGGATTCTAAATCTTAGCTAGAAAGGCCCTTTGAAGGGGAAGAGATCAAGGAAGTTGTGTTCTCTATTGATAGGTCCAAGGTGCTAGGGCCAAATGGCCCACCATTGCGTTTTGCTAGGATTGCTGGGGTATTATTTAGAATGATCTGTTAAAGGTTTTTAGGGTGTTCTTTGAAAGGGGAGTTATAAATCCAGGATTGAATGCCACTTTTTTTTTGCCTTGATCCCTAAAAGGGTTATATGTTTAATCACCCCAAAGATTTTAGACCAATAAGCTTGGTGAATAGCTTCTACAAGATAATTTCTAAGGTTTTGTTTTTAAGAGTTTGAAGAGTTCTCCTTCTCATAGTTTCCTTGAATTAAGGGGCCTTTGTGCAAGATAGACAAATTACTGATAAAACTTTGATTGCTTTATTGCAATTTTCATATGACACTTTTTTTTTTTCCTATAATGCCTCTTGGGAGCAAATTTGGGATGTGAAGGCATTATTAAGATGGTTCGAGGTGGTAACTGGTTTGCATGTTAACATTCTTAAGAGTGAAATAATGGCTGTTGGGTAAGTTGCAAACCTGGAAGAGTGGTCAGATGATTGGGGCTGTAGAGTTGTTTAACTCCCTACCAAATACTTGGGCATGCCTTTGGGTGAAAATTGTAAATCCAAAACCATCAGAAAGCCCATCATTGAAAAAGTTTGACAGAAAATTGGCTTCTTGGAAGACCAAATATTTATCAAAAGGGGGTGAAGTCACTTTAATCAGAAGTATCTTGGCTTATCTTCCTGTTTACTACATGACTTCGTTCCTAATTCTGGCAGGAACGATTGTATTGTTGGAAAAGAAGATGCAAGATTTTCTGTGGAGGGGTGGAAGGCGGAAGCAAAATGTCATTTGGTGAATTGGAAGAAAATCTGCAGTTCTATGGTAAATGGGGATATAGGGATCACATCATTAAAGGATATCAACATTGCCTTGTTAGGGAAGTGGTTATGGGGGTTCAATGAGCCACCAGATAGTCTGTGGAGAAGGCTAATTGTTTCCAAGTCTGGCTCCAGTAGCATGGAGTGGGAGACAGAAGATGTAAGCATGTAAGGTCCCGGTCCTCCTATGGATGTTCAATTTGGAAGGCAATTCAGAAAATCCATCCACAGTTTATAATATGAAGTGGGTAATGGGCCTAGGGTGCTTTTCTGGAAGGAATATTGGTGTGGGGATGGCCCACAAAAGGTCTTATTTCCTAATCTGTTAGAGATTGTTATTTATCAAAAAAAAAAAACCTGTTTGAGATTGTTGTAAATAAGGATGCATAAATGATTGGGGACTTGGCTTCTTCGGTTAGTTTGCTACAGATTTTGTACGATTCAAGAATGACTAGTATAAGTGAGGACAAAAGGAAGTAGCTCTTTTTTTTTTTGATAATTGAAAGATAATTTCATTAATTAAAGAAGACAAACTGTTACATGCTTCCCTTGGAGAAGGCACGAGGTGCAGCCTCTCCTAAACATTACAGTGAAACAAGAGCAACAGGAAAAATTACAAACTTGCCCAGAAAAGCTCTTCCCTAGATACCCCTTGTTTGGCTAGCAAGTCAGCGAAAACATTTGCCAACCTACCCACCCATTGGACTCTGATAGTCATTGTGTCTTGTTAACCATTTAACTTTTTTCAAAGGATCCCAATAGCACCAAGAAGCTGAATATGGGTCCAGCAACCAACTCACAATCACCTTAGAGTCCTCTTCAGCGAGCAATTTCTCTACTCCAAGTTGGTTGGCAATCTAAATTCCTTGTACAGCAGCCAGCATCTCAGCCCTTGTAGAGTCTACTCCATTGGTCCTTAAAACAGTGATAAGATATTGCTCTCCTCAGTTCTCAATACTCCTCCAATCCCTGACAATCCCGGATTGCCTTGGCTGCTCCCATCAAAATTTAGTTTTGTAAAACCTTCCGAAGGTGTCCAAAAAACTGCAGATTTATTTTTTACTTAGAGGACATGTTAACTTTTACAGCCCAATTTCCCCAAAAGTCATCAAAGGGTAAATGAGTCTAGGGTTCTCAATCAATGTATAGCTCTAGTTAAAATGCACTTCTTCACTGCTGAAATGGTTCTCTACTTGTCAAGAAAGATTCTAGAATTCCTTACTTCCCAAATGGTCCACAAAATGGCTGCTTTGAGGCACCTCCACATGCATCACCCTTTTTTTGTTGGCCAGACAAAGGTAGATGAGCTAAACAACAGTTTTACTTCTGATGGTAGAGTCCACCTGCAACCTAACAAATTAGACATCCAATCCCAAGAGCTGCAGCAAAGGGGTAGGAAATCAATAAGTGGTAGCAGTCCTCACTATGAGTTTTGCACAAGATACACCAGTTTGGGATAGACACAAAAAAGGCCTTTTCTTTTGCAAATGTTCCAAAGTATTAATCTTCCCATGGTACACTTCCCAGAAAAAGATAGCTATATTGGGGGGGAATAGGGTTGGTCTAAACTTCTCTCACAGGGAATGACACAGTCACATTACTAGAACACAGAGATTTGAAAAAAGAAGCACAAGTAAAAGAGCCTTGGGAAGTAGGTGCCCACACTCTCTTATCGAAAGAAGGGTCTAAACAAACATTACCAAGAAAAGAGAGCAACTCAGTGATACAAGGAAGCTTGGCCTCCCGCAAACCTCTACGAAAACCAAAATCCCAATTCAAACAAAGAGGGAGGACTAGAGGGGAGAGAAAAGAGGAAATAGGCTCCTTCTTTATAAAGGGAAAGAGAGTAAAGAGAGGGGAATAGATCTTTGAGAGGTAAATTACCCGTCCAGGTATCTTCCCAAAAAAGAACTAGATTGCTTGAACAAACATCATACCTTACGAACTCTCCCTCTCCCTCTTTCGGCATCCCAACCTGAATCAGAACAATCCTGAATGCTAACCACCACCCTATGCCACAAACTCTCTCTCTCTCTCTCTCTCTCTCCACTGGCCATCTCTACAGCTATTTCCCCAACAAAGCTTCATTTTTAAGAGTCAAATTCCCTAAACCCAGTCCCCCTCCCTCTTTGCTACGACTCACCGTCTCCCAACTAATTAGATGGTCCTTTTTCTCACCCCCTGGTTCCCACAGAAAATCCCTTATTATCTTTTCCAATTTTCTAGCCCCCCTAGAGGGGATCCTGAAAACAGAAAGGAAGTATATTGGAAGATTAGTAAGCCCTAATCAAGGTTAGCCTCCCCCCCCCCAAAGAAATGCAATTCTTTTTTCCATGTTGTCAGTCTTTTCTCAAACTTCTCCACAACTCGATTCCAAAAACTACTCTCCTTGGGATTCCAACTCAAAGGTAAACCCAAATAAATCAAGGGCCAAGAGGCAATAGAGTACTCCAATCTAGCAGCAATGGACTCAATCTCATTATCGACCAAATTGACACCTACCACACAACTCTTTTCAAAAGGAAGTGGCTTTTTAAGAAAACAGGTATCTTCTTTGTTAAATCCTTTTTAACAACTTGATAAGGAAGGTTGCCTCTTCCTCCCCAAGTGACAGAATTTGGATCAGAAATGTACCATCTAAAATGGCTTATTTTGTTTGTTTTGCAGGGCTGGACAAGATCTTGACTAGGGACAATTTAGTCAGAAGAGGTATGGAGGTAGCGGATATGGCTTGCACATTATGTAATGGAAGTTGGAATCCTCTAGCCATTTGTTGTTACACTGACTTTGCTTAGTAGATTTAGGAAAGACTATTGGCTTGGTTTGGTGTTAGTGCTTCTTGACTGATATAAAGGGGTTCAAAGGGGCTTTGTTCTAAAAGGTTTAAGTAGGTGTAGGGCTAGAAAAGTAGCTTGGAGCATCCTCCCCATAGCAGTTTTCAGGGCAGTGTGGTGTGAAAGAAA
This sequence comes from Nelumbo nucifera, assembly GCF_055504915.1. NCBI lineage: Eukaryota > Viridiplantae > Streptophyta > Magnoliopsida > Proteales > Nelumbonaceae > Nelumbo > Nelumbo nucifera. The sequence goes on along the minus strand of NC_142651.1, from coordinate 23,971,337 downwards.
TTGTAGAATTTTTGAAGGGAGACAGGGTACAAAAGAAAAGGTTTATAAAGTGATTTTGGGAATGGTTTTTTCCTTGTTAGCAAATCACTCTTTACTCAAAAGTAGACACAAATTCTTCTTTTTTTTTTATCAAGATTTTCTCCTTGTAAGGGACTTTAGTATCTTCTTGGGTCTAGGGTTGGATGTATTTGGGTATACTGATTTTTCCTCTAGTATAGATTCTCTTTCTATAAAGGTTCTATTGTATTTGGTTTTTGAATATTAATGAATTACTTTACCTTATAGTTCGAAAAAAAGGATTAGGAAAAAAGATGTAATTTGGGTATAGTTGGCAAGTTGGGTTTGGAGAATGCCTATGATTTGGTAGATTGGTAGTTCTTAATGGTGATAGTAAATGGCATTACATGGTAATAGTAAATGGCATAATGGTGGAATAAATATAGAGGATGAGGAGATTGAAGAGTATGCTAACTTTTAGGGTGTAATGTTGTTCAATGGCCTTTGACTTGCTTAGAGTTACCCCTTGGAGCTAATCCAATAGAATCTAGGTTTTGGAATCCAGTTGTAGAAAGATTCTCTAAGAAGCTTTCTAGTTGGGAGAAAGGGTACCTATGTTTGGGTGGAAGAATAACTTTGATTAGATTGACCCTTTCCAATCTACCCGTTTATTACCTGTCAGTTTTCAAGATTCTAGTAGGTGTGAGAGCATAAGGTTAGAGAAGATGATGAAAGGTTAGGAAGCAAGGGAAGGAAAGATGGATCATAGGATCAATTGGGAGGTGTTTAGTAGAGGAAATAGGTGTAAGGGGGTTTGGGAATAGTTAATATACAAAGGAGGAATTCAACTCTCTTGGGGAAATAGACATGGAGAATGCCATAAGACAACGACAAGTTGTGTCTGAAGGTGATAGTATTCATAGGTTGTTGGACAACACCTAGGATGTTGGAGCTTCAACTAAGGCAAATCAAGCTTCTCTTTAAAAGGCATTAATGCAGTACTACCACTCTTCACTCCTTTCATTAGATACAATCTTTGCAGTGTTAACAAGATAAAGTTTTGGGAACATATATGGTTGGGGTCCTCCTCCTTGAAGGAACAATATCCATCACTTTTTGCACTTGTTCGAAAAATGAGTGCATTTCTAAATTCTTAGTTCTTTCAAACTTGTTACGAGATTATAGGTTGTAATTATAGGCTGTAATTATGGAGTATTAGCCCAATCAGGAATAGTTTGATTATAGGAATTATTCTTGGAGGAGGTAGTTGATTTTCTTCCTATTTTAGTATCTACAAGGGTGTATATATATGTACTATTTTCTCAGTTGAAAAGGGACATCAATTTCTTCCAATTCTTGTTCTATCACATGGTATCAGAGCTGGAGACACCAATTCCAGTCTGAAATTAATTTCTGGTTTTCTTCCCGTTGCTGCCCAAGTGAGCAGCAGCTGCGATCTCTAGGTCATCCATTCCGAGTGGCATCTGCATCTCACCGCCCCTACCAGTGGAAGCGGAATCCCCAGATCGGCCTACCCCCCAAGTCGCATCGTCGGAAACCCAACGAGTGAGCCACACGCGCCGCCACCAGTTTCTGCCTCGGTGTTACTCCTGTGGTGTTTGTTTGCCCATCAGGAAAGTCTTTCTTCTCTGTTCTTTTTTATATAGTTGATATTTCGGTGCTGCCAGTTGTGATTTCTTATTGTTTGGGTGTTGCATCTGCTGCCGATTCTGTTTAAGTGTGTTTTATTGGCTTTGCTGGTTGTCAAAAGTCTATTTTATTGTGTTTATGATGGCAGTTGAACAGAAGAACTGGGCTATGCCTAGTGTTATCCCCATTTTGTCTAAAATCACTGAACAAAAACTAAACAGAACTAATTATTTAGACTGGAGTAAGGCTGTTCGTTTGTATTTACGAAGTATCTAAGGACAACCATCTAACTAATGACCCTCCTACTGATGAGACTCGTACTGAATGGCTAAGGGTTGACGCTCAATTGTTTTTGCAAATCCGCAATTCTATTGAGAATGAGTACGTTGGTCATGTCTCTCACTGTGAGTTTGTAAAAGAACTAATGGAATATTTGGCTTTTCTGTTCTCTGGTAAAGAAAATATTTCCCATATTTTTGATGTTTGCAAGGCATTCTATCGTGCTGAACAACAGGATCAGTCTCTTCAGACCTATTTCATGAATTTCAAACGCACTTATGAGGAATTGAACACCTTGTTACTTTTCAGTACTGATATCAAAGTTCAACAGACTCAACGTGAACAAATGGCTATCATGAGTTTTCTAACTGGCCTTAATCTTCAATTTGATGGTGCTAAGTCACAGATTCTGTTTAATCTTGAGATTACCTCTTTAAAGGAGGTCTTTACTAGGGTCCTTCGTGCAGATACTAGTTCCCATACCTCACCTGTACAACAACCTAGTGCACTGGTCAGTCAGAATAGTGGATCAACTGGCCGGTCTTGTTCTCAAAATAGTAGCAGAGGTGGCAGTAATAGTGGTCGAAATGCTGGAACTCAGGACACTGGGGGAGTAGTTTGCTACTATTGTCATGAACCAGGTCACACTAAAAGGACTTGCCAGAAATTGCTAAAGAAAGACCAGAAGTCTTCTGGGTCTCAGTCTACTCATGTTGTAACTATGAGTGATGCTCCTCATCCATCGTCAGATCAGACCATGACAATTTCTGCAGATGAGTATGCAAAATTTACCCAGTATCAAGAGGCATTAAAGAACACCTCTCAGTCCATCACTGCCCTTGCTGAGTTAGGTAAAACCAATACATGTCTTCTTTCTTCCTCCTCTCAGTGGGTCATTGATTTTGGTGCAACAGATCATATGACAGGTAATCCTAGTCTCTTTTCCACTTTCGAATCACACTTTTCCTTCTTCAGTCACTTTAGCAGATGGTTCTATTTCTTCTGTCCTTGGTTCTAGCACTATCAATCCCACACCAACACTTTCTTTGTCATCCGTATTGAGTTTACCAAAATTTTCTTTTAATTTGGTATCTGTTAGCAAACTCACTCGTACTCTTAACTGTTGTATCTCATTCTTTCCTGATCATTGTCTGTTTTAGGATCTTATGACGAAGAGGATTATTGGTAAAGGACGAGAATCAGGAGGTCTGTACATTTTGGATACCCAGGAACCTCAGACCATTGCTTGTTCCAGTACTTTATCCCCTTTTGAAGCTCATTGTCGGTTGGGGCATCCATCTTTGCCTCTGTTAAAGAAGTTATGTCCTTAGTTTCATGATGTATCTTCTTTAGATTGTGAGTCTTGTCAGTTTGCAAAACATCATCGTCTATTGTCTGTTTCTCGAGTTAATAAAAGGGCTAGCCATGCTTTTGAGTTAGTACATTCAGATGTTTAGGGGCCTTGTCCCATTATGTCTAGACTGGATTTCGATATTTTGTTACCTTTGTGGATGATTTTTCTCGTATGGACTTGGCTTTATTTAATGAAATCGCGTTCTGAGTTGCTTTCACATTTTAAAACCTTTTGTGCTGAAATAAAAACCTAGTTTGATGTGTCTGTACAAACATTGCGAAGTGATAATGCCAAAGAATATTTCTCTGACTCCTTTCAGACCTACATGGCTTAGAATGGAATATTCCATCAATCATCTTGTGTTGATACTCCATCTCAAAATGGAGTGGCTGAGAGGAAAAATAGACATCTTCTTGAAACTGCTAGGGCTCTTTTATTTCAAACACATCTTCCTAAACAGTTTTGGGCTGATGTTGTTTCTACAGCGTGTTTTTTGATTAATCGCATGCCCTCCACTGTTCTAAATGATTAGATTCCTTATAAGATTTTGTTTCCTAATAAATCTGTGTTTCCTATTGAACCTCGTATCTTTGGATGTTCTTGTTTTGTTTGTGATGTTCGTTCGCAGGTTTCCAAATTGGACCCCAAGTCATTAAAATGTGTCTTCCTGGGATACTCTCGTCTCCAAAATGGGTATAGGTGTTTTTCTCCTCTCTTGAACAGGTATCTTGTGTCAGTTGATGTTACATTCCATGAACATCTTCCTTTATTTACCGCTCCATCTACACCTGTGTGTCCACAAGAGGAAGATGATCTACTAGTGTATCATGCCACCGGTCCAGACTTTAGTGTTGTTTCAATACCACCACCACCACCTTCTCAACCAAAACCACATATTACTCAAGTCTATTCTCGATGACCTAATCCTCCTGTGACAAGTCCGGCACCGGTCTCTTCTTCATCATCGGATCCAATGCACAGTGACATTGATCTACCTATTGCTTTTCGAAAAGGTAAACGTCAGTGTACTTATCCAATTTCCTCTTATGTTACTTATTATCGTTTGTCCTCTACTTCTTGTTCGTTTGTTGCCTCTCTTGATTCTGTAGGGATTCCCAAATCTATTCACCAGGCCTTTTCCCATCCTGGGTGGTGTGATGCCATGCTTGAGGAAATGAATGCCTTGACTGAGAATGGTACTTTGCAGTCAAATTTAATTCTGATGGATCAGTGGCTCGCCTGGTGGCCAAAGGCTATGCACAGACATATGGAGTGGACTATTCTGATACTTTCTCCCCTGTGGCAAAATTGACTTCAGTTCGATTATTTATTTCTCTGGCAGCTACATATGATTGGCCACTTTACCAGCTTGATATTAAAAATGCTTTCCTGCATGGAGATCTTCAGGAGGAGGTTTATACCGAGCAACCACCTGGGTTTGTTGCTTAGGGGGAGTCTGGGAAAGTTTGTCGTCTTCGAAAATCGTTGTATGGACTAAAACAGAGTCCTCGAGCTTGGTTTGAAAAATTCAGTCAGGCAGTAGAGAGGTTTGGGATGAGGAAGACCAAATCTGACCATATTGTTTTCTATAAGCAGTCCACATTTGTCATCATTCTACTTGTTGTATATGTAGATGATATTGTTGTCACTGGGAGTGACACGCAGGGAATCTCATCCTTGAAATCCTTCTTGCAGAGCCAGTTCAATACTAAAGATTTGGGGCACCTAAAGTACTTATTGGGGATTGAGGTGGCAAGGAGTAAAAGAGGCATTTTTCTGTCTCAGAGAAAGTATGTTTTGGACCTGTTAACAGAAACTGGGAAACTGGGAGTCAAACCATGCAGTACTCCAATGTTTCCTAACCACCAATTCACAAAGGATGGAGATGCTTTTGATGATCCTGAACGATATAGAAGATTAGTTGGAAAGTTGAATTATCTCACAGTGACTCGTCCTGACATTGCTTACTCAGTTAGTATTGTAAGTCAATTTATGTCCTCTCATACAGTGCATCATTGGGCAGTCTTAGAACAAATCTTGTGTTACTTGAAAGGAACTCCTGGACGGGGGATACTGTATCGGAGTCATGGTCACAGTAATATTGAGTGTTTTTCTGATGCGGACTAGGCGAGTTCCAAGATTGATCAAAGATCCACTACTGGCTATTGTGTTTTTGTTGGTGGTAATATGGTTTCGTGGAAGAGTAAGAAGCAAAATGTGGTGTCGCGATCTAGTGCAAAATCTGAGTATAGAGCAAATGCACAAGCTTCCTATCAAGCTGCGATTCATATTGCTTCGAATCCAGTTTTTCATGAACTAACTAAACATATTGAGATAGACTGCCATTTCGTTCGTGAGAAAATTCAACAAAACTTGATCTCTACAGCTTATGTTAAGACTGGAGAGCAGTTAGGAGATATCTTTACAAAAGCTCTTAATGGAGCTCGGGTTTCTTATATTTGTAACAAGCTGGGCATTATTGACATCTATGCTCCATCTTGAGGGGGAGTGTTACAAGATTATAGGTTGTTTTTATAAGCTGTAATTATGGAGTATTAGCCCAATTAGAAATAACTTGATTATAGGAATTATTCTTGGAGGAGGTAGTTGATTTTCTTCCTATTTTAGTATCAACAAGGCTGTATATATATGTACTATTTTCTTAGTTGAAAAGGGACATCAATTTCTTCCAATTCCTGTTCTATCACAAAACTCAAATAATGGCTTCAATTGGGACTTAGGCTTTTGTAGGGGCATAAGAGACTTTGAACTCTAGAATGTACTTACATACTCCAACAATTGGAAGAAGTCTTTCTTGATTCCTCCAAGTCAGATAACCAAATTTGGACTTGTACCCCTCCAGGCTCTTTTTCTTGTGCTTCTCTCTTCAAAGTCTTTTCCAACCTTTCTCTAGCTCTTTGCCTTCTTTTCTATTTAAGGAGGTATGGTATAAACCTATTCCTCCTAGAATTGGTGCTTTTCGTTGGGAAGTAAAACATTAAAAGATTAATACTCAAGACCCATTCCTACAACTGGAATGGATTCCATATACTGGTAGTAGAAGAAAACTGGAATGCTAATAGATAGTGAGATGGGCGCATATACTTGAAACCCATTCCTACAACTATAACCATGCTTGTTTAAGGATGAGAGAGGTGTTCATTAGATCAATTGGAGGAACTCTCGATCGACTTAAGTTGCTCAAAAGAAGTTTGGTTGGACGATTTGTTAACTCTGAACTGGATGGGGAAGATGTGTGGACTTGGACAACGGTTGAATGGAAGCTGAGTAGCTCTTTCCAGGTGAGGAGACTCGATGTAGATTCTTTCTTTTTTCTTTTAGTTGTGAAGATAAAGCTCTTGATGTTCTCAAACGCGAACAAGATCAATTATGATGTCTAGAATTAAGGTTAGACAGATGGAGTCCCCTTTTTGGGGCTTTGAGAAACGTGGAGCCTTCAAGCTTCATTTGGATAAATGTTTTTGGTATTTCATGCATGCCTGGAGCTTTCAAACGTTTAGGACTGTTGGAGATGCATGTGGAAGTTTCAAGTATTGTTTGAAGAACTAATGCATGGAAAAATCTTGTTATTGCGCATATCTTGATTGAGGTGGAGGAAATCCATCTCGTTTCAATGTCATTATTGCTCCATTTTGGTGGCGAATCTTTTGACTTAAGAGTGGTGGTGGAAGGGACTTACCCTAATGGCTGGATATATAATATGGATTTGTGGAAGGAGTGGAGTGCTCCTTCTTCATCGACTAGTTTGAAGATGTGGAAGTTGAATGGGCTCTTATTTGAGGAAAGGGTTAGAGGTAGTGGTGGCAAGGTTGGGTTGGGTTTGGTTTGGATTGAGCTTCAACCTATTCCATTTAGCCCGCCAACCCATTAATGACCTCATTATATAAAATTAAATGGGTTGGGTTCAACCCAAACCCGCCTTTACTCAATCCAACTTCCAACCCACCCAAACCCATTAGTCTTATATTTATGTACTTAAAACTAAAAACTAACTCCCACTTAACAAACAAGTTGGTCATAGCTTGGTGGTAATAGTAGTTGTTATTTACACAAGTGGTGAAGGTTCAAATCACATTACATGCATCATATTATTTTTACACAAGTGATGAAGCCATTGACTATGTTCAGGTTTTGGGTTTGACTAAATCACTTAGGTTCAAATCGGTTTAGAACAACTTGAACGATCTAACTGGGTTTGTCTTCAAGCTAATCACATCAAGAGTGGTTGAACCGTTTGGATTAGGATCAGTCTGGTCAGACCAGATTGGATCGGTTTAGTCAATATCAGATTGACTCGGACCGACCCATATTATTTTTACACAAGTGGTGAAGCCATTGACTATGTTCAGGTTTTGGGTTTGACTAAATCACTTAGGTTCAAATCGGTTTAGACCAAGTTGAACGATCTAACTGGGTTTGTCTTCAAGCTAATCACATCAAGAGTGGTTGAACCGTTTGGATTAGGATTAGTCCGGTCGGACCAGATTGGACCGATTTAGTCAATAGCTGATTGACTCGGACTGGCCCATATCGGGTTGTGCATGGGCCTGGGACGGAACCAACTAGTTCGACGCAGGACAAGGGCATGTCGGTCCAAATCTGAGTCGGGTCAAGTCCGACCTGAAACCCAAAATGAGTAGATCATGCCAATCCAAGTTGGTCTGGATTTGGGCCAAACTGGCTTGTTCGCGATTGTTGTGGAACAGGGTCGGGTTCCAGAAGTTGATCTGAAAATGAGTGGTCCGTGTGGTTTTGGGTTGGACCGGATTTGGCCCAAAGCGGTTTTGTTCGTAACTGTTTGTGATTCGGGTCGGGTCGCGTCTAAACATGCAAAAGTAGGTGGGCCAGGTTGCTTTAGACCAGATCAAACCAGATCTGGGTTGAATCGGTCCATTGATACATATATTCTTATCTTACCAATGGACCAGATATTGGCTTATTCCAACCCAATCCAATATAAATTTGTTACGGACGGACCATGTTCAATCCAATCTAATAAATATTTTGGACCAGATTAGTCCAATCCAACATGTCTTGTTGGTTCGCCCAATCCGTACAAATTGATTTTGGACTAGATGGGGTTCAATCCTAAACCAGTCCATTGACACCCTTAGATGGGGCATGATTATTTTTCATGTTGTAGACTACTCAATTTTTGTGCTATGGGGCTGATTTTTCATTTTAAAAAGAATGTGGCCCATGTCAAGAATTTTGTAACCAAACACTATTCATTCTTGCATAGAATGAGCAAGAATTAAAAAAATGAGCCCCACAACAGTGGCCTAAGTGGTTGAATCTTGCTCAACCAACTCCATCTCCAATTACCATTGGTCTCCATTGAAAGAGGGTCCATTAAACTTATTTTTAATGACAGCAGTATGAAAAACCTAGGATTATCTGGTATTGGTGGTGTATTTGGAGATGAGGGTAAGATAATTGCTCTATACTTGGGACCGTCAAGTATTGGGCTTTGATGGAAGATGTTTAATGGGTGAAAGATCTGAACATTAGGAAGTTGATTGTTTAGGGCGATTCAAAATTGGTAGTAGTGGTGGCAATTGGGCGGGTTGGGTTGGGTTTGGTTTGGGTCGAGTTTCAACCCAACCCATTTAACCCGTTAACGACCCAGTTAACAAATAAATTAGTCATAGCTTAGTGGTAATAGTAGTTGCTATTTACACAAGTGGTGAAGGTTCAAATCACATTACATGCATGTTATTTTTATACAAGCAGCAAAGCCATTTAGCGATATTCGGGTTTCGGATTTGACGAACCACATAGGTTCAAATCAGTCAGACCAACTTGAACTATCTAATTGGATTATCTTCGAGGTAATCACATCAAGTTCAAGAGTGGTTTAACCGTTTACATCCGTATCAGTCCGGTCGGACTAGACCCCACCCAAATTGGTTCAGTCTGGTTGGACAAAACCCGATTGGACCGGTTCAGTCCGGTTGAACCAGACCGGGCCGGTTCAGCCAAATGGTGGACTGACTTGGGTCGGCTCATATCTGGTTTATGCACGGGTTTGGGGCCGAACCGATTGGCCTGAAGCTGGTAAAAAAAAGTAAATCGGACCGGGCTGGATTCGGGTCGGTTGTGTGGATATAAACAAACTGGATGACCCAAATTGGGCAAAGCAAGCGGGTGGTTTAGGGTTCAGACCCCACCCGATCCGACCGTTTTGGATTTGGGTTGGCCCGGATCATTTTCTACCAGGTTGAGCTAGGTTGTGTGACTAATGGTTGGATCGGACGACCCAAACCGGGCAAAGCAAGCGGTACCGAGCCATCCCGTCCGAGGTCTATTTCGGATTTGGGTCAACCTGAATAGTATGTTGGATTGGGTTAGACTGCGTTGAATTGGTCCGGATTTGGGTCAAGTTGATTTGGATTTATATTGGGTGAAGTTGTTGATTCAAGACAAAACTAAATTTAGTCAATAATTAATAGAAAATTAATGCATTAATTCAAATGATTAAATAAAAAAAAGGCTAAGGAATTAATGCTAATGTTTATAATGGTTAACCCAACGGTTATCCCAACCAAACCCATTTAAATGGGCGGGTTGGGTGACAGGTTGATCACAACTCGCCAAGTAAATGGCGGGTTAGATACTGGGTTGGTTGGGTGGGTTCAACGGGTTGGGTGAAAAATTGTCACCCCTGATTGGTAGTGAGCTGGATATATGAAAAGAAGAAATTGAGATGGTTGATAAGAAATTGAGATGGTTAGATACTGGGTTGGTTGGGTGGGTTCAACGGGTTGGGTGAAAAATTGTCACCCCTGATTGGTAGTGAGTTGAATATATGAAAAGAAGAAATTGAGATGGTTGACAAGAGATATGGAAGCCTCTCTCAATTGGATTAAACGATTTGCTAATTCTTCAGTTGATGCTTCAGACTAACAAGGGGTGGGGACTGGGGAGAGAAACAATTGTAAGTGAGAGGAATTGCTGGGGGAGAGATAAGAGATTTTCTCTCTCTCTGACTTTACACATCTGTATGTTTATATATTGTACACTCTTTCTTCTTTCGTTAATGAAATTGTGCTGTTATTGATTGAATAGAAAAAACAAATACGAGATTAGGGAAAACAGGAGAAAATGAATCAAGATGCAAATAGATGAATATAACTGCTAAATAGAGCTACCCTTATGGTGTTTATTTCAAAATAATATTAGGTTTCTTTGGGTATAATGGTGGCAGAGCCTTTCTTCCTTGTATGTATTTGAGACATTTGCCGTGACCATAGTCATCTTATACTTTTTCTAATTTTTGAAAACTTATGCCTCTCTGTTTCTCATTTTCATTTTTGTTCACTCAAGTTTCAGTCCTTTGGAGATTGTAGATAATTTGGGCTTATTGTGACCCTATTGGTGATGCTGACTTGACTAAATCTTATGTGGTTGCACTACAGATATTTCTATAGCCTAAGGCTGTCCTCCCATGTTGTAGAAGGGGACTTGGCCAATGCAATTAACTGGCATAAAGGTTAATGAATCAAAGAGGGGGAAAAACTGGTGTAGTAGTGTTTGCAGAGGCCAGAGGGCCTAGGAGGCGGATGAATGAATTAACAGTGTTTTTTTTTTTTTTATTTACTCCTGATTCGATGGATCCAGGAGTTGATTAATTTGATGATGGTTTAGAAAGAGAAGGTGAGCACGTTTGGGTAGTTTATTTATTTACGGTGAAAGTTTAATTTCATAGGTCCCTTCATTGGTTGGGGACAGTTATGGTCATGCCTTTGGATACAGTTGTACAACCTCTCGCCCATAAAAAAAACACCACATATACTTTTTTTTTGGTGCTCACAACCCATTGTAAGTTTTTCCAGTATCATGTCTTTCGGGCATCATAGTCGAATATATATACACTTTTATGATGCATCTCTATTTTGGTAACAATTTGGGTGAAAATTAGAAGTTCTCACTCTCTCACGTACAGAGTCACTTTGCGGAAAAAAGGTTCATATTTTGTTACTGATCCTATATTTGCTTCGCAAGCTGGGTGTCCCATCAAGACTGCAATTTCTGCTATGGCCTGAATGGAACTGCCACAGTCGGGCCTCCTAGTGGAATTTGGAATAACAGTTCTATTGAATAGAACCAGCCTCTTTCCAGCGCTTTTCCCCATTTCTTCCAAATGCAGGTACACAAGCAATGTGCCATCCTTTTTTCAAAGAGTGTTGTCAGACATTCGAACTCGGAGCCGATTGTCAGAAATGGGAACATTTTTGCTGTCCAGACTGTAGAATGTTGACTTGGTCAATTTCATTTTAATATTGTATACTTGTTTAAACCTATCATGGTTTTTGATAGGGTGGCAAATGGGTGGGTTGGGTTGGACAAGGGTTGAATATCAACCCATATCATATCAACCAACCAATCCACCATCCACCATGACCTATAATCAGTTCTTGTTAAAGGGTCATAACCCATTCTAACCCTAATCCACCCATATTGACTCACTTGACCCATCCATATTGACCCTTAACCATCCTCACCCATATTGATCCATCTACCCTTGTAAATATAAAAATGGGTCAGAATGGTCTATATATCTGAAATAATAATTTTTAAGAGCAACATCTCTCTCTCTCTCTCTCAAGGTTGTCATGTGGCAAAAATGGATGGGGTTGACTCGTATACCCATAAATAACAAATTTTTGAGAGGAATATCTCTCAAGATTGCCACATGGCAGAAATGGGTTGGGGCAACTCGTATACCCAAAAATAACAATTTTTTAGAGAATAATCTCTCAAGGATGCTATGTGAAAGAACCAAGCTGGGTTAACCTGTATACCTAGAAAAAAAAAATACATTTTTGAGAAAATCATCTCTTAAGATTGCCATGAGACAGAAACGGGTTGGGTTGACCCATATATCTGGGAAAAAAAACAGTTTTAAGAGAATCATCTCTTCCAAAACTGACAAAAACGAGTCAAGTTAAATTGTATACCCGAAAAATGCAAAAATTGTAGATAAATACAGAAAATTTGCAGAAAATGCAAAAAAATGTAGAAAATACCAGAAAGTTGTAGAAAATGCTGAACTTTTACAGAAAAAATGCAAAAAATACCAGAAATTTGTAGAAAATGTCATAAAATTTTGTAAATGTAGAAAAACACCAAAAAAATGCAAAAAAAAAAACCAAAAAATTACAGAAAATAGCAGAAAATTGTAGCAAATGCAAAAAATGCATAACTTTTATACAAGTGCTTTTGTAAAAGTACTTCTGTAAAAGTAATTTCGTAAAAGTGCTTTCATGAAAGTATTTTTATAAAAGTGCTTTCATGTAAAAGTGCTTTTGTAAAAGTACTTTCATTTATAAAAGTGTTTTCACAAAAGTGTTTTTGTGTAAAAGTACTTCTGTAAAAGTTTTTTCGTCATGTAAAAGTGCTTTTGTAAAAGTATTTTTTGTAAAATTACTTTATAAAATTGCTTGTGAACACGAAAGGTAATCAAATCTATTTTATTTAACTTTTAATCGCAAAATGAAATGTGGCACGGTGGTTTGGGTCTATAATGAGATATGGACGTACTAGGAGGCTTGAGTTCAAGGCACTTCGATTGTGTTATGTTTTTAAGATTTGGTGAATATAGATAGACGCTTGACTTTGGTCTAACCCATTCAGACTCGCGATTTAACTGAGGTTCAAAATATCGATATGCCAGTAGGGGCAAATCGAGCGAATCGATACACATTTTGGTTGCTTTTTTTTTATTTTTTTTGCAACCGGTTTAGGTCTCCTCTACCCCTTGAACTCAGACCTCTGATACACCCACTGTAGGGGTGTATCGGAAGGGTCTTGGAACAATACGTATCGGCCGATATGTGTCGATTCTTTGAACCTTGGATTCAACCCATCCTGACCCTTTTCCACTGACCATAATGGGTTATTAAACTCATATTGACCCATCAATAAAATGGGTGGGTTGGGTGGGTCAAATGGGTTGGGGTCAAGATTGTCAACCCTAGTTTTTGAATCGTTGTTGACCTGGATGGTCAGACCATTTGGCCTAGAAACTCTCCAGTTAATCATTTCTGTTTCTTCCTAAACCAAAATATTGCCAAAAATTGTTTACTTGGTTAGTGACCCTACTAACTTGGGTAGTTGAACTATTGATCTGTTTGATCTAGACAACGGGTTTTGGCCATTTTTATTTTTTAAATGCAATGGGTCATCTGTTCGGTCCAGAAGGTTGAATTATTGACCTGGAAATCAATGGCCAAAGCAGTTCTGATTTTGGGTCGGTTTCTAAAACAATGATAAATAAGCTGATCCTGGTGTAAAATAAAACTACAAGATAAATTAAAACTATTTGTTATTTTTTAATTTTTCGTTTTCTTTTGTATTTTTTATTTGAATGAGTCAAAAGGTCGATCCAGTGGTCAGCCTGCTTGACACGTGACCTAGTGATCAGAACGGTTGTCTTGTTGGAGTCTTGACAACATTGGGTGTAATGGAGCTGTGGTTAGAGTTCAGCTGCAGATAGCAAATTCAGGGTTGGTTAGAGTTCAGCTGCATATAGCAAATTCATGGTTATTGATTGGAGAAGTGCTTTCATTATAGCACCTGTAAACAGTAGGGGTGCATACGGTTTGGTTAACCGAACTGTGGGCCTAAATTTTAAATCGAACCGGTAGTATTAGATTTTGGAAAATCGGTAACAAAAATTAAACTGAAGCTAATTAGTTAATAGATTAACTTTATAAAATATATTGCAAAAAAATAAAAATATATAAATATATATAATATTATATTATATAAAATAAAGAATACTATATATTATACATAATATATATACACACACTGGTACCTTTGATTTTTCAAAACTATTAGATCAAAACTAAATCGACTGGTTCGATTAATTGGAATTTTTCGTTTGGTCTCATCGGTTCAGTTCGTTTTTCAGATTTTTGGTTTTTCTTGCTCACCCTTATTAAACACGCTATAAGTTCTATTCAAGTTCTTGTTCTATGCTGGCTTTCACTCTAAACTGCAATATGTGTTTGACTCTTTACAGTGTCAAGCACGTTATGAGTTGTTCCATTTTGATAGTAGATTATGAATTTCATTCATTTCTTACTTTGAGAATTGCTGAATCAAGTTGATGACTTTGCCTACAATGGTGTACTACGGTGAACTAGATTGCCTTAGTACTGAATCATAAATTATCTGATTAGTGTTTGGCCGCAATGAGCAATAATCGGTACTAATTAGTGTTGTTTTAATGTATTGTTTGAGATTTATTCGAGTTTTTTAGTCTAATCTAATATAATTCTAACTACATATAAATTAGGTCAAATTATATATCTAATCTGTCAATCTATATCTAAAAATTTTCTCTTTTTTATGATTTTTTTCAATCTTTTTTAATTCATGTTATTTTCGAAACTACCAATTAAAAACTACCCTCTATTTTTAAAAAATTCAACAAATACCTCCCTTCTCTTAATGACCAACACGAAAATCGTTAAAAAGATGATATTTTTTTCAAAATACCTATTTTACCCTTTTACGAATTAATGTGCATCTGTTACTCCATAATTCACTCAAACATTGTTCATCTTCTTCAACTGCATCGCCATTAAAGCGTTCACGGAGTCTCGCACGAGAAATTTGTAGGTTCTTCTCACGAAAAATATGTAGGTTCTTCAACTGTTCCGCCCTTTCGTCAATGACCAAAATGGAAAACATTAAAGAGATGATACCATTTGATTGGTGATTCAGAACCTTTGCTCTTCCGACCTGTTGATTTGTTTTGGGCAGAAAAGATGGGTGGCAACAATTTTTCGAAGCATTCTCCAGTAAACGCCGTAAGGAGCGAATCCAATGGCTCGATTGAACATCAGACTGTAAGCTAACTGCTTCACAAGACGATCAGCAAAGACAGAGATGTTCAAGATCTCTTTCGCTACATCGGGTTTACAAGTGATGATGACACGAGTCTCTCCGAGATTGAAACCATGAGCTGAATGGCTCCACACTACTCTGCGTCAGCTACCAGCTGACGATGCACAAGGCCAGCCATAAGATTCATGCTTCCAAACATAAGGAATCCTCTCATCCCTGGTATTGGCTTGGCTCTGGTTCCTTTCTTCCACTAATACCTTCCCCAAGCGGGTCCACCTAGGTAAGCCTAGTAAAGAAGAGCCACTGTTAAACAAGCTAAACCTAGGAGGAGTAAAGACAATGGGAGATTAGTGGAGGAGAAAGCACTGCATTTTGCAGTAAGAGCAAAAACCCAAAAGCGCTCTATTTTTGTGTCCATAGCTGGCGGGCGAATTTTGCTTTAGATCTAAAGGAGAGGAAGGACCTACAAATTTCTCGTGTGAGACACTGTGAGAAGAACATACAAATCTTCCATGAGAAGAACTTACAGATTTCTCGTGCGAGACTCCGTGAACGCTTTAATGGCGAAGTAGATGAACAGTGTTTGAGTTATGGAGTGCACCGCTATTCTGCAGTTGTATGTGTGAGGAAGAAGATGAACAGTGTTTTATCGATAAGGCTATTTTAGTAAAAACATATGCACATTAATTCATAAAAGGGTAAAATAGGTATTTTGAAAAAAATATCATCTCTTTAACGTTTTTCATCTTGGTCATTGATGGAAGCGAGGTATTTGTTAAAATTTTCAAAAAATAGAAGGGAGGTTTTTGCTAAAGTGAAACTATAAGGGAGGTTTTTATGATTGTTAGAAACTTCAGGGGAGGTTTTTGTATTTTACCCTATCTTTAATTATTATTTATCTTCTCTCCCACTTTTTATCTACATCTATCTAAAGAAAGTTTGAATTAAAAAAATTAAGAATTATTAAAATATTCTAACAAAATTATATAATAACTTTAAAATGTTTATTAAAAATATAGAAAATAATTATAATCGATTTAATAATATTCATATTACTAATAATTATATATTTTTACAAAATTCATCACAAAATAATGTAGAAACAGTATAAAGTATGATTTTTTGGATTGTTCAATTTAAATGTTATTCAAATAATAAAATCTAGCATTAAAAATGAAATATTAATTAAGTATTTCAATAAATAAATATCTTAAATAATAAAATATTAAAATTAATATTTTAAATAGTTACTAACTTTCAATTATAACAAATAGATTAATATTTTAAATAATGAAATATTTAACATAACTATATTTTAAATAGTTAAAATAACAAAATCATGTATTAATAGTACTATAACTTTATGGATTATTAAATTCAACAAGTAATTACTATTTTAAAATTTAAATAATGATATTATTTCAATAAATATATAATATTTTAAATAGATAATTTCATTTATACCAATTAATAATTATAGAAAATAACTTTCAAAAGATTATTGTTTATTAATAATTTTAGAAACTTAATTTTTATTTATTATATATTTATCTATACTAAAATTAATATTTATTATATTTTAGTAATTATTTATTGTTTTTTGTGACAAATATATTTTTAATAATTTTGTACAAATCTATTTTTTTTTAGTTAATAGAAAATTGTCAATAATTATTGGAGTTGAAAATACTATTATTTAGAATTTTAAATTTAATTTATTGTGTATTTTCACTATAAATTTTTAATAATTATTGGATATTAAACTATTGTTTACAGGTTGGTTTCGTTTAGTTGTAGGTTGTTTCACCAATCAAATCGAGCTGGTCAGGTTGGGGGTTGGTCACTCTAGTTATATCGGTTTGGGTCAATTTTCGGTTTGGTCGGTCAATTCAAAAGACTTAAACTTAAAAAATAAAATTTAAAAATTAAGTTAAATTTTAAAAAATTACAATTGCATTATTAAAAAATAAATTTATGATATAAACTATTTTAGCCTATGAAATATTATAATTTTCCCACTTTCCTGTATTAAAAAAAATATTTAAAATATAAAATATTAATATATATATATATATATGGTCGAGTCAATCGATTTTAGTCAGTTTATAAATGGCCAAAGAAAAACTGATCCATCCTAGTCGAGTTGGGAAATTGTTGAACGAAAGTCGACCAGAAATATTAGAAATACTAGAAATACTAGAAATCGGGTTGGTCGGTTTCATTAGTTTGATTCGGAATGGCAATGGGGCAGGGCTTGGACAATGAGCCTCTCCCATCCTCATCCCCACGAAAATCCCCATCCACGTCTTCGTCCCCATCTCCGCTGATGGGGACAATTTTATCCCCGAACCCGTCTCCACGGGAATCCCCACTCCTCGTGATTCTTTATAATGTCAACCATTATGTTTTTGTTTTTATTTTATTTAAAAATAAAATAAAACAATTGAAATTTGCAGTCCTATTAGAAAAGATTCAAACATATCCAACCATATTTTTAAAAATATTAACATATAGACGTATGTGTATATATTAAATATATAAACGTATGTGTATATATACATGTATATTAGCGGGGATCGGGGTCCACGTGGGGCAGGGAGTGCTCTCCCCATCCTCGCGAACGAGGATGAAAATTTACCCATCTCTGTTCATGTGGGGGGAAATCATCCCTATCCCCGCCCCATTCGGGGCGGATCCCTACGAGGATCAAGGAAATGGGGAAATTTGCCATCCCTAAGTTTGATAAACAACCCTATCTAAAATTAATTATTATTATTTTTGCATCATAAAAAAGTTATTAAAAGTAGTATATAAAATCTAAATAATTATTAATTTTATATAAAACAAATGTATACTCTTACATGTTTCTATTGTTTATCTTTAACTTAACAAATCCCGTGCTTTGCACGGCTCCCCGCTTGTATATATTAAAACAAGGAAGTCTAGAAATTTTATCGTTTTTTTAATTTTTTAATTTTTATTTAATCCATGTTAGTTTTGAAACTACCAATTAGAAACTCTACTTTCTCCAAAAAAATCTACCTAAAATCTCTCTTTCTCTCACGTTCCAATAACTTAAATAATTTAATATCCTAAAATTTCTCCTAAACAACATCCCCCCACTATTCCCAACTTTCTCCTAAGTTATCTCTAATTTAATAGAGAGTTTCTCTCCTAAATTATCTCTAATAGTCTACTTCTTATTTATATTCTCCCCCACTTTTTATTTATATCTATCTAAAGAAAGTTTGAATTGAAAAAAAAAATAAGAATTATCTTAATATTCTAACAAAATTATATAATAGCTTTAAAATATTTATTAAAAAGACAAAATATAATTATAATGTATTTAATAATATTCATATTATTAATAATTATATATTTTTACAAAATTCATCATGAAATTATGTACAAACAAGATATAAATTATGATTTGTTGCATTATTCAATCTAAATGTTATTCAAATAATAAAAATCTAACATTAAAAATGAAACATTATTTAAATATTTCAATAACTAAATATCTTAAATAACAAAATATTAAAATTAATATTTTAAGTCAATTGATAGTATATTTTAAATAGTTATTAAATAACTTTCAATTATAATAAATAGATAAAGATTAAAATATTTAGTAACTAAATATTTTAAATAACGAAATATTTAATTAATAGAACTATATTTTAAATAGTTAAAGTAACAAAATTATGTATTAATAGTACTATAATTTTATGGATTACTAAATTCAATATGTAATTAATATTTTAAAATTTAAATAATGATATTATCTCAATAAATAAATAATATTATAAATAACTAATTTCATTTATACCAATTAATAATTCTAGAAAATAACTTTCAAAAAAATCATTGTTTATTAATAATAATTTAAAAAACTTAATCTATATATACTAAAATTATTATTTATTGTATTTCATTAATTACTTAATGTTTTGTGATAAATATATTTTCTATAAATATGTATAAATCTATTTTTGTTTTATTATTAAATAGAAAATTCTCAATAATTAATGGAGATTAAACTAATGTTTTTTAGCTTTTTATATTTAATTTAGTGTGTATTTTTGCTATAAATTTTTAATAAAAATTGGAGATTAAACTATTGTTCACGGGTTTGTTTGGCTCAGTTGTAGGATGCTTGGCCAACCAAATCGACCTGGCCAGGTTGGGGAGTTAGTCGCTCAGGTTATATCGGTTTGGGTCAATTTTTGGTTTGGTTAGTTAGTTCAAAAGATTTAAACTTAAAATATTAAATTTAAAAATTAAGTTTAAATTTTAAAAATCACAATGGCATTATTAAAAAATAAATTTATGATATAAAATAGTTTAGCCTAAGAAATATCTGAATTTTCCCACTTTCTTGTATTAAAAAATATATTTAAAATATAATATATATATATATCTATGGTTGGGTCATTCGATTTTAGTAAGTTTACAAATGGCCAAAGTGAAACTTATCCAACCTAGTCAGGTTGGAAAGTTGTTGAATCAAAGCCGATTAGAAATACTAGAAATCAGGTTGGCCGGTTTCATTACTTTAATTAGGAATGGCAATGGGTGGGGCGGGGATGAGGAGCCTCTTTCCATCACTGTCCCCGCTAACAAGTAACAAGGACAAAGTTATCTCCATCTCCGTCTCCACGGGGATCCCCATCTCCTAGTGATTCTTTATAATGCCAACCATTTTGTTTTTATTTTTTATTTTATTTAAAAAATAAAAATAAAACAATTAAAATTTACAATTCTATTAGAAAATATTCAAACATATTCAACCATATTTAAAAATAAAAGGTAAATTACAAAGACCCCCCTGTATTATGGGGTCTGTGACAAAGACCCCCTTGTACTTTGTTTTGTGACAAAGACCCCCCTGTACTATGACCGTAAGACAAAAACCCCCTTCCGTTAGTTTTCTATTAAAATTTGCTGTTGCAATTTTTTTAATCCCCATATTACCCTTATAAACAATTGGGCGACCGTTCATCTTCCCCAACCTTACAATGAATAGTAGCGGCAGTAATCCACATTTCTCTCTCTCTCTTCTTTCTCTACAGGGAGTGCTCCAAAAGCCAAATGCAACAGATTCTACATAGTCCTGTTCTTCCTTTCATTTGTTCTTGTTTTTTCCACTTTATCTTGTTTTCCTTTTTCTTTTCGATAGAATTGGGAAGTAGACTGTCATGTACGTGATGGGGCAGCAGTGATTTGGTTTCGGGAGAGTACTTTCTAAGCGAAATTGATCTAAAAAAAATTCAAACAATAATTTACTTGTTTGATCTGAAATTTTCTCTAAACGAAAACAATATATTAATTTCAAAGGAAAAGTACTTTCTCTGATTTGATTTACCCTGTATTTTTTTCTCATATATTCTTTTAAATTTGAACTTGGATTAATGCCAGAAAAGCCATGGGGTTTTTGCACGATGAACTTGAAGAAAGTTTGTAGTCAAAACACAGGGGAACAAGCCATGGTTTTTTATAATCCTGTGTTTGACATCAAGCACACAGACAGAGAAACCGAGGGAAACCATATTCCATTTTCTTTAAATCAGTAGCGTAACTTTCTATACAAGCAGCACATGCACCATATGCACGCATTCTATAGATTCAAACCTTCTTTTTGCTTTGTGGTGTTTCTGGTTCTGAATCATCACCAAGTTTTGAAGATGAAGTCTCTCTACAGCAATACTCCTCGTTTTCAGCTTCTCTCCCATCTCTCACCCTCTCCTCTTCTGTTCATTGCAATCCACATGATAAAAAGGTCATTCTGAGAATCAAGAAATCTATAAACAATCCCAACGCCCTTGTCTCCTGGGATCCCGAAATCGATTGCTGTGATTGGGACTATGTCGTCTGTAACCCTCAAACCTACCGAGTTACCCAACTCGTCTTCTTCCGATCCTACATCCTCGGCCAAATTCCACCTACCATCGGTGACCTTCCCTATCTCGAAACCCTCTCCTTCGATGAAGTCACCCAGCTCAACGATTCCATCACCAAACTTAGGAACCTCAAATTGTTTCATCTCAACTGGACTCCGTTCTCCGGCCCATCCCTGAATTCCTCGGCCAACTCAAGAACCTGGACTACCTTGATTTTGGTTACAACCATTTCTCTGGTCCAATCCCGGCTTCCCTCGGTGATCTCCTAACATCAGAAAATCTTTACCTCAATTGGAACAACTTCACTAGAAAAATACCAGACTCTGTAAAATCTACTACATTTGGGTTTTGGAGCACTCCCTATAGAGGAAGAAGAGAGAGAAATGTGGATTACCGTTGTAAGGTCAGGAAGCTGAACAATGTTTTTCTCCCAATTGTCTACAAGGATAAGGATAGTATGGGGATTAAAAAATATTGCAACAGCATATTTTAATGGAAAGCTAACGAAAGGGATAGTCTTTGTATATATATATTTATATACATAGTAGAGGGGGAGTCTTTGTAATTTACCCAATATTAACATATATACGTGTATATATATATATATATATATATATATATATTTATTTATTTATATTAATGGGGATCCTATGGGATGGGGATCAAGGGTCCCCACGGGTAGGGAGTGCTCTCCCCATCCCTACCAACGGGGATGAAAATTTCTCCATCTCCATTCCCGCAGGAGGAAAATCATCCCCATCCCTACCCTATTCGGGGCAGATCCCCATGGGGATCGGGGAAATGGGGAAAATTCCCTAAGTTTGATAAACAATCATATCTAAAATTAATTATTGTTATTTTTGTATAGTCAAAAATTATTAAAAATAGTATACAAAATATAAATGATTATTAATTATTATATAAAATAGTTATACACTCTTACTCTTACATGTTTCTATTGTTTATATTTAATTTAACAAATTTCGTGCATCTCACGGGTCCTCGCTAGTATATATTAAAGAAGGAAGTTTAGGAATTTTCTCATTTTTTTTTTTTTTTTAATTCCATATCATTTTTTAAACAATCAATGAGATGCTCTCCTTCCCCATAAAACTACCTAAAATCTCTCTCTCTCTCTCTCTCTCTCTCCACACGTACATATACACACATTCCCAATAACCTAAATAATCTCCTCTCCTAAAATTTCTTCTAAACTAACTCTCCCACTTTTTTGTAAATTGTCTCTAATTCCTATTTATCTCTAATTTATTAAAGATTTTTTCTCCTAAATAATTTATAATACATATTTATCCTCTCCCCTACTTTTTATCTGTATCTATCAAAAGAAAGTTAGAATTAAAAAAATAAAGAATTATTTAAATATTCTAACAAAGTAATATAATAACTATATAATATTTATTAATTACACAAAAATAAGTCAAATATATTTAATAATATTCATATTATGATTTTTTGGATTAATTCAATATAAAATGGTATTCAAATAATAAAAATTTAACACTGAAAAATAAAATAATACTAAATGTTCCAATAATTAAATATCTTAAATAAAAAAATATTAAAAATAGCTAAATAATTATATAAGAAAATATTTAATATTATTAATAGTTTTAAAGTAAATAAAATTTAAATAACAAAAAATTTTAAATGCGTTACATATTATTTAAATATTTAAATAACTAAATAATTTAAATAACGAAATATTTAACATAAATAGATTTTAAATTGTTAAATTAACGAAATTATGTAGTAAAATTAAAAATTTTATTAAAAAGTAGAAAATAATTATAACATAATATTGAAAATAATAATAACTTCATATTTTACAAAACTAATAATGAAATTATGTAATAATAGTTTAAATTATAATTTTATGAATTATTAAATAAAATAAATAATTATTATTTTTAAATTTAAATATCTAAATAATATTGTTAACAACTAATTTCACTTATATCAATTAATAATTATAGAAAATAACTTTCAAAAAAATATTTATTAATAATCATTTTAAAACCTTAATCTATATGTATTATATAATTATGATTGTATTTTAGTAATTATTCATTATTTTGTGATAAATATATTTTCAATAATTATGGATAAATTTATTTTTATTTTGTTATTCAGTAGAAAATTTTCTATAATTATTGGAGATTAAACTACTATTGTTTAACTTTTTAAATTTAATTTGTTGTACTTATTGTATTTTTGTTATAATTTATTTATTAGTATTTATTAGAGATTAAATATTGTTATTACCCAAAGTTAATAAATACGGTTAGTAAATTACCAAAAATTAAATATTCTTATTAGTACAGTCAGTAAATTACCAAAAATTAATAAATATTGTTATTAATTATCTCATCATGACTTTTTAAAGTATTTTGGTTAAATACTATTTTATTCATGTTAATTAACAACATTTTATAGAAAATGAAAATTTTGTAAATAATTTATGTACAATTGAGAATTATATTTAACAATTATAAAAAATTATACAATTTTAGTTATTGCTATTATTATAGTTAATAACTGAATGTGTATTGGGGAATAAAATATTATAATGTTGGAAAATGAAATTATTAATTAATTTATATTGGAAAATATAAGATAAATTAGTGTAATTTTGTTAGTAAATTACTCAGTAAAAATAAATATGTAATAAAAATTTAAAATAATTTTCAATAAATCTCCATAATTATACAAATGTAATAATTTTTTCAAAAATTCTCATAAACCTACACTTTTGTAAAATAACATTTTGGATATTAAAAGATATAATATTGTAGTTTTGGAAAAATTTTGAAAGTTTATTTAAAATTTATTAAATGTTTATTGAAATTATTGGTATATTTGGAAAATTTAAAAATATTTGTTACATTTGATAGATTTTGGAAAACTACTAAAAAATTATGCAATTTTCATTGTAAATTATTGATAATTATTAAATTGTAATTTGAACCAATAATTACACAATTTATTAAGATAAATTAGTATAATATTGGAAAAAGGAAATTATTGATTAATTTATTTTAGAAAATATAAGATAAGTTAGTGTGTTTTGTAAATAAACCATTTAAAGAATAATAAATTACATTTTTGAAAATTAAAGACAATTTAGTGTACTTTTAGAAATTTACAATGTGGTTGATAATCAATATATCCTTTTGATCATTTTTGCCATCAAATCGAATATTGGGTTTGATGGGGAGTGGATGCCTTGCTTTGAACTTGCCCGACACTAAGACCTGTTCACGGGCCTAGTCGGGCCAGGCTTTGCCTCTACATTAACATAATATGCTCAAGCCCGAGCCCTACCTTGGCCCTCATATAAAGCCCAAAGTTCGGCCAGAAATTGGAAAAAAAAAGATTCTTTTTTTTTCCTTTTAATTCAATTAAAAACTATTTTGTTTATATTAAAAGACCTCAAAACCCAAAAAATATTGAAAGATCTCATTATTACTTGAAAAAAGAGAAGAAGCGAAAATATATATATATATATATATATATATATATATATATATATATATATATTATGTTTTTTATTATATAATATATTATCAAGTCAGGCTCGAGTTAGGCTTTTTTGAGAAAGCCCGATCTTGGCCCAAAAAAGGTTTGGCCCGATATTTTAGGCCTGAGCCTGAGCCTATGGGCTTGAAATCCTATCCAAGCCCGATTTAGATTGGGTCGGGCCAGACTGACCCATCGGGCTACTTGGCTCATGAACAAGTCCACCCGACACTAGGGACAGAGAAGAAAAAATTCAAGGATTCCTCGTCTTGATGAGGAGTGGGTGCCTTGCCTTGAAATTGCCCAACACTGAGGATGAGGCATGGAAATTTGAGGATTCCCCGTCCCTAATGGGGAGTGGGTGCCTTGCCTTGTACCTGTCTAACACTGGGGATGGGGTAGAGTGTCTTGACTATAGGGTAGGTATAGGGATGGGGTGCCCCACACTGAACCCGCCTCGCTGCCATTCTTATGTAATTGTTAATTATAAGTGAAATTAATAAAAATGTTAGTTTTTGTAATTATTTTTATTTATTTAATGTCAATTAAAATTTTATTTAAAAATAATGAAAATAATAATAATTATCAAAATTACTACAAATGATTAATAAAATTAAATTTATTAAAACTATTTATTTATATTTAATTAAAAATAATTACTTTTTGTAAATCAATCTTAAACAAAAAATACAATTATTATAATTTTAAATATTAACAATAAATTTAAATATTTTTAATTAATTAACAACAAATCTTGATTATTAATCTATCAATTAATTAATATAAAATAAAATTATTCAATTTTTTAGATTTTCTCATGCATCGCACATGTCCGCAGACGCTAGTTACCTATAAAGCATATCAAATTTGACCTGTTTCCCTAATAAATCATAATTGCAATTAATACTGGCTTAATGTCTAATTATATGTTCTATCTAATTACACCCCGAGAAAATGAACGCATGTAACATTTTATCAACTTACTCCCTTTAATGAATACCGCGAAACGAATGTGGCCTTAATTTTTATTTACCTTTTAAATTAAAAAATATTAATTGCAGTTATTTTTTATCTTATATACTAGTGTCATGTGCAGGAAGCTTTAAAACAGAGATGGCTGTTTTTTCTTTCCTTGCTTTAAACAACCATTTTTTTCACATGTCCATGGCATTATGGATCAACTTTTTAATTGCCTGTTCACCTCTTTTTGAGCAAGCAAAACATTCACCTCGGGGTCTTCGACAATATGGTTGATTTTATTTTTGAAAATAAAAAACAAATAATGCCATATTGTCAAACACCCACTAAATTAGTAAAAGTCATTACTTGGATCATGGAGGAAGTGTGGCTTTGGATGCTTCTTTCTACAAATATACTTCTTCATTCCATGATCAACCTTATTTTCAGCGGCTCTATACTATGGGGTCACGGGCCTGACATAGTACTTATGGTAAAGGCAAGGGTGGAGCTAGGAATTTTTCATGAGGGAGACCAAACCTAAAGTGGATTAGGGGGAGAGGGGGGACAAATATGGATGGTCATAGGGGGGGTCAATTCATTGGAGTGAGGAATGGGGGAAGGGGGAAATTTACATGACATAGTGGGGATTTTTGGGCCATAAGGGGGGCTATGGCTCCCTTGGGTCTCCCCTGGCTCTGCCCCTGGGTAAAGGCTAGAGCGTAGGCCCAGAACCAGGTTTGATTTCGGGCTTATGAATTTTATATGTTATATAATATGTATACAAATTATTTTATACATTTTGTAATATAAAATATTATATATAATATGCATTATGGGTGCCATTTTATAATATATATATAATATAAAAATAACATCCAAGGTTTTAAATATTGATACGCTAGATACACCAGTAGGGGTGTATTGGGTAGTATCGATATTATTATTATTTTTTATATATTTTTTTTAAATCCGGTTCAAGGGGCCGGTTTAAGGTTCCTCCACCTGGTCAAAACCCTGATACACCCTCTGTAAGGGTACCATGATATGATATGTATCGGCCAATATGGGCCATACGTAATGCTTTTTTGAACATTGATAACAACACATAAATATATAAAAATAACATAAATATAAATATTTGTGGGTCAAGCAAGACCCAAATTGGGCTTGAATTATTGGACCTGGCCTGGCCCTAAAACTAGCCAAGTTTTGACAATACTTGAAAGGGAGAAGTACAAATCAGCCCAGCTCAGAATTTACTAGACCCAAAGTATAGGAGGAATGCATCATGACCGTGAATTGATGCCAAATTCACGGGCAGGATGTGGTTTATAGGGGGGGATAGGGCTAGTTGTAGGGGGGGGGGGCTGGAATTCAGAATTCTGCATCGTGTGTTTCCGTACTTTTCCCTACTTGAAAATCTAAAGCCTGATCAATCTGAATGTTGTAATCTACATCCGATTAATAATTAGATTCAGATTTGATTAAAACCCAAATCCAATTATATTCTAATATTTATTGATTTTATTATATAAAATGTATATAATTTAATATGAATTTATTACATAAAAATTTGAAAAATAATTAAAATTATAAATTTTTAATATTAAAAAAAATAAAAGAAAATTAAATTAAATCCGAATACGATCAGAGTTTATTAGGATTTTAATTCGAATTCGAGGTCTCCAATTGTATTCGAACGCATGTTTTGTTTTCGGTAGTCGGATGGAATTTGCTGAATCCGATCTCTAGTCAATCTTGAAATTTTCGGGCCGGACTAAAATGATTACTCCTTCGGCCTTGTATACACTTTGAATCTTGGATCACATATTAATCCACATGGAGGGTATTTCAATTTTTTTGTCTTTTGAAATTAATAAGAAGAGTACATTTTTTTTGCTTCATCAATAAAAAAGGTATTCTTACTCGTGCCACTGGAAAATACAAATATACTCGAGAAAAATGCCAACTTTTGTCGTCTCCGAGGTTTTATAATTCCCAGTCTCCTAGAGGAAAAATCCTAGCGTCACGGCTACGTGGGTACGGAGATATCTGAATCGCAAGAGTACAAAAATAATTCAAACGGAAAAATCTTCACTTGAATCACTTCCGTGGTGCTAGCATTAGCCTTTTCACTTATACTTTGGTATGAAAAGAGAGATTATTTTGTCTTGCGAGTGAAAAACCGGGAAACACCGAGTCACTGACACAACGCTTCGTCACGGAGGAGGTATTTCTTCTCCACCATCACCGTCTGTCTCTCAGGTAAATCGTAATAAAACCTAGTTTTTATTGTATTAAACTCGCTTTAATGTGATCCTAGGCTTGAACTTCCCATCTGTTTCTTGTTCTATTTTTCGATTTTTCAAGGCGAGGAGCGTTATTTTGGTCTTGTTTTGATTCTTCATGCTTGGCTGTAGTTTTGAGGATGCGAGGTTTTGAAAGATTGGAATTGAGTTTGATCGAGGAAATTAAGAGGTAGAGAGAGAAAGGAGGGTGAGAGGTGTGTAGAAGAGAAGATGACCTCGAATGTTCAAGGTCCTTCGGCGCCGTCTGTACGTCGAGATCCGTACGAGGTGTTGAACGTATCAAGAGATGCATCGGATCAGGAGATAAAGACTGCATATAGAAAGCTTGCTCTCAAGTTAGTTTACTTCGTCCATTTTAGTCGTATTGATTTATTCTTGTTAAATAGTAGATTTTTTTTTTTTTTTTGCGTGAGCTGTTATATCGACGAAATTCCGGAATATGCTAAACCGGGCACATTTAAATTGACCATGAGGTCAATCCCAGCTAAGTAGCATTCTTTCATTTATTTTTGATTAGTCGCATTCTTTATTCCCCTTATCTGTGCAACTCAGTGGCATATTTCTTAGAGAGAACAATCCTAAGTCGTGTGAAATCAATGCATACAAGTACGACTTTTTTATGACACATTTGAACAGTTGTTGGTGTCGCAAGATATTATTTACACACAAAAATGGAAAGAACTCTTCCACTGTAGACCCCATGGCAGATAACATAAAAGCATCCAACATGCTGGCAGCTTCCATCACATGAAATGTGTTGAACCTCCAATGTGAAACCTTTTGAAGAAGAGGATTAACTGAAATAAAGCTGGTGCACTTAAAACTGGATGCAGAGAATGGTCCTTGGTTCACTGGACTACGTTTTTCTCTTTTCTTTCTGAAGAAGTAATGGTCTGCATTTTAAAGGCCAAGAGTATAAAAAGCATTTGCACGAGAATCCATGTACAATGAGGTTCTGAATAAAAAGTTTGATTACACAAGAGAACTAAAAGGAACATCAAAATTGAAATGCACCGACAACCAATATCTAAGGGATCCCATAACTTATATAAGTATTACTGATTTGTTCCAAAAAATTAAAGAATTCTTTCACACCAAACCATCCATGAGATCATAGTAGGAAGCACTGATCAGAGGACCCCTCTTCTTGAAAAAATGCAAAGTAAATTTTATTAGCATACCAACAAACACTACATAAATTCACACACTTTTAGAGCTCTAGCACAAATACATTGTGGTGAAGAACCCCTTTAATACTGAGATGTGAGATCCAGGACACCAGCTTGCCTACTGAAAGGCCTACACTTGTTATTGTACACTCTTCTATTTCTCTAAGCCCAAATTGATTATATAATAGCCATAGGAGTAGCTGTTAGACAGTTATGCCATTAGCTCCAATCGGATTGATGTATCTTTTGACATTTATTATAAATGAATAAAGTACATAATTGATTGATGTCATTGTGGTGTGTTTCTGTGTAATACCATTAAACTGGACACTTATGAGACTCGTGTTAGTTTAAAATCTTCACAGAAGTTGGATAGATCTAGGGAGACTTATCCTGCCAAGACCGACACTGATGTACCACCAAGTTGGTTGGGGTGGCTCGTCTCAACTGCCAGGTTGAGACCTGAGATACATGCAGTGTGGGTTTTCTTGAAACCTTGAACTAGACCAAAATTCCAGTATTGCCTTAGACCTTGGAGATAGATGGACAAAACTGGAATGTTACACCTAACCCCTAGACTTGATTATGGTACTGCACTACGTGTCGGATCGGACTATCTTTGATATGCCAATCAGTGAGATCCTTAGAGGGGGTTAAAACCTGGGTATGTTGGGACAGTCCGAGAATTCATCCGAGTGGGTGATCATAGTGATAGGATCAGCCCCTTTGTCAGACAAAGTGAATGATCGGGGATGCACTCTCTCTGATGGAAACCTAAATTGCCAGCAGTTGATTTTAACTGTTGAAATTTGTTTTTTGCAAAATATATTTATATAGAGATATACATATATATATATATTATGGTTTCAAAATGTTTGCAAAAGGTTTTAATTCCCGGGATCCATGTGAGTAGAGAGTGCAACACTGTTCCTTGCAGCCGAGGGAAAGGTCCTCTTTTGTTGGACAGTGTTTGATCATTATGGGCTAAGAGGTTAAGTGTAAGATCATTGTCGGGCATTGTTCCTTGCAGCCGAGGGAGAGGTCCTCTCTTGTCTGCCCACAGTCCTTGGGTTTTCATAAGGTGGCTGGACCCAATGACCATTTAGTGTAAATGTTGGGCCCATTAAGACTCAGGGGTTCATTGTCTCCTATAGTGAATTCAGCCAGGCCTTGTAATAAAGGCTGGGCTGAACCCATGTGGTTGATGTGTAGATCAATGTTTGAGTCTCACGCCATACAAAGAGAGCCAACTGGGCAATAGGTTAAGAGGTTAAGTGAGCACATAAATTTAATGGGCCTAAAGCCCAATTTCGAACTGGGTTAATTAGATTAATTAAATAAGGGCGAATCTGGGTTTGAATCAATAGATAGGATAAGAGGATAAATCTTATCCACTTAAAGAGTCCAGATCGGAAACTCCTAATTTGATTAGGATTAAGCTGATTTTAAACTGCAGATAAGGGATTATCCTTATCACTTAAAGAGTCTAGATCCAAATATATATTTGGATCAGGAAACTCCTAATTAGATTAGAAGTTTGTCTCTTTAAGGCTATAAATAATAGAGTAGGGCAGACATGAAAAACACACTAGATACAAGACAACAATCTGTAGAGTTCTTCCCTGTTCTTGCTGCCCCTACCCAGTTCGATCTCCACTTGTGGGAGTGATCAAGAATTGTTCTTGATATTGCTTCTTGGTAGAAGAAGCAATCTGAAGTCGTGCTCACCAGCCCTCTACTTCATTTTTGCTGAAGAATTCGGTTCTTGCTGAAGAGCCGTGTTGCTAATCCTGCTTCACCACACATTGTGCCATTTTCAGTGGAAAGGGGTTTTGGTTATCTTCTTGGGCGTGAACACCTTCATTGGGAGTTACTGCTACTTTGTATCAGGTATATCCCTCTCCTCCCTTTTGGTTTCAGATCTGGTCCGGTTTGGTTCAAGATTGATCATTGAAAATGCAGTTTTCTAAAATAGGGAATGCGATTCCCAGATGGGAGAGAAAAATTTTTGAAATTTCGCCCAACCTTTTTGTAGGGTTCGGCCATCCATATGATGGATCTTTCATCCCTTCTGTGGTATCAGAGCCAGGTTCAAATCTTGAACCAAATTAAACCAGATTTGAATTTGCGCAAATGGGCAGAAGGCGTTCTACCCGATTTGCGCAGTTAGTGTTTTTCTGGGGAATTGGTTCCCAGTTTTTGGACGAATGATCTGAAATTAAATATTTATTAATCTGATTTATATTTAGAGTTGTTCTATATATTTTTCTTGGATTTTGGGCTGTTCATATGGTGGAGATCAAATTCTTTTATTGGTGCAAGAAATCTGCGCATCTACTGTTTTATTCTATTCATTCCTAGTCTGTAATTAATTTTATTTATTTTTTATTTTTAGACGGAATGTATAGGAATTCAATATGATGTAATATTAATAAAAAAATTAGGTTTTCTATTTTTATTTCATTCGAAAACGAAGCTG
Organism: Nelumbo nucifera; assembly: GCF_055504915.1. Classification (NCBI taxonomy): domain Eukaryota; kingdom Viridiplantae; phylum Streptophyta; class Magnoliopsida; order Proteales; family Nelumbonaceae; genus Nelumbo; species Nelumbo nucifera. The sequence goes on along the minus strand of NC_142651.1, from coordinate 23,939,820 downwards.
AAAGCGCAAAGGAGAGAATTTAGCAGATTCGGGTTTAGCGATCTGCGATTTGCAGTTTCGGAAACTGCATACTGCAAACTGATCTTTGTTTTGTAGGGTAGTAGCCTTGCGAACAACCCCCTTTTGTTTGATTACTGATTCTTGAATGTCATCTATCAGTTGTTTAATTTCAGATCATCTTGTTGAATTGAATCTTGAATTAAACATCAAACCCTAGACCCATTCGAACTAGATTGGACCAAACTGGTTGGACCGAATCTATGGTTTGATGAGGGCTGTTCTCAGCCCTAAAATTTCCTATATGGGCTGAATGATTGATGGTTAATTGCAAGATGCAAGTCTGCCCACATTTGTAAAACCCAGTTTTAATCTGTTAAAACTGCTTTAGCTCAATTCAACATAAATGCTATATGGGCCGAACTGCTCTTTGCAGTTCAACCCATATACCTAGATGATATTAATTCGTAATATTATGGAATTAAATGGCCTTTATTTATGGGTTTTACAATTATTTAATTGATTGGATCAATTATGGATTTCATGCATGTGATGTATGGATGTGTGATGTGCTACGTTTATGGGCCATAAGCACTTGGCCCATGCTGATTCAATAGTGGCTCTTTCGCACACCAAGGCTGAATGCACATCATTGCCATGGTGTCCTTAAGATCATTGGATGATCTCCCTGCGTGGTGGGCCCCACACCAGCTTCCTCTCCGTGAGGAACCGTGCGAAACCCTAGCCGTTTAGGGCCCATCTAAATTTGGCTTTTTGAAAGTCAGTGGGAACTACTATGGTTTGACCTAAATTAAACTAGGGCGTAATTATTCGTTCCCTCCTGTAAATGTAAGTGCGTGTGATAGGGAGATTCATATGATGAAACTCTCTAAAGGCCTTCCATTAATAGTATGAAGGTTGGCTGTATTGGTGGGTGGAGATGCACCATAAAATTGGGCTATCTATCTGCTAATGCAATTGGCTAGATTGCTTCATAAGATGATAGGGGCATCAAAGACCGATGTGGGAGGGGCCTATCCTAAAATGGAAGACTCTCTCATGGTACCTTGGCGTTCACGAACATGATGGGTGAGCACTTATTGGACAGAAAGGTTTAACCTATGAACCTTGTCTGACAGAGGCCAAAGGGAAAGCTCATAAGATGAGTGGATGAGATCCTTTATAGAAGGTGGTGGAGTTTTGCAGCTGAAACAATTGGCTCCATGCACCCCATGTGGTTTCCCACATTTCCAAAGACACAACTGTCTCCGTCACTGAGATTGGACGGAATCTCAGAGATGCCCAAAATGGAAATGGAACATAGATTAAAAGCCCTTTCTATGTGATGACATGAATCAATTTGGTTGTGGACTTACAAATCTGCCTTGCCTTTACCAGAAATGGCAAACAGAAACTTCACCAAACTGTTGGATGATAACAAACTCAAGGGCCCAAATTATGCTGACCGGTTCCGAAACCTTATGTTGGTTCTAACGTTTGAGAAATTGGACAAAATTGCTAAGAACCCTGCTCCGGATCATCCGGGTGATAGGGCTTCTGAGGCCCGAAGAAGAGAGTATCAAGAATGGGAAGAGAAAAACTCTCTTGCCCGGTGTTATATTATAGTCTCTTTGGACAATCCGATATAGCGACAATTCGATAAGATCGAAGTGTCCAAGGATATATTGGATAGTCTGGAGACTATGTATGAAGAGCAGAACTGTTCTACTCGACAAAATGTTTTAAAATTGTTTATGACCGCATAGATGACCGAGAACCAATATGTTGTCTAAAGATGATGGGTTATTAATGAACTGGAGGCTCTCGGGTCAGGGCTAGATCATGACACCAAAATTAATGCTTTCCTCGATTCCTTACCTCCGTCCTTCAATCAGTTTATCATGAATTACAACATGAATAAGCTAAACGTTAGCCTTCAGGAACTCAACAATATGTTGCTGAGGGCTGAAGAGCTGATTAAAAAGGATAAGTTGATAGCCATGCTTGTTGAAGGTGGCAAATCGGGCAAGAAAAAGTGGAAAGCTAAAAGAAAGGCTCAGAAGAAGGGTAGCAAACCTAGAAAGCAGAAGAAAGATAAGGCATCAGATGCCTGCCACTTCTGCAAACAGACTGGCCACTGGAAGAGGAATTGTCCTCAATATCTGGAGACTAAGAAGCAAGGTAATTTCGAATCTTTTACCATAGAGACCAATTTGTTGGTCACTTCTGCTTCTTGGTGTATTGACTCCGGGGCTTCAACTCATGCGTGTAACTCACTGTAGGGGTTCAAAATAAGTAGAAGATTGAGTGACGGAGAAGTGACTTTCTACTTGGGGACTTCTGCAACAGTTGCAACTACAACCATAGGAACTGTAGAACTAGTTTTCAGAGAATGAACAATTGTACTTAAAGATTGTCTTTTCGTACCTAATTTAAGAAGAAATTTGATTTCTGTCTCAAAATTGTGCATGGATGGTTATTCTATCTTATTCAGTAATGTGATTACTATTAAACGGAATAACAAATTCCTCACATACGGAGAACTTGAGAACGGTCTCTATGTTCTCCATCCTTCCCTGGAAATAAACATTACCGAAACTACATCGTAAATAATCCCCAAGAAGAGGACTCGTGATACAGTTAATCCCATGTGCCTGTGGCATTACCGACTTGGCCACATTAATATAGATCGTATCACAAGGTTAGTAAATGATGGTCCTTTGGATTTTCTAATTGTAGAAGATCTTCCAACCTGTGAACCTTGCCTTCAAGGTAAGATGATGAAGTGACCATTTACCGGTAAGCTTGAAAGATCTACAGGCACACTTGACCTTATACATACTGATGTATGTGGTCGCCTGAATGTTAGGAAACGTAACTAGCACGTTTATTTTATAACATTTACTGATGATTATTCACGGTATGGTTACGTGTACCTAATGAGACATAAGTCTGAATCTTTTGAAAAGTTCAAAGAATTCAGACAAGAAGTCGAGAAACAGTTAGGGAGAGAAATTAAGATCCTTCGATCAGTACTGCACTAGGTGTCGGATCGAGCTATCTTTGATACGCCAATCAGTGAGATCCCTAGAGGGGGTCAAAACCTGGGTATGTTGGGACAGTTCGAGAATTCATCTGAGTGGGTGATCATAGTGACAGGATCAACCCCTTTGTCGGACAAAGTGAATGATCGGGGATGCACTCTCTCTGATGAAAACCTAAACTACCAGCAGTTGATTTCAACTGTTGAAATTTGTTTTTTGCAATATATATATATATATTATGGTTTCAAAATGTTTGCAAAATGTTTTAATTCCCAGGATCCGTGTGAGTAGAGAGTGCAACACTGTTCCTTGCAGTCGAGGGAGAGGTCCTCTCTTGTCGGGTAGTGTTTGATCATTATGGGTTGAGAGGTTAAGTGTAAGACCATTGAGGGTAATATCTGATGGGCTAATCTTGCATCTGTCCACAGTCCTTGGGTTTTCATAAGGTGGCTGGACCCAATGACCATTTAGTGTAAATGTTGGGCCCATTAAGAGTCCATAGTGATGAACTCAGGGGCTCACTGTCTCCTACAGTGAATTTGACCAGGCCTTGTAACAAAGGCTGGGCTGAACCCATGTTGCTGATGTGTAGATCAATGTTTGGGTCCCACGCCATACAAAGAGAGCCAACTGGGCAACAAGTTAAGAGGTTAAGTGAGCACATAAACTTAATGGGCCTAAAGCCCAATTTCGAATTGGGTTAATTAGATTAATTAAATAAGGGCGAATCTGGGTTTGGATCAACAGATAAGGATAAGAGGATAAGTCTTATCCACTTAAAGAGTCCAGATCTAAATAAAGATTTGGATCAGGAAACTCCTAATTTGATTAGGATTAAGCTGATCTTAAACTGCAGATAAGGGATTATCCTTATCACTTAAAGAGTCTAGATCCAAATATATATTTGGATCAGGAAACTCTTAATTAGATTAGGAGTTTGTCTCTTTAAGGCTATAAATAAGAGAGCAGGGCGGACATGAAAAACACACTAGATACAAGATAACAATTTGTAGAGTTCTTCCCTGTTCTTGCTGCCCCTACCCAGTTCGATCTCCACTTGTGGGAGTGATCAAGAATTGTTCTTGATATTGCTTCTTGGTAGAAGAAGCAATCTGAAGTCGTGCTCACCAGCCCTCTACTCCATTTTTGCTGAAGAATTCGGTTCTTGTTGAAGAGCCATGTTGCTGATCCTGCTTCACCACACACTGTGCCATTTTCAGTGGAAAGGGGTTTTGGTTATCTTCTTGGGCGTGAACACCTTCATTGGGAGTTACTGCTACTTTGTATCAGGTATATCCCTCTCCTCCCTTTTGGTTTCAGATCTGGTCCGGTTTGGTTCAAGATTGATCATTGAAAATGCAATTTTCTAAAATAGGGAATGCGATTCCCAGATGGGAGAGAGAAAAATTTTTGAAATTTCGTCCATCATTTTTGTAGGGTTCGGCCATCCATATGATGGATCTCTCATCCCTTTAGTAGCCTTCCAAGTATTCTTGCCTCTATGACTCATCCCCAAAATTGACCAAGCTAAGAGCATCTCCCGAACAGATCCTGACATCACTCATGAGAGACCAGTGACTTAAGGAAGTGGGGCCAAATGAAAGATTCTACAGGGCAGTTGTTAAAGATTTGATCCACTGACTCATCTGCCAACCTGCACGGACCGTCCACTGGCTCATTTGCCAACCCACACAGACAACACAATTGATCTTGGATTTGCATACCTCTTCTCAGCAGGTGCATCTTAGTGAGGCATTTCCTAAAATAGCCACCCACACCAAGAAACTGATTTTGGATGGAGTCTCAGCCTTCAATATGGCTTTGTCTGGGAATTGGTCCTCTTCTGGGGACCTGATCCTATCCAGAAAAGACTTAACAGAAAACAAACCATTGCTACTCCATCTCTAATGCCACTGGCCGTCCTGACTCCTGAGAACAGTCAGGGGTCTGATCACTGAGCAGCTATAAGAGTCTTACTACCTCCTCCATCTCCCATCTTGAATATTTCTTTTGAATCTAGGCACCTAGATCAGGATTCCCCCTTCAAACATAAAAGAGTCAACCACAAGAGCTTCTCTATTCTTTGCACATAGAACAAACTGAGGGAAGATCTCCTCCAATGGACTATCATGACACCAAACATCCTTTCAGAGGCTCAGATTTTGCCTGTCCCCCAATTTGAAGTATATGCCTTGAGAGAACCTGTTATAAGTTTTCATGACCCCTTCCCAAGGGGATTATCCAAGCAATGGTCTGGGTCTTCAATGGCCCAATTACCCCTTCTCATCCAAAACTTTTCAGCAATTAAGTACCTTCACCACCCATCTGTTTCCACCCCAAAATGCCACATGCCACATCTACTTTGTCTCTTTACTAAGTCCTTCCAAGTTATCACCCAGAAAAAAAGATGTTCTAAAGACCTACGAAAGCACCACCGAAACCTGATACCAATCAGGTGAGCCCAAAGGGCTGTAGTAACATGGTAGTGAATAAAAAGATAGTTCGGAGCTTCAAGCAAGTTAGAAATAGTACACAGTCCATATTAACTTGCTGATAAAGTCTCCTTCTGATTGTAAATGCAGACCTGGGATCAAATCACGCCTTCATTAGGGTTGGAGGTGTTTTGGGATTTGAGGAATGGGCCACCCACATTGTATATTGGGAAAACCCGCTGCTGTGGAGGTTTTGCTCAACTTGACAGGGACTGTCAGTGGGAAACTGATCATTAAAGCAATCATGTTTTGATCTTTAGAAAGTAGATCTACTACTTAATTGCTTAATTAAAATATAGAATTATAAGGTAATTCATTTGATGCTATGAAATATTATTTCAATGAGCCAGACAGCACATGCTTGTGGTATATTCTTGCTTTGGTGTTCTTGCATCTTTTATTTATGGACCACATTCTTTGCCATGTAAGTAGGTGGGTTTACTACTAATAGTTACAGAATAAAAACATATAAAAAGGCCATTACCTGATGTTGGTCCCAACTATCTGGAGTCTTGAGAGGGAATTCATTGGATGACACAAAGCATTATATTGATGAGCAAGATAACTTATGTTTGTGATCTATTCTTGCTTTGATGGTTTTGCATCTGCTACTTTGTACCATTACCGTATTCTATACGGTGGCAATGCATTGACACTCCTCATTCCATTACTTTAAGTAGTCCGTGTTATTGTTTCTTTCCTCTTGTACTTAAATGTCTGCTCCTGTTTCCTTGTTCATTAGGAATAAGGAGATTTTATAATCCATTTTTTATGTGAACTAATCATTTTCTTAAAATCATCGACAGGTATCATCCTGACAAAAATGGAAGCAATCCTCAAGCTTCAGAACTCTTCAAAGAAGTTGCTTTTTCTTATAATATCTTATCTGATCCAGAGAAAAGAAGACAATATGATAGTGCTGGGTTTGAGGTGGACACCTTCCCTCTTTCCTTGCCTTTTTTTTTTCATATTTGTGTTTTTAAAAATATGCAATGCTACTGTTATTACTTGAAATGTTCAGTAATCAAGTGAATATTCAAAGCAATGATCTTTCCTTAATCCTAGGCCAATTTTTCCATCAATTATCTCCCAAAAGCTCTCTGTGTTTTTTTTTTTTTTTAATCAGAAACAAGTACTTTTATTAATTGTTATAAAAAAATGGATGTATACAACAAGAAGTGTTAAGTACCCCTAGAATGGTCAAGCATTTCTACCTACCTCCTCCCTTTCCCCAAAAATAGATATTGAATTTACAAAATGCTCTGTCGCCCCAGAACATTTGAACTTTGTTAACTGTTTAGCCCTTGCCTTGCCATTGCATATTCCACTAAGTTTGCTGATCCTTCAGTCCATGAGTAATTAGTTCCTATTTTCATTTTTTTTGGATCAATAACAACAGCTTCATTAATTTTAAAAGAAAAGAGGGATTATGGATACAAGAGGGGAGATAAAATATCTTAAGCTCCTCAAAAACAGAATACAAAGGGAATACAAAGAGAAAAAATTAAAGACAAGCCCAAAAGACAGACTCCCTATTCACCCCTTGCTTGGCCAGCCCATCCGCAAATGAGTTGGCACTCCTCTTCACCCAACTGTATTGTATCTCAATGTCCCTGCACCGCCATAAGAACTGCTTCTTTTCATTGTTATAGTTCCACAATCCGCTGTCCTCTTTCTTCAGCCAGCTAATCACCACCTTTGAATCACCTTTCAGGATCAAACGGCTGATTAGCTCCTATTTTCATTCCTAGCTGTTCAATTTCTCTTATAACATTTCTGTGCTTCCATGAATCTTGGAACCACTTCTCAGCCACCCTGTGACCACTTTAATCTCCCTCCACCTCTAATCCTCCAATGTTGAGTGATCCATTCAACCTCAAGCCCCGGAGCACATCAAGCACTTCAGATCTCAGAAACTCACCATTTCCAATTTCCCTGGGTGGATAACAATGAATGAACCATTGATATTTTGAAATACACTGCCCACACTTGAAGGCCCAGGGTTCCAATGCTGCATCCATCAAAGTTTAGCTTGATTTGGGTATATGGAGGAGGAATCCAACTCTTAGAGAATGTAGTTCTGGTGATGGTGGTGGATGCCATGTGTTTCCAGCCTCTACCAATATCACTTTTAGAGAAACCATCAAATAGGTTTAGGGATTTGATTTGATGAACTACTTTAATCTTTTTGTTTTTTTTGTTTTTTTAATTTTTTTTGAAATTTGTCTTTCTTGGATCTACTCATCTTGAAAATCATTTTTTTTCCCCTTCTCATTATCATCTATAAAATTGCTTCCTTCATGCATCTCCACATTATTCACCCCCTCTTACTTGGAAGGGTGAAGAAAGACAACTTGAAAAGATTCTCCACATCCGCTGGTGGTTCCACTTGAAAACTGCTGATATAGAGAAAAACAAATGTTGAATACTAGAAGTAAAAAGGAGGCTGTGCTGAGATGAATAGGTGGTAGGTGGTTTCTTCACTTGCATTGTACAAAAACCACATCTGGGGGGACAAGCAAAAAAAGCCCTAATTTTTTGGGAATAGTCTACACCAAACTTCTTTGGCTAGGATAACTAGTGGTGAGTGAGGTAGAAGTGGTAGTCAAGGCATAAAAAAACGAAGCAAATGTAAAGGAGCCAGAGGAAGTTAAGTTCCAAATTCTCGTATCTGGTTTGGAGAAATGCAAGAAAACCCCTTAAAGAAGATGAAGTAAGTGCAGCAGTTATGGTCCCCTTAAGTTTGGAACCCGAATTTTGAGGGACTAAAAGCAAGCAATAGTATGGATACCATTAAATCTCTAAGAGTTCTGGGAGTGATTTCTATAGTATCCTTATAATTGGTAATAAGGTTTGTGAAATAACTTTAATTTTTTAAAATGCTCATTAATAACAATTGGTAGATTAATTTTAAAAATTCAATAATTTTTGCTGGTAGCTTTTGTCTATACTGACTTGGCTAGTATTTGATGGATAATAGTATGCATTTAAGTCATACTCATGGATACCATTAAATCTTTAAGAGTTCTGGGAGTGATTTCTATAGTATCCTTATAATTGGTAATAAGGTTTGTGAAATAACTTCAATTTTTTAAAATGCTCATTAATAACAATTGGTAGATTAATTGAAAAAATTCAATAATTTTTGCTGGTAGCTTTTGTTTATACTGACTTGGCTAGTATTTGATGGATAATAGTATGCATTGAAGTCATACTCAGTGAAGGTTGTGAACTTGTAATTTTGTCTATAGCATGCTTCTCTAGTTCTGTTCTTTTATGATCATGTGGAGTTGTTTTCTTGACACCCATAGACATTCTGTTAGAAATAAATGGAGGAGAGGGGAAGACAATAGAAAACAAACTAGGCGGCATATAGACAACTGTAACAACTAAATGTAGGTCCTTTCTTCTGTGTATTAGATAGCATCTTTTCCTTAACCAGAGTCAGCTTCTTGTTCTTCTAGTTTTTTAAAGTTATACCTCTCTGTTTATCATTGTCATTTATGTTCACTTTAAATTCTGCCATTGTGAGCTTGTCTTACACTTCCGTTCCCAAGCCCCAGATAGAGGAGGGTGTGTCAGGTTGGCAGCTGGCACTATAACTTTTGCCAAACTCTCATGAAGCCAACCCCATTTAGTTGGGATAAGGCATGAATGATGATGATGATTTATGTGCACTTTGGGTTTTCAATCTTTTCAGGTTGCAGGATAATTTGGGCTTACAATAACCCTTTTGGTGAATCTGACTTGACTCAACTTTAGGTAATTGTGCTACTTCAGGTGCTAGTGCTAAGCACCTAACACTGTTTTTCCTTGTTGTGGAAGCATGCCATTAATTAATGTAGAGGTATTGGCAGATGTCCTTGGAGACTCAGTAATTTAAATTAAGCCAGGGAGATCAGCTCTCCAATTTCAGCCTTCAATCTTCATTTGATGGATCCAGGAAATTAATTTATTTGACGGCCTACAAAAGCGGATGTGGTTAGTTTATTTATTTATCTATAGTGAAAGTTCTATGCATGAGGTTATTCTTTTGGGTGGGGGATGGGGCTGTATGGTCTTTCTTTTTGAACACAGTTCTACAACCTATCAACATACACTTTTTCATATGATATATTTCATATTCTGGTTCTTTTTCTCAGGAAATAAAGGTTAGTAATTATAATTAGTGTTATTGCAAGTCTGCGTTGAATTTTACTTCTCACAGCTGTTTATTTATGCATATGATAAACCACACTATTATGAGTTCTAGATACTTTTGTGTATGATTATTTGTTTTTAAGATTATTTGCTGGTTTGCATCCTTTTGGATGTTTTTTTTTTTTGGTGTATATACTACATTGCTTAACTAATTGGTTATTTATTTCTTGGAAATTTTGACACCACTGATTGGTTTTGCTTCTGATACTATGTTATCTCAGGCTTTAGATAATGAAGGCATGGATATGGAAATTGACTTATCCAATCTGGGAACTGTGAATACAATGTTTGCAGCCCTATTCAGGTGATACTCAGTTGAAAATTTAGCAGCTTTTATTTTCTTGATGTTCTCATATGGCAACTGATCCTTTATTTATTTAGCAAGCTGGGTGTCCCTATAAAGACTACAGTTTCTGCTAATGTTCTTGAAGATGCATTGAATGGAGCCGTCACAATTAGACCTCTTCCTATTGGAGCAGCTGTCAGTGGAAAGGTGCTTATCTTTCACATTCAGGGATAGAGCTTCCCTCTTTCCAAAGCTTTTCATTTTTTACTTTTGAGTGCAGGTAGACAAACAATGCGCCCATTTCTTTGGCGTAACAATTAATGAACAACAAGCTCAGGCAGGGATTGTAGTTAGAGTTACTTCAGCTACACAGAGCAAATTTAAGGTACTATTGTTTGGAAAGGGCTTTCATTAGCACACCTGTCTATACTTTCTAGTCTGTTATTCTGGTTCTTTCTCTGGTTTCTTCACCATAATATGTTTTTGACTCTTGACCCTAAAACTTTTATCTGCAATACATGTTTTTTCTTTCAGCTTCTATATTTCGAACAAGATCCCAGTGGTGGTTATGGGTTGGTTCTGCAGGTACCTCGCTATTTGTTTTCATGCCTTTTTATCAGCATTTGATGCATTTGCATTTGAACTTTCCATCATTCATCTACTGAACAAGAAGAAAATGGATGCTTGTTTCATTTTTTTTCCTAGACATTTAACTATACTTTCATTAACTGAACTGTAAAGGGATACAAAAGATTCATCCATCTACACAAGATTCTGTATACTGTTATTGTACATCATATAATATTAGCTTATAAACAGATTATCGCAATCATAATAAAAAAAGAAGCATTGAAAGGTATTCCTTCAAGAGCTTGGTGTCAGCCATGAGAACAGGGTATCCACTACTCTGTTCCTAGTTACCTCCTCTGGACTGAAGATGTTTTCAAAGATACAAGCACTTCTCTCCCTCCAGATGTTAAAAATAATAATTGCTGGTACAGTCTACCATATATAGCCTTGCCCTTTTTACTCACCCTTTCAGATTCAGCAATGCAAAAGAACTTCCAAGGTTGGTGGAAAGCATCCTTTCAACCCAAAACTTTTAATATATTTGGTCCACAATATATGCCATCATACAATGCATAAATAGGTGATCAGCAGTCTCCACTTCTGCAGAGCGCATGATACACTGCATTGAATCTAACATCATCCCTTTCCTGTTATGTTCTTCATCAAACACTTCCCTAACACTGCTGTTGATATGAGGAATGCCACCTTAGAAGGAATCTGAGATATCACAAACAGGCAGATCTTCGTGTAAGGATTTGAATAGTGATTTAACTGTAAAGACCCCAGGTTCTTGCCATCTCCAGATTATCCTGTTGATATAATATGGGCTATACTGAATCGTTGATAGCATTTCCACCATCCAATCATTCAAAGTTTTTCTTAGCCTGGGATTCTACATAACGTCCTCATTGTGTGCACCAGAGCATCATTCAGCGAGTAATGTTTCTTTTGTTTCTGCAACATGTTTTGCTTTCTTTAGAACAAATTATTGCAAAAGAATCTGGTGATCAAAAAGAAAAAACATTGATAACAAAAATCATTTATCAACCACAATTGATAGTGGAATCTATTGATCAGCCATGACTACTCATACTCTTGACATTCCTTTGAGAGTAAAGAGAGCCATTGTCATTCTATTCTACTTTTTATAATCTGATCTGATTGCTATAATAGACTAAAATCAATGGTATTTTGGGAGCAAAACTGAATGGGTCGTGTGTTGCACCCTTTTCATTATAAGAGAGCTTACAATAAAGGATTAAATAACAAATCTGCCCATATGGGCAGCAGCATTAAGGAGAGCAATAAAAGATAAAAAATAATGATGCACATCAAGGGCCCAGTCCCATATAACAACTACAATAAAAGATACATAAAAACAGCTCACATTTTAACACCAACTATTAAGCTGAGCATATAAATTGATCAAGCCCAGGTTACCTACACAATGATCAATTTTCATCTTGTTGGCTTCTTTTGTGAATATATCAGCTAGCTGGCCATATGTAATGACATAAGGAAGAAAAGTTTCTGCAAATATACTTTATATGCTCTTCGTTGAGGTGCCTATCAACCTCTATGTATTTCTGTCTATCATGCTAAACTGGGTTATGGACTATATTTGTGGCTACTTGATTATCATAATAAAGCTGTATAAGTTATCATAAGATATCCCTAATTCTTTTAGCAAAGATTGCATACACAATATCTTTGAAACTTTATGTGCCACAACCCAATACTCTACCTCAACACTTGATTAGGTAACAATTGGTTGCTTCTTGCTCTTCCATGAAACAAGATAGCTTGTAATTATAGTAACTTGATGCGGATCTCTTGTTATCTATTGATCCAATCATTTTTTTTTTTGATAAATGAACAATGATTTTATTAATAAGAAAAGGAAATGTACATTCACCCTAAAAGGGGGCATCACCAAACTCTTAACAGAATACAATCTTAAGGTAGCCCAAAATAATTCAACTCTTGAGACCCCTTGTTTAGCCAAAGAATCATCCATAGCATTTGCTAATCTGCTAACCCATTGAAAGCTAACTGGCATATTCCTTGTGAGCCAATTAACTTTCTTAAGAAAATCCCTGCAGCAGAAAACTGTTTTTGGATTCTACAACCAACCCACTACCACCTTAGAGTCTCCCGCAACAATCAAATTTTCCACTCCTAGTTGGTTGGCAACTTGTACTCCTTGTACTGCAGTCAGTATCTCAGCCCTTGTAGAATCACCAGCTCCCACTGGTCCTGAAAATAGGGATAGAATGTTGCTATCCTTATATCTTAAGATCCCTCATATACCCGAGGGTCCTGGATTACCTTGACTGCTACCATCAAAGTTCAGTTTTGCCACACCCTTTGTAGGAGGTCTCCAGTCTACTTGTAGTCTATTCTTTTTTGGGGCTGTGAAGGCCACCTCTGCCCAACTTTTCCAAAGATCATCAAAGGAATAATCTCTAAACAAATCTGAAGTTTTTAGCTGAATTGTCCTTGTCAAAATACACTCTTTACTTCATCGATGCTTCTTTCCTTTTCTTGGAATATTCTAACATTCCTCTCCTCCCAAATAGTCCACAAAAAGGCTGCTCTGATGCACTTCCACATCAATTTCCCTCTCTTAGTTGGCCACCCAAAAGTAGATGGGTCAAAAAGCAAGTTTATTTCAGAGGGCAAGTTCCATCTGCACCCAAACAACATAAATAACCAATTTCAAATATTAGCAGCAAATGCACAAGATAACAAGTGGTAGTAGTCCTCATTATGCACTTTATACAGAATACACCAGTTTGGGGACAAACAATGATAAGGTCTCTTCTTTTGCAGTTTATCCATAGTATTGATCCAATCAACTTTGCATTTAGAGATCCTTCTATTTTCATATAGGCATGATTAGAATATAAAACATTAATACTGGGCAGTCTTTCAAGTATGCAAGTATCATTTCTGCAGCATCCAAATGCGTATCTTTGGATGAGTGCATATATTAACTTGTAACACTTTTTTTGAAGATAAAGTGAAAATTCATTAAATAAGAAAGGGGAAGATTACAATGTAGCAGGGTGGTAAGGCATTTCTCGCAACTCAGACAAAAACATAAAAGTTCTACTGGGGAACAGATTTACAGAGAACTATCCAAGTTACAGAGTTGAAGACCAAAATATCTCCCAAATTGCCCTCCATGTCCTCCCTAGAGACTTGATTAAATTCTGGAGTTAATATAAGCCATTCTGCAACCGAATTGCTGACAGCTGCCACAATCTTGTCCACTCCTCTAAGATCTGAGTGGACTATGAGACAGTCTCTTAGAGAGGAAGGAGAAATTACTCTAAACTTTGATGGTAGTGCCCAAGGATCCACAGGTCAAGCAGGAATTGGAGGTGTAATATGAGGGGAAAGGGGGAATATTTGCTGGGCTTACAGTGGTCCGATTGGGAGGGCAGATGCCACAAAGGCAGAGGTCCTGGCTGCACTCAAAGGAATTTGCCTTGCCAAATGGCTAGGTTTATCCTCTTTAACCATTAAAGGGGATTCTGCAAATACTATAGTTTGGTTACAGGAGAAGGGAGGGCCCTGGAGACTAGCTCACTTCTTAGCTGAAGCCAGGGATATCTTAGGCTCTATGAATGTGAAGCTGGTCTGGATTCCTAGGGAGCAAAATTTTGTTGCTGATATCCTAGTAAAATCAGGGGTCTCTAGAGATTTCTTGTTTAGTGACAGTTGTTTGCCTTTGTAATCCTGCCAAGCCACTCTTGGCTTCAGTACATCCTCTCATGTACTTCTGTTTTTTCTTCTTCAATAAAAAGCAACCTTTGCTTCAAAAAAAAAAAAATCTTCTATTTCTTTCCTTCCATATGTTCCAACAGATTGTGAACAGGATACAGCTCCAAGCCGTTCTTGCTTTCTCGCTACATCTTAACTTTGGCCATGTAGAAGAATTTCTGCAGCAGAATCTGGCGAAAAGTTTGAGAACCTAAGCATAGAAGTAAATATCCTCCACAAAAACTAAGCTATCTTTGCATGAGGAGAATAGATGACCAATAGTTATCCTCCTGTTCTTTGCAGAGGAAACACATATTAGCCATATGCTGTCCATGGCCACCAGCTAGGGGTGCAAATGGATCGGATCCTGATCTGATCTGATTCGAATCTGATCCTATTTTTGTCAGATTCTGATCACCCTCTATCGGACTCTCGGGTAAGATTGGATTGGATAATAGGATCCGATTGAAAATCGGGTCGAGTTTGGATCACCCCAATCTGATCTGACTTCTGCCCTATATATATATATATATATATATATATTTATAAACACATTTACTTATAAAATGACATGTATATATTAATATATTTATTGGCATATTTATTTATAAATATGTTTATATTGCATTTTTGTAAATTTTTTATAAAAAGGCATGTATGTATTAATATATATGATGAAAATAGTTGAAAAAATACTTATCTTTTTTGTTTTTCTTTATATAACTTGTTACGTTTTTTCTTTTAATAATTTATTAAAATTTTCAGAATTTGAATTGGATTGGATCATATTCAGATGTCTGACATCCTTAACGGATTTGGATTCGAATAATCATTTGTGAGATCTGATCAAATATTCAGATTGGATCGGATTTCTGATATGTGCTAACGGATCAGATTTAGGTATGCCTTGATTCGAATCTGATCCGATCCGTTTGCATCCTTACCACCAGCCAAGCAAACACTTCAACCCTTGGAGGCTCCGGATTTCGCCGAACAACATCTACCTGAATTGGATCTGAAATATTTCTGATAAGAGCCATGTAACATGATTTTACAGAGACTGGATATAACAACCTACAAACTAGTCTTTGGGACATGCCCCGATCCTTAAGCAACTCTCCAACAGTTGTAGAATGTCTATGGTTAGGATCAATAGGTGTGTCTACAGGCTTAACATGCTGATTATCTGTATGTTTCAACAAGTCCAACACAGACTTCCTTTGGAAAATAAATATGCCATGTCTTGATCTAGCCACCTCAATATCTAGGAAATATCTGAGTTCCCTTAGGTCTTTGGTTTCAAATTCTTTGCCATTAAACTTCTTCAACTTCCCTTATCTTCATGATATCATTCCTTATTAAAATGATATCATCAACATATACAATAAATGCAAGGTACCTTTCTTTTAATAAGCAAAGTATGATTTGATTAAACCTGTTTATAGCCAACATGAATGAGACACCTCTAAATTTGTTAAACCAGGCACAAGGTGATTGCTTTAGTCCATATAAGGATATCTTGAGCTTGCAAACTGCTTTGGAGGATTTTTCCATCAGCCATCCTGTGGGTGAAGGGATGAGAGATCCATCCCATGGACGCCCAAAGATTGCGGAATAAGGGGCGAATTTCAAAAATTTTTCTCTCCCTTCATCTGGGAATTGCATTCCCTATTTAGAAAATCATATTTTTAAGGATCATTCTTGAACCTTAAAACTGAACCAGATCTGAACCAAAAGGAGTAGGAGAGAATTATACCTGATACGGAGAAGTAATATCTCTCAACGAAGGTGTTCACGCCCAAGGAAGGATCCAAAGACTGCTCCCACTGAAGATGGCACAGTGCAGGATGGAGCAGAATCAGCAATGTTCTTCTCCAAGAACTCTATCCTTCGCAAGAATCAACAGAATGGTACGTGAGCACAGCTTCCTTTCAATCCTTTCTTAAAGAACTGATGTCAAGATCCAATCTTGACTTCTCCCACTACTGGAGATCGAACTGGCAAACAGGGCGGCAAGAACAGGGAGGCGGCAAGAGAGTATTCGCAGGGTGCAGAATTCTCTCTTCTTGATTTCAGCACTAAAGGAAATCTGATGTTCTTTTTCTTAGGCTGCCGCCCCCTTCTTTTTTTGTTAACCTAAAAGATCAGCTCCTAATCTCATTAGGAGTTGCTTATCCAAATCATATTTGGATCAGCCTTCTCTTCAGGTGATAAGGATAAACCCTTATCTTATCTACAGATTATATTAGCTTTCTCCTAATCTCATTAGGAGGTTTCTAAATCTGAATCACATTCAGATCTGGACTCTCTGAGTGGATAGGGTCAAGACCCTATCCTATCTGCTAATCCATCTTAGAATTCGCCCCATTATTAACTAAATAATTAGCCCAGTTCGAAATGGGCTTTAGGCCCATTAAGCTTATGTGCTCACTTAACCTTCCTAACTGCTGCCCAGTTGGGCTTCCTTGTATGGCGTGGGACCCAAGCATTGATCTACACATCAGCCACATGGGTTCGGCCCAGCCTTTGTTACAAGGCCTGGCCGAATACACTGTTAAAGACAGTGCACCCCCTGAAACCCATCGGATGGGCTCTATGGGCCCAACACTTACCCTAAGTGGTCCCTGGGCCAAGCCACCTTGTAACACCCAGGGACTGTGGGCAGATGCAAGATTAGCCCATCAGGTATTATCCTCAATGGTCTTACACTCAACCTCTCAGCCCATAATGATCATACACTGCCCGACAAGAGAGGACCTCTCCCTCAGCTGCAAGGAACAGTGTTGCACTCTCCACTTGTATGGATCCCGGGAATTAAAACTTTTTTGCAAACATTTGAGAAACCATAATATATATATATATATATATATATATATATATATATATATATATATATATATATACTTTTATATCTCATATAAAATATACTTTGCAAAACAAATCTCAATGGTTGAAATCGGCTGCCGGCAGTCTTGGTTTCCATCAGTGAGAGTGCATCCCCGATCATTACCTTTGTCCGACAAAGGGGCTGATCTTGTCACTATGATCACCCACTCAGATGAATTCTCGGATTGTCCCAACATACCCAGGTTTTGACCCCCGCTAAGGATCTCACTAATTGGTACATCAAAGACAGCCCAATCCGACATCTAGTGCAGTATCATAATCGAGTCTAGGGGTCGGGTGTAACTTTCCAGTTTTGTCCATCAATCTCCAAGGTCCAGGGCAATACTGGAAAACTGGTCCAGTTCATAGATTCAATTAATCCTACACTGTATGTGCCTAGGGTCTCACCTTGGTAGCTGAGACAGGCCACCCCAACCGACTTAGTGGCACCACAGTGTCGGCCTTGTCAGGATAGGTCTCCCCAGACCAACCCACTAGCTATGAACATTCTAAACTAACACGAGTCTCATTAAGTGTCCAGTTTAAGGGTATTACATAGAAACATACCAAGGGAACATGAATCAAATATGCACTTTTATTCATTTACAATAAACTCATAAAGTACATCATTCTGATTGAAGCTAAGGGCATACAAAACTGTCTAACAGTGGGCTCTCTGGAAGGAAAGAAACAGCGGAATCTTTGATAGCAATTATTCTAGTGTAGCTTTAGTTAAAAACAAGGTTATAGGCTTTTTTTTTTAAGATAAATAAAAAATTTATTAAAACAAGAAAAAACAGGATACTAGGAAGGTGATAAGTAATCACCCGAATGAAATGAAAAACCCGAAGTACAACCGACTAAAGCTTAACCCCAAAAATCCAATCACCCCGACAACCTAACTCCAAAACAAGCAAAAAGCACCAACATGACACAGCAAAGAAACCCGGACAAGAAAACCATACAGCACCCAAAACAAAACAGAACCCCCGCCCGAGACCCATAGCTACAAACCAGGCCCACAATGGAATCCAAACTACTTGTTAGTGTTTTTACTACAACCTTCTCATTTTCTTCTGACTGTGCTTTTGTTTTTCTTTACCTTCTTGTCGGGTCCAAGGCCAAACAAACCTCCTTTTATTCTTGCAAAAACCTTTGAAACTGGTATCTGTTGTTGACTTCTCTTAATCTTCTGAGTTTTGAATCTTCTTACTGTATTTAATTCTCCACTGTTTGCTTCCAAAACCTCTTCCTTTTCCTTTATGGACTTCTCCCTGCCTCCATCAAACTTTCCTGATCCTTGGTTTGTTAAGTTATTTGATTTTCCGACCACCACTGTATCATTTTTAATTTCGTTCTCCCCATTCCTTTCCTCCACAGACCTGAAGGCTTCCTTCGCAAACTCCTCCCCTCCTAGGAAAAATAAACCCAGAATTTTGCTAACTTCCACTTCCTTGTTTACAACTTTTTCAATGTCCCACATAACCTCCACCTGATGCGACTCATCTATCACCGGATCATCCTCGTTTTCCTCTCCTAAGTCCTTCCCTGTGTTCATATTCGGTCCTCTTTCTCCATTTTCTTCCAAAGGAAAAGTTCTGTATTTTTTCCTTTTATATGTTCTTACTCCACCCCCATTCTTGTTTCCTCCTTCCTCACTTCCCCCTCCCTCATTCCCTGCTCCTCTCTCCTCTTCCTTCTTTTCTTCTAAATCATTATCCCCTTCCCTCCCCTCTGTCCCTTCTCACCTCTTCCTCTTCTCCTATTTCCTCTTCCCCTACAACCTCAAACATCACAGCTCCTTGACTATTCTCCCCCTCTTCCTCAATTGCACTTCCATCTCCTTCCCTCTTCTCCCTTATCCCTTATCCCCTCTTCACTTTTTCCTTCTTCTGTTATCTCTCTTTGCTCTTCCATATCTCTACCTTTCAGATCTTCCGTACCATCAGAACCTTCTTGGAATGCTTCATCGTTCTCTCCTTTTTTTGATGATGAGATTTTCCTTCAGAACACTCTTGGGCTGCTTCCTCCTCTTCCTCACATCTATTGTCTTCCTTGTTGAGTTTCTCTGTTAAGTGAAAAAGTCTTCTTTTTAGGGAAGAACTTTACTTTTCTCCAACGAATCCTTCGGCGTCATTGATTGACTCTTCTATAATCTCCTTCTCTATCGGTCCCCCTTCATTTGTCACATTTCCTGCTTGACCACTTAAGCTTTCAGCAATTCCTGTCGTTCCTTGCATCAAACTTGAAAAACCAAAACTTGAAACTTTGCAGCCATTGGTTTTAAACAAAGACTTAACCGGCAAATTGCTAAAGGGCCTCAAAATTCTGCAAGTTTGGGGCACTCATCCTTGAGGTCCGACCCACTCTCTTTATCTTTATTATCACCAATTCTATTCGGTTCAGACGGGGTACCCAAAGTTGAAGAGGCCACACTCTTCCACTTCTCGAGATTCATTTCTCCTTTTTCAAAAGCATTTAAAATTTCCTTCCTTTCCAATGAAAGAAACTTATTTCTAATGCCTGTCTGCAGAATCTTGTCCAAGCCTTTGCTGCCGCATAGCCTCCACCCTGCCACATCAGCATCATCTTCCTGGTTAACTGTACGAAGGGCTTTCAAGGGTGTCCAGCTTTTCTCTTTTTTTTGCAAGTTGGGCCTTTTTTGTTGAATCATTTTGTAAATTCCCAATGTACAGGCTCTCATTGTACATGGGCTGTTGTTATTGGATTTCACTCACATTTTAATACAATACAATACTTTACCTGTCCAAAAAAAAAAAAGAAAAACTTTGCTACCCCTCTCATTATTGCAGAATGTTAATTTAAACCACCATTCGGGAAGGCATTTTTTACATCTAGTTGACTTGGAGGTCAAGAATAAAAGGCTGCCAAAGATTAAGAATTTTGATGTTTTTCATCTTAGCTCAAGGGGAAAGTCTCCAAATTATCCACTCTATATGTTTTGAGTATGCCCTTTAGCCACTAGTCTCGCCTTATATCTTTTAATAGAACAATCAACATTGTACTTCATAGTAAATACTCATCTACAACCAACTGGCTCCTTTCCCTTAGGAAAATCAACAATCATTCATGTTTGTTTTTTTCAAAAAAGCATCCATTTCTGTTTACATAGCCTCCTTCCACTGATTTTCGGATAAAGCTTTTGACACCAACTTCTGAATAGACTGAGAGTAAATGGTTGCGAGAAAAGATCTATAGGATGAGGACAAATTATCATAGGGAAGACACTATGAAACACAATGAGCCGTTTACCTTTTCTAAAAGCTATGGGAACATCAAGATTTGAGAACTCAGTATGATGTACTTTTGAATTTGTCATCCTCGAGTCCATTGGTGGTAGAAGAGGCTTTGCATCTGAAGTGAGAACTGGGAACAACCCTCTTTCTTTTCTGGTAAACCTTTAACTCCTTCCGGGTCTCAAAATGGAAGGAGATGGAGGATTAGATGAACATGTAATGTCAACAAAAACCTGATCAAAAGTAATAGGAAGAGGAACAAGAGAAGGATCAAAGAGGCTATTCTTCTTTCTCTCTCTCTCACCAGAATCATTAGAGAAGTAAGGAACAGACTTGGCAAAGGTGACATCCATAAATACATACTTCTACCCAGAGATAGGATCAAAGCAACACTATCCCTTTTGGGTCGAAATATAAATCCAAAATAATCATTTTATGGACTTGAGATCAAACTTTGACTTGTGGGGACCCAATATATCATTACATCTACATGATAAGTGCAACCAAACATAGTTTTCAAGGCACCAAGGCAAACCTAGGCGACCAGAGAGCGCTTAGTCCCCTAGTCGCCTAGGCGTCGCTTAATGTTAAAAAATGTACAGAAAAATAAGGGGTTGAGCCCCTGTTTTTGTCGTAGAAATATTAGTAAAAGAAGGGGTGTAGCCCCTGTTCTTGTCATAGAAAAAAGAAAGAATAAATAAAATCATTAGAGAGGTGTTCATCTTTAAAGGAAAGGAGCAGTCAGGAATTGAAAGACTGTGTGTTAAATAGGGCAATACCTTGGCTGAAGACCTTGGAAATCTTTCATCAATTCTCCTTTAATGACCTTTGGAGAAATTGGTCAGCAGTAGCGAGGTGTTCATCTCTAAAGGACAAATCAATTACAAGCTGGTCTCCTTTATCCGAAGGCTCACTGAAGTTGAACTTTGATGGAAGTAGCATGGGTAATCCAGGATTATCCGGAATGGGGGGTGCTTTGAGAAATGAGAAGGGAGAGATTTTGTTGCTCTACTCAGGTCCCTTGGGAATTGGGGACTCCATCAGGGCAAAACTTTTAGCTGCTGTACAAGGGGTGCAATTTGCAAACCACCTGGGGGTGCAACACCTAACAATCGAGGGGGATTCCAAAGTGGTGGTGGGTTGGTTGAAAAATCCTGAAGAGGCTATGTGGCGTTACAAGAATGAAATGTAGAAATTTAATTGGTTGACAAGGAATATGTTGATCACTGTACAGTGGGTGGGGAGATCAGCTTAGATGTGTTAGCTAAGCAAGGGGTAAATAGGGAATAATTGTTTTGGGCTCAGTTGTGATTCTTGCTTTTCTTTCCTAGTTTACTTGTAAGATTCAAGGAGGGGCTGCAGCTCGCGCCTCTCCCTAGGATGTTGTATGAACTCACTCTAAATCTGCTTCTGAATTAATAAATTTATTATCATTCATAAAAAAAAAAATCATTAGAAATGATGGAGAAGAAAGGGCAGAGTCCCTGTTTTTGTTCTAGAAGAAGAAGAAAAAGAAGGGACAGAGGCCCTGTTTTTGTTACAGGGGTGGAGCCAAGCCTCTGTTTTTGCTCCAGAGGAAAAGAAGAAGGGGCAGAGCCCCTGCTTTTTTCCCAAAAAAAAAAAAAAGAAAAAGATGGGGGTGGAGCCCCTGTTTTTGTTCCAAAAAAAGGGAAAAAGAAAAAGAAGGGGCTTCTTTTGTCCAGAAAAAGGAAAAAAGAAAAAGATGATCCCAAAGGAGTGGAGCATACCTTCTATGGTTGTTGATTTTCGTCGTCTTTTCAAAGGCATCAAACAACTAAATGTGTTTCTTCAGCCTTCAAATATCGAATAGCTATCAGATAACCCTAAAGAAATAAGAAACTAATAAGTCCCTTTTTTTTGTTTGTTCTTTTGTCAGCTAATACTGGCATGTTTGACCTTGCTAGACTAGCTAGCCTGACTTGACTGCTTTAATGAGCTTACTCCTCCGTTTGCAGGGTCTCGGACCGGAGTTTGCAGGCTGTTAAGCCAGCAAATGTAGGCTTAACAGCAGCGAGCTCCGCTTTCAGAAGCGAGCCAGAGTAGCGCGCTAGCCTAGCTAGCTAACGTTTTTCAACTGGCTGTTATGTTAGTCTGCATCGTACTTATCTTAATATTATAAGCTCAAAATATAAAAAGTATAACAAACTTGAAGAAATTATATTAAAGTGTCATGGCATTTGGGTGAGCGAGCCCCAAAAAGCGCCTAGATGCCTAGGTGTTGCCTAGACTCTCAAGGGAACATAAAGCATCTCTTTATTAGAATATAACAAATTAGCAGGTGTCTTAAACCCAAGAAGTTTGTAAGGTATACAATTAATCAAGAAAACCATAATAACAACAAGATCCCCTCAAAATCGTATAGGCACATGGGTACTGAACATAATACTCCTTGCTACCTCATGAATATGCCTATTCTTCCTCAGCATTATCAGAATGGAAATCTTGATATGAGTGTCAAATTAAGTTTCATCTGATGAATGAAACAAGGAACGTCCATCTTTAGATCTCATCAAATACAACCATGAAAATCAGGAAGAATTATCAACAAATAATAAGAAATATCAATAGTTTGTAGTTTTCTTGAAAATGATCTTACATGGAAATGCAGACCTTTTCTATGTTGCATTTGGTGATCAGTGATTTCTATTTTCTGCATTGCTTATAAGAAAAAAAAGAAAGAATCTGGTTTCTAAATCCATAAGGAATTGCAAAGTAAATGGTTTGTGGTTTTTTGACATCTATGAATTCATTAAGACTTAAAATCATTGATTGTCTTGCATTGAGCTGTCTGGCATTTTGTGGCATGCATTCCTTGTTTTATTCCATGACACTCGGATTTGTTTCGGTTTTTGCTATGTTTAACATTATCTTTCCATGGTCTTATCTCTTAAACTGTTCATTGGGAGTTTATCAACTGGGTTTGTCTTACTATTTCTCATGATTGGTATGCTTTATTTTTATCTCAACTACTTGCTAGGGTTTTTATAAAGTTGGAGTCAGTGTTTTCAGATGCTGAGGTGTGTTATGAGGCATTCCACTTGAAGCATGAGGTATACGCCTCATAAACAACCTTTTTTTAAATAATACGAATTATATATTATACCATAAATTAAAGTTATATTCATAATGTAGGAGCATTATCATCAGGAGAGGATTTTTTTAACCCTAAAAGTAAAAGATGATTTCGTATTTGGCATTTGTATGGTTTAGTGAAAAGAGACTAAGGTTAACCAAAAATAATAATTGGAGTTAAAATAGAAAATAACAAAGTAATACGTTTCAAGTCAAACAAACCTTACATGTGAAGGCATGCTTCAGGCAATCAGGCCTAGGGTATATTAGATGTGCACGTGTCAACTAGAGGCATACATCTCACATATGTACACACCTTGCACTTTGCACATCAATTGTGAATATACGTTGTATGGATGTGCTTTGAAACATAAGATTAGTACCTTGTTAAACACTGATTGGAAGTAATTATTGGAGGCTAAATTACAAAACTTTATAGTGCTCAAACTTTCCTATCTTTGTTGCATCAAAGTCTGTTGGAAATTCATTGATACTCATGCCTGGGCTCAATGAACATAGTCTACCCTTGAATTTGTGCACAGGAAGATAGTGAGAAGACTGGTAAGGTGACATCTGCAGGAATGTACTTCCTACATTTTCAAGTATACCGAATGGATTCAACTGTGAATGTGGTATGTGAGTTCCGTCATCTTTTACTTCATTGCTAGAGACTACTGATACAATTATGGTTAAAGAACTGATGGATCCATTTTTCTGGCAATGCAGTTGACAATGTCTAAGGATCCAGAAGCTGCTTTCTTCAAAAGATTGGATGGCCTCCAACCTTGTGAACTCTCAGAACTGAAAGCTGGAACTCACATATTTGCTGTTTATGGTTTGAGCTAGTTATTCTGTGCTTTTGTTCTTTGTTTTTTGGGGATAACATTAGTTTTCAAAGTTTTTTGACCTCCATTGAAATTTCTTCAGGAGACAACTTTTTTAAAACTGCAACCTATAACATTGAGGCTCTTTGTGCAAAATCATTTGAGGATACAACTGAGAAACTTAAGGATATTGAAGCTCAAATTTTGAGGAAGAGAAATGAGCTTCGCCTATTTGAGATAGAATACAGAAAAGTATGATACTATTTTTATCCTGGAGTATGGTAGTAATGTGAGATTAGTTGTTATAATCATTTTGTTTTTGGAATTTTGCAGGCCTTGGCTCATTTTCAAAATGTCACTAACAGATACAAACAAGAAAAGCAATCTGTATGTTTTGTTTAGCACTACATTATTTGCTTATCATATTGAAGGAAACTTGCTTGCACACATTATGTATTGATAGCTTTATTTGGATTTAACAAAGAACTACCGAAGGAATCTGCAGGTTGATAGATTTATCAAAAAAATAAGCTGCAGGTTGATGGAATGATCCAGGAAATTATTAGGCATATTTTATCTCTTGTTTACTCTAGCTTTTCTTTTTAGGAGGTGATTCAAACATGTGTCGTCATTCCAAGGTTGACTTGAATGTCTGGGGTTGTATACCAACCAGGAACCACTAGTGTTATCTTCATACATGACATGAGTGTGAAGTAGGTGTCTGGCATGCTAACTTCCAAAAATCATGGCATAGCCTCACAGCTGAACCCTTTATTTTTGAGATGTCCTAGTAAGAGTCAACCAACAGAACTTTTTCTTCATATTCAAATGGTTGTCCAAGAATATGGAAGTTCAATGTAATTGGGTTAAGAGAAGTGCAAACTCATTTGCTGATGGTCTGGCTAGGCAAGGAGTGAATAGGATTTCTGGGTTCTGGGCTCAGTTGTAATTGTTTTGTTCTTTTTCAGCTTGGGATTTATCCTTTCCCTGGGGAGTTAAGATTCTTTAGCTCCCCTGTTTTTTTGTAACCTTATTATTATTTAATGAAATCTGTTGTTATTGATAAAAAAAAACAGAACTTTCTTCATATTGTGCTTACAGCTCCATTCCTTGTTTTGTTAAACTAACGGGAAAATGGAAATTGGTTTCCCATTTCCCTTTCCTGTTAAAGGACATATCCTTGACAATATGGAGTTCTCTATTTCAATTTTTAGACATGCTTACCACAGTTTTGATGATTTTGTGGGCTGTGGCTAAAACATTACAAATTCTATGGTTCATTTGATGGATGACATGCAAAACTCCATTTTTCCATCCAAGTTTTTATCTGAGATAAAGGAGAGAGACATAAGAAGACAAAATACTGTGAAAACCTAACCTTTTCATGTATTTTTCATTTTTTAACATTTTTTCAGAGAATCATCTTGTTTTAATTAAAAAAGTTTTTCTCAAAAAAAAAAAAAAAGAAAGTGCTACAAGGTAGTACTTCTGAATTTGGAGTACATACTTCCAATATGTTGGCCAGAAAGACTGTATATGTCTATATGGGCATTGAATTGGATAGTTAATTACATATAATATAATTTGGCTTGTTAGTCTTTGGGTGAAATATTGGCCTTGGCCTTTAAATTGGAATTTATTTTTGGGTTCATATTATTTCAGTTTTGGGTCTTGAAGCTCATTCTGTTGTTCCTTGAACACAGGTTGATGAGCTGCTTAAACAGAGAGATGACATCCAGTCCTTGTTTACCATAGCTAGTCCAGCCAGTAATGCCAGTGGGAATGGTAGTGGTACCACTGCAAATGTCCAAGTTCCTGGTGAGGATTTAAAGGCTGACAGTTTGGCAGAAGATGGAAATTCAGATGGAAAAGATAAACCGGTCAAGAAGAAATGGTTTAACCTCAGAGGATCTGATAAAAAGGCTGGTTAAAGGCAGTCTTTGTTTAAATATAGCAGCACAGGTTGTTACGGAGAGAGAGAGAGAGAGACAGAGAGAGAGATGCATCCAGCATTAGTGAATCATTTTCCTTCTCTACACCGTTCTTTTTTTTTTTTTTTCTCGGTTTACTTTTTTCTTTTCCTTTTTGTAATTTGTACCTTTTGTTTTCTGCTACGAACGTGTTACTAGTCCGCAGGACATTTGATTTTTTGGGTTAAGAAGGATTTTTCTTTGAAGGCATTTGTCAATCATATGTATTATGTATATCTATATTCACTTTATTGAGTTCTTATTTTTTTGATACATACATTAACTACAGAAATAAACCATATACATGCTTTTCCAACCATTCTGGAGGATTGCCCCACCGATGACTAACACTCAAAATCAGTGTTTTCAACCTGCAGTTGATCCAGTCGGTTGACTTGGTCAAAAATCGTTTGACTTGGATGGTTGGATCTTTGACTTGTCCGACTCAGTGATTGGTTGCGGGGTGTATATTAATTGTGTATGTCTAACTTAAGTAGGTCATAACTTTGCATTTCAATGTTTGATTGAGATAATAGAGATGCTATTTCCAATCTTAAGATGGGAGTTGAAGCACATCAAATTTAGATGGTTTTTTGACTGGGCAATCTGTTGTACCAATTTGCCACATCATCAATTCAACGTAAAAGGTTGAAATATCATGTTTAGAGCATGATTGTTTAAGCAAGACTGCAAGATTTGATGATTCATTGATGCCTCGGGTTTGTGAGAGGGCGATGTTTGAAGCCTGTGATGAAGCAATGGTGCATCTGACATCACGACAGGTTTCATCTGATGTGGGCACAACACCATGGTGGATCCAATTTGGTGCATGCAAGCCAAGCACACCGTTCTAAACCCTAGCTTCTCCATCTTTTTGGCCAATTAGTTCTTCCCTTCACACACTCTACACCAACGATCCTTGGATGTGTAGAAGGTTCTCATCGATGGCAGTTCTCTTCCTTGCATGACAGGTTATAAGTATATTTCTCAGATTGCAACTGTAGAAAGTTTGTAAACCTCTGTTTCCCGTCTCTTTCCTTGTCTTTCCTAATTTTCTACTTTCTCTCTACTATGCTTGGAATCTTCATCTTACAGTGGCTTCTTTCATTTTCCCCCTCATTTCTTTATGTATCTCTGCAATCTTCTCCTGTATTCTTGTTCTGTGTTGTTCTTGTTCTGAAGCTACATTTCTACATATTTATGTTGTTTAAACCTTAAACTCGTTTTCCTTCTGTATCATGAGATTATATATGATCCCGTTCTATCTATTAGACTTTAGCATATTTCTTTGTTATGGGTTTTGTGCTTGACAGAGTTTTTGTCACCGTGTTAATGGCATGCAGTCATGGTGGCTTTGGTTGATCATGGTTATAAATTTGTTCCAGTTGCATGAGTCGAGTATATGGACTTCAACCCAGTATCGAGCACAATGGCTTCCTGATAAATAATTATCTCTTGGAGACAATTCCTGTTCAAAGCAATGTTTGACCTGAGTCATCAGAATTATGAATTAGGCTTAATTGCTGCAAAACCACCTTTTGGAGCAAGAATCCTGCAAAGAGGGTCACCTAAATCATTGTATCATGGTTGGAAAACGTTGGAGATGGCAATGCGAGGAAGATGATGTTGGATATAGGGATCAGGAATTCCTCAGATTGTAGTATAATTAAGGTTGATGGTATTCTTGTATTTGTATCAGGGGATACATCACATTATCAATAAAGGGAGATTTTACTCCTTGTTTTAGACAAGTTGGTAAATCAATATATCTTAAAAACTTATTGAATTTAAGATGACTGCAACAGTGCGAAAACTGTGTTGATCCCATTTTGTTGAATCATTTACCCTAACAAAGCCTTCACCAACCAAACATTTTCTCAAAATGGTTCAAAATCTGAACATGCTGTTTTACCAACCGTAAGAGGTGTTTGTGCAACACTCGTAAAACACATTCCTGCCGGAAGAGAGTATAATCACTTTATATTTATCAATTCATAACAAGCCAACAATAGAATGTTCAAAGTATTCCAAACAAATTAAAAGAGTATTGGAAATGTAATTTTAATTAAGAGGAGAAAATCTATGATGCTGGAAAGAAATAATATGAAGAACTTTTATCAATCAAAACCCATCCATAAATTTTTACGTTTATAATACCGGTTGATTGGTTAGAAAATTTTCAGATATGATGTCTTTCCGATATTATAGTTGGTGCATCATGTTACATTTTGGATATGGTGGAAAAAATAAGATACGCATAAATATGTTAGGAAAACTCATAAATCTCAAAAAAATATATTGGTCCGCAGTTGGAATCGGAATTGAAATCCTCTGGAATCGAAATCAAAATTCTTCGAAATCAGAATCGGAATGGTCTATTCCCATAGTCTGTTTGGTTCAGACAGGAATGAGAATGGAAATTAAAATCACCAGGAATGGGATTTCATTCTCAAGAAAGGGGTAGGGAATGGCCATTCCCTCAAATGGGGGAATGTCATTCCAACAGGAATGGGAATGAAATTCTGATTCCACCCAACCAAACGGTTGAAATCGGAATAGCCTATTCCAATTTCGATTCCAGACCCCTATTCCCATGAGCCAAACGGGGCTTAAATATAAATTTTAGATGATTATAAATAAATTATGTACACATACTTTAATTGTTTTATGTGAAGTCTGAACTACGGGGATAGAGTTGGTAAATATTGAAAAGCGGTGGAAGAACTAAAATATGGATGTATATGAATATGTCTCAATTCTCCAAAATCAACATAATTTGTCATGGTAGAAAAGGGTAAGGCTGCATTTCCTTATTTTAAGGACTTATCTCTTTTTTAAAAGTAATAATTCAGTGTTCATCCCAATTTAGTTTAGTCTGAACCAATGTTTTAAAAAATGACTCGGAACCAAAATTGTTTTGGCCATTGGTTTTCTAGTTAATGGTTCAATCATCTGGTTCGAATGGATGATCTGTTATGACAAAAAAAATAATTAAAATTAAAATGGCTAAAATGGTTGAATAAGTCGAATGGGTCAATGGTTTGACCACCCAAGTCAATGGATTATTGACCGATTCAACAATTTTTGGCCAGGGATCAAGTTTGGGGTAAAACGGAACCAGTTGCCTAGACGGTTCCCAGGCTGAATGGTCTGACCGTCCAAGTCAATGGCAGTTCGAAAACCATGGTTTAAACTATGCACCTAGTTTCACTTTGGTACCCGAATTTCAAAATGTGTCAATCTAGTACTTGAACTCCCAAAACATCCCAATTTAGTCCAAAATCATTAGCCACCATTAAGTGGCATGCAAAAAGATGCAAATGCCCAAATCCAATTGTCCTTCAGGTTATTCATCATTGCTTTGGTTCAATCTTGATTCTTGAGGAAGAAGATGATGAACAATGTCTTATTTCGAAAGATAATTTTGACGCTTTCAAAAGTTTAAGTCACACATGTCATCATGTAATATAGATAATTGATAGACTCTTAACAGAAAGGACTAAATAGGAACATATTAGGAATTCAGATACTGAATTAGCATATTTTAAAATTCAAATACCAAAGTGAGAATAAGCCCTAAGAGGTACTAATCTTCAATTTACCCTTAAAATAAGGATGCCAAATGCAGCCCAAATGTTGAGAATTATGTATTTCTCATGTGAAAACTTTCAATACTTTGAATCCTGATTTCTGTTAATATAAACTTTAATTATCATTTTTTAACATTTATTTGATATATACTAGTAAGAAGAGAATATGTAATACTAAGATTTAGACATATTGGAGCATGGCTTGGTGGTAGGTTCGTCGTCTTTTAATTTGAAGTCCAACGTTCAAATCTTCTTACTTTTAGCTTTATAAATAATACAAATCTTCTTGCATTCTACATTATGAGTCCGACTTTGATGCTAAAAATGCCTGATACCTAAAAATCTGATAACCCATCAACTGTATCAAAGTATGGGTACAAGTGGGATGGGCCGAGCTGGATTTGAGGTAATCGAAGCCAAATCCTAAATATTGGGCCTAAGGCCCAAGCCCGGACTGGGTCTAAGGTCACTCATGATCTTTCCAACCTACGCCCAGCCCAAACTGAAACTTAACATTGGGTTGGGCCTGGGCTCAGGTTCGTCAATTGGGTTTGAGTGGGCCTGTTAGGCCCAATATACTAAAGAATTGCTATTTAGGCTCAGTTTGGAAGGAGTATAAATATAAATATGTACAGTGCAAATACATACAGAGTACAAGATTTTGCATTCTACATATTTGTATTTGTACTTTTTCCAAACTGAGTACAAATACAAATATGAGTGCAAATACATACAAAATAAATTTGCACTACATATTTGTATGTATACTCCTTCCAAACTAAACCTAAGGCTGTGTTTGGTTGCAATATAAATAAATTTGCACTGATGCAAAATCATGGGAATGCAAATGATTTGAGTGTAAATTCTGACCTATTTTTGTTTCAAATTTTAATTTATTTTGTTTACTACAGTACAAATGAAGTAAATTAAGACATGAGTCAGAATAAAGTAAAATCCAAAACAAAATTAAACAAGAATTTGCACTCCCATACATTTGTACTAGTGCAAATAAAATTGCATTGCAACCAAACACAACTTAAGGCTCAATTTGGGAAGAGTACAAATATAAATATATACAGGGAAAACCTTGTATTTTGTATTTTTAAACCTTGTATTTGCATTGTACATATTTATATTTGTACTCTTTCCAAACTGAGCCTTAAGCTGTGTTTGGTTGCAGTGCAATTTTATTTGCACTAGTACAAATGCATGGGAGTGCAAATGTAAAAAATGAAAATTATTCTTTAATTTTGTTTTGGATTTTACTTTATTCTGCTTCATGTCTTAATTTACTTCATTTGTACTGCAATAAAAAAAAAACTAAAATTTGAAATAAAAATAAGTCAAAATTTACACTCAAATCATTTACACTGCCATGGTTTTGCATCAGTGCAAATTTACCTGCTTTGCAACCTAACACAGCCTTAGTTTCACTAATTTAAACATTTAAATAGGACATTTTCTATATTCTGCATATAAGCATGCATGCATGCATGTGTATATTTATATCTATATTTATGCATATATCAATATGTATATGTATGCTCATGTATAGTTAGGCAGGGCTCAGGCTACCTAGGGCTAGGCCTAAGCCCAAATTGAGAACCAAAAATCTAAGCCCAGCTTGTGCAAAAATGTAGGTTGGATTGCTTTGGGCTCGTTGGGCCTGCCCAAGTTTCACCCCTTCATAAAAGTGGAAATGGGAATCAATAGTTAACAAGATTTTTTGTTTAATGCAATGTTTGGAGAATTTAGATGGCTAGTAAAACCATGAACCGTTTGATTGGCTGGTTCAGAACTAGTGGTAACAAAAACTGGTAATGATTGGCCAATTGGCCATTCCAACCAGGGAACTGGTGGCCATTTTTTAATTTCAGGAAGCCATAACTTTGCTCTTGATAAATCAAAAGTGCTTTGCAGAATATAATTATATATTTTGAATACATGTATATTAATAATAATAATATTATATATATATATATATATATATATATATATATATATATATTATGTGTATATATAGACAAGCATGACGATGTATCACAAAGTTGACCTGATTGAGTCAGGCAGTTGAACCAGTGTCTTATGACTCGGAAGGAAAAGTGGTACAGCCTCTAGGTCGCGCGGTTCTCTGAACATTGGCTTAATGAAATTGACCTTAAGAGTCTTTTAAAAATCACGGCCAGTATTTATTGAAATTAATTCACTGAGACTTATTTTGCAATTAAATTATTCCTATAAATATTGAGTTTTTAAGTATGAAAAGGAGATAAGTAATTCAAATAAAGAATGTCAAATGCAGCAGCCTAAATGGGTCTTTGTCCTGTCATTTTTCTACGAAATTATAAGCCTTTAAATCATTGTTTGGTCTTTCCCTTACCCTTTTATAACCTTTTTTATAGCACCAATTCACACTCCCCACTCGCCCAATACACATGACAAAATCATCTCAATTAATGACTTTTTTTCTCATCTTGCTACTAATTAAATGCTCATCGTCGACTAAAAAGAAGCCACTCATCATCTACTTCAAAATTTCAACGTCCTCATCTTATTTAATGTTACAAATAATAGCATATAATGTGGTATTTATTTTGAAGGTGAAGTTGCAAAATAAAATTATAAAGAGAATCAATTGGTATGTTAATGAATAAGATAGAACATTTAATGCACTATTGGCTTAGGTTATAAATACAAATATATACATCCCCTAAAGCAAATCCTTACTCCAGCTGGTTCAAGATTCTCTCTCCTTAGACCAGACCTTGTGAGAGGTGGCATGAATTCTAACCCTAGTTTTTGTGGCCCTATGATTATTGCTTGATTTGTCAAATGTCATTGAGTTTTAGCATCCCATATATAGGGGTAGACAATCTAGGGATATATGGGAGATGTATAGGTCCGAATCAGTTGCAAGATTTTCTAAGATCTTTTAGCTTTGACCACTCTGGAAAAAAAACAAACATCTTAGTCAATTACGTAGGGCATGGATTGAAATTGGAAGTTTTACTGTAAATATAACCTAGTTTTTCAGCACGATATTGATGAAGGAAATCTGTTTTCGCATTAAGGTATTTCCGGCCGAGATCTCAAGTACTTCTTGACTGGAAGCAGTGCTAGCTTTCTAGATGCTTGGCTTCTTCATCAGTCATTATTCACAGAGAGCTCATAGTAGAGAAGCGGGCATTCATTCTGATCATCGTTTCTAATGTTACTGATCGATCACAAATTACGCTCACTCAGTACTAAAAACTGACACAGACATGCATGCATTTAGAAAACTAGACGGTGGACATATTCTGGGATCCATTCAATGACTGGTTTTTGGTTCCAGAAAATACGGCACATGCCATGTTTCAGGCCCCCAAACCACAATTGCAGGTTCCATGGCTTCTCAGACCCTAGAAGATACGGACAATATTATTGTATTCAAGTTTATTTATTGGATTGTTATCATAAAACTTGATATTGGTCTAGACATCGATCATGGTATTAAATTTCGGGATTTCTGTCACTTATAACTTATTCCACACGGATTGCCTTACCCTTAAATAAATAAATAATTAGTAATATCGGAATCTGATCTAGTGTACGAAATTTCCGAAATTTAACACCTTAACATAATGTGGTCCATTGATTCCCAGTTCAAAATCTGCATGTTGAAGTTGAAGGAATCTGTACCCTTTGTCTCGTTTGGAGCTATGGTAGGACCAAGCCTATCTAGCTAATCAATATATCTAACCTCTTAATATATGATGATTGGTGAACAGAAGAAGCTCTCCAGAAAAGCTGTATGTTAGATCCTTCACCATAGGAGGCTGTTCTTGTAGCTGTAGAAGCGGGAACAGCTTTCTGTTCACAGATTCCTCTGAGGGGATCTACCGATGTAGTCTAGTCATGAAGGCAATAGAATCAGATGGGTACGTAGCTAGCTCCTGGCTAAAATAAAATTGAAAACCTATCTCTACCCTGGTGATTTTATTTGTTTCCATCAGTTTTCCTTTTCTATTTTAATACGTTTAATTCTTCTTTAACTATGAGTTGAAATAATAGAGGAAGGAATGGTGAATTGATGATCAATGGGTACAGGCGATAAAATTAATTTGTTAAATATTTTTCACTCTGTACTATATAATAAATATACAGGTGAATTTCATTTGATATTGCTAACTTCAGCAATTTAGACATGACATTGACAAGGACAAGCATTTCCTCAATTATGACTGGCAGCAGATAGAATATTAATTCGGATGCTCTTCTTCTGTCCCAGTTCATGAATTGGTTTGCACTGAAACAGGAACCTTTCTAGGTGAAAATCAGTTTCCCCTTCCAGTTCTTAGGTATGTTGAATCTGGAGTACTCCTGAACAATGGAAACTTCTCAGAAGGATCCAATGCCTGATGATGGGCTCCATTCTTAGTTTTCTCCTTCAGTTTTTTTAATTTCCTTCAGCAACATAATTACCATCAAATTAACTTACTTATATAAATTGATAAAGTATTACCTCCTGCACTCAAAATAAAAAATTAAATTTCTTGCAGCTATGGGGTTTATAAAGAGATTAATTAAGAAAAAAAAAAAAAAAAAAAACATCATCTTAGGTTATCTGTTTGGGGACTATTTCAGCTATAAGCAGACCCATTTACTAGATTTTTATATACTAGAAGTTTCCTTCCTTGAATGACAAAATTTTTTGTTGTTTCCTTTGCCTTAAGCTTCAAATCTCTATAGATGACTTAATGCACACATACAACATAGTAAAAAAGCTACAATTCTTTTTGTCAAAGAGTTTGAGCCATTGGGTATTCCATTTAATAGGTGCTTGGGAGACAAATGCCTCCAAAATTCAAAGGCAGTTCATGTAGGGACTGTTGGCTAAAATAACTAAAGAAGCACGTCATTTGGAGCAAAAGCTTAACCCTTTTCCTTAAGCTAAGTCCACATGGAAATAAATATGAATTTAATGATATTAAACTAAAATGTCGTCATGTGCATTTGGTCTTCCAAACACAAATGTCTATGTTGGGGTATGTATATGTAGCCGTCTAAATGTCTCAGCTTGTATGCAATCCACTCACATCAGTTTTGTCTCATTAATTGACCGAATCCTCCTATCTCCCTTTACTTAATTCACGGGTCTCTCTTTTCAGATATTTTAGTCACAAGATGGAATTAATTGAAAGCTTAAAAATTCTAGACATTCTAGACTGTAATCTAGGCTTAGTTTCATACCAATTATTTATCAACTATATATAATATCTAGAACCCACTTCACATGACTTAAAGCTTACTCCACCCAACCTCTACCTAGTATTTTAATTGAAGTAGGTAGTGTCACTTAGGAATACACGAGGGATTATTTAGTCCTACCCACATTGCTTGGATTGCTCAACATACTTTGAACATATCCATCAAGGGGATGTCAAATTAAAAATCAAGTCAGTTTTGTTTGTTTATCCATTTAGATCCTTCCAAAGTAATAGTTGCAAAAAGAAACAAAAAATGGTTAATTATTAAGTTTATGCATTTATTTTATAGTATAATAGGAGAAGTTGTCTGAAATAATCTTATGTTAATCTATATATATATATATATATATATATAATAATGACCCATTAGGTAAATTTTTATTTATACACAGAGATTGGTGGGCCCTATCTGTGATTCGGGTGATCTTAAATTTTAAATCGACATTACTTCAATCAACAACAAAGTGAGCATGATTAAGGCCCCTTTAAACTTTAAAGCATATTTTAAATGTTAAAAAGGTGGAGACAATTGCCACAACTAGACAGTTTTTGATGAATTAATTAACTAGTTAGAAAAGTACTGGTTTTGTAATTCTATGACCTTACACAAATTCTCAAGAGAAAGAGAGACCAAGGGTTTGGATTTGTACAAGTGGCACCTATCTAATGATGCATGTATATGAGAGAGAGAAAGAGAGAAGTGTTTGGATTTGTACATGTGTGGCTCCTATTCATTATCATTGATGTTTGTTTGATTAGGGACTAGGGAGAGACCGAGTAGATGCACCTTCACATGTGTTCCCCTACAGCAAGGAAGGATGCATGTGCCTCCTTTGCTCTAACAATCAATATCCCGAGGGGCCAGGATTTGTACAGGGTGGTGCCTACTCTCTAACCTTATCATCATCTTCACTTACTACATGTTTCGCCATATATGTTTAAACCATGATTGGTTGGGCTGGGCCCTACTTCATAACTTCATTGGTATAAGACCCTTAAAAGACAAAGTCCATCGGAAATGCAAGGACTATCGAAAACCAATATAAATCTACAACCCACTAACCCTATATATGTGGACTTTTACCCTAGCTAATGACTAACTCTATTCACAACCATTAAAAGTCACTTCAACAACTTTTTCTTTTGAGTGATATCAATTCCTTGGGTTCCATTGAGGATAGTAGTCCAAAAAAATTTCTAAGCAAGTATGAGATAGACCTAAAGAAGATAAATAATTGATGGTAAGAGCTACCACATTGATGGCAATCAAAATTGGACCCATAAGGGGCTGGTCCAATTCCATTAGACTTCTCGATCCGAAGGGACAAATCATGGAGCCCGGATCTCTTAAAAGCAAAAAGTGTGTGATTTGCGAACACTATGAGAGCATGGCATCCAGCTGCACATCTCGAGTATCTCCTTGTAATATGGTGCGGCTGAATTCTATACTGTCAGCATGCTGGTAAGGTTTTCTGTTGGTTGTAGTGGAGACTTGGAATCGAATCCTGCCTGCATCTGAGTTTGGGGGGTTATTGGGTTGGGGGATGGGCTACCCCTGTTGTCTAGCCCTTCAAAATATATCAAACAAAATCCTGTCAACAAACCATGTAAAGTTGATTTTATGATTTTAAGCAAAAGGTTTGGTCCAATTGGCTTAGATCAGCCGGATTAACCATACATGATTTCCTGGTTTATTTAATTTGATTTTGCACTTGAGTCCACAATTCATATTGGCCTTTGAATCTAATAACTTAGATAGTCATCATCAATTATATTTTTCTGATAAACTTAAGTAGAGGGTCATTACTTATATAACTCCATGTGGTGCTCAATCATAGAGTTCAAAGCTGCTAAATATCATCGACTTTGGGCATGAGTACTTAACTCATTTTCACAAGTTGGCTCCGTGGTGGTGGGCCACTCCTAAATTGGACGTTCATGGACCTAACATCATTTTGGCCCTACACTGGTAGCCCATTGAATTAATTTTTTTTTTAAAGTATATTCAGTGTTGTTAATTTTAACCCAAAATTGAATTTTGATTTTAGTGTTTGTGGACCCTACTCACCTTCAATCATTTTTTTTCTTGATGGGCTCATGGACACCCATCGAATCAATTTAGATGAGTCAAATTTGATAGTCTCTTGAAGGTGTGGTGAATTCTGACAACCGTTGGAGTTGGTTCACCACAAAAGCCAATCAAGCGCTGTTTGCCTGTTTGGTTCAACCAGGTTTTCCTGTAGAATTTATTCCAACTTGTTTCTCCAGGGACAATCCCAAACCTTTTCCGGATCAACCGTATGGTCTGGTCCGGCTTGAGGATTTACAGTCCAGAAACGACCGAAACAAGTTTATTTTTTGAGGGTAACTTTCTTTTGGAAGAATTGTAAATCTGTTAGTTTTCGTGGGGAGAAAGGAGGAATGCCAGAATCAAGTCAATCAACCACTCAATGAGTCAGAGAAGGAAAAAAAATAATACCAAATATTCCTCGTAAGAATCTCCATTGTTATCAGATTAGATCAGATGGTTACAATCATTAGTTTTTTTTTGTTGACTTTTGGCTTGACCCATCAACCCCAGTTTGTTCATTATACACATATTACATTATGCGGTGACATTTTAACAGTATTAACCCATCAATCCCATAGTGTAGCCCCATAAAAAAAATCAGACAGGTGGAAAAAAGTACCAGATCAATGGTTATGTTTTGGCTTTTTCTTGGTTTTATGCTTTACAAATCAATGTATTTCAATTAGGTCTCAATAAAATTAGGTCCCACACAATATTCCATATGTACGGTCCAAGTGGATTTTTAGGGCTTTTACAAGAGCAAATGAATGATTAACATGTTTTGTAGTGAAGTACTCCACTACTCCTATAAAGCTCTAAAAATAATGCACAAATGAGATGGTTAAAAGTCATGTACCATACCAGATTCTGGTGCAAGCACCCTTCCTTCTCAACATGTGACACGTGGCAAGGTGAGTGCCTCGTGTCAATAACAGGCCCTGAAGCCCCAGATCCAAAACAAACCCATCCCACTAATTTATCCTTTTATCTTAATCTAATATGTAGGCTTTATTCCCAAACCCAACTGTCATTAAGAAGATGAATTTCCTCTTCTATGGGAAATTTTCAATCGGTGAGAGATGCAGAGAAGTCATTACGAAAAAAAAGGGAGACAGGTGGGTCAGGTTTGGAGTTGCGATGAAGATTTTGGTTGAGTTGTCTGGAATGATATGCTGTGATTTACTGCTTTTGAAGTGGGATTTATAAAAAGATCTCTTTCTAGTTTCTTCTATGTATTTTCTTTCTCTCTTCGTAGAAAAAGACCGAGACACCTTTCGTCGTGGTTAGTAAGATTCGTGGAGATCTCCCCAAAGAAAAAAAAAAATACTATAAACAAAATCGAACCTCAACGTCAATCACGCAAACCCACTAAACGTTGGTCCATCATCAACACGTCACGGTGGGGCCACGTAACACCTAAGCATTCAGAAGCATAGCTTTCCAAATTCCAATCTCGTTTCCATGAAACAGGGGTATCTTGGAGTTGGAGATTGTATAAACATGGACCTCGTGCTGTTGCCACGTGGAAAGTGGAGAAAAGATGTCTGAGACTGATGGTGTTAGATAGAAATATGGAAGAAGAGAAGAGGAAGACTTTCAGTTGTTAGCCAATTGAAACATGGGCCTAATTGAGCCCATTGGATTACGAGACTAACCCGTTGTGGGCCATTGGTGCAGTCCATACATTGAAGAAGTTGTCGCATGTTTGTACGTACACTATGGACTCTGAGGTTTATAATCCCGAGGTGGGCCCAATGCATTGGATTCCGTAAGGTAGCTTTCAACTTGTAGACATGATACATTGGAAAAATCTATAACACATAATTAACTAATGTATTAACTAGTAAAGTATTAATTAGCTTGCAGAAATCGAGATTATAATAAAGGGTGTTTAGGTAATTAAGACCCAACTGCCAACTGGAGCGAGTGTTTCTCGTTTATGTTCCCAACACGAGCACTTTCTTTGTTTATTTAATTTTTATCTGTGAATCTCCGTCTACTGTTACTGTGTAGCAGGAGTACGGGAGCTTTATACATCTTATATAAATAGCTAGTCATGCTTCCACTCACTTAGAACCCAGTTCTTCTCTTCTGTCTTACTTTCGCACTTTTCTCTTCCTCTGATCCCTCCCAACAGAACCCATCAGTCTCATGTCATTCCTTTAACTGTAAGTCTGTAACCCTTCTTCTTCTTCTTCTCCTCCTCCTCCTTCCTCTCTCTCTCGTTCACTCCCTAGTCCCTTGCTCGTTCTTGCAGAATCTTGCGTGATGATGGCAGAAATCGAGTATCAGACCAAACCAAACAATCCCACCAACAACGTACGCTTGAAGCTCTTTGGCTTTGATGTTTCAGAAGAGGACGAGGTAGGTTCAGGCAGAATTCCATCTGGGTCACCGGAATCTAGCGGTTTCCTGCCCAACGACAGCCGGAAATTCGAGTGTCAGTACTGTTGCCGTGAATTTGCCAACTCACAAGCATTGGGTGGCCACCAAAACGCTCACAAAAAAGAAAGACAGCAGCTAAAGCGCGCGC
Organism: Nelumbo nucifera; assembly: GCF_055504915.1. Classification (NCBI taxonomy): domain Eukaryota; kingdom Viridiplantae; phylum Streptophyta; class Magnoliopsida; order Proteales; family Nelumbonaceae; genus Nelumbo; species Nelumbo nucifera. The sequence continues at coordinate 23,899,990 of NC_142651.1, read as the reverse complement.
AAATGCAAGCCGGTAGAAACTCCGCCGCTTCATACGTTAGAAACCCAACGATATCGGCGTTTTCCCCGCCGTCTCACTTCCTCGCTCCGGCGGGGATGCCACAATCGCCTTCTTGGGTTTACATGTCATCACGGGCGGCGCCGACCTTCCAAGTTTCTCATGGTAGCTGCGTTTTTCCGGCAGGTGCCGGGAGAGCGCCTACGACGCTGATGTACACCGGGGTCGTACGGGTGGGAGGAGAGTCCATGCCGACGCACGGGTCTCAGGTTCGAGCTCATGCAGGAATGGTTGTCCCATCGTTGAGTAGGTTCTCTGGTGGAGACGGTGTATCCACCTTTGATGACGCCTTAGGCTTGGATTTGCATCTCAGCCTTGCTCCTGCTGCGCCTTAAAAAGTTTGGCTTGGTTTGATACAAAGATATATCACTAGCACTAGGTGGCTGCTAAATGGGTTCACTTGGGCTCCGCTGGAAACTTAGAAAATTTAATGCCCAAATGGGTCTTGTAAATTTTCCATTTTTTAAATTTTTTCACGGAAGCAATTTAACTTATATATCTGACTTTCATTTGCTATATTCCCTTCTTTACATTATGATGAGATTTTAAATTTGTATAATTTAGAAATACGTATGATATTTATTTAGATATATAATTACGCATATACATACATATATATATATATAAATATATATATATATATATATATATATATTATCTATAAAAAAAAGCCAATGCCTCTTTTTTTTGGAATTGTCATTGGACATATTATATCCCCTTGTCTAAGGCATAAAGATGATATATATGTTCTTTATTCTCACTTCAAAAACTGTCTATTTATAAATATTTAGAAACTATTTACTTATAACCGTTTAGAAATTGTCTATGAATTATAAATAGTTTTGTCTTAGAGATATTGTTATGTATGAATATACGTACACATTTATTTGTGTATATGTATATAGCCTTAATTATATGATGTATGAATACATTAGCAAATCTCTCTCTCTAAATAAAATCCAAATTCCAAATATGATATATCATGTATGATTAATACTTTATTCATGGGCACATGTGTTGAAGGCAAGGGACATACGAAGTGTTGGATAGATAAACCAAATGTTTCTAGTTGGTTCTTATCCTACAAGACTAGCTAAGATATATAAAATGAAAATGGTGAGCATGGATAAGCATGAATGATAATACTTTGTTGGAGTTATAGTTGATTTTAAATTACAAAGATGAACCACACACTGAGTGTTATTAAATAATTTTATGAAGGGTTAGTTAAATCTCTCCCGAGTAAACATGTCATCTTGTATATCTTAGTTTTCTGTTTTAGTTGGAATCCTTACATCAGGTTTATTCCAATACCTATGAAAAACGAGGACATGATTAGAAAAAGGAAAAAGAACAATATCCACTCAATAATGCAGCGGCAGGGGTGCCCCTGTTTATGGTGGACTTCCTTTGTAGGATCCCCTGTCTCAGTGGACCCACTTGATGGTTGTTTCATGTCTCCATGTTGCTAGACTTGACCGTGATGAAAAGTGGGATCAGTCACATGCAAACTAGTTCCGGAACAATTTTTAATCACCACGTATCATGATGAACTAACAAATAAAGTGTTTGAGAGAAACACAGAATCATTCATTTTTTTTCTTGAAATGATCAAACAAATAAAAGGTTTTATGAGAGAGAGATAGTCCCTTTTATTGGAGTAAATCAAATGAAATAAGCATGACAACAAGATGATAATACGTGAATATCTCACTCACCTAATGCAACATGCTAGGGGTTTTCCACGGGAAAATGTAGCATATAAATTAGAAGGTCAAAAGGGCAGATAGTGCTCTCATAAATGGTATCTTAATTTCGGTGGAAATGAGAGTCACATGTGTAATAAAATATAAATATTTGAATAGCATTTGTAGTAGAGGTTAGTAGAGCTTAGTGGGGATGACGAATGGTTTTAATTTAATTTGGATCCTGGGAGGAGAACAAATGAGAAAGTAAGGGATTAGATAGGATTGGGCGATTTTGAAAACTTGTGCATTTTTAAAATAAGTTTCTTCTTCTTTGAAGCTTTTGACAAAAATGAAGAAAGTAGCATCATGTTTGAAACCCAGGTTTCCTATTCACTTTCTTACATTGCAGCCTGCCGCACATCTTACAACACAAGATAGGTATGTGTGGTTGTAATTCACAGCAGGTAGAGTGTGGGTAGAGAGTAGTGGGCAGGAAATCCGGTTTGTTATGTTTTTCTTACAATACATCTCTATTAGTTGGGATGCTAATTGCCTCACTTTCACATTGAGCCATGCCAAAAGAATCCTAGCTATGGTGGAACCCAACTTTTTCTTCCACAAAGTTCATCAAACTGATGTGAACGGGCACTCCCTTAAATCAACCAAGCCCTATGACTTTTATGGTTGGGCACTTCATTGGATTGATGTTAATAATGTATTTTTGCATGAAGACCTTCTTGAGAAGGTGTACATGTAGATTCCATTAGGATTTTCTCATTGTAGGGATCGTCATGTATGTTGCTTAAATAAATCCTTATATGGTCTCAAGTAGATAGGATTCGTCCAATCCATAGCGTGTTGATTATCCTTCTTCACTTTGATGAGAGCTATGTTTTGGTTTTGGTCTATGTTGATGATATTATCATATGATAAAGTTCACATTTCATCTCTTAGAAGTGGGTGATGTAGATGGGTTATTTACCAAGGAAGGGTTGAATAACATTTCACTCCCGACTTTGATAAACTCTTAAATTCTCACCCTCATGAGGCCTCCTACATGTGATGAAGTCAAAGAAGCATTATTTTAAATGAACCCACATAAGGCTCTAGGGCCTGACAGATATTCTACTTTTTTCTATCAAAAGCTTTGGTCTTTCCTTGAATAGAAGATTTACCAAATGGTTTTAGATTTCTACAACAATGAACATATACTGAAAGAAATTAACAATACTAATCTAGTCTTCATACCTAAAGTTAAATCTCCTACAGAGCCAATACAGTTCCGTCCGATCAGTTTCTGCAACGTGTTATACAAAATTGTTACAAAATAGATGGTTAACAGGATAAAACCACTTCTCCAAGACATCATTGCTCCCAACCAAGCTAGTTTTCTAAAAGAAAGATAGATTTCAGATAACGTTCTACTTGCTAAGGAGATCCTACACTCAATGAGAAAACAACATAAAGGTAAGCATTGGATTGCCTTACAAATAGATATGTCAAAGGCTTTTGACAGGATGGGGTGGTCTTTCATTATAGAGACATTGAGAGCTATGAAGTTTCCTTCTAAATGGTGTAATCTTGTTGAACAATGTATTTCAACACCTTCATATGTTGTCAAATTAAGACATTCAGTAGGAAGCTGCTTCAAATTAAAAAGAGGCATTAGGCAAGGGGACCCAATATCCCCCTACCTCTTTATCATAGGTATGCAGGTACCTATTTCACTATTGAAGGATGCAGAAGCTTCAAGTCTCATTTTTTGTTACAAATTAAAGTGTTCAAATGTTAGCATTAGTCATTTGCTCTTTGCATATGACTACTTACTATTTTGTGAAACCACTCCTCAACAGCTTTATAATCTTAAGGCCATACTAAATAGATTTGGAAAATTATCAGGCCAACAAATCAATATCTCCAAATCAGGTATACTTTTTAGTAACAATATACCCAGAAGTCATAGAAGAATCTTATCTTCAATTCTAGGTATTACAAATGTCAAGACCTACATGAAATACCTTGGCAACAAAATGGGGGAAATAAGGCAGAAAATGAGCAACAACAAGACTTGCTTCATAAGCTAAAACTTCAATTAGAGTCTTGGCAAGCAAAACTTCTCTTACAAGCGGGAAGGAGTACCTTAATACAATTAGTAGCTCAAGTTGTTCCTATTTACGCTATGAGTACAACTATCTTGCCAAAGTTCATTTCACATTATGATAAATTATGCAGGGATTTTTAGTGGACAAGCTCTTAAGATGACTATAATTTTCATTCAACCAAAGCATAAAGGAGGAATTGGGCTTAGACTAGGCCTAGTAATGAACAAGGCTATGTTCTCAAAACAAATTTGGAGGCTCATAAGTGATGGGAATTCTCTCTGTGAAAGCTTTACCAAAGCTAAATGCTATCCCAGATAGTATTTTCAAAGTCAAACTGAAAATGAATTGTTCGCCCTGGTGTGGAGGGAAGTTTTCAATTTGCTATCTTCCATAAAAAACAATATATGTTGGGTCCTTCATGATGGTCAAAAGGCAAAGGCTTTTCAAGACCCCTGGTTTCCAAGTTTTCCATGGGATCTTCAATTTCCACACAATTAAAAGATATGAAGGTTTCTTGTTTCTTAAATAATGATAACAATTGGAATTTGTTTTTACTTGAACAGTTTTTTCCTCCTTTAGCTTTACAGCAAGTTCAAAAAGTAAGACTCCTAAGTGAGTTTCCAAGGGATAAGTTTGTCTCGACAAGAATTTAGAATGGAGTTTTTCGGTCAAATCCATTTATAAAGAATTTCTTTATATTAGGCCTTCCTCATCAGATTCCTTTTTTAAATGGTCTATTTTATGGAAATTAAAGATGCCATACATGTATCAACTTTTTATATGGAAGGCTCTATATATGGAATGGAACTCCTATCCAGAGCATATTTCTCATAAGGAAAATGGAGGATAGATGTCACCTTTGCAATTCTCAACAGGAATCCTTTCACCATATCTTCTTCCATTGCCTGTTTTCTAGGGCTATTTGGTGTGGTGCCCAACTAGGCATCAACCCAGAAAACATTCAACAAGAACATTTTCATCTCATCATTCATTATTGGTGGAACATACTCAAACTAAATATGATTAAGAAGGAACTTGATCACTACTTTTCCAAATTCTGCATTACCTTAAGGCTCATATGGGATGAGCAAAACTCGAGGAAATTTTGAAATACACTTGCATCCCCTATACAGGTGTTGGAAAAGTTAAATTTGTTATACAAAGAAAACTTTGGGAGCTCTTCCACTCGGCAAAGTTGTTCCTCAAGTCATCTTAGGCCTTCGAATTTTATTAGCATATATGTTGATGGCTCATTTAAATCTTCATGCTTACATGTTAGTGTAGCTTATGCTATAGTGTCTAAAGAGAACCATCTAATATCTGCAAAAGGAGTTCCATGTCAAGCAACTAGATGCCAAGATGTTGAGCTCCATGCCATAATCAAAAGACTTGAAGCAGCTAAAAAGGAAGGACTCAAAAAAGTCATATTTTTTTATGCAGCGCAAGTGGTGACAAAAATTGAAATTAAAGAATACAGTGGCAACTGGATCAAAACAATGCTTTTAGATCATATATACACTTTACTAAGATCCTTTGAGGAGGTTCAGATAGAACATGTCGGACGTGAACGAAACACTATACCTCATCTTTTTGCTTATTGGTCTTGTATATATAATTAATATTAATATTGGCTACATATGTAATAGATTGACGGTCTCCCCTTCGTATAAATAAATTTGCCAGCACTGCTGGCTTTCTATTACAAAAAATAAAAAATAAATAAAAAAATAAAATCTATGCTTCCATCTCAATTATGATTCCATATAGACATTGAAATGGTGTGCTCTCCCTTTGGGTTTCCTCCCACAACATGAAATACATCATGGAGACATTCTTACACTCAACTAGTTCACACATGGCCTGCACCAAGTCAAGGCATCCTCTTACATGCCTCAAGTGACTTGGTCTTACATGGCCATTGTGATTCTGATTAGGCTATAGCTATTCACTCATACATGCGTCCACAAATGGATACATTACTATGCTTGGCTCCTCACCTATCTCAAGTTGGCCAGATGCATGGCTACATATATTTGTGTCCTTATAACCGGGAGATTCAATTCTTGCCTTCTATGATAAAGTGATTCTCGATTCATAAGTCTAGATGGCCCAAAAAGTTTTGCATATGGCAACACCTAAAACTGTTTCATGTGATATTGTCAACACCCTTTGTTCATTGGGCAAGTTCCAACTCTACAATTGACAAACCTAGACATTTTTGGTAAGGTTGTCAATGAATGGTATCAAATCCCATTCGATTGAAGTGGGTCCATGAAGCTTTTGTGATTGGATTTGATCTTAATGGTAGCTCTAATACATCAAAAATATTGTTTTTTAAGTGCCTTGTTTTGTTGAATTTTTGAATCTTAAGAATGTACTTCTAGCTAGCTAGCTAAGGTATGACATATTCAAAATTGATCCAGATGTCAATTATATCAAACCAGACTCAAAAAATTCAAAATTTTTCAATGAAAATGATATGGCAAATATTTAATCAAATTGAATCTAAATACACCTAGATTCAAGGTTTTAAAAGGCTAAAGGCAAAGGTGAAGCAGTTGGGCGCCAAAGGGGTGAGGCATAAGCCTCGAGGCAGTTTGAGGCGTAAGCTTTAAAGCCAATTTACACATTTTTATTACATATATATTATTTTTAATATAATAATATGGCTCTTACTTTTTATTTTATTTTCTATTTTATTTTATGTTTATAACTTTGTTTTTCTAAATGTTAATTAAAATATACATACATACTAATTATCAATATTTCATGCATTAAGGGTACACTTTATTTATTTTATAGCAATTTTTATGTTTATATTCTTTTTTGTCTTAAAATTAATCATATGTTTTATGGTAATAATGTACTTAAATAAGATTATCCATTTATTTAATTTTTCATATTTCATAGTTTATTATTATTATTATTATTATTATTATTATTATTATTATTATTATTATTATTATTATTATTATTATTATATGCAACAAATCAAAATTATTTTTAATTTACTAAAATGTTTTTCAAATATATTGTTTCTTTCATAGCTAATTTATATATTTTATTTTTATTAAATTATGTTCTTTTAATGTAATGTTATTTTACATTTATACCCCTTTTTACTAAATAAAAAATAACTTTACTAATTTATATATTTTAGATTTTTTAAATATAATCTAATTTTTAAATGAAGAAGAATTAAAGCTAGTTCATATAAACCCTCTTAATATTCCTAATCATGAAACATCATAGCTTTTGTGTTTCATACCTATTGATGCTTTGAAGCATGAACTAATATTGAGTGATAAAAAGAAAGATAGAATCAGATACTCATAGAAAATGTGTTGCTCCTTTAAAGAGAGAGAGAGAATGATGCTATTCACGGTAGATTATAAGGCCACGCATCCTTGTTCTGAAAAGTTTTATACTTTCCCATGAAGTGGCTTTAATATTCGATCGAGTTTGATTTTAGTTGAAGGACAAGTGTACAAACCAAACCTGGTTATCTGACGACCAATGACAAGTGAACATATTAGTGTGGGGCCCAACCACCCTACATGCGGGTGTCATATATGCATTCCCTCGTGATTAATCATGTAGTCAGATTCGCACATGTATTCGCAGCAGATCCCATGTGTTAAAATCCACCACCACCACCACAAGAAGTGAAAGTCAAGCAATGCTCGTGTGGGGGTTTTTGGAATTCTTTATAAACGGAGGCATGGAAGATGATGGACCATAAAGCATTTAACACAAAGCAGTAGGTTTGATTTTCTTTTATATAATAAAATACGATGGGGACCTCATCTGTCATCTACCTACCGCTATTCTAACTCCTAAGTGAATGTGAAAAGCCATGGGAGACAATTCTCTCCAAGAGCCCTCAGGAATAGACCAGCTAGTCATCATCAATCACATATGTCTATCCATCTCAATTTCCTTTTCCTTTTGGTAGGTAGCGTTAGTTGGGGCTCATAACATCAGAGGATTACTACCCAAAAGCCCCATTTAATTGAGCTACAGGGAAGGTCGATTGGCTGGCCCTATTCTAATTATGTATCGTATGGTTATCTTCATACATACGGTATATATGTTTTGTAAAGGACGGACATGATGTTACAGCCATTTATTATCTTCTTCTAGCAATCGCTTTTTATGTTTTTTTTTTTTTTTCTTTTTTCAACTTCATTTCACCTTTTATAATTATAATTACATTGTAGTACATGGGTTCTCCATGAGATTAGCTTGTTTTGCTTTGTCTTCTGGTTAACGAGTTATTCATGATTTGTTTGGTTTTTGGGAATAGGGGTTTGGAATTTGCATCACAATGGTCCATTTTGATTTTGATCATTTGGTTGGATGGAACTAGAATCTAATTCCCATTTCTGGTAAAATGGTATTAGTTCTCTCATTTGAAGGAATAGTCATTCCCATTCTCTCTCCTACCCTGGGAAATGAGAATCTTATTTTAGTCAATTCTGATTTCTGTCTGAACCAAATAGGTGAAGGGAATAAATCATTCCCATTCCAATTTCAAGGGATTTCATTATGTTTCCAATTCCATTTGACTGCAAACTAAATGGATCCTTTTTTTTTCAGTATAAGTTAATTGTCAACAAACATAGTTTCTGTTATTTTATGCAACTGAACCGAAACTTATCTTCAGCTGAGCCATCCCCAAACGGGCCCTGAAACTTCCTTTTGCGGCTTCATCAAGCAGCTCAGCTAAGGCCCCATTTGGTTTGCGGGAATAGGGGTCTGGAATCGGATTCAGAATGGGCTATTCCGATTCCAACTGCTTGGTTGAGCGGAATCAGAATCCCATTTCCATTCCTGTTGAAATGGCATTCCCCCATTTGAGGAAATGGAAATTTCAATCATGCCCCTCCCTTGAGAATGAAATCTCATTCCTGTGAATTCTAATTCTCATTCCCATTTCTGTCTGAACCAAACAGACTATGGAAATAAGCCATTCCCATTTCAATTCTGATTCCAGTTATGAACCAAACGGATCCTAAGAAGTTTGAGCCCTCCCAAAGGGGTTTAAGATGTTAATAATGTCATTTACGTATATTGTCATTATTCATGGCAACCTTCTTTCGTTTAATTTTCTAAAAGGCGTTTGTTAGATACAACGTGATCTCTTCTGAAACAAATTTACTTCTAATCCTTCAATCTCTGAAATTAATGATTAACTCTTTCCAATAAACAACTTCCAAATGAAAAACTTTTAACAGGAAAAGACAATATGTGTGTATATTGCTTCCTAAATTTTTCTCTTATATATTCAGAAAACTTTTCTTTATCAAAAAGGACTTTCCAAAAGTCATCATCAATATATAATAAGAAAATGTTAATCTTATTATAAAGTTCTTGTCACTATCTTCCAATGGTATCTAATATTTAATATTGACGGAGTTCTGATTTGATTCAAAATCTTTACTTTTATTAATTAAAGTTATAAAATAGCACTATATCATCACTATCAACATTGCAATATGGTCAATAAAGCTACCATTATTTTCATTTTCATCAGGGGAGGATTGTTCTATGTTTGGTTTGCAGCCAACTTTCTACACCAAGTAGTAGCCATCTAATTGGCTTTATTTTTAATTATTTGCTTCATACCTTTTCATCATATATAATGCTTTATATCAAGAACTACTACTATTCTTGGTTTGGCATCTTTTATCTCATATGCTACCTGTTGATTAGTGGTAGAATCACTCATTCAAGTGTTCTACATATATTCTTTCTTTCTTTTTTACTTTATATATGTTTTTGTTCTTGCGATTCAAGAAAGATGATTTGCAGAACAGTGGAGAAGTTTCAACTGGGTAAGTAAAGGTAGAAGACATGTTGAGGGTTGTCTAATATTGTATTTGTAACCAATAACTATGCCCCACGCCAGCTATGCACATGCAAAATGAGAAATTGAGTGGTTGCCATGCATATTAATTTTATGGATGATGCAAGGTTTTAAAACGTGTAGTTGAGGTGTAATGGCCAAAAAAACTTGAGGTGTAAGAATAAAATTAATTAAAGTTAATAAATTGATAAAAATAATATATAATGTATCAATTTAAAATGATAGAAAGTATAAATATCTATAAAATAAAATTAAAGTTTATAAGTAAGCATTAAATAAAATAATAATAAATCAGCTAACAATTATAAATATTTTATATTTCACATTCCAAAATGCAAAGTTCTCAAATAATTCAAATGACTAATTTAGAAGAAAAGAAATGTACGAGGAATCATCCATATAATTGCATATCTGATTTATGGTCATTCAATAGTTCAGAAGAAAGAAATAAATCCATTAGGAAAAGAAATCAGAAAAATAATAAATCTGGAATGTTAGATTTAGAGTAATAAGAAAAATCACTTGATATATCCAATAGAAACTAAGAATTTGATTGGCCCCTTTTGCATTGAACTCTCCTAAAACATTACGAGAAACTAATAGAACTTGATTTTTCCTATTGGTTTTTCATCTTTACTTTTTGTTTATTTGGCTCGTAATTATTGAAATGCTTCTTCCATATATTTTGAATTATATATAAAAATGCATCAAATATATATATTTTTTTGCATTAAATCACTAAATAATCATTGATACTTGAGGCATACGCTTTTTTATGCCTCAAGCTATACCCCACGTCTTAAGACTTGAGCCTTATGCCTCATCCAGATAAAAGCTTAAACCTCACATCAAGATTGTGAGGATTAAGCCTTGAGACAAATCTGTACACCTCACCTCACGGTGTAAACCTTTTAAAACAATGGGCTGATGTAAGAATTATAATTGGTTACAAAGCCCACAATACAGTCATTGTGTTCAGGAATCAGGACTCATATATGGCATACCTAACCTGGGTTTGGATTTGGTGTGAATAGAAGTGTGTGAACCTAATTGAGGTCTTGTTCTTTTGGTCTGTTTTACACATCTAAAGTCCAAAAGTAAAATTTTTTTAGACTTTAGATTGTTCTTTTTATGACCTCTTATTGCATTAGTTCAGACATTAGATCTGATAGCATTCTTATTTTTTTATCTCCAAAATGCTCTTCATGCATCTTAGTTATTCATACTTTATTATTAGTAACACATACTCTTATTATACTTTATTAATATTATAATAATAAAACATTATGAAATAATAATAATAATAATAATAATAATTATCAGTATTCATATTCTTGTTGTTTTTAATAAAATAATAATATAATATTCAAATATTAATATTTTATTATTTTTTTTGTTAATATTCTGTATTATTATGGGACAAAATGATAAATTATCCATTTTCAAAATTCAACATTTAATTTTTAAAACAACATTCTCTACATTCAAAAGTCAAACAAAGCCAATAATCACAAATCTTCAAAGTATTTTTTTTTCAATTTTTATTATTTTATTATTTTTTGCTTTTTATACTTCAAACTTTATTCAACAAATCGCCACCTAAATAATTAATCACAAATGAACATACCAGTGTTCATGCAAGTCCACTGCAATTAGAATAGACTTGCGTGTTCACTCGTGATTGGTCACATATAGCCAGGTTCTCACATTTGTTTTGTGGGTGGGGACGTAGGGTCATGTGGGCAAGAAATCTATTGTGGGTCGTCAATGTGAATGACTAAAACAAAACACAAATTCCATGCCCACAAAAATAACGCATTTTTTGTTGATGTGACATTTATTTTAAGAAAAAAAATCATTCATATTGGCCAACACCCCGGAACTCACACAAAAATCAGCATAGGCAGCAGAAAAGTGATTTTACTCCTCCTAATTTCACTTTCACTGTTTTTTGAAATAGTAGAAGAATGGTGAAAAATAATGATTTTTACCGATCCTTGAACATGGAACAAGTGGCAATTTACGACCCCAGACCCATCTCAGTGCTCCAAAGTCCAAACGCACCTTTTGTTCGTGTAGGCCCAATTAATCACCCCCGACATTTGAAGTCCATAGAGTCAATGTCTGAAAGCCCATAAGCCCTCTAATGGGTCACCTAAAAATGTAAATTGCTCAGCTTCCGAGTCATATAACCTGGGCAAGCGCATGGTCAAGCTTGGGCTGGGATGACAAAGCTACGTACTTCAGACCGGGGCCAACTTATAAAGAACCAAACCAGCTAGCAAGAAAGCAAAGAAAGCTCGTGGGTCAGCCCAGTCACAGATTTAGGCCCAATAACTCTTGATTGATTCATGTATACTACTATTAAAAGTGTAAATAAGAATGTGAAACTTTTATTTGACTAAAATACTTTAATTTTTGAATTTGATCATTTTCTAGTTGTAATGACAAAAAATGCAATTTGAACAATCACATTTCTCTTCATTCAAATCTCATTCATTAAGTCTTATATTCAAGGTATTATTAACTTCCATTAACATTTATTGAATCCTTATTTTGACTAGAATACCCATATTTTTGAATTCGATCCCTTTTAATTGTGAGTGCACAAAATTTAATTTAAACTACTACATTTATCTTTGTTCAATTCACTCTCATTAACATTATATTTAGGGTATTAACTCCCTTTTTTTTCATTGAATCCCAAATTAATTAACCATTTTAAAGAAAAATAAGTGTGACAAAGAATGATTGATTTATTGATGATAAAAATAAAATATAAATTTAAAACCAACCAAAAAATGGAGTTGTTTTCCTATTTGGTGGCAAGTCAACAATTCAACCTTTTGGGGTAAAATGTGTCAATCCTTGATGTTATACTTAAATAATAATAATCATAATAATAATAATAATAATAATAATAATAATAATAATAGTAATAGTAATAATAATAATAATATAAAAAAATACAAACAACTTTGTAGAAAACATTTGGGCATTTCTCTAATATCATATATTCATCATATTAAACAAAAATAAATGTGACAAATAAGAATAAATTTTATAGATATGTAAATATAAAAAAAATATATAGAAAATTTTGAAAACATATTATTTATTATCATTTTCATAATAAAAAATTTCCACATGCACACTTATTAGTCTCATAAAAAGTTAATTTCTAGAGAAATCTATAGAGAAAGTTCAGAAGAATATATATCTCAGCTAGGTTTTCTCATAGATTATTTCTTTCTTGGCTGAGCAATAGAGCAAGGGACAAGGACAACTACTACTCAGAGTGTGAGACTGAGATCATGAGACATTTTCAGCTTGGGGTAGAGACTAAGGCTGCATTTGGTATTCCTTATTTTAAGGACTTATCTCTTTTTGGCTGTTAAAATGCTCCTATGAACACTGAATTTTTAATTGCAAAAAGGAGATAAAGTCCTTAAAATGAGGAATGCCAAATGTAGCCTAAATTTGAATTTTCAGTTTTGATTCCTTGGGGTAAAAACTTAAAACCTAAGCAAGGGACAAGGACAACTACTACTGAGAGTCTGAGACTAAATCTGCATTTTCACAATGAGATTTCATTGTAAAAATAAAAATTTTCACCCTTTGTACTGTTTTTTCTAAGGTAAAATATAAAAACCTCCTCTAAGATTTCTGATGATTATTAAAATCTCCCTTAAGGTTTCATTTTAGCAAAAAATCTCCCATATAGTTTTGAAAAAAAAAAAAAAAAAAAACTGCAGTTATCTACTACGTTCCGTCATTCTTATAGTAAGGAAGACTTGGAATTTATGAAATTTCCTTACTACTTAGTTAGGGCATCTTTCTACATAAATCAAAATGTCATATTTGCCCTTTTAAACTTTACTCTACGTTCTCTACCTAATGAGTTTGTAGAGTAAAATTACTTTACTTGACCCAAGAAACATTTTTAGCTAAAAGTAAAAAGTTCTTTTGGGGGGTATTTTAATAAATCTCCACATTAATTGACATGCATAATGATATAAGATGGAGATTTTCAAAATACTAATACATTAGGCCAACATTTTCTGTGTGGGACAATGATGGAAGGGAGGCAACTGCAGTTTTTTTTTTTTTATCAAAACTACAGGAGAGGTTTTTGTAAAAATGAAACATCAGGAGATACTTTTATAATTGTAAAAATCTCAGGGGGAGGTTTTTATTTCAATGTTTTGTTTTCTGCTACATTTTTTTGGGGTGGGGGAGTCTTTTGTCATTGGAGATTGAAATGGATTCAATATGTAGAGTTAAGTGATACCCGGGTACAGGAGGTGTCAGTTTGGAAGGAGTACAAATACAAATATGCAGAGTACAAATCTGTGGATTTTGTATTATTTTGCATGTATTTGCATTGTCCAAATTTGTATTTGTACTTTTTCCAAACTGAGCCTTAATGGAATGTATCTCTCGGCCAAGTGGATGATGTCAAAAGGATTGGAAACTCTTCCTCTAAAGACAACATCATTTCTGTGATCCCAAATGCTTCTCAAGATAACCAGGATCCTTGCCATAAACAAGTTTTCTTAATCTTTGGTGCCTGTATATCTTTTTAACCACCGGTCCAATAGGTCATGATTCGATGAAGAGACAAACTCTTCTGGATTGAACCATCACTTGTGCAACTAGCCAAACTGCTCTTGCTAGATTTCACTCAAAAAAGAGATGGAGTTGTGTTTCAGTGACCTGATGACAAAATGAACAGGAAGTTTCCTTTCTATGTCTTAAGAATCATATCGTTTGCTTTGTTCTAACTGCATTCATTAAAAACTTCCAACCAAAGAGAAGACATTTGTTGGGGGCTTTGATTTTCCAAAGCCTAGACCATCTAATTGGAGCATGTGAGGATGATCCATCAGAATCTGAGATGAAACATCTGTAAACTGAACGGACAGAGAAGATTCCATCCTTTGTTTTTTTCCAAAGTATGGTATCAGCTTGCCTCTGCGGATTGATGGGTATATTTTGAATTAGATGCACACAGTTCTCTTCAAAGATCTCATTCATGAATAGAAGGTTGTTTGACTTTCCACTCACAGCTTGTTACTGTTTGATCAGACCTTGTTTTTAATACAGGCCTCTTATTTGTTGACCATGGAATCCATGGGCCTGATATGGCATTTATTTTCTCCCCATCCCCAACTCTCCAACAGAGATACTGGTCTAACTTTATCTCTGAGTTTCAGCATATCCTTTTCAGATATTTTGCCCGAAGCTGTTCAATCCATAGTTCCTGCCCCACATTGGATTTTTTTTTTGTTAACAAGATATGTTGAATCTTAGAAGGTGCCCTCAACCAGTTCAGATCAGCCATTCAGCCAGGTTTTCATATAAAATTGACACATATTATGTAATTTTTCCAAACTTTATCATATTAATATATCTGTAACAGTTTTTTTAATTGATAGGCAGATTTTCTATAGGCTGAATTGTATTTGTAGCAGTTTTATTTATTTATTTTTTTGATAATCAGGTTTTTTAATAGTTATTGCATAGGAAAAGGGAAAATCTATTGACCAATCACCCCCTGTCAATTGGTTGGTTCTACCCAATTTGGCCGAACCAATTATAAGGTTCTGGTTATGTGACTTTGTTTGGGTCTGGTTCTGGTTCTTGGTTGTTCCGTTTCAATTCAGACTTGAATCAATTATTTTGTTAATAATATATAAAGGTTTCCTAGCTCTTTTGTAATGTTTGTTATATTTTATGTTTTAAAATGATAAATTTGATAGATAATATAAGATAATTTTAGTTAAAAACACTTGATTTATATATACAGAAAATTTACTATTTTATTATCTTTTTTATTAAGATTATACTATCAAATATCAAGTTATATAAATAATTATAGCTGTCAGCATAATCAGCTAGATCAGGTCTGACCTGATTATTCCAATTATTAATTGAGATGGTTTTGTTCCGATTAATAATGGGCTATGATACTTTTTTCTTTACTGGTTATGATAGAATGATTAGAGGTGTAAATCAGGTTGTGTCGTTCATGTCCCAGTATGATGGTTCGGGCCGTGATGGATCTGGGGTTTTAGGTTCCCGGGTTGTGCATGCCATGCAGCCCGTGGCCCATGTTCCGACACGGCACGTGGCACGGCCTGTGGACCCGTAGTGGGCCGTGCTCGGCCTACCCGATGAACTAGCCATTGGGGGGGTCCTCAATAGCTAGTTTCAACTTTTGGGGGGTTTTTTATAAAAATACCCCCCAATAGCTATAAACAACTATATAGGAGGTATTTATGTATTTTGGTTTTGTGGGGGGGGAGAAAGAATGACACAAATGCCCCCCAATAGTTATTTTGGGGGCATTTTCAGTAAAATGATAAATAACTTTACAATGACCAAAATACCCTTTCCAACAACTAAAAAAATAGCTAGTTTTTGGGGGTATTTTAGCCAATTGAATTATTTTCAATTCCTATAAATAGAATTGGGATATGCTCCTCACAAAGACCTCATAGGCACATCCCGCTGTGCATTGAGAACATCTCCCATAAATAATAACACATAAGTATGGGAGATGTTCCCAATACACGGTGGAATGTACCTATGAGGTCGATGTGAGGCACCTTGTGTGAGGAGCAGATCCGGTCTCCTATAAATAGCTCTATCCTCCACCATTCTCAATTTCTGATCTAGTTCTCATACTCTCTCAAGTCTCAATCTCTCATATATTATTTGATTCTTCAATTCTCAACTTTATTGAAGTTACAACAAGAAGGCTTGCTCAACAACTTAAGGATCTCAACTCTCAAGTTAGCAATTTGGGAGACTTGGACTCTTGGAGTTGAAAGGCTTCAACAGTTGAAATCAAGTTGGGATTCTGAACTAGTAATTCAAGTAAGTGCAATTAAACTAATTTTTATTTTTTTAGAATTAAAAAAAAAAGATCGGCTCCTCTAGAAACCAATTCCCCAACATGTTCAATGTCGATGATATTTAGTCGTAGCATAGTAGTATTAGCACCAATATGGATGCTATTGATACTGACAAAACTTACACCCCTAGTACCAATACTAGGGGAAAGAAAAAAAAAGGCCACTAAGTTGATTAACCCGGTTTGGAAAATATTTAAAATATAGAAGGTTCAGGGGAAGGAAAAAAGAGTTGTTTGTCAAAAATGTAGGAAAGACTTTAGCTATTGTAGGAAGGGTGGTATTTGCCATTTGGGCAGACATTTGCTCACCCATGAAAAAGAAGAAGAAGAAGAAGAAGAAGAAGAAGAAAAAGAAGAAGAAGAAGAAGAAGAAGAAGAAGAAGAAGAAGAAGAAGAAGAAGAGAGAGAAACAATACAAACACAAATTAAGCAGGGGTTTTTGTACTTTTAAATATTCTCAAGAAAAAATGAGGCAAGAATTAACAAAATACATTTTACACGCTAAACAACCATTTTTGTTAGCTGAAGATACTAAACTTGAAAAATGATTACGTAATTTTGTAAATCCACGATTTAAAAAAGTTTATAGGAATACTACTATTAGATTAGATGCTTTAAAACTTTTTTATTCGTATAAACAAAATTTAATTTATATGTTATCAAATCTTAATTCTAAAGTTGCAATTACTTTTGATATTTGGACTTCTAAATTTAACATAAGTTATATTTGTGTTACCGGTAATTTTATTGATGAAAATTGACTTTTAAATAAAAGAATTTTAAATTTCACTAGGCTTGAATGGTCACATACTAGCCCAACTATTGTTGCAAGTATTTTAAATACTTTACATGCTTATGGAATTGACAATAAACTATTTTCTATTAGTTTTGACAATGAGAGTAATAATGATTCAACAATAAATATTTTAAAATCTCAATTAAAATCATGTTTAAATAATAAGTTATTTCATATCAAACGATCATGCAACATCTTAAATTTCTGCACTCATGATGCTTTAAATATTATTTCTACTCATATTTCTGAAATTAGAAATTGTATCATAAAATTATGGTTTAAAATATAAACATTTTATATTAGATGCACATAGATATGGAATTCTACCTATGCTATGTTAGAAAGTTGTATACTTCTCATAAACAAATTCTTAGTGATTTTTATAATGCAAAAATGCCTATTGATATTATATTTGAAGAAGACTAGAAATGTCAATTTGTATAAGAGATTTTTTAAAATATATTTTATGATGCAACTAATGAATTATCATGTATTTATTATCCAATTAGATGTAATTTAGCTTATCAAGTAATGATGATTAGTGATTGTTTTGCAAAATATAGAAAGAATCCACAATTTAAAAGTATTGTAAAAATAATGAAAAATAAATTTAAAAAATATTGGGAGAATGTTTCTCCTCTTTATTGCTTAGCTACAATATTAGATCCTAGGATTAGAAAAGATGGTTTCGATATTTTACTTGAAACATATTTGTGAAAATATAAATATTGAAATTGTAAATAAAAAAATTAATAATTTATTATTTGAAATGTATAGTTTATATGAATTTGAATAAAAAGAGAATAATAAAAATTCTACAACTTGTACAACTGCATCTTCTACTTCTGAATTTGAGTCTAATAGTAGATGAGAAAAACTTTTTTATTTAATAAGAGACAAAAATCCATTGCCTTGACAATAAGTTCATTTACTGAACTCAATTTTTATTTACAAACAAATTTTTCTATTTTAGGTGATTCTTCCTTCACCTCGAAGGGAACACATAATTTTGATATTTTATCCTAGTGGAGTGAACATGCAAAAAATTATCTAGTTCTCGCCACCATTGCACGTGATCTACTAACCCCTTTGGGATTTACAATTCCATCAGAGTCTTGTTTTAATGCAGGTACTAGGGTGTTAGATAACAAAAAAAGTTGTATGAATGATGAAAGTCTAGAGATGTGCATATGCTTTAAAGATTGGCTGGATGTTGAAGATAGATTATAAAACAAAGGAGGGCATGATACTACATCTTATGATTCACCTGAAGCAGATGATCAAAGTTAATAACAATAGGAGAAAATGATGAAGTCAATATTTTTTGTATACTTAATAGTTATATAGCATTTTTTCAAATTATTGTAAATTTTGTTTTAATTTTATTTAATTTATTTGATATTTTTTAATAACGCAATTCTTTATCTTCAATTTGTAACTATATTGTATTTTTATATTTTATTAATTTATTTCATTTTCCAATTTTCATATTTCATTCATCCAACCATTGTATGCTTTGTATCATTCAAATTTAAATGAAATAAAATTCTTATTTTTCTTTCAATTTGTTATTCACTTTGAAATTTTGCCTCTTTGACTTCTTATTTGGTTAAGTATTTTTTTTTTCATTTCTTTGTTAGATTTTTAGTTTTTCAAATAATTCTCAAAGGAAAGTTAAATATTTTAGTTTTGCTAAGTAAAGAAATAAAAAATAAAAAATGTAAAAAAATAAAAAAAAATCAATCTGGCTCGATTCGACCCACACCCAAGGTATGGCCTGTGGCCCAGGCCCATGGCATGACCTATAGTCTGCCCAGCCCAAGCCCGCAGCACGGCATGGCACGGGCTTAGGCCATGGACTGTGCCAACCGACCCTAAATTATCTCTAGAAAGTGTGGCACAACACGACACGACCTGTTTTACACCTCTAAGAGCGATAATGTTTGATCAGTTATAAGTTTTTCTATTATCATATTCAAACTAAATGAATTGTGATTTATGGGGGCTTTAGCCCAGACGTCTGGCCCATCATCACAGGTCCAGTCCTGCGTGGTTGGTTAGACCAGGTTTGATATATACGGCGTAATCCTGCTTATTCGGTGTGATATGGGTCTTTGACTAACAAAATATAAATGAAGAATATCCAAGTAAAACAATACAAGACTATACGCCAAAAATTAAAAATTCAATGGCATAATGAAAATACTGCCTTATCTGCTCGACAAGCTGAATCATTGGCAATCAGAGAAAGCCTGCTGTTTGTCTTGAAGGAAGGTTGGAACAGAGTAATCTTCGAAACCGATTGCTGTTCTTTGGTGAAGAGACCAAATGCTGGTTCTCTGCCTCGTTGGGTCGTGATCTTGAGTGCTATTTTGTTCTGGGTGATATCTTGAAGCTGTCTAAAGATCATCAGTTCTCATTCAGCTTTGTGGGCAGAAAAGAAACTCTGCAGCCCATTGCGTTGTTAAGAAGGGTTTTTCCGTTGACTGTTCTTATTTTGGTTCGCCTCCTGGTTGGCTTTCTGCAGTTCTAGAGGACTTACAGTCTTTTGGTCAAGCTAGATTCTCTGGTTAATTTATCTGCTTTGTTTTCTTTTTCCTTTTCTTTTAGTTGTTTTTTTTTTCTCTGTGTTCTCTGGATGTTTGTTTTATTCTTCGTTCAATTAAATTATCTTTTCTACCAAAAAATGAAAATACTGTTGTGGTCCTTGTGGATAAAATTGTTCATTCCACATGCACATTGATTCTTCCCTATCTTCCACTAGAAATAAAATCTGCTCTGCTCTTCTAGTCTTCTCGCTGGTGAGTGGCGGGAAGTATTGGAACCAGATATTTTCTGCGGGAATTTGACTGAAAACAAAACACAATTTAGGATTACTGCACTCTCTGAATAACATGTAGAAGTATCAGAGATTTGGTTTCGGAGGCAAGGCAAGATAGGTTTACTTCGAAACAGAACTTCCTCCCTTTCTCAATCTAGGCACGCACTTCACAGAAAAGTTTGATCTAAGACTTCTGTTTTGCGTCTCTCTCTCTCTCTCTCTCTCTGTGGTGTTATTGGGTTTGAGGAAGGACATATATTCAGAAGAAATGAAAAGATAGACCATAATAGTTATCGGTTATGGGTCTCGTATGCATCTTCTAAATTTGCTTGTGGATCCATTTCTTATCTATTCCTTTAGGGTTCTTTTTTTATAGAGTTTTTTTTTGGTTAACTTTATTTTTGTGAGTTCATGGGCCATTTATGCTGTGATGGTTTGTTTTGCTGTTATTTGGATTATTGCCAATTCTTTAACTACAATAAAGAAAAAAGTATGCAGTTCATGGGCCATTGCTGCTGTGATTTCAGCAACTACACTACTTTTAGTACAGTATATGGTTGGTGGGGATTGTGGATGAAAGAGAATCAATTTGGACGCTAATTCTGATTGAGCAAAAACGTTTTAAATCATTGTGTACTTTAGAAGGGACAAGAGGAAATTGTTATTTTCGCTAGAAGTAGAAGATTTCTGGACGAACCTGGTGATCTTTTCTAAGTAACTATAGAATTAGAGATAATTTCCAGTAGTCATGCAGGATTTTGTTTTGGATACATGTCTGTCTGGCTTACCAAGCTTTCATGGTTATGCTATTGTGTCACAATTGATATTTAAAATCCAAGCTATGAAGCTGTGTTGCTATTTGAACCAACCACAAGATCCACCGCATGCTCTGTAGGCATTTAATAAATAAGGAAGAAAAGGCAACAACAATTACTTAATTTTCAGATTGTATAGTATGTGATAACAATTTGTCTTGCTTCAGTTGTTTCTTCTCCAATTCTCGTGGCTTCAATATCATAATTTTCAGATTGTATGGTATATTAATTTTTTTAAATAATTGATTGCAAAATCTGAAAACCCATCAAAATAAACCAATAAAGACACTGCCAACTAACAGAATGGAAGCCCAGGTGGAAAAATGGCATAGCATTTAGGTTGTGCTTGCAAGGTACCATTTAAACAAAACCCTAGAACAAGGATGAGGAAGATCATACTTTTGTCACTCCACTAGTAACCTAGTTGGACAGCAGAGTTCTGTGGTGTTCAGTGATCACTTGTTTTCATTCTCTAAACAATGATCAATGGTGCTCTAAACATTGGTTTCTACGTGACAAATGTACATACTGTAAATGAGCCTGGAAGATTTCCATGTTTTTTTATGAGATCTCAAGCCAAAAGTTGATGAATCTTTTATTGAAGCTTTTCCAATAAGGGCTATTTTGAACTTCTGATTTCATTTTCTTTGGCTTTCAAAGTGGATGGTGTTAAAATGAAAAAAAAAAGTGTAATTTTGAGCTTTTGGAATTTTGAAATCCCAAGGCTCAAAATCTGTTGACTGTTGTCTAACCATTTGGGCCTAGGTTTAATTTGATTCGCTTTTTGGAGTAAGGAAATTAACTCCAGACTAAAAGGAGGTGGATGGTCTTTATTTCCCTCCTAGTGTCATTTAATGCCTGCAAAGCTCTGTTGCTAATTTTCTATAACTCCCTTCTAAGAAATATTCCTTTTGTTAATGACTTCATAGAGTTCATTTTAAGTCATTAACAGGTAATCTCTGTCAGCCATCCCCATTATTGGTCCTTATGGATATTGGATAGTGTACACCAATTGATCTATACATTTCTTTTCTATGTTTTGATTCTTACTGTCTTCTTTAGTCCCATATTTCTGTTGAAAATGCTAATGTGGTGTTTTCCATGTATGGACACCTCCTGTACTGACAGACTGACCCCGTATCTCTGTCACAGGTCAATGTTGCATGCAATTTCTGCCACCAACACTTCTATACACTACTGGAGTACTCCTACTTTTCCCAGAAAATGTGTAGTTCCTGCCAGGCTTCATATATCTGCCTCATTACCAGATGTGGGTGGAGTTAAAGTAGAGTATACACCGTGGTTGATTGTTGGATTAGGAAACCCTGGAAATAAGTATCACAGAACTAGGCACAATGTGGGTACATATTTTTGAGAGTATTTGTTTGAACTCTTTCTCTTTAAGTTTATTGATTAATCCTCTTTCTTTTACTGTTCTCAAAGAGATAATATATGAATTATCTATCAACTTTCCTTCTGATATTTTGGCTAGACACTCTAACCCAGGTTGGTTTCGAGATGATTGATCGCATTTCTCAGAAAGAAGGAATTTTATTGAATACAATACAGTCAAAGGCTTTAATAGGAATAGGTAACTCTTCAGGTTTATTTATTTTTTAATGTTTCTTTCTATCCCCTCTTTTATTAAGCATGGTTCTTTTAACATTGTCTTCTATACTTTTAAGTCAGCATGCATCATTGTTGGCTATGATGGCCTATGATGCCCCATAAACAGAAACTAATACTGACATGGATAAGGGAAATGGGGATATAACTCTCCATTTCCAAAGATCTTAGACATGAATAAGAGAATGTGTTTTCCATTTGTTATACTCCTTTCATCCTTTTATATCTAGTTTTAGCTAAGTGTCATTTTCTAATGCATATATCTTACCAAATTTTATTAAACTACTAATGTATGGTTATATGCATATATTATAGTTTTATTTATCAAAGCATGCAATTTTGTGTATTTTAAAAGTGTTAACGCTATAAAGTATACTCTAGGAGTGTCAATGCAGTATCCAAAATACCGGGTACTAATATTTCCAATATCAGTATGCTAAACAATTACAGTTACACGGGTATCATTTTTGATGACAACCATGTAAAATCTACTAAAACTTTTGTATTATAGTTCATCGTTTTATTTCAATTTCATGCATAATTTGCACTGTTAGAGCTCAGTTATGAGTTGGTGGCCATTCAATTTCAATATCTGATCAGTGCAGGGTCCATTGGGGAGGTACCAATTTTGCTGGCAAAACCTCAGGCCTACATGAATTTCAGTGGTGAATCGGTTAGTTTTGAATTGTACTTCTAATTTGACATGCCTCTCTGCAGTTGTCCACATGCATGTTCTTGTACTTGTAAAGAACAAGACCACTTCTAAGCAAGTATGCCCATATATTATGTGATTATGTCATCACTTCTAAAGGTCATGAATGCTTTGCTTCTTCCTTAAATTGTTTAGAAGTTGATAAAAATTTGTTGAAAGACTTAAATGTGAAGCAGAAAACAGGAACCTTCATTGCATTAACCATGTTACAATATTTTGAATTGATTTTTGACGTAGTTGACAAATTGTAAATGCACTTATATGCACGGAATCTACTTTGGTCTTTTCTTATGGTTTTGTAGGAAAAATGAGTCACTAATCCAAATGTGAATTTCTAATTTCTCTACCTTTTTTGAGAAAAGATTAGCTGAACGCGATGGCTGTGGAACCAATGATAATATTTCATGCCAGTAATAAAATACATGGGACCCACACTTCTCACAGTGGGGCCCATGAATTTACTCATTTCCATATCTAAATTGTTATTCTACTGTTTTTTCCTTTACCAAAATCAATCATGTAATTTATATAGTTCCTTATCTATAGGTTCTATACAGGTTTTGGTGTCCATCTGTGGCCCTGAGTGTTAGGCAGTCAGTTTTTCTTTTTTTTAAAAGGTGCACATTGTGGTCTCCCATAACAAAGACCATTTTGGGTTGAGATCAATTAATTATTTCTAGTCAGTTCAGACCAAAAGGCAGGTCAAGAAGCCTAGTCCAATAACTAGTCAGTTGATGGTCAAAATGAATGCATCACTAATTAGTTGGCCAATACTAATGGTGCAGTCAACTAATGGCTAGTTGTCCTAGTCAACATAGTCAAGGACAAATTAATTTTAAAGTTTTATTTGCTTCTCTTTATCTTGGATTCATATATGGTTTTATTTCATTATATGCATACCGGTTGCTCTAAGCATTTATGATGGAACATGGTTGGGTGATGGTATATAAAATAGAAACAAGGCATAAGATGAAAGAACAATGAAGTAGTTCTTCTAGTTCTTCCAATCAGTGGTTTGCTGGTATGGCATTACCTGCAGAAGGAGTCCACATGAAATAGTCAAAGATGTAATCCTTCCTTGAAAAACAAAGACTGTCACTCCCTATCTCAACCTAACCAAACTTCTTTCTTTCTTGTCTGTAAAGCAAGACTCTATTGACTTATATATGTTATTAGACATTTTTTTTTTTGTTGTTGACTAGTTAATGTCTAGGTATTGACTAGCCACAGCATAGCCTAGGGAGGCTAAAATGACCAGCCATTGGCTCACTGCATTGACACTCCCTGCATTTTATGAAATGATACATAAAACTGTTTCTGCATTAATGGTATCTCCAGTTTGCTACTATTAATATCTGTACTTTTCAGACTATAACATAGTTGTCAAGGCGAGGCCTAGGCGACAAGCCCTTGGAGGCTTGTCTTGCCTAACTGCCAAGAAGTTTTGTACATTGTGTTATAAAATACTTTTATATTCTTAATTTTTTTAGATTATAATTATAAAATAGACATTATTAAACTAAAATATTCATTTTGTGTGTTTATATACTAATTTGTTTTTATTATTTTCTTATTTGTTAGGGTTTAATCAACATAGGCATTGCTAAATGATGTATTGAACCCTCAGAGACTTAAAAACCTGAACCAGTAAGTAAGGAAGATCTTACAGTTTTGTCTAATCAACACATTTTCTTCTTCTTTTCTTATAACAAAAATAGGGGTTCAGCCCCTATATATTTTGAATCTTCTTTTCTTTCATATTTTTTCTTCTCATGAATATGTTGACTTTCTATACTTTAACATGAAGTTTATACTTTTCTTATGAAAATTATGGATAATTATTAAGGAAATATGGTTATGGAACCTAGGGAGATACCCTAGGATATATGCTTTTTTACTTAAAAAAAAAAGTCCATCACCTAGGTGATGCCTAGGCAACAAGGCACCTCCCTGTACCTAGCCTCGCTTTGGCACCTTGAAAACTATGGACTATAATATTAAAGATACTAGTTATATAAGCTAGATGTTTCCCATCTTAGAAGTTATTATTTGTCTCTGTTGGCCATTGTTGGCTGCTAGAGGATCCTGGATGCCAGATTTTGAATTTCTACTTTTTATATTTTTCTACCAATCTTTTCTACTTTGCATGAATTTAGATCAACATGTGTTGCATGTCCTAAAATTACTGATTACAGTGCTGTCAGCCAGAGTGGAAAAGCATGCAACTTTGTTTTCTTCACTGGATAGGCCTTTCTTAAAGAAAGGGTTGAACTGTGTAAATTCTTTCACAATATTAATACAAAAAATTATTAACTGTGGCATCCACATAGTTTCAGTAGAATTTATCTATGTTCCAAAATGCATTGCTATATACTTGCACAAGATGTCTATGATCTAGTGCTTTGTTGGAATGTAGATTATGCACTCACAAATTGATGTTGGATTTTACCTTTTCCAGTTGTTATGTCTAAAGTATATAGAACTGACTGGACTCATCTTTATCTCCTTTGCTTTCCTAAGAAATCAGTTCCTAAAGGATTAATCTATCTGCAGGTTGGACCACTTGCTGCATACTATCAAGTACCTTTACACCATATACTATTGGTACATTTTACAGTATCTGCATTTTCTAAGTTACATTTTAGTGAATGCCTTTCACATGATGGCCATGTGAAATATTGTAGGTAATGTCTGATTCTGGAACTTGGTTAATGTAGGTCTATGATGAGATGAGCTTACCAAATGGTGTCATGAGGATTCAACCAAGAGGAGGTCATGGTCATCATAATGGGTATGTGATTTGATATGTGCATGGTAGCATTCTCTGTAACAATGTTTTAAAAGGCATGAGGTTTATACCTCAGAGGATCACTTAAGATAAATGCTCAATAAAATGCCTTGTGTACCCCCTCTTTCTTTTATTGAAATCAGCTAACTTCTTTCAACATAATAATAACAATAATAATGAAATGCCTTGTGGCTGAACCTCTCACCTTGTTTTGCCTTGTTTTAAGAAAGTTGCTATG
Organism: Nelumbo nucifera; assembly: GCF_055504915.1. NCBI lineage: Eukaryota > Viridiplantae > Streptophyta > Magnoliopsida > Proteales > Nelumbonaceae > Nelumbo > Nelumbo nucifera. Next base: position 23,873,559 of record NC_142651.1, on the reverse strand, counting down.
GTGCATTGACTGAATTAGATTTGCCATCACAACAATGAGTTCAAATTAACTTTTCGCTTTGCATTTTTATTAGTTTACAGTAACTTTGATTTTTCAAAATCATTTTGAGGTTTTATTTTACATTGAGAACTTATTAAATAGGTAATGGAAGATATTTGTGAACATAATGTCATATTTTTAACATAATGGCTAAACATCATTATAAAAGCAAAAGTAAATCAGACTTAGTAGTTTTCTATATCTTAAATCGTTCATCTATGTATTCTTTTCTAAATGCTTTTATACTTGTACTGTTGGTTTAAAACCAAATATTTGACGAGGCAAAAGTCTCATGCATAGAGGCTTATGCCTCGTGCAATTAGGATTCCTAGAGCCTTGATTCATACCTTTGCTTTTGAGAACTTTATTTTCACCATTTAGAAGGTTTGACTATTCAGGGACTTTAGACCGCTTTTATTTCCATATGAATAAATTATCTTTAACTTATACCATTACATGTGTATATTGCAAACCTTTATACCACCAGTATCTACTTTAGAATAAAATAAAGTTGCTCAAGGACAAGGTTTGTTCTTGGATTTTTTTTTTCTGAAAAACTGGAGTTTTTTATATTTCTTGGACTCTTTTGTATATGGGGTATGGGGAGTATATGTGCATCTAGGCCATCCTTGCAGTGTTATCAATCAGCAATTTGTTTTAGGTGTCTCTGAAGGTGAATATACAGATATATGCTCAATTAATTGAAACTTGAAATTGAAAAAAAAAAAAAAAAGGTAGAGACCTGGTGGACCAACAATACACATCTAAAACCCATATGGGGTATGGGGAGTATATGTGCATCTAGGCCATCCTTGCAGTGTTATCAATCACCAATTTGTTTTAGGTGTCTCTGAAGGTGAATATACAGATATATGCTTGTTAAAGTGAGCCAAATAGGGGTAGTTTAGTCATCTCATGTTTGTTAAGTACCTTGCTTATGTGGCAGTTTTATTAGAGATACTCTGCCCACACTTAAGTAAGGGCAGTTTAGTCTTTGTAAAGGTTATTAGAACTTAATAAACATTAGGGGGTCGAATGAACAGTGTACGAATCAGTTTTGACTAAACCCTCCTGTTCTCTCTTTCTCTTTTCTTCTTCTTGATCTTCTTCTTCCTTCTCTCCTGGTTCGGGTTACTGTAGCTGCATTCGAAACAATGCTCAATTAAATGAAACTTGAAATTGAAAAAAAAAATGGTAGAGACCTGGTGGACCAATACACATCTAAAACCCATATCCATGTCATATTGTGTTGATAATTTGGGGTAAGCTGAAGGCACCAATTATCACATGTTAGTCTCCTAGTTTGGGGATTCAATGCTACAACTCCGTGAAATTTAAGAACATCATGACTATTTTTTTCCCAACTAGCAATTGGTGCTTAGCAAGGCCTGGGGTAGCCTTTAAAAGTGCAGGTTCTGTGCTCCATCTCAACAGTTCTGGATTTTGGATACCTGAGCATGAGTTCTGTATTGTATCAGATATTTTTGTACAAATTTCATCTCAGACACCTCATCTAGCTATATCCTAGCCATATTCAAGTCTCATAGGGACCGAGAGCTCTTTTTGTAAGATGCTTAAGGAAAACAGTTTCCTTTGTTCTTTTATATATATTTAGGGATTTAGAAAAGAAAAATCTTTATAATGGTCCTCTTACATTGGAGCTTTCTCAAATATAGATTTTTTTTTTGAGAAAAGGTAAAGTATTTCATTAAAGAAGATAAGTAATTACAGGAGACCTGCACAGTAAGACACTGAGCAGGAAAACAAAGAAAACTTTATACATACCAAGGGCTTCTGTTCAGCTAGATACAAAAATATTGCAGTTGTCAAAAAAAGTATTGTACGGAGTGTTCTTGAATAATTTGTGAGAAACCACCCAAGAGTAAATTCTTCCCCAAAAAACTTTTAGTACTGAATCATCTGAATTGTACTTGTCCTCGAAAAGCCTCCTGTTCCTCATTGTCCAAATTGTCCATAGCACTACTGGTGGAATTACTCCCCAGATGACTCTTCCTTTTTTAGATAAGCCAGCTAGGTTCCAGCTCCAAAGTAACTCCAACAGACCTTTTGGGAAGCACGAGGACACCTCGAAGAATCTCAAAGCACGAGGACTCTTCCTTTTACGTAAATATGATCTAATGTATGTACTGTGTGTAGGCATTACTGCATGTATGTATTATGCAATAAACATTTACCTATCTGTCTATGCATATTTATTTCTGGAGATAATGACTCGTTTTTCTTGATAATCATTTTTAATTAAGTAAAGAATTGACCTTTTCTCACCTATGCATCACTTTGTCATCTGGATTTGCTGCATAATTATGATGTCAATGATTGTAATGGTTGTTGTGATAAGAATAATAATTATATTAATTATAGGAATAATGTCCTTCCACTTTTCAATATCTAGTCTCAGCTTCCTCATTATCTTCTCAAAAAGCCTAGGATTTCCTTTTCTCATGGCATGTGAACTATTATATAGAAGCATACAAGCTCACACCAATTTGTAAATTGGAAAAGTTAAAACCCTGTAGACATTTCCTAGTTTTCCTAACCTTCTAAAAGCAACTCAATTATGTCTATGACAATTGACAATGTCAGTAAGACCAGACTTAAATTCATAAAGATTCTGTTTTTCTATTTTTCAAATAATTCTAAAAATATTGAAGAATATCTAATCTGTTCTTGTGTGTAAGTTCTTATTCCCGTGCTCTTTTTATTCTGCTGCTTCTACATCCTTAATGTTTTAGTAAGAAGAGACAAGATTGTCCCTGTTGCTAAGCAACATTACCGCAATACAGCCCCCAAAAAGAATAGACTACAGATAGAGTGGAGACCTCCTACAGAGGGTGTGGTAAAGCTGAACTTTGATGGCAGCAGTCTAGGAAAACCAGGGCCTTCGGGTATAGGAGGGATTTTAAGAGATAAGGATAGAAACATCCTATCCCTATTTTCAGGATCAGTGGGAGTTGGCGATTCAACAATGGCTGATACTGGCTGCGGTGCAAGGAATACAGGTTGCAAACCAACTAGGAGTGGAAAATCTGATAATTGAGGGAGATTTTAAGGTGGTAGTGGGTTGGTTGTCAAGTCCAGAAACAGTTCTATGGGTCTACAGGGATCTTCTTAGGAAAGTTAATTGGTTCACAAGGAATATGTCAGTCACCTATCAGTGGGCAGCAGATTAGCAAATGCCATGGCTGATTCTTTGGCAAAAGAAGGGGTCTCAAGGGTTGAATTATTTTCTGCTACTCTATGAGTGTATTCTGTTAAGAGTTTGTTTATGCTCTCACCTCTAAGGGGAGGTAAGTAGGTAACATCTTGTGCCTCCTTTTAGGGTGAATGTACACTTCCTTTCTTATTATTAATAAAATCACTGTTCATTTATCCAAAAAAAAAAACATTACCACAATACAGAACAATGAATAACCCCTTTTCTCATCATAAGTTAAACAATTACTACCATAGAAAAGGTCTTGTATGGGGATCTCTAGGCCCAGGGATACAGGTTTAAATCTGATCTTGCTTATATGATCTAGTGGGCCAGGCAGCATTTTGCTGTATTTTCTTTTTTTGCTTATTGTACTGCTGTGGTTATTTTCCCTGCTACTATTTTCCTAATAGCAGGGGTTGTTTTTTATTAATAAAATTTATTTGATCATCATTAATGGTAACAAATTGCTTTTTAAAATGTAGGGGCAGTCTGCAATAGCAACTGCCAAACCCATTTTGGGTATTCTCAGACCTTGGGACATTTGTTTTTTTTTTTTTGTTTTTTTTTTGTACACAAATACTCAATGGTATTTCATATTTGTATTTAGTAATGTTACCAAACAAGGTTCTTGCACAACTTTCAGATACTGATGTGGTTCCCATATGTTAGATACTTGCAATGAAACTTTTTCTTGTTGTTGTTATGACCATTAGTTACACTTGTTTCAGAGTGAAGAGCGTGATGGATCACCTGGATGGATGCCGAGAATTTCCTCGGTTATGCATAGGTCGGTTATTCAAGTACAGTTACCATTGTTAATTGTTTATGTTCTTGACTCACTGAATCGCCCAGGCCCCCAGTATGAGACATTTCTATAATGCTTGTAGGTATTGGCAATCCTCCTGGAACAATGGACATGAGAGCATATCTGCTACAAAAGTTCAGTCCAGAAGAGAGAAAACAGGTAAACTTGCGTCAATGTTTGACTGATTTTATACCTTTGGATTGATCATGCTTATTTTTGAGAAGGAAAATCTAAATGGGAAGTCTCAGTGAACCCTCTTCAATGAACACCATCCAAATTAACATAAGATGGGATTTTTGTTCTGTGCCACTTCTTGAGGACAACATTTGAGTATCAGATTAGCTGGATGGCCTCTGTTGTGCCATCTCGAGATTGAACTTGTACTCTTTCAACACTGTAAATGGGTTAAGGCACATCAATCATATTACGCAAGAAATCCCTGTTTGGATCTTATCTTGTCTTTGATGTGATTATGGTAATGGTTGTTCCTATATTAGCTTAGAATCATAACGTATCAAGGGAGGGGGGGAAGCTTGGGCTCATATGGTTTGTGAAATCCTGGGTGCAACTTCAGGGCACTGACATGGATGCAGATACTCAATTTGATATGCTAAAATCATGTTTTTAGTTTAGGAGTTTTTTTCAAAGTTTGTTGTCTTCTTTAACACTGATATCCTGTAATGTAAGATGCAACAAAAATTCAAATACACGCTGAAGATTTTACAGTGAAAGTTGCTAAATATGTACTATTGTATACTTCGTCAACAGTATAATTTAACATTAGAAGGCAAGAGAATAATTTGTGAAAATAATAACTTTGAACCCAAAAATATCTCTGTGATACCTTATATCTGGTTACAGTGTCAATGTTATGTAGTGTCAACATAAATATACCAAATTGAGGTATCCATGAAGTTGTTTTTATTACACCTGTGTGCAAACTGGTTCTGGACATTAAACTTGCTAGGCTCAACGGTGTGCATGAGACATAAATAGATCATATGCATCTGAGTGTGTGATGTTTGAATCACCTTTAGATATTCATTGCGGTTCTCTAACTTGTTATGATTGTTCTGTAACTGTTGATCTGTTGCTGACATATACACGTAATTTGGGTTTGGTCATGTTTAGGTGGACGCTGCGCTTGAGCAAGGTTTAGAGGCTGTAAGGACCCTGGTGCTCAATGGTTTCAATAATAGCATCACTAGATTCAATCTGAGCCAGAAGTACAAGTACCATAAAGTTTGAATTGAAAACCAAATGAAACGAAGAGGGATGTAAAATAGTGCGGCAATTTCTATAATCAGAATCTGTTGTGTAGATGAAATTGACTTTTAAAAATAACTTATTTTATCTAACAGATAAAATATAAAAAACAAAAATATCGTGGACTATTCATTAAATTTTCGAAATGTGTTATATTATTTCTTTCTTTCTTTCTTCTTCGATGCAAAGAATTGGTCTGCCATTGGCTAACAAGATGAATGGGGAGCTTTGATAGGCCTTCTTCTTCAGTGAGCAAAAGAAACCTATCAAGGCCTTGCAGCCCTCACCCATAGGGGAAGTATTTGTGACAGTTAAGGGTGACAATGGACCGGTTTTGGATTGGACCCCATCCAGTCCAAAATCAATTTGGATGGATTGGACGAACCAACAAGACATGTTGGATTGGATCAATCCGGTCTAAAATGTTTGTTAGGTTGGATTGGACCTGGTCCATCTGTAATAAATTTATATTGGATTGGGTTGGACTAAGCCAATATCTGGTCCATTGATATAAGATAAGTATATGTATCAATGGACCAGATTTGGATTGAAACCAATCTAAATCAAAGTGAATTTGAACAGATTGGACAGTCTAGACATTGAATTGGACCGATCCAAATTGGTCCAAAACATTCATTGGATTGGATTGGACCTAGTCCATTTATAATGGACTCACATTGGACTGGATCGGATTGGACCAAATCCAGTCCAATTGACACCCTAGTAACAGGAAAGGCAGACTTCTGGATGGTGAAGTCGGAAACAAAAATGAAAACTAGGATGGACTTGATGAGATACAGAGGGAACTGGTTGCTGTTGAGGTCATCGTATGTTGGCATTATAGGTTTTACTGTTATTGAAGGGCATGAAATAGAGAAAATAAATTGGAAGCAAGCAGAGTTTAAAAAACGAATTCGCATCAGCACCCCACAGCACATCCCAGCCGTGTATTGGGAACATCTCCCAATGACAAATACGGGAGATCTTTCCAATACATGCTGAGATATATGCATGTGGGGCGCAGATGTGAACTCTTTCAAAACTAGCAAAGTTGTTATCGCTCTGCAGATTTTACAACCTTCGCCTGAGAATTGAGGAAGGTAGAATACTAGAATCTTCTGTTTTCTCAAACCAGTCCACCAGAAAACAGAGACAAAGTCAATATATTTTGGGAGAATGATGGTTCAGCCCAGGGTCAGAATTTGTAGGCCCAAAGTACTGTTGGGGTAGGTGCCAGTTCGGAATTGATACCAATTCACGGGTGGGCATTGATGCATAGAGTGTGGGTTGTTGATATTTTGAATGTTTATAGCTTTGCAGTGGAAATCAGAAATCTGCATTGGGCCTGTCCTTACTTTTCGGATATATTTTATCCTTTTCTTTTTTGAAGTCTTCATTTTGAGAGAGAGAGAGAGAGAGCAAGGAGTTATCGCCTCTCTGAATCTTCCACCGGGAAGAGTAAAGGAGAGAAAATGAGGGGGTAAAAATGGGATTGTAAAAAATTAATGGTCATATCAAATGCTGTGTTTGGTTGCAATGGGAATTTATTTGCACTGATACAAAATCATGGTAGTGCAAATGATTTTGGTGCGAACTATAATTTATTTTTATTTCAAAATTTACCTTATTTGTTTGAATGCAATACAAATGAAGTAATAAAAAACCCGGAGCAGAAAATATGCTCCTGGGAGAAAATTTACCTTATTTGTCTGAATCTTTTCATTTGCACTTCCATGCATTTATACTCATTCAAATAAAATTGCACTTCCATTCAATCTCCTGGGAGAAAATATGCAGACCTAAACATCAGGGTTGATTGGGCTTTAGAAGAATGGGGGAGTTTAACGAAGTTCTATTTGCAAAACAAGTTTGGAGATTATTCTCCTCAGAGAAGGGCTTATGGATAAAGTTACTAAAAGAAAAATGGGTCAAAAACAATTCAACTTTCAATCTGAAATCTTCACCAAATGATTCAGGTTGGTGGAAGAAGGTGGTTTCCACGTTGGACAAGATGAAAAGAAATTTGTTTTGGAAATTTCAGAATGGCAATTCCTGTCACATCATGGACCCTTGGATCCCAACCTTAAGAGAGGGGGCTCCTGAGTTAAGGAACCGACATCAACAAACTCAAAGAAATGGTTCTGTCAAGGAGCTGTTGAATCCTGATGGAAGCTGGAATGTCTAATTACTATCTTCTTTATTCTCAAAAAACACAGTTAAAAGACCACAAGAAGACTTACCTGATATGTGGAGGTGGAAGAAGTCTAAGAATTGTAATTATACTGTAAATTCTGGTTACAAATTTTTCACAGGCCATCTCCCCTCTTCTTCACTTTGTACTGCTCCATTGAGAATCATTTGGAAGGCCAAAGTGCCTCACAGATTACAAGTCTTCATGTGGAAGGCTTGGTGGCACGGTGTGAACACAAATGATAAACTGAGGTTTCTTGAGATCCAAGACAAATATTGCACAATCTGTGGATCTGAAGAGGAAACTTAGCAACACTTATTCTTTGAATGCCAATATGTTAGAGCAGTTTGGTTCGCAGAACAAATCGGTGTCAGCCCAACAGAAGTTCATGGTGTTCAGTTGTTTTCTTTTGTTTATAGATGGATTGGCACAACATTTAACTCTCTGCCTAAGGAAGTTCAAATGGGCTATGTTGCAAAGTTCTTTATAATCTTTTGTCTTATATGAGATACGAGGAATCAAAAAGCTCATAATAAACAAATATTGGATTCAATCCAATTAGTGGATATGGCCGACTCTTATTGCATTCCAAGTCTCAATAATGCTAAAAATACACAAATCCTATCTTGTCATCATCATCAGCAGATAACTCATATCATGCTTGTTTGTTGATGGATCGTACATTCCAACTTCTGGTCATGCAGGTATTGGTTTTATAGTGTTATCGAAAGATCTAAATGTCATATATGCTGAAGGAAGAAAAGTTGATGGCTCTTCCGCAACTCAAGTAGAATGGTGGGCCTAAAGAAAGCTATTAACCTGGGAATTAAGAACCTCTTAACCTTTTATGATGCAAGGAAGATGGTATGGTTGACTGGAGTGTGATGCATATCCAAGAGGAAGTCAGATCAAAATTAACTTTTTTTGATACTATACATGTAACCCATATTAGTAGAAATGCAAAAGCTGCTGCCCATGTTTCTAGCCTATCAAGCTTGTATACAATACAATGTAATAGTTTCGAAGACGGGCAGATCTGAAAACTCTATGTAATCTTGTGGCTCTAATAATCGTATCGTTTATATTCCTTGCCAAATTAAAAAAAAAAAATGTGCAGGATATATATTAATATAAGTAATCAACTCTTATTTTGTTTTTGTTGATCATTCAAACAAATGGCAATTGGGTGCATAGGGTTATCTGTCCATGTCGATCGCAGTCTCTTCTATTACCCACCTAATACTGGATCTCCATGTTCAGCTAGAATCCACCATTTCCCGTGCTGATGTAGTGAAGTCCATGATTGCTATCTTGAGCCCATCATCATCACAATATAATTAATAATAATAATATAATGGTGATGGAAGGTGGGCTTCTGGTTCTGGCTGTTACAACACGCATGGACGCTCCGGTTTGCCGGCCGCCACTGCGTCAGGTCCGGTGAGTAGTAGGTTGCTCTTTGCTCCCTACCAATAAGACCAAGTGGATATGCGAAGCACGTGACGTGAGAGGTACGTCAGATCAGAATCGGTAGGTAGGACCAGATAATAGAGAATCTTAACTTTTCAAACGAAAAATAGAAATCTGACGGTTAAAAGGGGATCCAATGAAAATTCTATCACTTTTCCAGTTTTTCTTTTTGAGATTGACGATGACGATTTCTTTCGGTAGGTGGGAGTCTGCTCTACTTCTGAACTTCTCGTTTGGGATTTGGGAAGGGAAGGGACCCACCTCAAGTGGACCGTTGGGGGCTTGGAGGACGTGGGAGACAAGCAGAGCACTAGAGAAAAAAAGGGAACCAGTACCACTGCCCTTTCCCTTTTCATTAGACCGTTGCAGTGCGAAGCAACAGCCGAGTACATAGAAGAAGTAAACTCAAAGCAGGAGTAACAAGAAAGAAGACTTCATCGCTCCAACGTATCTCCCAACACCGAGAAAACTTGGAAGAACGGAACTGAAATTCGAATTCTCGAAACCATGGCAGAGATTGCTGCTTCTCTGCACCCAATTCATGAGCTGAATCCCACTCTTGAATCACTCTTTGCCGCCCTCGACCCCAAATCCTTTATTCTCTCAAACAGGTCCAGCTCTGTCCATGTCCAACACAAGCCCCCGTTACACTTCCCCCCAGCTAATCTTACTCTGCAACGAGGGTTCAGGTACAAAGCTTACGCGGAGTTGAGAGAATCAAGGCTGAGGATGAAGCACTGTAACCAACAGCCCGATGTACCTGCATCAACAACTACGGCGACGCCGCCCAAGAAAAAGGTCACGTTTCAGGGAATGGCGCCGGTCACCGCACGCAACGGCACGTCGGTCGTTGCCCGATCGGTGCCGGACTTCTCTGCTGTACTAAGGAAAGAGAATAGGAAGCCGATGTCGATGTTGGAGATGACGCCACCACCTTCCAAGGCTACGAAAGGCGGGGTCTTGCCGAAATTAGGGAGCAGGTCGGCTAATGCAGGGGAGAAGAGAGGTGGAGGTTTAACGGTGAGGAAGAGCTGTGCCACCGTTGAGGAGCTGAAGGGGTTCTCTTTGGCCGCTGCATCTGCTATTAATGGGGAAAACAGAGGGAGGACTAGTAGGGGGATGACCAAGACTGTTCTGGGTTACAGGCAATATTAACTCACTGTGATCATCTGATCAAAATTATCCAGCGTCTCTATAAATTGGATTGGATTTTCCATATTCCTTTTTGTTTTTGTTTTTTCTTTCTCTTTATGGAATTCTAGATTGACAATATTTCTTCTCTTTCTCTATGTATAAAGAAAGATCTGGAGATGTATTGAGATTTAATTCAAGAAAGATTTTTTTTCCTTTTGCCAGAATTTTGATCAAGTTTTGCTTCAATTGTTCTTGTCAAATTGATAGATGGAAAAGGGATGCCATCAACCCAGTTCCTGGTCTGTCGTTATTTTATTTTCATTTTTTAAATTTTTTGTTTTTACTACAACGTGTTTTGCTAGCATTGATTAAACTTGAGGCAAATTACATTTATTTTTTGCTTGAAAGTTACAACTAAAAGTTTTAAATAGTTTCTTTTTCAAGAAAAAAGAAAAAAAAAAAAAACATTCTGGTAGACAATGAGACGCGTTTGTAGAGTTGCAAATAAATCGGGTTTAATCCCATTCAAATTCAATAATTTGTTTAGGTAGGAGCAATAATTGGGGATTTTGAAAGCATTGATCAGATAAAACTCAGATACTTGATCCGAAATTCAATTTGATTATATATTTGATATCATACTTGGTTTTATAAATTTATACTGATTTTATTCAAATATATTGATATATTAATCAGATTGAATTCAAATCTATGGTGGACTTGTGGCAATTTTAACGAGACGGGAAAGGCATCGTACCCGAACAACTTTAAGTCTTTAACCAATCAGAAACCTACCTAAATTTGAATAATACCAGTCGATTGATCACCATTCACCAATGGGATCATATTGCTCGACTGATTATCAGTTTTTTAGATACAGACAAGGTACAAATTATCGATATGCACAGTTGGTAGAAATTACATATTAGTATATTACACAAATCGAAGTGTGATGCTGCTCTTAAATTAATTTTTTAACTTCTAAAGTCCAACCATGATACATTTCAAATATTTGACGCATGGACGCATGTTAAATCAAAATTTCAACCAATCAAAGGATGTTATATAGTCTATTTAGCATTAAAAAGTAAAAACTTGGAACATTATTAAGACTGGTTCAAATTTTTTGCCTCACAATACAGTTCATGCACTATAGATGTTGCCCAAATTATATGCCAGGGCACCTCTAGCAAGGGTATTCAGATGACCTAAGATGGTGGATTCAAAAACTGACCAGTATACTTTGAACCTTTGGGTACTAATGTTTGATTCAAATTCAATCCGAACCGTCTGCTGCGTATGAGCTTGTACAGCTCTGGGTCTGGAATAGCTTGGCTTGATCCGGAAAAAGTTGCATAGTTACAAGCAATCAAGCACAGAAAAAACAATATTCATCTACAAAATTGAATGCACAATGGACTTTTGCCAACAAAGACCAGCCACAATGAAGCTCAATTATTTGTACAAAAAAAAGAAAAAAAAAATTACCTTGTTTTGGATTCACATGGAGATTGGAGGTACAACAGAAGGGTTCCCTGAATGTAGTGACTAGGGTTTTTTCTACGGGATCCAAGAGAAACCAGGTCTACGACTACACTACTGCCAACTCCACGACAATTTCATCGACCAAAGTGTCCAGTATGTCCAATTCCACTTCGTTACCTGTCTCGAATGCTTCAATCTCAAAGTCCGTCCATTTCCCAAGGCAATGACTCATTTCCAACTCTATTATCTCATCCGGGATTTTTCCAGCAAGATCTGACCACCTTCTTATCTCCTCGTAGACTTCTTGTACCAGCACCTCTCTACTCTTCTGCAATGGCAGTTTTGCCCATGTCTTATATCCTGATTTACAGTACCGCCCAAATTTCAAGTCTAAACACTCTATCACGCAGTCAAAAAGGAAACCCCTTAGATGGAAAACCTCTTTCTCTTCCTTCAAACTTGGAATGCAGTTGGAATTTATCCAACAATTATGGGCGAGAGAATTCAACTTGTCAAGGAGAGGGCCTTTGAGGAAGTCTGACAGTGCCAAGCCATCAACAATGCTCAAGGCTGTGTCTCCAAACAGCAGCAGCTCAGCATTCAAGATAACCTCCCTGGCATGATTTAGCTCACATCCAATTAAACCAATATCCTCAAGATCAATGCCATGAAATATCCTAGAAAGAATGTTCATGGAATTTGTCACTATCTGGTTTCCAGCCCTCCCCATGTTTAATGAGGTTGCAGAATCTGATAGATCTGCATCAACACCTGATGGCTGCAATTGATCGTATGAGCAACCCATGGACTCAGAATGCAGGTTATTTCCTGGGATCAGAAAAGCATTTAAGATGAAATTGGAAGAGAACTTGAACAGGTAAAGGGATTTATTTAATAGGAACTCGCATTTGGACTTGACATAGAAAGATTTATATCTAAATTTTTTCCCCTCTCATAACATTTTATAAATGAGAGTGTTTCGGTTTACACATCAAAATAAGGTATGACTATAGTTTCTTACCTGGGCTGTCATCAAGACTACTAGAGAAGCAACTATCATTAGAAAAAGAAGCTTCAAGAACTGATCCTGGGCTGGGATGATCAGCATCCTTTGTATGCAGTACACCAAATTGAATCCCACTAACTTCTGCTGCCTGGAGACATTGGAAATCAAAACCTACAACTGTCACGTAAAGATATTTGCATGTGCACTATTGGTTATATAAACATGTAGATCACTGCTTCATTTATCCTTACTATTCGGTAGAGTACAGAAAACACCATTACAGGGCAAGCAGCAAAAAAAAAAAAGAAGAAGAAAAATTTAAGCCAACGATGAAACAATGATAAATCATGCATAAAAGAAGTATAGACAAAATGCCTAAAAAAACACTTAATACACTTGAGCAAACACCAAACACCAACCCAATAACCCCATGAATACTTCTAATTCCTTTAAAACATAAGTGCTTCAACTTCTAATTCCTATTTCAAGCAAGCTGTATAAGATGCGACATATTTCCACAAAATGATTTTTTAAGTATTAATTTTGGGTCATGTTCAACCTGGTTTGAAACTGAAATTTGTCCCCAATTTTTGGAAAAAAAAATCAAGATCTAATGGTTTCAAGATTTTTCTAGAATAGCCATAAATATGAGATAAATCCTTTCTACTTATTTATCCTTTCCACTTTTAATCATTCTACTCAATTTACCTCCATTTCAATCCTATCTCCCTATTTCTTATACTTGCCAATACATTTTTCCTAGTTAACAGATATTGCTCAGATTGTCCCCAAGGCAGGAACGGAATGTCAAATTTGCAATGAAATTTAATTCTTGTTTATCAATATCACACATTTCCCCAAGCAGCTGCTTAAATAGAACCACCACTCTCAAAAAAAAATAAAAACTTCAATCTCATGGAAAACAAGAAATCAATGGGAAATTTTACATTAAGGATGATATTATATAAGCCCCTTGATAAATCCAAATTAATATCAAGAACTTCATATTTCTGATGCTAAGTCCAATGGATATCATAAAATTTATTAATATTAAAACCATTAACATGATAAATTGCTTTTAAAATGTAAACGTCTTCTTAGGCAAGGATGAGTTGACCTTTAAGGGCTCATCTTACTTTTAGCCAACTGGAAGGATTATGAGGTGCTCGAGGAAAATGCCTCAAGGCTCAACCTTAAGGCTCACAACTGAAATTACAAACGGCATTCCTTACACCTTGAGATGCCTTTTGTATCAATGCTTCAACATATTTGAAGACATTTAGAGGTATCATTTAACATTTAAGCTTCATAACAGTTATCAGTTTGTATTCTATAAGAATATATGTTTTTTATACTGTGTTTATGTAATAATTTTATATGCTCCTATTATGCATGTTTTAATACTTTTCCCGATGGGGGTTCTAAAAATTTCAAATGTGTCGGTGAACTTTGTAGGGTGAAGATAAGTCATTTGGGTGATTAATGATGAAAATATAGGTGGAGAAGTGAATAGACAGTCTGCTATCTTGCCAAGGAATAAGCAGAAGATCAAGAAGGAGAAAAGACCTCTTGCTGTTTAGAGTAAATAACAAAGATATAGATCACTTAAGAGGAGAAACAAGTGAAAGAGACAAAAAAAGAAGAAAAAAATACCTGGAAATAACCAATACTAACTAAACCTAACTTTTATTCATCAAATCAACTATTCTTTTTTTTGTTCAATTATGATGACTCTATTTATTGACTCAACATAAGGAAACAGATCTTTAACTCATAAGAAAACTGATCCAAAACAACTTTTGATCACCTTAAAAACAAGATAAACTGATAAGAAAACCATAGAGACTAAATAAAAGACTCTTTAACTCCTAAATATTTTTTTCTGATAAATAACTATAACTTTTTTTATGAGTACAAGTAACCATAAAATTCTGTAATGTACAATAGTTACAAGCAACCCTTTAACTCCTAAATAATCTTTTTTTAAGAAAATGGGCTACATAACAGGCCCTCCACCAAACCCCTGGACCCCCCAACCCAGGTGAAGACAGGGCTCCATCCCAGGTCTCTGCTACAATCAGCTAGAGACTTTATCAGCAAACTAGCTTGAGCCTTCCAACTCCTAAATAACTTTAAATACCTTTCAATCCTACCATAACCAATTTAATGTAAAGAAACCAAAAATTACTTGGAATACCAAACTGCAATTTTACAATAAATAAAAGTTACATGAACTACTGTAGATAGTACATCCAAAGTTGTCATAAATAGTAATTTTGAATTCTTACCAAGAACAGTAAACTTCTAAGAGAAAAAAATGGAACCCTATTCTAAGACACCAGAAAACTAAGAAATTTTTAAAAAAAAAAACGCCAATAAGCTAATCAACAAAAATTCTGAAATTGGTTTAAAAAAAGAAGAAAACTGATTTAATTCTCTGCAGATTCTTTTCCTGCTTCAACATCTGCATCATTTCCTAAAATTAGTTATATGTTTTTCTTAATAATCAGTAACTCTTGAAACTTAAGCACATCTAAAGGTCCTGACACCTTGCTTTATGCCTCCACATTTTTAAACATTGATATGGACTTCATATAATTGATGTCTGGAATTGGATTGGCCACATGCACAGTGCCTCAATCCACATAACCCTAATCGCTTATCACAAATTGATTCCTCCCCTTGTAACCAAAGCACATAAAGACAGAAAAAGAGGCCTTTCTTTGTCCATATAATAAAAGGAGGCCATTGGAATGAAACTGGTAGATAGAGTACGATGACATGACAAATATATGAAACTGGGCTACCATGTAACCAGCAATATCTAAGAAGTCCTGTCCAACAAGAATAATTTAGCTACATGACTTGTCAAGAAACCCATCCTTGATTTACACATATCTTTCAACATAAATGAAATAAAAACACACAAACACAATCTCCTCTCCTATGACATGGAATAAAAAAAATAACAACTAACCTGGAGCTTTCTATTTGTGGTGAATGCCTGACAATGTGCAGATGCGTGATCAGAGGATTGCGGACTACTGTAGTATGAGCTATTTCTTTCATCAAAACCAACAGAGCTGTCAGCACATTCCTGAGAAATTGGTCCGTCTGCAGTTAGGGCAGATATCAGTTCTTGGAGAATGGAAGCAGTAGTTCTCCCTGAAGCAGTACCCCTTGTACCAAACTCATCCCCATCTTGACAAGTCAGTTCTTTCAATTTTTGTTCCAAAAGAACACCTAGAGCATCTAGTCTTGATGGTGCCGGCTTTTGAGAAGAGGAAATTCCATTATTTGTGTCTGTTGTTTGCTTTTTCTGCTGAGAAATACTGCTCCCCATAACTTCACCTTGACCCCTTCTCTTCTCCACTCCTGTGGGGGAGGAAGACCCAGTGTTGTGCCTCATTGGAGAACTAAACATGAAAGAAACAATATCATTGTCTTTGCCACCAGTTGTACCAACTCCTACCTTGCCAGGACATCCACTCTTGATATGATTTCTATTCGTGGAGCCAGCATTAATCCCCACTCCTTTTCCATTATTGCTACCAAAATTCCTTTGTTTCACCATAGTGGAACTGACAGAACCTGTACTTCTAAATTGGCTACTACCACTCAGTGGCCTCCTTTTACGGATAGAGGCTGAGGAACCATCTTGCCTGTCATAAGCACTTCCCTCCATGTTAACTTTAGAGTTATCAGGTACTTTAGAAGGCATCCTCGACCGGGATTGACAGTTTGGATTCCTATTCAAAGCAGCAATGTCTTTGGTCCTATTGGCGACATCACTAGCATACATGCATCTTCTACTCTGGAGACTATTTGATTTCAGCCTGGGTGGTACTCTATCCTTCATTGCCATCACCTGATTTTGCCTCTGAGTCCGCTGCTTGACAAAAGCATTAGCAGCTACATCTACATCCTTCTGAGACTTGTACCGTTGGCTTGGTACACATTGCCGATCCTGGGCTTCTTGAAAGGGAGGTCTTCTGTCCAAGATGTTTTCAGTCTGTATCCGTATAGTGGCCTTGGCATGAGTAGCAGCGGTGACTGCTTGGTCCTGACTTTTCAGACAAATTACCTCTCTCTCCTGCTCAAGAGAGGATACAGGTGATCTTGCTTTACTCATTCCTGATCCTTGAGGAGGAGAATTTCCAAACTCCAAGGTAGACGAGACAAAAGAAGGTTCATGTTGCTCAATACTTGATCTAAAATCCACAACATCTAGCAAATTACCACAATTTTTGCATGAAGACTGCCCCTTCAAAGACTTGGTAGCACTTGTATAGTAATTAGATTGCTTAGAATGATCCAACGATACAACTGTCATTCCCTCTGTCATGACCTCATCCTTTGGAGGACCGTAGAGATGAGGAGCATAAGTAAGAGCGCATTTTGCTCTACTAGTAGATTGTAATCCGGGTTCCAAAATCTTGGTAGCAGCTTCCATCAGCCTAGCTGCGTTTTTCCCAGAAAGAATCCTTGGGCTCTTCACAGGAGAAACAAGCTTCTGGTGATTCTTTCTTGAACGTGACAAAACTCCCTTGAATTGCAGTGACTCGGCTCCAAACCTGGTGACTGGCCGTCTCTCAAACAATCCTGTTTTTTGAAGTTTCTGAGGCCTTGCCTCCAGCTTTATGTGACCCTTATCCACAGCCAAATCATCATTATCACAATTAAAGATCTCAGAAGTTCTACTACCATGATCATTGACATACTTCTTCTCCTGGTTGGGGGAAAAGTCAGAAAGTGAAGGTTTTTTTGGTTTATCTCGACGGACGGTCGGCATGGATTCTAGACCCATTAGCCTGGCGACCAGACCTGGTTGTCGCATATCATGATTCCTTTCAGAATCAACGGTATCATGGTTGGACTTCTTAGCATTTGGGAAACCCCCACGATTTTCATCAGCAATCTGCCATTTATAAATAACAGGAGGGGGAAATTAGCAAAACAAAAAGGCAGAGATTCAGAACCTCACAAAAAAAAAACGTCAATAGAAATAGAAAACAAACTGCATACCAGAAGAAGCTTGGCCATTGGCAACTTCTCATCTCCGCCGAACTTCTTGGAAGCTCGTTTTGCTCGGGCTACGACAATACAAGAAAAGAAATTGAAGGTTTTGTATTGAATGATCAAGAGAGAAGAAAATATAGACTGGAAACAAGTAAAATAAAGGGAGCCGCGGTTTCATTTCATTAAAGAAAACAAACCTGGTGGAAGCAGCTTTTTAGAAAAGAGTTTCTTCTTGGCAAGTCTCCGGTTCCAGTCGAAGAGCTGAAAGAAGATGCCTACGCAACCACCAGGCCTCTGGTGCCGCTTCTCTGCAATGGCCAAAGTGGAACACGTTTTTCCTGAGGTATCGTTCATTTCTCCGACCAATGGAGAAAGATATAGTCCTAAACAAATATTCTTCACAAATTCTTCTGCAAATAAGACCTAAGATACGTTAAAAATGCTCCCTTGGAAGATCTACCAAACTGGAAAAGACGTCCTCCAAATCCCTAAAAGGATCCATGAAAGCGCCTCAAGCTTCTCATAACAAGCTCTGTCAACCAGAGAAAATGCATGGACCATCAAGCATAACTCCTTCATAATGCCATTAATATCTGCAAAATAACTCTCCTCCTCCACACAAATTTCTCCATAAAACCGTGGAAACGTCAATCAGAAAACTACGAGTCTAGTCTTATCGAAAAAAACCTCCTCAATGCAGCTCCGGTGACCAAAATCACCCCATGAAAATACCCCAATCATCACCAGACGACAATCTCCAACAAAACTCCGTACACTTCACAGCGAAAGAAATTCCATAGAAGGAAAACCCTAAAGTGACCCTGTTAACCCCTGAGCATCCTCGAAAGCCGAAGAAAGACGACCACCCAAACAGTACGCAATAATCCACCTCTGCAACTAAAAACTTTCTCCATCTCTTCACGCAATGATCAAGTACTATCCTTCCAAGCAAAATAATCAAACAAAAAATGGCGATAATTTTTTGCTTGGGTGCAAAGCGATGTTTGATCTTTACTCAAACCCTAGAAAACTACAGCTTTGCCTCCTGCAATGGCAGAAAAAAAAAAAAGGCAGCTCTGCTCGAACCCACTCTCTCTCTCTCACTTACATGTAGTGTCCACTGTACACTGTTGACGCACAGAGAGAAGGTGTGCGTAGGATAGGAGCCGAGGGAGCCCAGATGCGCAAGTTAAGCAGAGAAAGACAAGCGTACTCCCTCTCTGAAGACTGAAAACTGAACTTAGGTTAAAAAAGGGAATAAAATAAAATAAAAAAGACTGAGCCAGTAGAATACAAACAAGGACGAAAGTTTTCCAAACAGAACGTCTGTTCCGTCGATATTGAGAAAGACGCGACTTCATCTTCTCTCTCCTGTCACGACGTGGAGATGAATCAAATTTGAAAATTCAAAAATTAGGGCTTTTATATTATTTTATTGGCACGTAAGTCCCTAGGTACCGACAAGGCGTTGACAACCCAAGATAGATGTTTCTCTTTCTATTGAATCTAGACCGTCCGATCTGCTCCAAAGAGCTGTGAATTTTCACTTAGTCAAAGTATTCATGTTTAGTTTTCGGATTATTTTGACTAATGAAAATATCAGCAGCGGAAACGGAAAGGGTAAAGGGGAACGGAGCGGTGGGGATAATGGGACCCACCTCTTGGGTGTTGAACGGAGGACATCGTAGTTTGTCAAGCAAATAGCAATCTGACAGCTCCTTACATTAAAGGCTTGAAGCTTTCCGGATTCCACTATGGCCTATGTGGAGCGTGACGTGACCGGCGGTGAACACGCGGCAACGACCGTCGTCGGGCGGGGGAACCGTGAGTCGTGAGTCGACACATCGTGTTCGTGAGAGCTCAGAGGTGTCCCGTCAGGCTTCACCTTTTTAGGGTTTTTACATGGGCAACATGAGATGGCTTATGCAGCTTTTCTTCTGGGCGAAAAAGACTCTGATTCCAATACGTGGAATCTGGGCCCACCAGATTGTCCACATCATCGTTTTCCACGTAGCAAATAGCGGGAAAAGGGCTCTC
Organism: Nelumbo nucifera; assembly: GCF_055504915.1. NCBI lineage: Eukaryota > Viridiplantae > Streptophyta > Magnoliopsida > Proteales > Nelumbonaceae > Nelumbo > Nelumbo nucifera. The sequence goes on along the minus strand of NC_142651.1, from coordinate 23,853,890 downwards.
ACATCTTTTGGCTGTTGCTAGTTTTGAGAGAATCTGAGAGGATAAGAGGTTGAAGAGTCGCTAGTGGAGGGAAGACGACGCGGAGGTATCATGTCCATGAGATGAGCTTCCAGTTGAGAGATGGGAACAAACTGGAGCTGGACCTGCAAATTTCTGAGGCAAATAGAGAGAGAGAGAGAGAGACTAAGGGCCAACAGAACAGAATTCCCTTTCCCTTGGCCCGTTGGCTGTGCCCGTGCAGAAGCGAGAGTCAGTTTTCGTCTTCATCTTCGAGACTAACAGGGAGGACGGAGGCATGGAGGATAGAACACTGCACATCTAGGGTACCGTGTGGAATAAAGGGAGCAGTGGGGACCTGATTACCCGGGTCGGATACGGGATACCCTACACATATCCAGTCCGGTCCCGATTAATAATAGGGTTTGGGTCCACAAATTTTGGTCCCTCACCATTAAATTAATTCTAGTGGGGCCCATCTCGGGTTCTATTAATTTAAAGGCCCAGCAGCTAGCAATTGGGTCCAACTAGATCTATCATGGGCCGGGCTCAGGCCGGGCTTTTACTCATCATTAATGGAAATACGCTAGGCCCAAGCCCGGCCTTGATAAAAAGCCCGAGCCCAAAGCCTGACCTAATAAAAAAATTACAATTTTCCCTTTTCAAATTAGAATTAAAAATTCAGATGGTTTTTTTTCCTATTTAAATGAACAATGGGCCTACAATATGGTTTTTTTCCCTTTCTTTTACATTTTAAAACACAGTTTTACATTCTTAAATCAAAAAATTTATTCAAATTAGGGTTGTTCATAAGAATGTCCAACCCGACCAAACCGACCAACCCGGACCGACCCAACCCGAGTCGGTCGGTTTGGGTTGGGCAAATATATAAACCAATATATCGGGTCATTTTTTGTTTTCTTTGTGAAAACCGAAACCAACCCGACCCGAACCGAACTAGTTGAATAGTTTCCTACTTAACTATAACTAGTCTTCTACTAGAACTAGAAGGCCCATTAGACAATTACAATTAGAATAGGCAATATATCATAGTTTCTAACTTTCTATAATCTTTTACACCAAATAGGTAACCCATTAGGTAATTACAATTAGAATTCAATTAGGTGTCCTTTTGTACAGGAGCAAAACCGAAACCGACCCAAACTGACTCAAACCGACCAGGTTGGTTTGGCCTATCAGTGGGTCAGTTTCGGTTTCCACCTCAGGTAACCCGACCAGGTCGGGTCGGTTGGGAAAACCCCAATAAACCGACCCAACCCAACCCGTGAACACCCCTAATTCAAATGGACATAATCACATAACCAATTTTAAGTCTAATTTTAGGTCGGGTCGGGCCGAGCTATTTTGACAAAACCCAAGCCCCGCTCGAATTTATTGCGGGCCGGGCTTTTTGGCTCGAGTTTAAGCCCGCGGCGGCCTATAAACATGTTCAAGCCCATCCGAGCTTTTTTTTTTTTTTGAATTATTATCTCTCTCTCTTTCTATCTGAGCTCCAAAAAATGAAAATTTGGTGGATTAAACCGACCGTGGGGTTGAAACTTAAAACCAATGAATACAATAGATCTTAGGTCTATTTCTAAAATAGTATTGATGGAGGAAGATTTGGCCCGACCTCTTGACCACCCAACACATGGAAGCAACCGAGGGTGACCTGACAGAAGCAACAGCTCGGCACGGCAGTGCGCTCAAGGCGTGAGCTCCAAGAGGAGGAACCAGCGGTCCGAGCTCCCCTAAAGGAGCCCGAACTCTCCCTTTGACCCCGAGCCTTACGAAGAGCGCAAAGGGCAACAACCCGAACTAGCCCACCCCAGGGAAGTTCGGGCCACACTTTTATTCGAACTCAAGACTTCACCTCGCACACCACTCCAACGCTTCGTCTCCAGGCCGCCGAACTGAACAAGCGTACCTAACACCAAAGGAGTTCGTATCCTGAGGCGGCGCACCTGACTGACTTAGGATTTGACGCTTGACAGCCGCACTTCAACGGCCACCTGCCACCGCCACCTCCAGTTACAGAGACGACTCCGACAAAGAGAGCAGTGGCGGTTGTTTGCCCCAGTAGAGGTGATGACACCCGAACTGGCAGAAGTGCAGAGGTAATGATACCCAACCTGACAAGAGCTTGGGAGTGAGTGTGCGAAGTGGTTATAAAAGGCCCTCTTCCCCCAAGAAGAAAGGTACGTGATAACTTTGCGCCATCTGGTTTTTTATCTTGCCTTTGAGAAAATACTAACTTGAGCTTCGTAGCACTCTCACCGAGTTCCTCCCCGGAGACTACTCGCTTTCTTCCCCGTTTCAGGCACCTTTTGCTCCAGTCAGAGGCAAGATCGTTGACAGCTAGGACTGACCAGATTGCGCTCCATCAATTGGCGCCGTCTGTGGGAACACGCTACAGAAAGCTAAGTTCTCATCCTACAAAAGCCAAGTTCTCATCTTACAAAAGTTAAGTGCTCTTCTCCTAGAAAGCTAAGTCCTCACTTTTTAGAAATTGAAGCTCTCACTCTATAGTTTACATTTTTTATGAACTCAAAGACTATGCAGGGAGCTAACAGACTAAGTAACTTTACTTTCAATTCGGATAAAGCCTCATCAGTCCTCTTCGCAAGGTCCCCCCCTACAAAGATGAGCTCTTCGTGGCTTCCACAGGAGTTGGCGGCCAACAGACTACATAGGCGCCCTTACCGGTCGAGCCTTCCACGGCTCCCGTGTGAGCCGGCGACCTAAAGCTAGTAGTGCTGCCCCCGAAGGTCGAGCTCCTAGTAGCTTCTTGTAGGAGTGGGTGACCGGCATTACGAAGCTGATGCAGCGCAATCATAGCTCTAAGGCACCCACCTGGTCAGCTCGACACCTTACAGGTAACTCGGCACCTTACAGGTAGCTCGGCACCTTACAAGTCGCTTGGCACCTGGTAAGATCGGCACCTCGCAGGCAGCTCAACACCTGGTCAGCTTGGCACCTCACTGGTAGCTCAGCGCCTGGTCAGTTCGGCACCTCACAGGCAAAGCCTACGGGCCACATTACTACTAAAGACCCAGTCGCCTCTTCGGCACGGACAAAGTCAAAAAAGAGTGGACTACGAGTCACTTCAAAAGCCTACGAGCCACATTACTACTTAAGACCCAATCGCCTCTTCGGCACGGGCAAAGTCAAAGAAGAGTGGACTACAAGTCGCTCCCAAAGCCTACGGGCCACATTACTGCTTAAGACCTAGTCACCTCTTCGGCATGGGCAAAGTCAAGAAGAGTGGATTATGAGTCGCTCCCAAATCCTACGGGCCACACTATTGCTGAATATCCAGTCGCTTCCTCAGCATGAGTAAAATCAGCAAAAGTGAACTATAAATTGCCCCCAGAGCCTAAGGGCTACACTACTGAATTGGCGGAGACCTCCTCACCTTATAGGCAGCTCGCTACTTGCAGACAACTCGCCACATACAGACGACTCCCAAGGCCTAAGGAATTGGATCGGCACCTACTAACTCGTCGACTTACAGGCCAAAAGAAGGATACTCCCTTCACTGAGTTACTCTCAGCTCGGGAGTGGGGGGCAAATGATGAGGGCAGATTTGGCCCTCCAGTGAAATTGTGACACGTGGCACCTCGTGACAACTAGGCGGCAGCTCACCAAGGAGCTCGGCAACTCTCCAAGGAGCTCGACAGCTCTCCAAGGAGCTCGACAGCTCTCCAAGGAGCTCGCCAGCTCACAAGGGAGTTCGCCACCAGGCAGTTCTCCACCAGGGAGTTCGCCACCAAGCAGCTCTCCACCAGGGAGTTCGCCACCAGGCAGTCCTCCACTAGGGAGTTTGCCACTAGGCAGCTCTCCACCAGGGAGCTCGCCACCAGGCAGTTCTCCACCAGGGAGTTCGCCACAAAGTAGCTCATCACCAAGGCACTTCACCATCGGGGCAAATGACAAGGTACTTAGCCAAAAAAAATTGATACACCACAAAAATTGGTACGTGGTCGGAAACGGTTACATCAAGTATCATACACAGGTATTAAATTAAGCAGATGATGATACTCGGAACAGACGAGTATAGTAGTATACTAAGGTCTGTGTTTGGAGAACATGGACCCGCACCAAACCCAAACCATTGACACCCTCAGTATGGAATTAATGAGTCATCCCTAACACAAAAACCGCCAAACACGCCTCAAGAATCAAAATCGTTGCGCCAACCGCCAAACATCTGCAACGCAAAGTAGGTAAAGTGGGGATGGCTTGGATGCTGGGACCTGGGACCAGCCTAGAGTGTTTTTAGTGTCCCAGGAGTGGACCGAGTGGTTCTGCGTTTTGCGGGTACCAGACCCTGCACAAAGACCAATCTGGATGGAATGTTTTGCTCTAGAACTAGAAAACCATTATTTGTAAACCTTGAATCGAGCTAACGAGTGCATACAGATACGAGACAGTAGGCACTCCCTTTGGAAGGAAGCACTTAGCCATCACTTGAGACTTCTTCACGTTCCAATTTGTTAATTAAAAAGAATCCATTAACCAATGCTGCTGGTCCCTGCTGCCCGGGTCCTGGAAAAACAGTTCACGGGTTAGAACGGAGAAAGATGCAAACTACTTGGAAAGAACTCCTCCAATCCCTCTCAGGAATCAGGTCAACACTGAACACAGTGCAAGTTCACTTTCGCCCGTCAGTTATTGCAGCCAAAAAAGATAATGGGCCACGATGAAAATCTCTCCACCTCACATGCTAGCCTGGCTGTGGCTGGTTGAAATGAATCTATTAAGTACTTAGGCCATGTTCGTTTTTCGTGAAGTGAAAGGGGGAAACCAATTTACCCGTGTTCGGATTTCAAAATTATGGGACCCACGGTCCCACAATATTGCCCCCACAAGATATAAAAGTTCGAGACCCTACCTTTCCGAAAAATCACCTCTGTGTTTCCCTCCTTCACTTGGTTCTACTTCTCTGAAAATCAGCTCTGTGTTTCTCCTCCACTCCTTTCTTCTTCTATGCCATTAATTCTTTCAGACAGAAAATGCTGAGTTCTTCTATCGCTGATGCGTGTCTTTGAGTTCTGATTCTCTGTGTATCTCTGCGTTTCTCCTCCGAAAATCACCTATGCATATCTCTGCATTTCTCCTCCGAAAATCACCTCCGTATCTCGGAGTTCTGCTTCTCTGCCTTCGCTGCTGCTATATCAACTCACCGCAAATGATGAAGAGTTGTCGTCGCTGGCCTCCCTCTGTGGTCGGCACCATTGATCATCCCAGTTGTTGTCGCCGCTCCATCTAGTTGCCGTCGCTGTTCATTTTTTCCTCCATTTAAACAGTAAGAATCACTATTTCACTTGTCGTTGATCCACCATTCCTCTGTAATGCATCTTTTTTTTTCATCTTATTCAAAAAATGTTGCTTCTCATCTTATTGTTTCTCTTTTATTATTATTTCATTGATTTCCTTTTTTTATTTTGATTTTTTGTTTCCAGATTTCTTGGATCTAGTATTTTGGTTTTTTAGATCAATTGTGATACCTAGAGTTTTCAGAATCAGAACAGAAACAATTCTTGTTGTAGAAGATCTACTCGGTAAATCACTGTAAGTAGTTGATTAATTTTGAATTTTTAGATAACATTGTCTTGTTTTCTATTTCATGAATTTGTTAGGCACTAGAGGAAGATGTTAGGCACTAAAAACATGTTAAAAGATCATATTGAGAACCTTTGGTGGCTGAATATTGTTAGGCACTAGAGGAAGAACAATGCAGGACTGAAAATCTGCACGGAGCTCATTAATTGTTTCTTCGGAAGCTTCAAGCAAGCCTTTGGTGTCTGAATCTGAAGCCCTTGAATTAAATGATAAAAGATCATATTGAGAATTATCAGAAATAGGAGATACACCACGAGGGAAACTACTTTGGGAACTAGTTGAATCTTTTATTTTAGTTGGATCATATGCATCGCCACTCAAGTTGTTTCCAGGGGAAATGTCCATCTTGTCTGTGGAACTATCGGCTGAGTCAGAACTATGGTGTGACCCTGATGCTCAGAAACTTGGGTCCTGTGGTAATAAAAGTAGAGAGCAAAATTATGTGATTTTCCAGGAAAGAAATACTAATCGGTACAACAAAAAGCAGAAAAATAAAAAAATAAAATTGCATATGTAATTTGCCTAGAGAAAAACCTCTTGGATGTAAGAAATCTCAGTAAGACTCTAATATGAGGAAAGCTATAAAACTAGAGAAGCATCAAGGGCCTGTCTGACAATATTACCTCAGATGCACCTATCCAAACTCATCCTATAGGTAGTAAAGAGATAAGATACACTGTATCACATTACACTACAAATAAGGAAGAATGAAATCTGGTTGAGATTGTATTGTGGATGGTTGAATAATGTGACATAAAATTTATTGTAATATAAAATATGCATTCATTATCACTTTCTGGTGCCCACAGACGGGCGACTCCACTAGGGAGACCCTGGGAAAAGTGTGCCATTTCCCTTGCTGGTTCCAGCTGTGGCAATCAATTTCGGTTCCCAGACAACAGTTTGTTTTCTATAAAATTTAAAGTCCCTCTTGTTTACACTTTTTTTGCAGCTTGTTCTGAGTTTGTTTTTAGTTGAAGCATTCCTAGTTTTATTAGTATGGGTCTGGATTGAATTCCTAGGATGGATAGCTGTCTTGATTTCTGTGATTAAATCATCTCGGTTTGGATTCTAATAAATGGGTAATTATGAGGATTTGCTACCCTTGCTGATTTTGAATTTGTGATGGCTTAGTTGCATATGCATAAGGTCAGGTCATTAGTGGTTAGATTTTATGTTCAAATAACTCCTTGTGATGAATAAAATGAATAATTTCTTTGTAGTTTCTATTGCCTTAAGCATGAGCGATTTTATTTTTAACTCAAATCAGGTTTGGATGTTACTACTTACTTCATGTTGATGCTTATTTGTTGCTGAATATGATAAAAAGGACATATATGGATTGAGGTAGTGAGAAATGATTTCACAGCCCATATTTTTATAATGGATATGGCACTGAATAGAATGGTGTGGCAGAACAGGATTCATGTAGTTGACTGGTCCAACCTCATATAGTTGGGACAAAGCTTAGGTGATGACAATGATGATGATAGCCACCCATGGTATGCAGTTGTCCCAAGTTTTAATTTGCTAAAAAAATACCATGGGACTTGCCGCTTTAGGGGTCCAAAAATATCTGGTAAACTTAAAAGATAACAAAAGGTAAGAGTTGACGTATCTCAAATGTTCTATCATTTTGGGGATTGCCTTTTCTAAGAAAAGTTAAGAGTTATATTACATCCAGAAAGCAAAAAAATATACAAAATATGGAGAAGCAGTTTCTCCTACCAAACGATGCATGGGAATGGAGATATTGCTCCATTAAAAAAAAAAAAAAAAAAAAACTACTGATTTCTGAAGTAGGGAGACTATCTGCTATGGCATTCAGACTAGTAGAGGCAGAGCACTATGCAAAAATGGATCTTCATGCTCATGGTGTGGTCAGTTAAATTTTGATAGTTGATCCATCAGCAAGCCTGTCGAGAATGAAGACAATGTTTGTTGATAGTAGCAATACGTTTTAGGTGCTACCTTCTTCTTACCTGGTTCATATATAGCAGAAATTACCATCTCAAGTTTGAACTGGAGCAATTAATTTCCAACTGCTAAGGGTAGACTCAAAATTGAGGTCATTTCATGGTTTCAGGAAATTATTGAAATGATTCCATTTCACATCAATTAAATATGCCATAAGGCTCAGTTTGGGAAGAGTGTACAATTGCAATATGTACAGTGCAAAAATAAGGTTTATAAATAACATTTATTGCACATGCAGTTCACTAAACATATTTGTATCTGCGTTCTTTTCAAATGGAGCCTAAGGAACCAAAATCTTTTACTATTAGTAAGGACTCATTTTGGTTGGCAGTTGGAAATCGGAATTATTAAAATAATTAGTATTTAATAATTCATAGATGTGTCCATGAATCTTTGGTTTTTCATCTTGCTAAGTCAGATTCCTGAACATGTGTTGGATTCTGATTCTTGTGACTATGTCCATGCAACATTGCTTTGTAGTTTTTGGTAAGGCTTGCTGCTTGTATCTCTTTCTTTTAGCTAAAGAAGTTTCCATTATCAATCAAAAGTTAAACTGGGGACCATCCCTTATCAGATTCATGTTGAAGTTGATTAGTTTTATTTCCATTTATATAGTTAGAACATGCATGGGATTCAAAATATGCTTTCAATGCAAACTTTTTTTTTGCAATTCCACTCTAGGGCCTTATCCTCTTAATTAATGGATTGACCATCCCTTATCAGATTCATGTTGAAGTTGATTAGTTTTATTTCCATTTATATAGTTAGAACATGCATGGGATTCAAAATATGCTTTCAATGCAAACTTTTTTTTGCAATTCCACTCTAGGGCCTTATCCTCTTAATTAATGGATTGTAAGTCCCCAGTTCAGTTTCTGCTACTACAATCACTCTCCTTGTTGGCCTTCCCCTCTCTTTTAAATTCATTCACTTGAATTGTGATATGTTTATCTTCTATGAATTGATTCCTTTTCTATATTTCTAGCCTTTCAAATAAAAAAGATACACTTAAAATTGAGTGTATCCTTAGGAACCCAGTATGGAACAACCTCAATAAAATTTAACAGTATTCAATATAAAAATATAGCATTCTCTTTCTCTTATTATGTACTTAAATTCATTCATGCCCCAAGGTATCATTCTCTGTGATGCTCCTCCCTGGCACAAAATCACCATTCTCCCTTGAAATTTGTAGTTTTGTACATGCATTTATAGAGACTAACAGGTCTAACTTTCCCAAAAAAGTCTCTAGCTTATTATCATCTTCTTCAGGAATGGCCATAATTATCATCAGCACCTCATGGTGCTATACCAAACAACTTAACAAGCAATTCATGGGCTTTCAAGGGAAATGAATGTAGTAGCAGTTCGCACGAGATTCCTCATGATTTAGGCATTAGACAATTCTCAGTCTGTTGACGGTCAGTTCTCCGGTGAGCTTGAATTTTCTCAGCAAGGAAGCAGGCAATACATGGAACTTGGGAGCTCAAGGGCGTATGATTCTTCTAATAATCAGATGCACTGGTCTCTTTAAATGGACTCACTTAGTGCTTAATAGGTTTATGCTATGCACTTGCCTTTTTTCCCCAGTTTTGCTTGGACCTCTTTTTTGAGTTTCAATTCCTGGCTTTTGACCTTGAAAATAAATTCAGTTTTAAGTTGCAGTTCTACTCCTTTAGTAGCTTATTGGGTATGCTGGTATTAATTAGGAAGAGCAAGAGCTCTTTCAATTAGTTTGTTTTAAATTTGAAATCCAGATATTTAACTTGGCCTTGGAATATCAATGGAGCATCCACTTTTCAGGTAATGCAAGCAGCTAGCAAACTTGGTATCTCAATTACTGTCAATAAAGTAGGAAGTGATTCCCCAAACACTGGAGCTCCTACTACTGTCTCTCCAATTGATGGGTCTAAAGAATGGCAACCAACATTTACTTTGGACGAAGATGGGCTCCTTCATCAGTTACGTGCTGCTCTTATGCAGTCTCTTGATACTGCTGCATGACAGTTGCTCATACACTGTTATTAGCCTCTTTTGTTTTTCTATTACTAGTTATTGTTTGTCATGCCTATATTTAGATGTTTTCATGTGGATCTTCTGTTTGCAGCAAAGTTGCCTTTACCCAATCTGCAACAACAGCCTCATCAACATCCATTTGTCCCTGCCATACAGGAGTGCATTGATGCTATAACTGAACACCAAAGGCGTCATGCTCTAATGAAAGGAGAATGGGTTAAAGGTTTGTTACCGCAGAGCAGTGTCCGAGCTGATTACACAGTGCAAAGGATCAGGGGTAAGTTTTCTTATATTTTACTCTTGCTTATAGGCCTAGGTTGAACCTTTTATTACGGTTGCTTCCATTTGGATGGGATAACTCATATAGCAGTCACTATAATCATGGCCTCATGGGTAATGCATTTGTGGAATCTCACAGGGCTTGCTGAAGGAATCTGCTTGAAGAATTACGAATATCTGGGGAGTGGGGAGGTTTATGGCAAAGTGAACAAGAAATGGACTCTTGAACTTCCAACAGATTCTCACTTGCTAGTATATATTTTTTTATTTTGGTAGGATGAGGTGGGGGATCTCTGTTAATAACACTTCACTTCTTTCATTACAGGAAGTAGCAGAGAAACTTACGTTGCAAGTGCTTCGGGTGCTCACATTAGTCTTTTCTTCATTTGTTGTATATGCCCATTTGTGAATTTCATAATTGTGATTTTGAAGGTCAAAGGATTGACATGATCTTATAAGCATTGACATTTTAAACTCTCCTCTGCTATTTGTTAGTTGTGAAAATTCAATGGTTCATTAAATAACCAGAACTAGTTTGATTTTCATAAAGAAAACCAGAAATTATGACAACAGTCTTAAATGCCCAAAATTTGAGCCCAAAATAATGGCAGATGGTGTTTTCTTCTATCGTTCAAGAGGAAAAACTTGAATTAGACTTAAATTGGGTTTAAAAGAAGAGGCAGCATGGTTTATTTCCAAAAATTTTAGGGGCATTTAAGACTTTGTGACAGGGTTTTCAAATCCATGTCCAAAGGGTAAAATTGGAAAGAGATGAAAAAAAAATTTACCCAGGAAAGTGGGTGTTGCAAAAGAACATGGGAAAATAAGAAACTTCATTTACCTGGGTAAATCAAACAAAAAAAGAACATGGGTAAGTGCATTTACCCAGGTAAATGTGTTTCCAAAAAAGAACATGGCCTTAAATGTATGGGGGTGCATCATGCCTACATAAGTTCGACTGACAACCAAGAAATTTTCAATTGGGTGGATGGGACTTGGGAGCATTGAATCAATGACATTTTGTAACAATTTCTCTTCACAAAAAATAGACAATGTGTATATCCAATGAAATCTTACATTACAGTCTTCGAATACATTTCAGTATTCTACAAACCTACCAGAACATGCATCCGGGGGAATTCCTTTTCCCAAACTGCAAAACCCTTTGCTCATTTACTTCACTTCCAGGTCATGGCTGATGGGTAGTGATTAGTGAGCATCTTATACCTCCTGTAATTTTAACCTTAAGTTATGTTGTCTAGTTTAACCTAGTAAAAACAAAATCTTGCATTTGCAAGGTGGTATGGTAGGAAGAGGATAAATAAAAGAGAAGGGGTGTGATGGGGGATGCCACAGATCTTGACCCCATAAATCAAAAACTTACACAGACTTTTATCTTCAAGTTAATGGTAATCAATCCAATTTCATAGACCACTAAGCCATTGGAATGTAAGGCGCGGGATCTCTTTGTGAACACTAAGTTGAAGGGGGTACCTCTTGTGCAACTGAGACACAAGGTCTCCATATTGTTTCTTTGCCAATGTCCATAAGAGCAATGCCTTTGATAGCCAGATTCTCCCTGAATCTGGTCACCCTAAGTGAAATCCTTGTTTTTCCTTGCTAGAGTTCTTTCCTCTAACAGCTTTAACACGTCATCCTCTGTCAATCCCACTCTTTCAAGGATTTATCCTTCAATTGCTGCAGAACCTGCCAGTTGAAAAGGCAATTGGTGTATGAAGCCCAATCCAAGATTACTTTCTAATTGATGAATCAATTTTTTGTGAAGTATCAATTTTTTGTGCTAAGTACCTTGTCATTTGGTCTGCTTCCAAGTGGCCGATGACTCAGAGGCCGAAGTAGAGAACTTTTGTAGGATGAGGACTTGGATGCCGGGTTGACCAGGCTAAGTTGGGGGCAGATTAGGTGCTGAGCTGACCAAAGTGTCGAGCTGCCTATTAGGTACTGAGCTGACCAGGTGCCGAGCTGCCCGGTGGTGAGCTGGATTGATTATTGAGCTTCGTAGCTCTTTAGAGACCTGCAAGGAATCAATGTCAAAGGACCCGAGGTGGCTAATCCGGCGAGGTCGCTCTGAAACTTAAGTCAGTACTCTCATAGTAGACTGTGAGATAAAAATCATAAAGTATGAGAGCTAGAATATGCTTACTTGCCCCCCTATGCCATTGGGGTTGGTGCCTTTATATAGGCATAGTTTGGTGTGGGCTTCATGCACCGCATCCGAGATTTCCGAGAAATCGTTTAAGTGGTTCGAGATTCCCTGAGGCAACCGCCATGCACGTTGACCACCATTCGGATCGTTTGGCATGTGGGTCAACTTCCAAGGATCGTGGGAGTGTTAGGATATGCATGCCGAATTTGTCGGCGAGCACGTCTCGCAGGTCGCTAGGTCGGCGCCTGTGCCAGGCCACCAGTTGGGACACCATCACCTTGGCTAAGGCAAATTGTTGCCTAAGTGGTTCCGGGTGTCATCTAGTTGTTCCGAGATGCCATGTGTCACAATATCCTTGGAGGGCCAAATCCGCCCTCATCACTAACCATGAAATATATCGTGCATATAACCATTTTACCTTAGAATAAGTTGAAGATGGCATCAGTCCAACAATACTTAGAACCTTTTTGACTTCTATCTCCAATGAAACAAGGGAATGAACCGATGATGCTTGTTGTTGCTTCCTCTGGCAAAATATAACAAATTATAGAGAAAGACAGTTAAAAATTTAGAATACATTTAAGGGCAAATTTCTTAAATTACATTTACTATTTAGCTAATTGACTAACTCTACCTACTGTTTACATATTGTCTTAAACCACCCCTATTTTTTATGACAATTGCCATCGTCGTTAAATCATAATGGAAATGGTAAAATATCCCTTTTGCCCTTATATTAAGAGAAAAAACTGCAAGAGAGACAAAACGTTCTCTCTCCAAGATCCGTCTAACACAGCATGGTTTCTGATCTGATCTGATCTGATCCGAAAGTCGATTCTATTTTGTCAGACTCTAATATTCTCATTTTAAGTAAATCGGATCATATCAGATTCAAATATCCAACTTTTTCATTGGATTTGAATTCAAATCAATGTTTTTGTAAGATTCGATTAGATCTTTGGATCGGATTTAATGTTAATTAGGGTCGTATATATCCTGATTTAAATCTGATCTGATCCGTTTACACCCTATGTATTGAAAATATCTCCCTTATTAATGGGGAGATTCGAACCGGGCATAAGCACGGATCATAATTTAACTGATTTGATTAGTTGGTTCAATTCGAGTTCCTAAACACTAGTGAATATGCACATTGAAGCCTTTTTTGGTTGGTCCAACAAATCTTTATTGATTTCTGGCGTATTCAATATTCAAACGAAACCATAGAGGTTTCTTTTTGATAAATACAATTTTTTTGTTTTATTTAGTTTTTTTTTCTTTATTGAAAAAAGGAGTGAATAATTTTTATATTTTAAGATGAGGAAAGATGTTCATGTGAGTAAAATAAATGAAGAATTAAAAAAAAAAACTATGCCAACGAAATGATTCTTATTTTATTTGTTTCATTTGGGAAAAATGGAGGTATTTATGGTCCATTAAAGTTTAAGATGGGCGAGAAAAGGAAAATAAGGAAACTTTAGGTGTAAATTTTGGTAATTTAATGCATTTCAACGAGTATTTGTTGCAAAATAAAAGTTGAGGGAGTATTTGTCCCATAAGTAAAAAGGGGTCTTTATAATTTGCGCAATAAACCCTTAAAAACTTTCACAAAAAAAAAAATATCATAATTCATAACATATTTAAAGTTGGAATTAGGAAAATTCTAAGTAATTAATATGGGCATGAGAGACATTAAAATCGATTGACTTCCGATTGTATTCGATTTATTCGGGTAAGGGGTATCCAAATTTGGCTCTAACTGGACCGAATTCTCATTTAACCCGGATCTGATCCGACTTATTTGCAACCTGTAATGTTGAACCTATCACAATTCACCACATCAACTCCACACACGTGGGGTCCAAATACGAGTTTAAATTAGAGTAGAAAATGCAGAATTTTTTTTTTTTTGGAAATCAGTAGAAAATGCAGAATACCAACATGCAAAGACACAAGTACAAAACATAACCAGTTGAAGATTCAACGGCGAATTGGCAAATAGAACGATGAAACAGACCAAAGTACAAAATTAATAATAATAATAAAAGTAACTTCTTAATGAACAGAGTAAAGACCCTCTCCACAGTCTAAAAACTCCTGTAGAGAAAAGATGAAGAAAGACCAAAAGCTCAATCCAGAATTGATAGCAACCCCTGTCCAGCATTTCTGTATTCTTGCCTCTGCAATCTCATCTCTTCATAAAACCTCTTAATGAACATCTCTGCTCTTCGATCCACACAGTCATCTTCGTTGCTCAAATCCAATGGAGACTCGGGCAACTCCCTTACAGCGTCATCATTGTCAACTGCTGGTAGCGGCTCCAATGCATAAACTGTTTCTTCTTCTTATTCTTCCTCGCATTCTCTAGCCGTTCCTCCTTCCACTGTAAAACAATTCGAACTACGACAGAGAAAGAACAATGAATAGATATCTCTACTGCTCCTGTTAGGTTCCATTTGGACATAAATCAGATTTGCTCTCTTAGGCTCCATTTGGAAGAGGTGTAAAAAATAAATATGTAGAGCGCAAAGCTTTGTATTTTGTACTATTTTGTATTTTTTTGTATGTCTTTGTACTCTTTCCAAGCCTAAAAGGGATGTTCTACAATGTGAATTATTTTTCATATTGCAGTTCTAAAAATAAATTAAAACCATTTTGTTTAAGAAAACTGATTGTTCTTAAAATAAATGATTAATCAATTTGATCCAAAAGATTATTCCTCCTGCACATTTGTCTTTCTTCTTTTACTTCTTTAACGAAAGGGAAAATTGCAGATTAGTATCTTGTAATTTGGGTCTAATCTCACTTTGGTCCTCGAACTTCAAAACGTGTCGATTTAGTACCTGTCATTAGTAATCCGTTAATTATCTGTGTCACATGATGGCATATGCGATTTAAAACTTTTAAAATATTAAAACTACCTTTCAAACTGTTCATTGTCTTCAATGTACAGTTGCATTAAGTAATGCGTGAAGCCATAAGAAACCAAATGCATACATCAATATGAAAATCTATCACTGAAACAATGCTCTGTGACCCAAATTAGATGAAACCCAAAGGGCATTTGTGCCTTTTCACGTGTCACTATTAACGATTGACTAATGGTAGATACTAAATCGACACGCTTTGAAAGTCTACATACTAAATTGACACATTTTAAAATTCGAAAACCAAAGTGAAACTAAGCCCAAAGTACAGTATACTACCCTGCAATTTTCCCTTAATAAAAAGCCTCTATGTTGGTTTTTCTATTATAGTTAATGTGCTGAACTTCAAACTTGAATTAGGAAACAATCAAACATCTTTGAGAATTGAGCCCAGAGTGGATCCATTTTGTACATTTTTATTTTTTAATTAAATTTTACTTTTTTCTTCTTCCGGATGCAAGGCCTTCTTGTAGCAGCAACAGCTTCAAGGAAATACATAAATGAAAACAAACTAAAAAAAATCGTTCATGGTTTCAAGAGATTTGAGTTCAGTTGGACCCATTTGTTGAATATGCTGAACCCATTTATTCCCAACAGCAAAACTGGACTCAAGAGAAACGCCTTTTTGACGAGTAAATGAAGCCTACATAACAACAGAAAAGGCCTTCCTCGTGCTGCTTTGTTCAACAGTGTCATAGCCTAAATCAGGATATACTAATAATAATAAGATTTTATGCAACACTTGGGATTCAGAGTTCAGACAGAAATTGGAATGAAAATTAGAATCAACTAGGTTGAGATTTTATTCCCAAAAGAGGGGAGGGGAATAAGAGTCAAACGAGAGAATGCCATCAGGAATGGGAATAGGATTTCAATTCCGCCCAACCAAACAATTGGAATCGAAAATGGCCTATTCCGATTACAATTCTAGACCACTATTACCACGAATCAAACGACCCTTTGGTTTACATTGGAGATTGTGAGAATCATCAGAAATGAAATACTTCCAGACAAAGTTGGACATAACTTTTCACTGGTCCCAACTTATCTATAGGTGAAAAATACGAGTAAGGTGCATAAACTCAATAATAACCAGCATGCCTCGCGTCACCAGAAAGAGTGAGAATGAAATGTGGTGGCTGGGCTTGGATTAGTTTGGAGTTTGGTGTTAAGACAATGCCAGTCTATAATCTTGGTACAATATTCTGTGGACAAATGATGTTAAGACAGCGCTGTGTTGCCTATCAGAAGCTGTCATACATTTAAACACGAGCATCAGGCAACAAATTCCCACCGAATCCAAACAGCCACCGGCCATTGAGAGACGACACTTGCTTACAGCATTTTTTAAAGCAAATCCCAGGTGCAAATGTGCAATTTTTGAATTTGGATCAATGACAATTCTAAGCAAGCCTTCGCTGAATGGACCTCTGCTATATGGCAAAACAGTTATTTTGCGCTTCCATATTTACTATAGAAAAATACTGGTATGCCAATGATATTCATGAGAGAGAGGAGATGTGAGGTAAGCCTTGGGGTATTTGGGCATTTGAAACCTTTCAAACAGTTGATTGCATGTAGAGCTACTTGGAATTCATTGTTCTGAAATCCAACAAAATGGAGAATGCAGATAATTGGTTCTATCAGGAATAATATAAATCATATCAGAAATACATGATTATTGGAGTATAATTTTATAAATTACTGTGGATTGGCTGCTTTACATCTCAGCAGTTCTGTTTCATGGAATATCATCACCAGGCCAACTTGTGCAATGGCAAAGTGGAACTAGTAAATAAAATTTACTCTGCAATGTCATAGAAGGTAGTGTTTCTCACTCTGCAGTAAAACTTGCATCTCATCACTCCTCCAAGACATCTCCCTTCCTGTACAAGATGGTATCCAAGTCTTCCCTCAAGAATCTCTTTTGCTCGAGTCCATCTAGGAATTTCCAGGATGATGCTCTATCTAAAAGTGCAAGGCCCATAATCAGAGCAATTTTACAAGTATCTTTAATCCACAACAAAGAATATGTCTGCAAACACTGTAGGCCTCAGAAATTTTAATCAAGACAAATATCAAGAATCCATATCTTTCTTTCTGTTCCACATCTTGTCTGCAAGAGATTACAGTTTAACTAAAATAAAAATAGTTAAGAATATTATACATGTGCCTTATACTGTTGGGCAATTTATCCAAGGAATATAGTAACCCCAGAAAGCCAGGAAATTGCACTTATGCAAGAAGAAATGCAAAGTAATTGCCAGGTAAATCATCAGCATACATCTATATGCAGAAATTTTCCAAGGCTGCAGTTGAAATTATTTGATTGGTCCGACATAAATGCTGAAAGACAAATCTGGCTGGAAGAAAGTTCCTCTTTGATCTATATTATATTGATCTAACTTTGAGTCATAAAGGATGACAAAAAAAATACACGAGAAAAAAAAATTGTACCAGATATAATCTTACTGAGTAGGTTCTTAGCATAGATGATTTACCATGGGAGCATTGCTCGTGGGGTAGTCCAATGTTTTAAAATTGGGCCGAACCAGTTTGAACAGAACCAGATTCTTCAGAGGTTGTTGGATCTCCTGTTTTAACAGTTTGACCTGGTTCAGTCTTAAAAACATTGGGAATAACTGGTGTTTTAGTTTTTATGTATTTTCCTTAGTTATTTTCTATTTATTCTTTTATTGGTTGGAGGGGGGGGGGGGGTCAGGTATTTAATAGAAAGGCAAAGTAAACCATACAAACTTGAAATTTTTTTTTTTTGGCTAGAAATGTCATGAGCATGAGATTTTTGTCCATTTGTTAGCCCAAATTGGCCAAAAGCCAAGTACCTTGACTTCCAGATATAAATCAATAGGAATATGAAATAAATACATACATAATCACCATGATAGTAAATACATACATGCTAAACTTTCGCTTTGGCTTTGACCTTTGCATCAATCTTTCCCTGCAGAAAATTTTGAAAAAAAAGAAACAAAAAATTCTTCAATAAATGATGAAAAGTTAATTAATAATATCCTGACTAATTATAAAAGAAGTTAGTTTTGAAAATATGTTGCAGCAATTGGTTGATAATTAACAGAAATATCCTCATAATAACCATGATAGAAAATACTGATATGGGTTAACCAACAAGGCGAAAGATCACAAAACTAGATCTATAATGTTAAGACCAACTCATTTAAGCATCATAGACAAACCTCTGATGGAAGGTCCTTTCGGATCCTTCGAGTAGGCGTCCTCATTGTAACAAATTCCTCAGCTGCTGTGGGGTGAATACCCACTGTGGCATCAAAGTCTGCCTTAGTTAATCCAGCTTTTACTGCAACTGCAAACCCCTATAATTTTGGGAAGATATGACTTAAGATCACATAAAACATAAATTTAGGGCCCGTTTGGCATGTCTTTCCGTGCGGTCTTTCGGCTGTTTACAAGCCGGGCAGACCAAATTTCGATCTATTTCCATTTGGCACGCGGAAGAATTAGCCGCCAAAAGATGGAACGCCAAAAAGACGCGAAAAGCCCATTTTGGGCTGATTTCGGGAAGCTTCATTGTCTTTCGCATTTTATTCTCATGCAAGAAGATACGGAAAGACACATGGAAAGACGTGCATCTGCCAAACATGCTTCAGGCTGCTCAGATCTTCATACAAAAGCTTAATGCGTCTTTTGACTGTCAGAGCTACCAGAAGATCTTCCCAAAAAGACGTGCCAAACGAGCCCTTAGTAAAGCACCAAACTGGGAAAAGAGGAAGGAAGAAACCTGCACAATCTCTGGTGCATCTTCTCCACACATGTGAAGCCCTAGAACTTTATTTGTCTTTGCACAGACTACAAGTTTCATGAAGGTCCGGTCTGGAAGTCCAGATACGGTTGCCTTCAGCGGCCTGAAGTTGGAGGTGAAGACATCAACATCACCATATTGTTGGATAGCCTGCAAATAATTTAAAAAATAATAAGAGGAAGATACCAACATTTTCAAAGACAACAGACAATTCAGTTTACCTGTTCCTCGGTAAGTCCAACTTGTCCAATAGGTGGCTGGGAAAAAACAGCAGATGGTACAGCTCTGACAGAAAAGGTAGTCACAAATTAAAAGTTTACCATAGAAATTTCTTTCTTTCTGACCAAATCCAAGCCAAATGATAGTCATAGTCAAGCAGCTGACTCTACAGGAGCCAATAAAACTCCATGAGATGTAAGATATGTGACAATGCAAATGCCAATTACCTAAAAACATGCACACTACAAGGGAGTTCAATCCAAAAGAGCTCCTAATGTTCTAGAACACTCCAAATCCAAAACCTTCATTCTAGCTCCAAGAGTTCATGATACCTTGGTTTTGGATAACTGGCTCCAAGAGTTCATGCACACTGCAAAGCATGTATTTACAAAGGAGTAAAGTCCAAAAGGGGTCTCAATGTTCAACAGAATTCTAACTCCAAAAGGGAAAAACCTTAACTCTAGCACCAATTTAAGGTACAGTTTTCTCTGAGAAATGCTAGCTCCATGGGCTATGATGGCCAAGAATCTTTTAAGCACAAAATCAGGGAAACACAATCAAGTGTTCCCCAGTAATACATTGTTCAGGGGGTATTTATGAATAGGCTCCTGAATATGTATTTCCTTTTTGTGCTCAAAGGGCCAATGGCTGTTGTGGAGCATGCTCCAGCATTTTCCAGTTGTGTTTCAATGTAACTGGTACCATATGTTCTCTCCAT